>NC_140195.1:10667078-11867078 GCF_965226575.1 Pagrus pagrus | reverse complement strand
AATTTGTGCTTCTTATTCAAAGTGTAGTTCAGAGTAACGTTATGTTTTTAGATCCTTCATACAGTCTGGATAAGAAAAAAAATCTGATGATGTAATTCAAATGTGCCAGCAATTTTTCTCCATTACCTATCCAATCACCTCCAGACCCTCTCCCTTATTATGCATGAAGAATATTTGTATGGTGACATTTCCCTTCATTTTTCTTATCATCCACAGTGCTCAGCTAATCTAGATACTGAAGTCTATTTCCGATCTCAGCGGGAGTGGTTTCACAAATCACAGTCCTCCCTGTCTGTCTGTCTCTTTTTCCTCGCGGAGAGTAATTATAAAATGCCTCAGCTGCCCATCTTATCACAGGAGTGGGTAATTAAAGAGCGTGGCCTCTCCTGTCCCCGTCTTCATCAGGTGATTGGAGAATTACAAAAAGACTAACCTGTGCCCTTCATTACCATCACATATCTTGGATGTTAAAGCTGCAAGATGGAAATGTAATAGGAGTTTTTCTTCTCTGTCGCTTTCTGCTTTTGCTCAGTTTTCTCACCTTAGCTCCGTTTGGTCCTGCAGGTCCGGAAGATCCACTGTCTCCAGCGGGACCCTGTCAGGACGAGGACAATAGCGGATTAGATGGTAGAACAGACAGATGAAGGGAAGTTAAATTTAAAAACTGCACTGCAGGGATGAACTACTAGATTTGGATTACTTACAGGAGGTCCAGGAAGACCCTGCAGACCGGTGAATCCACGGTGACCCTTCTGTCCCCTCTCTCCAGTCTCACCACCCTCTCCCTTGTCTCCACGAGGTCCTTGTGGTCCCTGGCGTAAAGGTTTAACATGTATCAAAATGCGTGGTGGCAAATGTGTGGCACTTTTAATTACCTAAATCAAACCTGGAAAACCTAATGTTGCGCTTAGAGATGATGATACTCACAGCCATTCCTCTAGCTCCACCGGGTCCAGGGGGTCCACCAGGTCCTTGAGCACCCTAAAGAAAGAAACAATATTAAAATGTTAACTTCAGAACTATGAATCAGTGCCTGAACATTGTGTCTTTGGTCCCTACAGTGTGTTGTATAACTTACAGCTTCTCCTCTGTCTCCCTGCTTGCCAAGGGGTCCGACAGGTCCGGGGGCTCCGGGGGAACCAGGAGCTCCAGGGGCGCCAGCAGGACCAGTGTTACCTCTCTCTCCCTACAGGAGGACACATGGTGATTACTCAGGGTAATGACGGGAGATTTTTGTCAAACTGTGTGATGTGTTGGATTAGTTTCAGACTCACCTTGACTCCAGTAGCTCCATCTCTACCAGGAGGTCCATCTGATCCGGGGGTACCCTGAGATACAGAGACATATTTTTAACTCCACATGGCTTTAAGTTGAAGGTATTATTTCCTGAGTATATTGCAAATATTAAGCCATAAAAGTGATCTGTAACATTTTGTTGTTGTTATTGTTGTGTAGTTCTGACCTCTCTACCAGGCTCTCCAGCGGGTCCAGAAAGTCCAGGGGGTCCTACAGGTCCAGGAGGTCCACGGTCGCCACCAGAGCCAGAAGCTCCTTGTTTACCAGGTTCTCCCTAAACACAAAGAAAATAGTATTCATACAGTTAAGAAGCTCCTTTAGGGTTGCTCTATTCGTTACGCTGCTGCGTGACTCATTACCGGGAAAAAAAGGCATGACCACATTGTCCAGGTGCTTGTCTCCCTACGCTGGCTCCGTTAGTTTTAGAATTGATTTTAAAATGGTATTACTTACTTTAAAAGCCTTAAATACTCCTACTGCTAAATACATTTCAGATCTGCTAACCTCATATGTACCTTCACGCCTATTGATTGAGCCCTGCTGGTTACTTCTAAGTTATGGTTAGTGACAAAGGCTAATGAGGCTCGTCTCAGGCAGGTCTCTAGCTGCTTTTAAATCTCTCCTTAAAACATTTGTTTCAAACATGTTCTTGTTCTTATTTGTACTGCTTTTATTTATTTTATTGTTTTTACTTCCTTCATGGTCATGTCCTTTAGTGTCATTTTAACTGCCGTGTCTGATTTGATTTGAAGATATTTGAAACTTTGTTAAGAAAAGTTCTACATAAATAAAGCTTCTTATTATTATGAGGATAATGTAACTAGTGACCGTTTAAGGCCTCTGTGAATTAGTAAAAAGGTTAAGGTGCTTTGCTTCTACATGTCAGACAGATCTGACCTGGCTGAACTTGTCAAACGGAAACAAATAGAAGCTTGAAAAGTGCATATATGTATATCAGTGAACATATTGTACGTATGAACGTATTGACATGAGCACTTACAGAAGGTCCGGGGAGACCAGCGAAGCCTCTCTCTCCACGCTGTCCAGGCAGACCGACAATACCACGAGATCCAGCCAGACCCATAGGACCTGAAGGCCCATCAGCACCCTACAGAGTCAAGAAAGACAAGACTGAGTTGTACTACTTATTTAGCTGCAGCAGACTAAATTCAAGGTGTTAAGAGATGATTTTCTCATGTCAGTCAGGTGCAGTTTTCCTTCAGTTTATTTGCGAATGATGGACTGAAATAGCAGGTGACTGAGAATGAATTTTGTCTCAGAACATGACTCTAGTGTTAAAATCAAACTCACAGGAGGTCCATCCTCTCCAGCCTCTCCTTTCTCTCCTTGTGTGCCAGCAGGGCCGCGAAGCCCAGCATCTCCCTGTCTTCCTGAGGGACCGGCATCACCACGAACACCCTTTGGTCCGTCTTTACCAGCAGAACCAGCAGGGCCAGCAGCGCCAGGGTTACCCTGTGATGGAAAGGGAGAGAATTTCAGTGGGTAAGAGAAGAAATGTCCTCCCAAATCATTTAAGATCGACTCAGTAATTTAATTTCCCTTCTTGGAATTTGTTATTAATGAAACACTCACATTAGGGCCAGGAGGTCCAACTCTGCCAGCAGCACCAGGGAAACCAGTAGCACCCTGTCAATGAGAAAAACAATTCAGTAAAGATAAACATAACCAACCATTGACATATATAAAGATGGACGTCATGACAGCTCCTCAAGACTGAAGCCAAAACATCTTGAATGCCCCCCTCACTCTGTCATCAATGACTAAGATGTATTAGGATGTTATGAGATAAAACGGAGGGTCCCAAATATAAATTATGCATCTCAATTCACAGAGGTCTGGTACAATGTAACTGCTGTGTTTATATTTTCACTATGACAAGTCAGAATGTCATCTGTGAAAAAGACCTGTCTCGCTGACAATATAGGTTGGAGCTGATTGTGTGGTTCTTCTTCCATATATTTATCTGATTTTATCATGTTTTTCAAGGTGCCAAGGTTTTTCTCTTCTCTGGAGTTTTTCTATCTTATTTGAGGGCTTAGGATGAGTCAGACTCAAATCAGGTCATAGACATTGAGTCATACTCTACTGTTGCTTGATGCTGAGGCATCCATGCATCGCCCAGTTAGGGGAGCTCGCTCAGTGAATATGTTTATGTAGGGCAAAACAGAGTCTTTTTTAATGTAAATGTGTTATAACTTACTATCAAATAAATACAACAAAGAAAAACAACACCTCTTTTTAATTGAAGGCATGGATTAATATAAAGTAAGCAAGACTAATTATAAATTATTTGACATATCATCTCAGCTCTACACTCCCCACCCTGCACCCATGTTGCACTCTTCGTCAATAAAATAATGAATCGATCACTGAGTGAAGAAATTAATCAATAAAAGTCCAGACCTCTGATATATACTGTGTATGTAACATTATGTGAATCGTCTGTATCAGCAGTTAGTGTTGTGTGATGGATTGTTCATTTGATAAAGTAAAAGTAGGAGTTACTTACAGAAGCTCCCTGAGCACCACGTGCTCCTTTAGGTCCAGTTACACCAGTAGGTCCCTGAAAAAAAGGATCACAGTTAATGATGTTGATATTACACTGATGTGTGACCTAAGACATAGAGATCTTGTTCCAGGACTGTATTCAAATTCAAGTCAAATACTTACCACAGGCCCAGGAGCTCCAGATGGTCCTTGAGGTCCAGGAGCACCACCTTCTCCCTTCTGTCCACCCTCACCAAGCTCTCCCTTGGCACCAGGCTGACCATCTGCACCCTGGATGTTATAAACAGAACAGAGATATTGACAGAATGTCGATGAATGAAAATAAAATAAAATACAGTTGTCAGTATTTAATTTGAACAGATGTATTGTGACTTTACTTACAGGAGGTCCAGCAAAGCCAGCAGGACCAGGAGGGCCACCCTCACCGCGGTCACCCTGCAGGACAACAGAGGAGACTTTCAGTGACCTATTGATGTTGTTTTTATTATCTGTTATGTTTTATTTTTTTAAAACTTCTTTGACACAATATTAACTGGTTTTAGTTCACTTCTTCGTCTTTTACTGCCTTTAATTTTGTTTTTTAATCTTTTTAACAGTTGTCAGTTGCAATTTTGTTTTAACTTTTTGCCTATGTTGTTTTAATCTTGCTCTGTGAAGCACTTTGGGCTTCATGTTTGTATGAAAGATGCTCTATAAACAAATAAAGTTGAAGCTGAATTGAATAATAAATATAATAAGTAATTACTTATCATCATCATCTTATTCTCCCTGCATATTCACAACCATTTAGGCCTGAGTTGGACAACATACTGTCCCAGAAATTCATTTTAAGACCATTTCATGCCACTGATATCAAGTCACAAAATCATAGTCTAATGTGAGTTCAATAGTCACAAGCAACTGTCCAAACTCAGCGTAGTGATCCCCGCTGTTATTGTAATGCCAATTATATATGAGCAACTGCATCATACTCTGTCCAAGGAAAGAAACCTATTACATTTGAGACCTTCTTAAGTTCCTGTCTGCTGGGAGATATTTCATTAAGATGGGGCTTTTACTAGTCACAATAGTCAAGCAAAATTACCTAAACAACAAATACCTGGTGCTGTTTATAATTATCACCTATTGTGTTTCTATGTAAAAGAAAATAAAGTATTTTCAATTTCTATTTCTTTCTGTCCCAAACGCACACCAGCTGATTACTCTGTTGTTTACTGCATACTGTGACAAATGACAAAATGAGGTACTTACAGGAGCACCACGAACGCCAGTAGCACCAGTAGGGCCAGTAGGTCCAGTCTCACCCTGGATAGGAGAGAACCAGTCAGTCAAACCAACCAAACACAAACACATAACAAACACAATATATGATTTTTTATAGAACACACACACGCACACACACACACACACACACACACACACACACACACACACACACACACACACACACACACACACTGGTTGATTGGACATGAATTGGGCCTGTACTCATTCAGACTCAATTGATGACATTTTCCTTTAACAATCCAAAGGGTAATGCTGTTATTCTCACCTTGGCGCCGTTGGGTCCAGATGGGCCAGGAGGACCAATGGGACCAGTCAAACCCTAAGAGAAGAAAAGAGTATGGACAGAGAGATGAGAGGAGGAAAGATGATATAAAGAGTTGAGTCTGGATTTGATGGAATGTTTTTTTATGTGATGTCAGAAAAGCTTGACTCTGTAACGGCAAGATAAGGAACAAGGGATTTATTATGAACTCACTCTAGAACCGTCCTTTCCAGGAGCTCCCTCAAGTCCTTTCTGTCCGTTGTCACCCTGTTGGAAGGCTGCATGTTAATCCTACATGAAACTACAAGGCCTCTGGTCATGACATTTGTTATATTAAATGTACCATTTTAGAAAGGGAAATAATCCATTCAACACCTTCTAAAATAATCTATCACTCACTCTGTCTCCCTTGGGTCCTGGGATACCACCGGTTCCTCTCTCTCCAGGCATACCCTGCAGGCCGGGGGGTCCCTGGGGTCCACCAGCACCAGCAGGTCCAATGGCTCCCTGAATTACAATCAGAACATGACTTGTCAGTCATATTCTTTCATTTCACTAGTTTCCTTATTCAGAACCATGTTAGCTTCCACAAAGTGGTTGCTGTCTTCTACACATAAGTCCATACAAAAATGAAAACAATTAAAAATCACAAATTAATTCTTTTGAGATTTAGATTAGAGGATCAATACCACTCATATGTCTGTACAGTAAATATGAAGCTGGTTAGCTGAAAGGATAAAGAACGGAAACAGGGGAAACATTTAGCCTGCCTCTGTCCAAAGGTAATAAAATGTGCCCACCAGCAGCTCTCAAGCTTACCAATTAACGTTACATCTTATTTGATTAAACTGTACAAAAACCAAAGGGTTTATTTTACAGGGGGTTATGTGACTGACAGTATCTTGGCTGAGCACAGTAACTTCCTGGACTAACTTCCTTGTTGTCACTGTGAAATTGCCAGGCAACCAGCAGAGACCCCAGGAAGTCAGCCAAGAAATCCTCAGAAAATCCTAAGTGGCTGAGAAAAAATCTTAATGATCATCATGTCTCATACTTTTTCATTAAATAAGCAAAGAATTAATTCTGAAACTACAATGAGATGTAATTTATATTTCAGTCTTTCAAGAACATCTAGGGGACTATTATCTTTAGTTCTCTTGGAATCAAAACATAAATGTAGTTAACTCAGATCTATGTTGGTGTAGAGATGGTGACTAATTAAAACACCTGCTGTCAAATAGCCTGGTAAATGTAACACTTTAAAGTGCAGTACAATTTGAATCTAAACACAAGATCTGTCCCTGAGTCATCTACTGACCTTGGGTCCATCAGTTCCGGGTGTTCCAGGAAGTCCACGAGGTCCCTGAAGACCCTGAGCTCCAGCACCACCCCTTTCACCAGGGAAACCACGTTCACCCTATTAGGAGACAGAAAGACACTGAATTAATAGAGCAAACAAAAAGAATTGAAGAAATTGCACAGTTATGTGATGTTATGTGATGACGAGAGTACTTATTGGATTGTATGTAGTATCAAGGTGATGAAATCAAGATCTTCATGTATGAAGCCAATAATGTCAATAAATTAGGCATACCCTTCATGCATGTAACGCATGTGACAAGGTTTGTGTACAGACATAGTGTATAAATGAAGACACAAAGCTTTAACATGTAAACTCACTCTAGCTCCAGCAGCACCAGGAGCTCCGCCCTCTCCAGGAACACCCTGTACAGAGAGAAAAGACCCCGTTTCATTCATGTACTTTTTAATTATTAGACACATCTCGACTTCTGTTTGGTAAAACTTTCACTGTAAGTCCTTGTCTGAAAAGTTAAAACAATTAATCTTACAAGTATAACCACCATAATCCATTATGTTGCAATGTAATGAAAGTCTTTCATCTGGGTTCAAAAAGCAATCTGCTGTGAGCAATGAGGCTTTTACAGGGAGGTCCTCATTACCTCCACAAAAGAAACTGTATTTCTAGCTTTTAGTTTGATTTCCTATATGTGACAGCAGAGTGATTAAGTTGTGGATTAACTTGAGAAAGCTCAGAAGAAATCCAATGCAAGAAGAAATCCTAACTGATTAGATTCAAGGGACTGTTTAGGCTTGGAGCATTTTTATTTTTTTACAAAGATGTTTTCCTTTATTAAACCCTATAGAAAAATGTTTTGTTATAACAGTCAAGATAGGATCATAAAAATAATTCATCTGTAACACTAAACTACTAGAAGTTACCAGTTACCATGGGACCACTGGGATATCTAAGTAGCTTATTGTTGCTGCTGAGAGTAAAGCATTATGGTTAAACAAGACTGATAAAAAAGCTGCAGTTACCTTTAAAGTGAAATACAACACGTTATTCAAATTTTCTTAAACCAGAAACTACTTCTTTCTTTTACTTGCTTTAATTCTACAAATGTACTGTTTACTTTCAGGTAAAGTTAGAATACTCTGATACAATGTGGTACTATGCAACCTCTACAAGAGCTCCAGATGAAACAACTATCCCCACTAACAGGTACTGTTACACTCACCTGGTCTCCAGGTTTTCCACCCTCTCCGGGGGAACCAGGTGGTCCAGGCAGACCCTGTCCAACAACAGCAAAGGGATTAATTATATGAACCCCCAAAATGAATCATTATAATATTCCACCTTTGGGGAATGGACACTGTATTATTTCATTGTGGTTTTCCAGACTGGTGTAACTTGGATTTGATGAGAAAATAAACTCACCTGGAAGCCAGAAGGTCCAGGTTGTCCTTGCTCTCCTCTCTCTCCAGCAGGTCCCTATGATAGATCGAAACACAGGTGATCAGTCGAGGACAAAGAGCTGGTAAAAACAAGTGAAATACTAACTGGAATACACATCTAACAACATATAATTGCACTGAAATACTCACAGCAGGGCCAGAAGGTCCAGAAGAACCAGTCTCACCATCTTTTCCTGACAGACCCTGTGCAGAGAGGAGTATTTAAATTATTAGAAAAAAAAATAGAGAAAGTGATTTGTGGACAGAAATGAGAAGTTTGAAAGAAAGAAAAAGATTTATGGAGAAAATGTACTCACTCTCAGACCAGGACGACCCACAAGACCCTTCTCTCCTGGCTTTCCAGCCTCACCCTGTTGAAGAGATATCACAGTTATAAGTTATTAAGTTATCCACAGAAAGTTTAACTTTGAGTGTTAAAGATAAATGAATACTTAAAAAGCTGTATCAATGATTTTATGGGATCTGACAAGAACTCTACTCACATTGGCTCCTTTTGGTCCGGGGAATCCCATCACTCCTGGCTGTCCACGGGCTCCCTGAGGGCCAGGTGGGCCGGGGCGACCATCCTCACCAGCGGCACCCTGTCAAAGGCACAATGTGGAAATCACAAACAGCACAGAAACACAACAATGTATGTTTTGAAAGCACTTCATAAATGCTAGGACTGGGGGACATAATCAAATATTGTGGCAGTATTGTAGGGATGACTATTAGTACTACAAGGATTTTTGATAAAGCATAAGTGTGTGTAAAGGCAGTAGATCAGGCTGGTAATGTAAAAATACATCACTTTACTGTAATGCAACTTTTAAAACCAGGAAACACTAAATGTAGGCCATATCATTATTTAAGGATATCCAAAATCTAAGATGATATAAAGTCTCATCATGACAATGATATAACATTGATATATTGCCCAGCCCTACAACAATGTATGTCATGTTCAATACAAGACCTTAACTTTAGAACAGAAACTCATTTCCTCTGTTTGTAAGCATATGTAGAGCAGTATTGTCAGATTTTATAGTGCTGTTTTTCATGTCAAAATGCTGCTGAAAGTCCTTTTGAAGGAGTCAGCTATTAACAACTATAATGTATATAAATTGTGATGCCAGCATATCATAAATAATCAAGCTGTGAATTTTTATTTTACTTCCAATAGTAATGAAATGCATGTTTTCTTGAGATCTTTTCACATGCTATATACCATTTCAGAGCTGAAATACTGTGAGCATGACAGGAAGCATTGCCAAAGGATTAATACTGTACTCAGACTAATACCCTTCATCTCAAGAAAATATGGTTCTCTCCAAAGAATACAGAGTCACACTTCAACAAGATCTGTCTGTCCCTGGTCTGTTACCTAAGAAACAGCCCATAGTGGATGATCTTCATGAAGTTGACTGTCAATTATTACTTTTCATCTTTTGTCTATATTATTTTCCATCACAACCTTTATTATCTCATACTAAGTGCTGCGCAGAGAGGGAGGGGGGTAGGGTAGTGTTTTCCTTTTCTTTTTTTTTGTTGTTTGTTGAATACTATTTGTTGTATTAGCTTGTTTGGTTTTCCTTAAATGAAAATGTGGAATGCGTTCTTTTGTCCTACATCTTGGAAATTTGCTTTAATAAAACATACTTGACAAAAACTGTACTCACAGAGGGTCCAACTTTGCCTTGAGGACCAGCATCTCCGGGACGACCAGTAAGACCCTATGAAAGACACACACAGTGATCTTCAGCATCATTCACGAAAGTAAAAATACATACAATTCCAAATCAAATAAAATCAATCATATCAAAATAACCATACTAAAAATCCATCTGGTTTAAGACTAAGAAGGCTTCATGTGAGCAATCCTGTCTGAGTTGTTAATGAATGAAGAGGCAGCACTCACTCTGGCTCCGGGAAGGCCGGACTCTCCTGTGCGTCCAGGGTCTCCACCAGCACCTTTAAGCCCAGCAGCACCAGCAACACCACGTTCACCAGGAACACCCTGAAGAATAAAAGAACAAAAAGAAGCCAGTTAGATATCAGTCCGGTAGAAATATGGCAGCTAGTTTTCTGACCATAACAGCATCTTTCTTGTGCTGCCAGAGTCAAAATGTTTGCGGTGTTGGTGAACTGAAATCAAAAGGCCATTTTAAACACAACCCACCTTAGCACCAGCAAGACCATCCTGACCTGGGAAACCACGGTTACCAGGAGCTCCCTGCAAATAATCACAAAGATAAATTTGATTAGATTGTACATAAAATAGCAACATCTCATTCATAATGTCACTTCTTGCCAGTATTATTGTACATCCCGGTAACTTACTCTCTCTCCTGGAGGTCCAAGTGGTCCAGCAGCTCCAGGCTCTCCTCTGGCACCTCTCTTTCCTTCCTCACCAGCAGGGCCAGGGGCACCTTGAGGACCAGCAGGTCCCTGGAGAAATTCAGATATGTAAGTAAATCTTCTCTGTAGTCTCATTATAAAAGATGTTTCAAAGTCAAAACTGAGTGACTTACAAGATCTCCCTTGGGTCCACCTTCACCTTTGAATCCAGGAAGACCGGGGTCTCCCTAAATATAGAAAGAGAGAGGACAGACACAACTATTAATAACTAGAACACAAGCAAGTTTTAATGTTTGACAGAGTTTTAGATTAATCTGAAGTGACTCACAGACTGTCCTTTTGGCCCAAGAGGTCCTGTTGCTCCCTGGGGTCCAGGTGGGCCACGGGGGCCGGGGAATCCTGGAGCACCAGCAATACCAGAAGCACCCTTTAAGGAAGAAAGAAATCAGAATAAAGTAAAGCAGTAATATTTTGAACTATAAAGTAACACAAGCTTAGAGGACTCTGAAATGATGAATATAGAGAGTGAACTTACAGCAGATCCTTTAGCTCCAGGAATACCATCAGTACCAGGGTTACCCTATACAGACAGAGAAGAAGAAGAGATGCATCACACTGTGTAGACAATACACTAATAAATAATGAACACAGTGTAACAATGGTACTGTTTAATGAGTAAAAAATATCACTCAAGGCGAATGATGACAAACTAACCGATGCACCAGCAGGTCCGGGAGATCCTGGAGTACCGGCCTCTCCACGGGGTCCCTGTGCTCCTTCAGCTCCACGGGCGCCAGTTGGACCAGCTTCTCCCTGACAGGGCAAAATAAATCGATCATTAAAAGACAGAAAAAAAGTAATTTGTTCTTATATTTCATTCACCTGTGAATTTAGCTGATTTAAGATGATGGTGTGTTTTGCACCTGTTCTGTCCATTCTTACATGTTCCCACATAATTTTTTACTAAATCAAGTAAGTCAACTGAATATGACATGAACTAATAATGCTGATGTATGAAATACAGAACAGAACAAGAACACAGGCATTAAGGTGTTCTTGGGTTTTTATTCCATCTAACCAGACAGAATAAAGAGTGATCAGTTGTCTGGGAGTATTTTAGGACAAATTCACTGAGTGATCAAAGTAAGAAACCAAAGATGTAGTCATACAAAAATTGTTCAAGCCTCACTCACCAAGCTTTTATTGCTTTATTTAGTTACATAAGATCTGCTACAGAAAAATACTGGTTCATGATAATCCAATTTATACAAACCTTGGCTCCTGGAGATCCTGGGAAACCGGGGGCCCCAGCAGGACCAACAGGCCCCTGTAGACAGAACATAAATCTGAATGTTAGGGTTCATGTCTCAGCGCTTTGTTGCTGTGTAATCAAAGGAAATCACATTATAGAAGAAAAATCAATTGTATGAGCTAGGATGCAAAGTGGGAATTATAATACGTACAGGTGGACCAGCAGGACCGGGCAAGCCATCGTTTCCACGGGCACCCTGAGAAGTAAAAAGACAGGATAGTTGAGTTGTGTACAACATAATGAAGACAATGAAATTATAAGTTTCTTCATGATTCAACGTTGTAACAAAGTGCTGCAAACTAAAAACATATCGATGCTCAGTGGATTGAAGCAAACATGAAATTGTTACTCACTGCAGATCCAGAAGCTCCGGGACGTCCTCTCTCACCGGGCAGACCACGTGGGCCCTGTGACAGAAGACACACTCGGTCAGTTTATCTTGATCATTACAAAACACATAGCTTGAATTTATAAAACTATTATTCATCTCCCCTAATAAACGATTATTATACTATTTTATATTGGAAAAAACAATATAACATTGCTTACCATGGGTCCAGGGGCACCATTCTCTCCTCCAGCACCAGATTCACCCTGACAGGAGAGACAGAGGTCAGAAAATTTTGAAGAAAATGGAATGAAGTGAAACAATTACTAAACAATGTAAATCTGGGTATTTCTCTCACCTTGGCTCCTGCGGCTCCATTTTCTCCCTTAGCTCCATCCAGACCAGGGTGACCCTACAGAGAAACATGACAGGAATCATTAGGACTCGCACATCAGTCAGTCTTCAGGTGAAATGACTGAGCATTAAGAATAGTTATCCTGCTTTTCTGTTTGAAACACTCACTCTGTGTCCTTTGATTCCGGGAAGTCCAGGAGTTCCTGGGAATCCACGAGCTCCCTGAAATACAAACACAAAATATTAGCTCGAGGAATTCTTAACTCATTTCTATTTTCTTCTCTTGACTTTGACTTGTAATCCTGAAGTTAGCAATAGATGAAATTACTTTGTATTCATATATGAATTAATCGATGAATGCTCACCTGAGGCCCTGCAGGTCCACGCTCACCAGCTTTTCCAGGTTTGCCAGCCTCACCCTAGAGAAAAAAAAGAGGAAGTGGAATGATCATTAGCCAAAGCAGTGTACAGTAGCTGCACTCACTCAATTGTGTTTTGTGCAGTCATCATTTTTCCAGTATTGTTAGGAGATAGACAGCTCCCCCTGGTGGTACATGTGGTTTAGAGCGTAGGGAGCGTGAGAGACTGACTCTTAACATCACTGGGAAACAACGATAATGCAATAAAGTGAAATCATTGCATTGTTATTCGGAATATACAAGAAAAAGGAAAAGGGTTTTATCATGAAATGCCTCGCTCAAGCTTGAGGTTTGCTTTGACCTTGATTTAGTATTGGCTTTTGTTCTTATGCTTTGATGAGTGGTGGGATTTATATGAAGATGGAGCCTCGACACTTACATCACTTCCAGATTTTCCAGAAGGTCCAGATGGTCCACGAGGTCCCATTGGTCCCTGTTATAAAAACAAAGAATTATTAGTGACAGTTAACTAAATACTCCAAAGACAATTAGATAGACTTGTGTGCTGCAACATGCAATCACTGCACTTCATTCTGTCCATCCTTTGATCTAACTAAAATCTGAAGTCAGAAGTCAGTCTGTTAGGTATTAATACTTACAGCTGCACCAGGCTCTCCAGCCTCTCCAGGGGAACCTTGGAAACCTTGTGGGCCCTATAGGTGCAAAGGACATGACAATGTGTTAGGGCTAGTTCATTTTCGCACTAGAGTAGACATGAGTTGGTGGTATATATGTTATCATTAGCTTTTGATTATTACGATCAATCACATAATGATGTAGTGCTGTGATGAATGTACTTACAGGAGCTCCAGAAGGTCCAGGGGGACCACGAGGACCCATGGGACCCTGCAAGAGAAATACAATGCATTAGTTAACATAGTGTCACAGAATTATTAAAAAAAGCAGGTTTAAAGTTGTTATCCCCTTGCAAACGTAAAACACCTTTGTAAAATCTGTTTGTAGGTATTTCTAATAATGTAATTTATTTCTTTCAACATGACTCTTAAGGCATATTGTGATGTGGAAATTCTGCCCCAATTCAGTGTAAACAGCGAGCATGAAATAAAAAAAGTCAGCTGAAATGTTTGTGTATTGGAGTGAAACTACTCAACCAAAAGGTGGCAGCATTGCAATCACCTCTGTGAACATTTACAGTTTACTTTTTAAAATTTTTCTTCAGCAACAACTCAGACAAGCTAAATGTCAACAATGAGGTCACTGTGAGAGATAAACTGTCTCAATACCATAAACATACAAACACACTCTTCCTGTAAGATATGACCGCTGTACAGAGAACTACTTACCATTGGTCCTTGCATCACACCCATCTGAGCGCCTCCAGCCTTCTCATCGAAACCTCCAGCCATCTGAGCAGCAAAGTTCTGCAAAAACACAAAACGGACAGAGACTGAGAGTCAGTCTATGTAGTTAATCCTGCCTGAGCTGCCTGAGCTAAGTGGTCATTATACACAGCAGCAAGCAAACAACATTAGCTGAATTGCTGACTTAAATGGAAGTTCAGCTACCATGAAAGAAGGCATAAAGAAAATTGTGTCTGCACCTGCTCCATGCTAAAGTAAAGCAACATTACCACCCTTTTTAATTCTGTGAAAGCAAACTTTACAAGAATATTGCAGTGAAGGTCTGAAGTGTAAAGAACGATTTGGTTAATTCTTGTTTTTGCCATGTGTTTCATTAGTGCCCTTAGACTCACCCCTCCAAGTCCTGGTGGTCCAGGTGGGCCGGCGGGTCCGGGGTTTCCAGGGGTGCCAGGCTCACCATCTCTTCCTCGTGGTCCAGCATTTCCCTAGGGAAAAATCAAGAGGGTTATTTTCTCTGAGTCACCTGTCACCTGAAGTAGAAGGTTTAAAGCCAGAACATGATAATTGTATTACAGAGAGAAGCAGGACAGCACCTTTTCCGTCATTCAATTCTGGTGATAACCCAAACAGGTGCATGAAGCTGTTTTCACAAATTCTTCGTGGTTATGCTGATTGTTGTTATCAGTAGCATGATGATTACATATGGATGTTTCTATATTTCAGTAGTAATAGGGCTGGATAATATGGCCTTAAAATATTATCATAATACTTTTAGGCTGTATTAGATAAACAATATATTTTTCAATATTTTGAAACTCTCAATAGCACTTCATAAATGCTAGGACTGGGCAACAGAATCAAATATCACAATATATTTAAATACCTCAATATTGATATTGCAATAGTAATGCAGGGAGACTGAAGGTACTTGTACAATATACATTAATACCATGAGATTTTGCATAAACAATCATCAGTAATGAGGATATAATGTCTAAGTGGTTAAAGACAAGTTTTAGAACAAGTAGAACAGTCTGGTATGTTAAAAACAAAAATTAAATTACAACACTTACTGTAATGATATAATATTGATATATTGCCCAGCCCTAAGCAGTGCTTACACTGACGTCTCTAACTATACAGAACTCTGCCAGCCCAATAATAATAATTATCACAGCTGCTGTTGGTTGACCCAATGTAATAATCCTTGAATGATGTACAGAGTAGATAGGTGCAGGGATGTTTGTTGGATTCTGTGTGTCGTCTCTCACCTTATCACCCTTAGCGCCAGCCTCTCCGCGTGCTCCCTGCTCACCTGGGGGTCCCTGCAAAATCAAAGATTTTTGTCTCAGGAAGATTCCCATAATGATTACAACTCTCATTCAGAGAAAGAATCATATTATCATGTGCCTGTAGGCATCCTCTTCAAGCAATAATTGGATAAGAAAACACACAGTTTTTTGTGGCATCTTTAAAAATCTCAATAAAATTAATACAAACGTATTTACCATAGGCCCTGGTGGTCCTTTTGGTCCTACAACCTGCATAAAGGAAAAAGGGCTTTGGTCAGGTGTCTGTGGCTTGGTCATGAATGACTTTTTATTACAAGAACAATCTTTCGTGTCGTATCCGGTTGTACCAGATTCCAAACACCTAAAATTAGAGGAGAACATTCCAACTTTGTAGGAGGTAGACATCAGGCTTAAAACACAATCTGATGAGGATTTCGTTTGACAGGACAAATTTTTGCTAACAACATCACCTCCTCTTAACCTCTGTTTTGGCTGACTTTGTTCACCTGACATGTGCACTTGCAGCAAAGTTGCTGAGAGGAGCTAAGAGGATTTGATTGGGTTCATTATGTCCAAGGAATGCAGGGTTTTTCTTAATTTAATACAAAGTTCAATGAGGGATTGTTGGACATTGTAGTTAGTAATCGCCCCTCTACTTATTAAAATGTTTTTAACTAAAGAAGATTGGGATAAACAATGAATTAAAAACTTAAGAAAACAATGGATACTTTTACAGGATTTGAGGATAACGCTTAGGGAAATGTCAAATTCAACAAAGCAAGAGCCTGAGGATTATGTGCAGTATGTAGGTGATTGTTTTGGACATGAATAGGCACAGTGTTGGACAATTAATGTTCCCAAAAGAGAAAACAAAATATTCTGTAATTATTCATTCCAAATAAAAGAAAAAAGGTTTGTTTGATCAGTTGTTAGCTCTCTGAGCAGAATTTACACCCAGGCCATTCATGAGTTTGTGTATAAATCAGTTTGAAGTGGCATATTTTTGTTCAGCAATGGAGTAACATTTATTTCAGGCATTGCTTCAATATGAGGAACTGCAGATGTTTCATACTTACATCTGCAATATCTCCTGGTTCACCTTTCTGGCCCTGATTGATAAAAAAACATTAGTAAGAAACAAACACTTAATGCAACATGTTTTACGAAAAGTTATTTTTGATGCTTCAAATTGTTGCTTGTTGAGTGAACGGTTATCAGTATTTTCCCCACAATCTTTTGCCTCACCTTAGCGCCGATTGTCTCTGATGTTGCAGATGGATGTATGAAAAGGGAGAACAGAACAACACATTAAAAAGGTAAACATTTCAGACACTTGACTGATTTTAATTCTAGTCAGTGATTCTTGAGAAAGGAGACCTGCAAGGAAATCTATCAATGCTAAAGTGATCAAATACCATTCACCAAACCAAAAGGAGTAGGACCCATCCAGATTATATTAATGGTGAGATTCCAAGAGGGATGAAGCAGAAGCAAGCATGGACTAGGAGTTGAGAATCAAGTATTTAGATTCAACAATTAAAGTAATGTAAGTAAGTAAAAGGTAAGCAAGCTGTAATAGCTGGTGTCCAATGGACCTCACAAAGCCTAGTTTGTTTATACCAGATTTATGTTTAAGTGATCTTAAACTTATTCAACTTCTGATTGTCTGGACATATAAGTGAGAAGGAACTCAGATGTCTGTTCAATTTGTGATTTTGATGACATTACTCTTTTCTACAATATAAAACACACCTATACATATTCTCTCTTTTGAAGTTTGTCATCTCCTTTGTTAGATTAAACAGTCAAATCAATGGAATATATCAGGAGGCCTCTGGAGACACCACAGGAGTACAGTGGCTCTTTACAAGGCCTTGAACCTTTGACAGGTCCATCTAGAGTCTTGTCATAAGGCCTCATACATAAAAGGTTAGGAAAACTTCTATCCCTCTCTGAGGGCATCTAAATTTTATAGAAGACCTCAGAATGAGTCAAATAAATAATTGAATTGAGGCTCAGTATGACTTAGGCTTCATATTAGTGTTGAGTTAAAGTGAGCAGAAGCATCTCTGCTGGTTTAGGCTAGAACCAGACAACACATCTCAGGATCCATCCAATTCAACATGGAATAGGGAATGAGATCATCCTGATAATCATCTGGTCTCCATACAAACCAAGCATGTAGAGGGCCACTTTCGAAACAGGGAACATCAGGCACTGATTGAGTAAAATAACATTACTAATACCAAATCATAAAACTTAAATGTTTTAGAGTAGCCAAAACTATTAAAATTACATATAATCAGTGACTACAGCAGCCATGATCAAGCAGAATACTTGGATCCTGAGGCAGTTCCCTTTTTCCAAAGTGTTACTCAGGGTGAGATAAATGCAAGCTAGAAGAGTAATTTATTTATGGGTATTTGAATAAATAAATTACAACCAATGGGGGCACTGGCATCAGCAGGGCAGATGGGACAGCACTCTCCAGATGGGATGATAGGGTTGGCACACTCTTTGATCTCCTCGCAGATTATCTCATCACACAGAACCGCTCCGCTGTCGCACACACAGATACGACACGGCTCGGGCTTCCACACATCCTTATCATTATACTGCTGGCCGTCCTGGATGCAGCCACCTGTCTCCTCTGTGGTGGCCAGCAGGGGGCGAGCGGCAGGTGGAGAAGAAGAGCAATGAGAGGACAAAAAGTTTGGATCGAGAGAGGATTAGATAGAGGACAGTATTGCAGTTTAAGAGTGTTGTGGGTTTGTAAAGCAGATGAGGTTAAGAAAAGTTGGTGTGAGGGAGGAAGTGGGAGTAAGAGGATGAAAGGGGAAGTAGGAGGAGTAATGACATTATGGGGGCAAGATGGAGGAGGAGTGATTAGTTAATTAAGGGAAGGGATGTAGAAGGAAGACGGAGAAAGATAAAAGTTATCCTGAGTCAAACAAAAGCTCTGAACACTTTATAAAGTAGTCAAGGTCTACAAAAAATGTAATTATAAAAACAACATAACAAAGGATTAAGTAATAATGGTGTGTAAGTGTTCCTGATGAACAGGTGCTGGTTTGACACTGAAATTGAATAGCTGTGGAGCTCAACTATAATTTACCAGTTTTAAAAATAACTCATGCAGCAGGCAAGAAAATGCTCCAAGTTATCATACTGAAAATGTTATAACCGCATAAAATGTAATGTCAACAGGAGCCACAGTTAACAGTTGTGTCTGAAGGGCTAGTTGAGGTATTTCACGTTGTTGGCTGAGTCTATTTAACTTGCAGGCCTGCTCTCCGGCTGGTATGAATGAACCTCTCTTACAGGGATACTGTGCCCAATTGACAAGCTGCTGCCTTATGTAAACACAGGGTCCTTCTAAATTTCTCCAGCTGGATCCCATAGCTGTGTTAAGCGCCAGAGCAAACACATTGGGGAATTAAGAATGGGTGATTTGTTTAATGTATACAGCTTAGGGCTGGGCCTACTAACAGATGTTGTTTGTCTTTTAAGCATATTTGTGAAGTGATACTTGGCACATGCAAGTTACGAGGCTGTTTAGTTCAAGTTTGGCTACTTACTGATGAAATCTTTTCACCTTTGCCTTTTTATTAAAATTTCTGGGCTTATGCTAAAAGCTCATTAATGCTATGAGAGGGAAGTGGAAGCAGTAAAATCCATCTTGCTATAAATACATCTATATGTCCATCATCTGTTGTCTCCCTGCTGTGCACTCTGTCCTCTGTCCTGCTCCCTTCTTGCTCCCCTTTGAGCCTGCTAGTCTGGGGTCAAGCACAGTCTGACCCTGTCACTTCACATCATGAAACCCCTGAGTGTGCTCCAGCCTAATCCTTTGGGTGAGGTTTACAATTCTGCAGGTCTTAAAACAGTTAAACCCACATTTACTTTGCTCATAACTTGCTTAAGACTAATTTTCAAGAAAATTCCGTTTTTTTCTGACAAGCATTTGAGTCATCATTAAGCCCGATTGAGCATATTTCCTGCTGAAAACTAGTTATACAGTATGAGCAAACAGAGCAGGAAAGGCTGAGCAGCAGGACCCAGGTGTGGACAAACAAACTCTTGTTCACCTGGTCCTCCATCTCACACAGATGTGCCTTGACAGCCTCACCTATCCTACAGAAAGAAATTGGTTGCCTAAATTGAAAAGAACATCAATAGCCTGCTTGACATTATACACACACATCATTAGAAGCAATTAACGTCATTGTAAATGGCATGTAATGTAAATAGCTATAGCAACAAAAAAATTGTGCTCTTCATGGTCTTCATTTGACATTTTGACTTTGACATCACACTGGTTTTTGATTCGTTTTCACTATTCTTCTGAAACATCAGGTAGATAACGCTGAGAAAGCAACATAAAGTTGGTAATGTCAGTAACAATCCACATTTTCTGTAAGTAAAAGGAAAAAAGTCAAGAAAAACTGTGCAACTTACGGTCATCCTCTTCCTGACATCTGACCACGGATAGTAAAACAACTTGGGATGCTACAAGTAGCAGAACAGTCCTTGAATCCACAAAGCTGAACATGTCTAAATATTAGACATGCAGGAGCTTGGGTGAGAAGTGAAGGGATGGACAGGACCAGGTCTTCAGTCAGTCGTGTGTTAAGTGTGTGATCCCAGAGACTTATGGCACCATGCAGTCAAACCCTCCAAAATCTAAGTGGAATCCAACGCGGGGCCCCAGCTGGCACTCTGTACCCACCGCGTCAGGGCAAGCACCGCGGTTTTATGTCCACTGTGCCTTGTATGGATCTTCGTATATTCCAAAATACCAGTCCTTCCCCCAGACCCCCTGTCAGGCTGAAACCTGAACCTCATCTCCCTCCCCTCAATCCAGCAACATCTACTCTCCCATGGACTTTTTTTTAACACGAGCCCTCCTTCCTCTCTTGACCTGCTTGGCCTCGCCTGGCCAAGAGATGCACCTTCACTTTCACATTAAAAAGGGAGCTACAAGCAGCTGGGCACAGGTCAAGCTTTGACTCCAGCACATGCCTGCCTGTCAGTGAATTATAACTGTTAGAAGAACTAAGATACATTTTAGGGCCATTCTCTGTCTAACAATTACGGATGTATAATCTAATACAAGGAAACTTCTTGAAATCCATATGCTCGATGATTTCCATACCTGGGCTGAACCTGGTCTTACAGTCCAAGGTCGGACTCTACTCTAAAAACTCTAATTTACCTTAAAAAGCTCAAACAACATAACTGGAACCAAAACTATGTATAAAGAAAAAGTATGTATATATAAGAGAAAAACAAACCTATCAAGTCTGTTTTTACTTGATACAATTATTAAAGAAACAAAAGCACAAGCAACAGTTTAACTTTAATTGTGGTGTAACTACGCTGGAAGTCCTTTCTCTAATGATGTGGCTATTAAAGGATAAGTTCACCTAAATGTGAAAATGCTGTCATTATCTTCTTACCCCCATGTCAAACCAAAGTCCGGCGAAGTTTCAAAGTCCACAAAACATTTCTCAAGCTTTACAGCAGAACAGTGTTGCAGCATTCTCCGAAACATGGGGACTTTTTTAAAACAGAAAACAGAAAATGGCTCATCCAGTGTGATCCAAGTCTCCGGATGTCCTGAGATCCTTAATTGATTTAAAAATGTACACCTTCGACACTCGGTAAATCTTGTGCACCTACCTCAGACGGAGTGCACGTTAATGCTTTAATTTTAGTTCAGTTCAAATAAAGGAAGTAAATGAAGTCTTTTCAAATTAAGTTGTGATCTCAGGGCTTCCGGAGACTTGGATCACACCAGACAAGCTGTAAAAAGTCCCTAGCTACTTCAGTTGTTTAGGCGAATGCTGCAACACTGTTTTGCTCTGAAGCTCCAGAAATGATTTGTACAATACAAAACTTCACCGGACTTTCGATCAGCATGGGTGTGTGGTCTCAAATAGTCTAGTGAGGGCAAAAAAAAAAAAAAAAAAAAGGCTTTTTTTGGAATAAGGAGTGCCACTTGCAGTTAAACTCACAGGTTATGGGAACTCAACTCTGGGTCAGCAAGGTTGTTTGTTTCAGTCTACTCTCTTGGATTATGGATTAATCTGCAGACCTTAGACAACCTTAAAGTGTTGAGCTCACCAATCAACAGAGTTATGTCACGTTCACATTGCAGGCAAATCTTCTGAGAGACTTGTCTGTTTGGACAAAGACCATTGGCGAGAGCCTGTGACATCCAGTTAAGAGAACAATCCTACTCTGGCTCGAGTAAAAGAAAATTTCTCCTGAGACAGAGCTAAATTTTCCACATTCAGCTTTTCAGTATTATGTTCAAGTCAGCATATCACTTGCTAATATGCAGTTTAAATGTCTATAATATTCTTTCATAGCTACATTCCCAACAAAATAGCACATGCATGCCAGAATTATCTATTGTGAAGCTGAGCCAGAAAAGTGATGAAACGTCTGTGTGATCTTTATCATGTACTTCTTTTCAGATAGGCCCAGGTGAGTGGGCTTGAAAGGGGGTCTTTGTCCAGAAGAGAGGCACAGTAATTCCAGGGTCACGACCTTTTAGAGAGCCCCCCTCATTCCACATACAGGAAAGAAAGATTTGAACGCACCATTTTAGCTCCAGTGTATCGGCTGTATGAGTTGTTTGCTATATTGGAATTAAGTTTAAGGCAGATTTTGGTTAACTAACCTCAGGCATCTCCTCTTTTCCAATTTCTTGCTGTCCTCATCATCAAGAGTGATAATAATAGCTTGGGTAAGCACAGCATAGTAAGTTGATCCTGGTTTTGTAGGATCTTCTGGTTTAATCATTTCAAGTTTAAAAGGACACCACAACCATTGATGATGCTGATGAGCCCCAAAACAAAAACATTTCAGGAATTTAAACAGCCAGCTGCCCAGCTGAATCAATAATCTGTGACCTAGGGACTATAGAGGGAGTATATAGTGCCACTCTGTGCATAGTTTGCTGTGTCAGGTCAAGTCATTGTTGCTGTGTCGAGTCAGGGAAAAGAAGTTGAAAGAGGTTTCAGCTCTGCTGAAAGTGGCTTTAACTCAATGAATGACTGAGATCCTGTTATTTTAGAGATGTAAAAATAGGAAGGCCATAACAGTGCTGAGACTTCAGAACAGAAAAATCGTTAAACCAGAGAAACCAAATCAGCCTATAATCAAATATAGGTATATGCAAGAAAGAAAAAAGAGACGACAAAGAACAGCTGATTATGCCTAGTCGGAAGAAGCAACACTGAGGAAAAACAGAAATCAAGATGAATCTAGAGATGCTTAAGCAATTACTGCTGCCATTTATAGCATCATACAAGTGCTGAGGGTGAATAATCTTAATACAAGAGCGCAGCTGAGAGCTGTAGAGCAATCATTCAACATTCATCTGCCACTGCTCTCTTTAAAATAATGTTGCAGCAATGTCACTGAATACCAGAGCAATTTTAACTACAGATCTGTATCAATGTACAGCAGGAATACTGAGTTCATTTTAGCTCTACACATCTCTTTTCTCTGGTGCTTGACTGTATACTGCCTTCTGCCGTCTCCCAGCACACACAATAGGCCTCTGTGTGCACGGCCCGTGGAATGCTGCGAGATGGCAGGGCAGTGGGATAGCTGCATGGTGAGGATGGGGGTTGGTGGGTGAGGAAGGGTGTGGAAGCTAGGAGGATGAGGGAGGAGGGGTTGGTTTGAGGGTAGGGGAAGGGGAAGAGATGGCAGTGACGGACGGAGGGTGGTGATGGGGGGGCTGACCTCTCACAACTGTACAGGCGCATAGAGGCTCCAGGGGTCTAGAGGGTGTCTAGGTTTCGGCACAGTGACCGCAGCAGAGGGGTGGCTGTGGTCCTCTGTGTACACACAAACTGGTGATGGGAGGGTAGTCAGCACCCACCTAGGAGAGAAGTGAGGACAGACAGGCCCTGAGGGCTAAAAGCGGCTCACAATGTATCCTGTCCCTCACAAAAAACTGACTATGTACAAGATGTACAAGCTGTAATTAACCTAAATGGAATCATCAGAGGACAGATAAGACACAAGTGAATAAAATACAGTCAAAGTGCATCATTACTGTGGTAAAATCATCATCGTCGCTAAAGGAAAAGAGCAATAAAACCACATTTTGACAAACACATATTTAATAACTGTGATTTAATTACCAATCCATCAGGACTAAATAGCTTCACCAGCAGCCCCATGAGGCTGTAATGCTCATTACACATCAAAATGAATTGGTTTGTTGAATAAAAAAAACTTTGTAACTCTTGCCACACAGGTGTGGCAAAAAATGCTAAGTTTGGCCTGAGGGCAGCGCCAAAGGAAGGGCTATGGTATTACTTAAATCAATAGAGTTTATTTTCTGTACAATGCCCACTTTAGGACATCTCAGACTTAGCTTGGCAGCCTCAGCTTTACCTTGTCAGACTTGGCTCAACTTTCAGGAGCTCAAGCTTTTCTTTGTTAGCCTCCAGTGCACGGCATTAGCCGTACTTGTAACTGTACTTTAATCATGCAATCATGCTGTCATCCTCTGAAACTAAAAAATATCCGCTCCAATGACAAGTTTGGCTCTTCTCCTTCTCCCTCTTGTCCTCCTTCTTCTTCTTCTTCTTCTTCTTCTTCTTTTTCTTCTTTGTCTTTTTCTTCTGTGTTGTGTTTATTGGTGGATGAAAAATCAACTTTCAAGGTGCGAACAGCTACCTAATGGATTGTTTATAAATGCTGATCTTGTTAAGTCATTGAAAGCAATTTGGCTTCATATTATTGGCTCCATTTGCCATCTAGAATTTCACTTGAATTTCAATTTTTGTTATTATTAAACCTGCAATGACTGATTATTTTGGCCACTGTTGAACGTGGCAACATATCACTACTTTTTAAGTTGACATTCATTTGGAGTCATGTGTTTGTCCACCTGGCAAGTCCAATATTCACGTTCTTTTAGCTCTGGTTTTGGTCTCTACCAACTCCTGAAGGAAATCAGCTCTCTATCTTCTATTTTCGGTGAGGCTTAACCGAAACAGTAAATTTGGTGACGAACATCTGAATAATGAACCTACAGCTCCAGAACAAAATCTAGAGCTCCCACATTGTTGTGAAAATATCAATTATACTTATTAATTAAATACACTAAATTTGTTCATTAGTTTTAAAAAAAATTTATCTGTTGAGGACTATAATCTTCCATTGATAATTAAATATGCCAATAAATCTGCCATTAGATAGATGGACAGACCTTATCGCTCTCTTTCTGTGTGTGAGAGACTATGTGGGTGAGGGTCAACTTAGAGGAGAGATGGAATTCCTTTCACCCTGGGTGGTGCAGGGATAATGGCCCTTATCCTTTAATTTGAGAGATGCATTAAACGATGCATTAAATCTCTACAAGCATTTAACAGTTTCTAATAAGGAGCTTCGTCTCACCATGCACTGTTCCTATTTCGTGACTCTACTTCATCTCACATTATTACCATGCAGGCAGTCACTTTTTAACAGTGAAGCGGATTTTAGGCTTAACTGAAACCGTGAATGGGTTAAATTAAGGTGTTGTAGGCACTTTGTCTCTGTGTTAATAAAACACACCGTCCAACATCAGTGGTGTAGAGCAGTCTGAGTAGAATTTGTTTAAAGGTCCAGAGGGGGTTTTGAGTGATTTGGAAAAATAAGCATGCATCAATCCTATGAAAATGGCAGTGTAATTGGTGTAATGTGGCCAGAGTAGGCTGATAATTAGGAGAAGTAATGTTCATTACCACACATTTGGCATAATTTGGCTGTGCTAAATATAATTTTAATAAAGAGCGATAGTTCTCATCTTTGGCCATCTCTTTTAAAGTTCTCAGATGCTGTTAACCAGTCCATTACTTTTATTTTCATTATGATCCCAAAGTAGAATTTTCATCTGATTGATCCAAACACAGCTCCAATCAAATTTCAACAGCTACTACACCTTTTCCTTCCTAAAGTCCCTGAAACTGGCTGTCCAAAGTGGTCTCTAAGCCAGGGCTTTATCCAGACCTCCAGATTACTGAGCCTGAATCAAAGCACCAGACCCGGTATGTTTCTTTTCCTGTGTGAGGTGGAGGGGGGAGAGGTTAAGTTTGTGCAAGCTTGGTGTGTGCAGTGAGGGGGGCTTTCTCACACAAGATGGAGGATGAAGGGACAAAGGTGGCATTCATTGGCCCAGGAATGGAAAACATTTTCGCCTGAAAACAGAGAAGCTACAACCGGCAGAGGTAGTGCAGAGAGGCCATGGGTTAGCATGCACCCCTTTGGAGAAGTCACACGCCTAGAAATGCAGAAGAGACCACCAGAACCTAGTGAGGCCTTGTTTAATTGGTAATGGAGATGACATCAAGTGACCCTTTTCAGTCTGCTTGAGAATTATTATTACAGTCTGCAAGCATGAAAAAAAAAGGTAGAATGTGAATGTTTAGCATGTGCCATGAAACGAAAAACTGGCATGGTGGGTTATCACCAGGTTCCTCTACCATCTCTTGAATGATTTATAGTGCCTTCATGAGACCCACATTGAAAAGAACAGGAGAAAGCGTTTATTTTAGTTTAAGATAAACAGCAAAAGCTCAAAATTTAACTGATTTCCCTCTATGTTTTAAAGTGCTCCATCACAGTCAGCCACTGTTTTACTGAGGAGCATCTCACCCAGGAGCTGACATCAAAGACAGGAAGCCAGACCTCAAACTCAAGAAATCACAAATTATTCAATGAGTTGTGTTTGAAGCACCGGGAAATCTGCCAAAAAACACCCTATGGAGAGGAAGGATCTGAGACACATGACTGTGATGTGTCCTCTCAACAAAACAACAGAGTCGGCGAACAGAGACTGACCTGGGTATAGGGTCCTGGAGTGAGTACGCCACCTAGAGGACAAGACAGTGATATTTTAGTGTGTCAGTGTGGGAAACTCACCATGGGGTGTCACCATTTAACAGCAGTAAAGAGGATTCTCTAGTCTGGTGGCAATCTGACTTATTACCTATTTACATTATTTAACAGACTGAATAACAACACATAGTGGACTTGTGATCATTTATATCCATCCATGGTCAGAATAAAAGATTAATAACAGATAAAACCTAGCTAATATCAGATAAAACACACTATCATAGAGGATTTATTTATGCATGATGCAATACCTACAACTAAATCAACAAGTCAATGTCACAGTTTCATCAGCACCCTCATCAATCATCTATATAAACACTAACAATGGAAACATCAGCATGAAAATAAAATGTTTTGTGGAGGTAATAGTAGTTCTGCTACAGCAAAAGTTTTGTAAAGTACTGCACATAAAAACACACGGTACACAGGAAAATACAGTATTAATGAAATGTAAGGAAAAAATATAAAAGTACACAAATGACAGTAAAACTTTTATCATAATCCCAGGCTTTGAGTGTCTCACTTCTGTGGTAACAGTTAAACAAACCTCTTTTCTGGCGTATGCCCAGTTGTTCAAGGCCACACTATGTGAAATACTTTACTAGATGGCAAATAAAGCTTATGTAAGGTCATATGAGCTTCTCCCTGCCTTTAAACTTAATTTCAAGCCTGTGTTCAAATTTGGGGCAGAGTTATCACTACAGTGATTTATGCCCATACAGTGCAGAATGACATTATTAATGTGTCCTTTATACTTTGGATTTAGAATATAATGCTGTCTATGTATCATTGAGTGAAAACGAGCTGATAATCATATTTAGTTCAAGTAGGAATTTAAATTGAAGAACAAAAGTGATTTTCCCCTTTTGGAAACAGCAGCTGCAGGAGAAAGCCACAGCGACAAGCTTGGGTCCAGTAGCATCTGGTTAATGACCCCAGCCTCTGAACCAACGTGTTGTCGGTGTCACAGCCCCGCCCCCGTGAAACAGCCTGTACTTGATCCAGTCTGTAAGACAGCTGCAGCTATTAAAACTCTGAGGACCAAGGGGGTACTGGTCACAAGTATCTCTCGAGATCAGCTACTGGGGGAAAAAATAAAATCCTCTGAATTATTAAAGACTGAGCCCTACTTATCACAATGCATTGCCTGAAAAGTCTGAGGACAGCTAACCCGGGAATCTTGCAGCTTTTTAAAAATGCAGGGATCTCCGCCAGAGTTGGAGCTGACAACATTGTTTTGTCCAGGACGCAACAAGCTGTTTCACTCCCCTGCTGGGCCGGAGCATCACCACACACCCACAGAGCCTTTCATGAGCAGAAGGCCCCTGATGTGGACCAAGGACGCTCAAAGTAGGTCACAGTAGACTGTCTCTAAACGAATACATTTCCATTAATTAGTCAAAATATTGTGTATTATTCTTAATAATTTGACCACAGTATTCCCATATATATATATATATATATATATATATATATATCAGGGGGAGCTGTGCTCATCTCTTAATTCATGCTAGTAGCTAATTGTTGTGCAGTAAAAAACTTTTTTAAGTTAGTTTATTTCTTAAGTGTAGCACCAATTCACGTTTTAAGTTTCACTTTGGTACAAAACTGATTTAATATAACGTCCTTGACTCATACTCTTACCGGTATTCACTTTCTTGTGAGAGATGAGAAGCTCCATACCACATTCATTTTTGTCTGCTAGCTAAATATGAAGCCAACGTTAGCCAGTGAAGGCAGTGAACGGTAGCTTAGCAACAGCTGGGAAAAGGCGGAAATAGCTAGCTAGCTTGGTTCCGTCCAAAAAGAAAAGAAAAACGAACCACTGAAGTAATTAACATTATGTTGTGTTTGTTCAACTCATATACAAACTGAACTGCCAAAAACAAGTGTTAAGTTTAAATTACGTTTAAAAAAGGGTTATGTGAGAGACTTGGCTGGCGTAGTCATCTGAAGGAGTAACTTCGTTGCCCAGCAACATCAGGCTAATGACAAATCCTTAGAAAGTTAATGCGCCCAGCCAAGAAATAGTCCGGCTGCCAGTGAAATCACATCTTGTCTACACTAAACAAACGACATATAATCTGTTAATTGGTGAGCTATATAGCTGCTGATAGGTGAAATTAAGCCTTTTGAGCAGAGGAAGCCTTCGCCCTGTTCCACTCTTTATGCTAAGCTAACTTTATTGTAGCTCTAGCATTTTCCCTGGAACAACACATTTTAAAATCATATTATTCACAGATGTTGTTATTAATTAGCAAGGAGTAGTTGATTACATTTACAAGTACCAAAGACAGAATTTTCAGCTCTCCGTGAAAAAAGAAGAAAAAAAAGAAGAAGAAAAAAAAATCAAATGTGCTCTATAACACAATAAACATGTTTGTGAGAAAAACAAAAACACCTTGAACACTTTGCCTCAGCAATGCATGTCATCGCATTGCACAGTTTATGTAAAGAAGGAGGTCAGTAGCTGGATGTTTAGCCAGTATTTTCACCACTGACCATGTAGGTTTTGACACATTGGAGCCAGTCCAAATGTAAAGTTCACATCATACATGGTGTGTTGTTTGTTTTCACAGAAGCAGGTTGATGTCCAGTATGGAGGACCTGCTTTTCTACACCATCACTGAAGGCCAAGAGATGATCCCGCTCTCCCAGTTCATCTCTGTAAGTCAACAACACATTCACACTTCCTCTGTCACGCTGTGCGCTGTTTTGACTTTCCATGGCATACTGTATGTGGACATACACATCAACACACTCTGCCCTTGGCAGGATTGTATTACCTTAAAAGTACCCTTGACTTTCGTTAAATCAACCTTGGAGAGTGACATTGGAGCCCACAAGAGGAATCCAGAGTGTCTCCAGCTGAATGCAGGGTCAAGTTTAAAAGGTGTTAAAGGATATTCTTTCGTAATACGGCTAAATATAGTGGGTGCTGAGGTAATCATCACAGAGCAACATGCATTTTTTACACTGAAGTTGAATTATTTTGGTGCTTTAATTACAATAAAATCTTGGTTGTACCAGAAGATTCAATGATAATCTCATTAAAGGTATTTCATTTAAACAACAGAACCTATATGAGCTGACTTAGTGACTAAGGTAGATTGTAAGCTACATGCCTCCCTATACATGAGCCTACACATATTATTGAAGACGTGTAAAACTTCTGGGAACTTGTGTCAAAGTTCATTTTCTCAAAACCTTGTTAGGGGCCATACAAACAGTATACCATACCAAGCATATCTCAGAAGATGAACAAGACAGACTGTGTGGCGAGCAATTGCAAACTATCACGCCCACATTTAGCTTCACGTGGTGCAAGCTTTTAGACAGTCACATAAAAAAAGGCAGACTTGGACATCTGGTGACCTCAGTGTCTATGGCAACTCGGTAATTTTAAAAAGCACGCATTTAGGAAAAGAGACATGTGTCAACACAGGTGGCTTCTTGTCACGCCACGGATGGCTGGATGTGTTTGTATAGATGACTGGGTTAGGACATCGATGTTGAAAGTGTTAGTCAATAATATTGAATGTAGATAACTGTAAAAAGTGTTATCCTAACTCAGAGTTAACCTACAGGTTTAATTTTAAAAAAAGAAATAATTTTTCTAAAAGCCAAAGTTGAGTGAAGTTAATACTAGTTACTATAGGATGGAAAATCACTGTGATGACACTTCATTTCAGAAAGCTGGGGACACAAAGCTAATTTGAGGAGAAATAGTGTAGCTCTCAACTTAAAGCATTTAAATAGCATGTTTTGTATTTCTCAATGGACATACAACACCCTGACACACTATAATTTAGAAATTGTTTCATCGATGAAACACCAGAAAATAATAAAGAAAAAAGTCCTTAACAGCTTCCCACAGCCAGCATTTTCATATTCACCAGTTAGCTAGAACCAGTGAATTTTTATTTATATTTTTGTTTATAAAATTACTTTTACAGAATGTATTATTGAAACTTTTCACAGATTGACTGTTTAATTAATCTACTTATTTCAGCTCTAAATGACAATCTGTATTAAATAACAGTTGATTTTAATCATACAGACCCAGGCATATAGGGTACTTATTTATTTCATCAGGTTAGATTTCAAGTTACAAAATAATTGATTTAAAAAAATGTTTATGTTTTTTTTCATCCATTTTTGAAGGCAAAACTGCTCACAGACCTACAGAGAATATCTTCTAAGGCAGCACAATCAATCAAAAAAGAAACAAAAACATTATGGCAAATATCCAGATTGCAAGAAACTGCAATTTTTTTTTAAATGTAAGATATGTGTACAGACCCCAGCAAATGTCATGGCATCATGATAGTAATAGTTCTTACAGTAAAAAAAAGAAATTATGATGCAAAAATGATAATTCCCGCTAATTGTGAAATAAATCACAATCGCAGTACCTGTCAAAATAACTCCAGTATGATTTTTGGACCGTGTTGTGAAGCTCTAACCTTCCCACACAGTCAGTTGAAGGATAAAATAAGCACGAAAAACAATTAGTACAGCCCCAACTTTAGCATTTCCTGCCCTGAAGCCAGTCATCACCCACAAACATTCCCATAACAGCAACAGCAGGTTTGCAGCCATGTGCTTGCCATGTCTGTTCACTCACCCTGTCAGGAGGGTCGTGCACATGGTGTCCCAGAAATAGAGCCGCGTGGTTCATACGGTAACTGTCAGCCCGAGGTGTGACTTGTGAGGGGGATTCCAGTGATCTGCTCTATGCCTGTATTTCCTGCTGAGCTCCATGTGGACACATCTAAGCATTTAAAGTCCCATTACTATGTCCCATCCACACGTGTCTGATATCCTGCTATTTGACCTACACAAATACTGCTGTGTATGATCCAAAGTGTTTATTTAGTGTGTCATCTATAACTTCGTGTTTTTCTCCCCTGTGTACTAATTTGCTCAAACCCACCTCATCTCCTTCCACTCCAGGCTTTGAGAAAAACAGGTTTATTGACGTCTGACCCTCGCCTGCGTGACTGTGTCCATCAGATGCGAAAATCCACACGTGACTCTACTGGGCCCGTCATGATGGACAAGACGCTATTCAGAAGGTGTGAAAAGCTTTGTTTATTTATGGAGACATTGTTATGCAAACCATTCTTCAAATGTGAGTCCTCAACTTTTACCTGCTTGTGAAAAGTAAACAGGACACCCTCTGTATAAAGGGTCATAAAATACGCTATAAAACTCTATCACTGCTGCATAATAAGTGTATTTTTTCGAATAGATTTCCTCCCACTCAGAATTTACATATTCATATTAGTTTGCGATGTGATTGGGATGAAAATGTAATTATGTGTGATGATGTTAGAAAAAAACATCTTGGAAAAAGGGAGAAATTGTACAAGGTGCAAGGTTAGTTAAGGTTAATGGTCTTTTGCATTTACAGAAAGAAGTAATAAGAGAGGTAATCTGTGGTCAGCGCTATTTAAGTCAGAGAGACTGACAGAGACAGGCGCGTTATGGCTGACAGCTGCTACTAACTAAATTCACATGCACACATGCCAACTAAAGCAGTTGAGAGTCCAGGAAGACAGAGGGTCTCCTGGGGTGTTAATGAAAGGGCATCATTCTGGTTGAGCTCCAGACAGTGGCATTTACACGAGTAGACTCAACAGATCTGTTATCTCCATGCAGACTGCTGTCCAAACAGTATCATTTGTGAGCGCAATTGACTCAGTCTCATCCTTCGGCCTGGAACAGTAGAGGGTTACACAGTCTGGTTGTCTTTGTCAAACTTAATTGGCCGTGTCCGACTTTCTTCGCTTGTTTTCTTACATTTATGAGGTTATCCTTTCCACTCAGTAGCTCACTATAAATATGCTACTAGAAGAAGAAAGCGCTATCTCCCATTTTTTTTTAGGAAATGACCCGAATGAATAATGCAACCTCTCTGCACTCTCTTCTCCTGGTGGCACAAAACCTCACGCTAGCATCGCCTTGGATTAGTGAGAGCTGCAAGCCAGATATTTTAGTTCAGAGCAGCTGTGACAGAATGCACATACCTTTTCTTGAGAGCATGCAACACTGCCGACCAATTATAGCAAAGAAAAATCTATACCTATAAAATCTATTATATTAGGATCTGCTGATAGAGGCAGGTGCATTTGTTTACCCTTTTATCTTGATGTTTATTAGCCCAAAGCAAGTTACTCTGAATCCAGTGAGCATTTCACATGAATCGAAATTGATTAGAGTTTAGGTTTTATATAATATTTGTCAGGGAGAAACAGTCTTGAGGCCTTAATGTTTGAGTTAAAGAAACTGAAGTGTTTTTTCTGTATAAATTGACTGAATACCAGAGGGAAAAAAGGTACATTTCATTTTAAGACACAAGGCTTATATTACACAGCCTGTTCCTGCTTATCATAGGCACAATTGGTATTTAGCCATACTACTATAATTATAACTGAGTGTTAGCTAGTTAAAGCTGCTTTAAGTGACATTTTCTTATTAAGATATGTTAAATAGCTCTTTATTCCAACAGCTAAAGAGAAAATACATATTCTGGCATCCCTGTCCACTTGAACCAATCAAGGTCCAGAGTCCTTCTGCTCTGAAAACACAGAGAGCAGGATCCTCCTGTTTGCTGCTATGTCAGGCGTTCATGTGGTGGGAGGAGAGGATGGAGGGGATTGATAACTGCGGACAACAGCAGCTTTAACATTCCCATTATTTTATTTACAAATAATTTTATTTACTCCATGTACATAATGGAGGCTGGATATTTTACAGTTAAAAAATTGACTTTGTTGTTGCTTGTTCCTATGAAAGGGTTGGTTTTTAGCCAAATAAAACATTTCTCACTCACCCTAGTGGTACCTAACATGGAAGCCATTTATTTGGCAGGATTCTTGCCATCATCCTGCAGCTGATGTGAAGGCAATTTTATTTTATCTGCAGAGACAGTGTTCCCATTGCTCCAAACGCCAGAGACATTTTGACATGTCACAGTAGGAAAAGCATCAGCTGCTTCAGCCCCAGGAACACCTGCTATGACAGGTCAAAATATCTGCAGTAGAAAAAACTATCATGACCAGATTCAATCTTTGCCATTTCAGTTTGCCTGTTACATTTTGTTTGAAGGTTTTCTCACTTGTCTCCCTTCTGGAGTCGTGACACGCAGATAGTTGTGTTTTTTTCTTGCAGATGTTTGAGATATCTGTCTTAGAGATTGAAAAGTGAATGAAATCTAATTTAAAAATACTACAGCATGATGTCTTTCCTTTCACAGTGTTCATGTTCCTCTAGATAGGATGCGCTGTTAACAGTTGTTATGGGGACGATTTTTCACCAGATAGTAGTTTAAATGAAAGCTGTGTTCTTCAGACTAACCAAGCAATGTTTGTGGAAAAACGTGCTGCTATTGAGTTCTTTCTTTTTCAAATGTGCAATGTCTTCAAGGCTGAAAGCACCAAAAACTAAATTTATATCGCTGCCACTGCAAATTAAAGTGCGAGAATTTGTTTGTTTATTTTAATTAAAAAACAACCATTAAAGGCAATAAACTATCCCAGAGCACATTATACATTTTGTACAGATGAATCTGAGAAATGTATAATGTGTGCATGTTTTTCCAGCAATTACAGTTCTGTTATGAAAACATAGTGTTTGAAGTACAAACCATAAAACTATTTATAAAGCTAAATGCACCATCTGTTTGATGGTCTTTGTAATTCTCCTCACAACATCAGTTCATTCATTTTTCCTCTCACAGGTGTGTTGGCAACAACATCATGCTGCTAACCAAGGCTTTCAAAAAAAAGTTCATCATCCCAGAGTTTGCAGAGTTCACCCAGCAGATCGACAGGATGTATGACAGTGCACAGCAACAGGAAGCAGGACAAGTAAGTAGCGTACTAACACACATACTAATTCAGTGTCCTCTCATTCATCACAGTTAACACTCACACATGTTTGATCCTTCATGCAGGTAGCTGATTACATTCCCCAGCTGGCTAAGTTCAGCCCTGATCTCTGGGGTGTATCTCTGTGCACAATCGATGGACAGAGGTACAGTCGCATCTTTGCTTTCATGTTTCCATTCTGAAAACCTCCACCTCCTCCATGTGTACTGCCTCACTAACACTCCTCCATTTTTTTTTGTTTTGTTTTGTTTTGTTTCCACACATTTCCATCACATCATCATGCCATGCAGACACTCTGTGGGTGACACAAAAGTTCCCTTCTGTCTGCAGTCGTGTGTGAAGCCTCTGGAGTACGCCATCTCTGTGCACGAACTGGGCACTGAGAAGACCCACCAGTTTGTGGGCAAAGAGCCCAGTGGATTCAAGTTCAACAAGCTGTCATTAAATGAGGATGGTAAGTTTATATTGTAATCAAGATGTTTACCCCAGTTCTCGTCTCTACACAAGAACAAGCAGTGACAGCAATACTGAGTGTACATGTGATTAATCCTAGTTTTGTTAGAAGCAAAACTACAGGAAACTCGCCTTGAGAAATTTTGGCAACTCTTGTTTTATCAGTAATTTCAACAGACTCTGGTTGTTAGGCAAGGTCGTGCAAGTCCTCCTTTTACTGGAAAAAAGGTTCCTGATGGACTTTAAGCTAAATGCCTCACCTTCACCTTCACAATTTGATATTACACACTTCTTAAGCAAACAGGACAGCACTGTGTGTGTTCAGTGTATTAGCTGATGTTACTTCTGATGAAATATCCCCTCTGATCTCAGTCTCAGTTTATTGCTCCTGTGGTTTGGGGAAAATGAGTAATAACGGCTTGTTTCTTGTGCAGATAAACCACACAACCCAATGGTGAATGCCGGAGCCATCGTCGTCACCTCTTTAATTAAGGTAAAATCTAATGGCTTATCTGCAATAAATACAGAATGTACACACAAAACATACTAAACCGCTGACTGTCAGGGAGAGTGAAATCTCACAAAGTATCTACTCATGCCCAAAACCAGGGTCTCTGTTTTCAAACCCAGACCTCATCAAATAGTTTTCTTCTTGAATTATTACTGTGCGGCGTAGCTTTGTGCTGCAGCCTCTCGCTGAGCTTAAACACAGTTCAAATGGGCAATCATGTAAGCCTTCAGAAGGAATAACAAAAAACAAGAAACCAAGCAGAATATTCAGACATGCTTCATTTCCCACCAAAAATAATGCTGTCATTTTTTAAAATCCCCAGCACAAGTTCATTTTGTAGCACTTTTCACTCATCAAAACAAATGCCAAACTTGAGTGCCCGGTAGGACTCAGTTTATTTTAAATTTTCTAGCAAAGACCGTTGTGAAACGTGACACTGCCACTGTTTGCAATCTGTGTGACAGCAGTGCTCGCAAATTGCTTTTGTGAAACATACACTGATCTAAAAGAAGCAAATTGTGTGGTACTTTTTCAGTTGAACATAGAGTACAAAGACAGTATAAAGGCATTTATACTGTCTTTGTACTCTGTGATTTAGAGGCAGCTAGTGTTGTTGTGCAGATACCAACCAACTGAACACCCCCCGCTCACCCTATCCTACGGAGGCAGCTTAAAACGCGAATCATGTAAAAGGCTGGATAAGGACCAAAAAACGTCAATAAAAGTAAATAAAAAATAGTAAACAAAACTGTCAGTGTGTGCCTCCAAAACAATCAAATCACTATAAAAGAGAGGGTAAGTTTTCAAAAACTTGGTCCTGTTGCAGACTAATTGAATGTATGTAGTATGTCTGGTTTTAGGGCCTCCCTGCCAGCTTTGCTTAAAATCCTAAATAAATACCCAACATTTTCTAATGGCCAAGTTTATGGTCTCTGGTTTAAATGGAATGTCTACCTGGAAAACGAAAGGCCCTCTTTTGGGCCAGAGTTTTTTGTTTGTCCCTTCTGGGCTACTGTAGAAACATGTGCGGTGCAAAATGGCGAACTCTGTGGAAGAAGACCTGCTCCCTCTGTAGATATTAAAGGCTTATTCTAAAAGTAAGGGTGATTACAGACCAAAAACATATTTATGAATATCATTTCGCTTTCTGCCCCTAAATCCTGCACACTGGACCTTTTTTAAAAAGTTTTATCTATTGGTGATGTTGTACTATTCACAAAAAATGTGAAGAAACAACATGTTGATGCAATCTGGGTCGAATTCGGTGAATGAACTTACTCCTGAAGCGTGACGTCATCCTTTAGATATCTTATCTCATCTATTGGCTTGTCACCCAGTGCCCTCAGTGGTTAGACTATGGTCACCAACATCTGACTGACTGTGAGCAGTGGTGTCAATATACGACATGAAGAGGTGGAGTTTAGCTGTATGTGGTTGTGTGTGTTCCCAGCCGACTGAAGAGATACTCAAATCTGTAATGATATGTGGGTCAGGTTCAGCAGTGAGGGAGGGACTTTGTGTATGGGCGTGTGTGTGCCTCTGGCCAATCACAGCCCACATAACAGAAGGTGTGTGAGCCACCCTCGTTCGTGTGGGTGGAGGGAGCGGGGGTATTGTTTGTTATTATATTTACATATAATTTATGTACACACTGAGGAGGTTATACACATGAAAGCTTGATGAAAAAGTTGTTTTTGACTTTCTGCAGTATTTATGCTCCAGTGGGAACAGTTGTACCGGCAAATGCAATTTAAATGTCACAAATTTATATGTTTCATTCAAAAACTTGTCGGCTTAGCAACTTCCTGGAAAGACATGAAATCAACTCTTTTATTGGCCATGAAGCCTCGGGTCATCCCTACATCTCACAGTAATCTTTGATACTATCTTTAACCTTTGTAGGTAGAATCATTAAATGTGAATGTGGCTGGCATCCCTATTTGGTAGCTTTACAACCTGGTAACGAGCCTTTACTGGTCCATGAAATTCAAGCACAGCCATAAACACCCCACACCACACGCGCATTGCCACATGGACTGACGGGCAAAAAAATATCATGCACATGTCCCAGCTCGACGCCCACCCAGGACTGGAACATGCTTTGGTAGAACTGAAACACTGCCATCTGTAGGGACTCACTGACTGTTGGCGTTCGTAAAACTGGCATCTAAATGTGAATTTTTCTCCTCTGTTGACAGCCGGATGCCAATCAGGCAGAAAGGTTCGACTTTGTAAGTAAATACTTTTCATTTTTAAACCTTTTTACTTTTAATTTCACTTATTTGTCTCTGTACTGACCCAAGTGTAAATATGATGTTTTTGCAGGTGATGGAGTTCTTGAAGAGCATGGCTGGTAGAGAGTACGTGAGCTTTAGCAATGCAACGTGAGTGCTGTGCTTCAGGAAATACAGCCGTATTGTTTTTTTTATGTCACATGAAATGCAACTTTCTAATACTGGATGTGTTTTTGCAGTTTCCAGTCAGAGAGAGAAACTGGTGACCGGAATTATGCAATTGGTTATTACCTCAAAGAGAAAAAAGTGAGTTGTTGGGGTATTGTGTGATCAATTAGGATCACCTTGTTCAATGATCAGATTTTTTTTTAGAAAAATGTAATATCTTCAGTATGTGCTGACTCTGATCTCAATCCTTGCAGTGCTTTCCTCACAATTCAGATATGATGGCAGCCCTTGACTTCTACTTTCAGGTAAGACTCTTTGTCTTTAACATTGTTGTATTGGATGAAACTCTCACAGAACAGCTCACATTTTTGGAAGTTAAATTAAGATTATTTGCGTTCTTATTGAGAGTTAGACGAGAAGATTGATAGCAAATCATGTCTGTGCGATAAATATGAAGCCACAGTCAGAGCAGGTTAGCTTAGTTAAGCGTATAGCATCCACTATCTGCCTGGTCACGGTGATGACAAGACTCCAGCAAGTCAGTGCACCCAGCCAAGAAATATCCCTCTTCTCATTTCTCAATTTGTACATCCTCGATTCTTTTCTGAGCGTAGGTGGACAGATAGACACAGGAGAAGAGAGAAGTCGAGGCATCAGGCATTTAATAAAATAAGACATCAGTGCTTCAGAGTGGCATTTTAGAGCGTTGTCAATTAAATATGATGATGTGTCACAGCCGCATCTATCAGATGTGCAGAACAGCGTTCATATTTATTTACATTTATTTACATTTAATTCAGAATGTGGCAGAATGTCACAATAATATTATATCAAAGTGAAATGTCATTAAGGACAGCGGTTAGAACAGCACGGCACTACATAAACAGTGATCATCTTAAAGGACTAATACAAAGTATGAATACAAAGGAACATTTATAGAGTCCTGCTCCCACAATTGTTTGTACATTCCAGCTGTATGGCGTGCCTCTTTTCTGTGATGGGTGAAGAAAAAGATACACCTGTGCATCTTGCCTATAGCTCCTCCTTGCTCTTTTGATATGGCACAATTAGATTGATTTCCGGGTCACAGTAGGTCTTGTTGTTACACTTCGGTATTGCCTAAAATGTTGAAGTATTTCTATAAAACTGTTCTATATGCCCCTCCAGTTCAAAAATGTTCTTGATTTTTCCGTTTCAGTTGTGCTCTATTGAGGTGACCTGTGAATCAGGAAGTGTCATGGCTGCCACACTGGCCAATGGAGGTATTTGTCCAATCACAGGGGAGCGTGTTCTGAGCGCTGAAGCTGTCCGCAACACCCTCAGCCTCATGCATTCCTGTGGCATGTACGACTTCTCGGGCCAGTTTGCCTTCCATGTGAGTCAAAGCATTGTTGCACCAAAGTGCAGAATCCAGGCTTCTAGCTTATGTCAATTTCTAAATGAGTTTTTTCTTTTTCTTCAGGTGGGCCTGCCTGCAAAATCCGGCGTCTCAGGTGCCGTTCTGCTTGTGGTCCCCAACGTCATGGGTATGATGTGTTGGTCCCCACCTTTAGACAGGCTTGGAAACAGTGTGCGTGGCATTCACTTCTGTCAGGTAATCAGTCGCCACAGTTTTAATGATTTCTCTTCATCTAATCTGTCTGTATCTGCATTCTTTAATTATTTCCATCTCAATCAACTTTTAATCCGCTAGGAGTTGGTGTCTTACTTCAACTTCCATAATTACGACAACCTGAGACACTTCACTAAGAAACACGACCCCAGAAGAAAATCAGATGATGACCCAGTAAGTCCAGTACAACCATCTCATTCGCGCTAACAAGAAACACTGATCCCTCCTCAGGTTTAAATTAATGCATAAGCATTGACAGTCCACTATCATACAGTAATGTTTACTTCTTGATCCATTAGAACAAATCAGTGGTAAACCTGATGTTTGCAGCCTACAGCGGCGACCTCTCTGCTCTGAGGAGGTAAGTATTAACAGAAACCCTTTGTTTTCATCATAAAGCTTTGACGCCAGACGAATACACAACAGTATACTTGCAGTGATAACGCAATCAATTGACATTTATATGCTACACCTTAGATGGTAAGATCAAAACCAGCACTCCAGCACTTTGAAGTGCAAAATAGTTTTATGGGGAGTCCAGCACAGAAAGAGTCCAGCACATAAACCCCCCATATAATCACAACCTGTTTTCATACATAAACATAATAACAAACATAGATCGTATTAATTTGTAATCTTTAGAGGTTTTGGTAGACCGCTTTTGTTACCTCCAGACAAAGCCAGGCTACCTCTGTTCTTTATGATAAGCTAAGCTGATGGCCTCCTGGCTCTAGCTTCATACGTACTTACAGTAAGGACATGAGAGTGGTATCGATCTCCTCATCTAACTCTATGTAAAAAAAGGAAGCATCTTCCCCAAAATGCTGACTCATTTCCAAGTATGCTTTCATAGTAACAAGTTCTTTACTCGTGTACACTTCTCATGATTCAAATAAATCTTTCCTTGTGCGTTACTTCTCCCCTCCTCCGCTCCTTTGTTACCCCTCCAGGTTTGCCCTTTCAGCTGTGAACATGGAGCAGACAGACTACGACTCTCGGACAGCGCTCCACATTGCTGCTGCAGAAGGTGACACTTCACTATTATTGCATTAATTCTTCAATGATCTCGACTTTCATTTTCAAACAAGAATAAATTAAATCTGACACTGGGGCTGCTCACTTTTCTCTCTCAGGTCATGCGGACGCGGTTATCTTCCTAACTGAAATCTGTAAAGTGAACCCCTTCATGAAAGACAGGTAGGGATTTAAAGATAAAGTTATTCATCTGATATTAAAAGATAAAAAAAGCAAGTCCATCTCCATATTACTAACCATAACTATCCATCCATCTCCATATTATATTGTGTTATCTGTCAGATGGGGGAACACACCTGTAGATGACGCCATGCAGTTTGGCCATGCTGTTATTGTTTCAGTACTGGAAGAGTACCAGCGCGTGTATGCTGATATCGACCCACCGAGCGACACGGAGGAGCAGAAGACCACACTGGACACGGTGAAGAGTATCGTTTAAACCACAAGGGAACATGAGGGTTTGTAATGGAGATGAATCTATTTCATTATGCACCTGAGAGGACGGAAAGGACAAAAGATTATAGAGAGACACGATGAATGAATGAGTTCATCTTAAATATGGTAATAGATGTAGTATAATAATGTGGGAATCATCCTTTAGACTATTGAAAAGCTATACAATGCTGGATTTAATCCCTATTCAATGCATTTCTACAGACTGGGGGACAACAATGTGAACTATCAACAAAGCACTATATAAACAGGCGATGTGTTGCTTGTGCTGAGAAAAATAACATTAATTTAAGCCATGATTTGGCCTTTGTTGCAATATTAATTGTTTTTGTGCTTAGCTTCCGTTAGAAAATGCCACCGAGATGTAAATATCATATATATTGTGCTTATTTATTGTTAAAATATTGAAATATATTTTGCTTCATCAGTATGTTCTTTAATCAGGGGATTTTATGCCTCCTGTGTAATAACTGTATAAATATTCCCAAAGCTGCTTCATTAATTATTCTACCTCAATAGAAGTTGATTCTGGTGGATTTGTAGGAGGATTTTTTAGTTCACGCCAGTTCATCAAGGCTCATAGACCTGATGTTTATTCCCTGCTGATACCTTTTGTTATTTTTTTCTTTCTGGAGGATTTCATCTACCTTTATGAGAGTGTGCTCTTTATTAGTTACTAATGACATCTGCACGTTTCAGACGCTGGAGGGTGCACATTTGGGTTGTACAGACATATGTAATGTACTGTTTATGGAGACCTATTGTGCTTTTTTGTTTTTTCCCTTTCCTCCAGTGTTTTAAAGGTTATTGTGCATGTAAAAGATCTTAAAAGTTAAATAGGTCGAGGTCGGCACCATCAGAAGCTCCTCTCTCCCACATGGGGGAAAACAGTGCTGCAGAACTGGATAGCATGAGAAAACCGATGGTTTTTTAGTATTAAAGCATGTAAAGCTATCCTAGTAGTAACCCAAAATACAAGTATGTACCTGAAAATGAGCAAAATGTTTTTTTCACTATTTGACAAAAAGAAAAATTAGAGCTTCTGCTTGTTAGTATGCAGTGTACTGAGAATGTAACCACCATTTTAAAATGGTTGAACTCTGCTTAATGAGCCTCTAATTCATGTGATACAATGTACTATTGTATTCTCTTTAATCAACTCAAATTAATGTATTTTATTTATTATGTTTCTTTTCATTTAACTCAGTGAAATGATTCCTGAGCATGTCACTGTAAATATGTATCATCCTGCTGTAAATAAAAGAGAAATGTAAAAGCCGTTTTTGTGAAGTTATTTTATTAAACAATATACAGTATGAACATGAGACTGCAAAAGTTTTGTGTAGATTTCAGCTTTGTAACGATGTGCGTAATGCCAGAGTAAATTGCAAGTTAACCTGGCAGTTAAGGTTCCTCTCAAAAACAACCACACATCCTCTTCACATCAGTTAGTCTGAGAGGTAATACATGAGGTACATATAAAGACAGCTTCTGTGATATGATGCCTGAGGCTGAATGACATACACAAAGTATGAACTTGCATTGTTAAGAGTCATGATTATGAACCAACTGGACCATTGGAAATGAACCATCACCTGCGATAGAGCTGTAAATGATTCCCACATAGATACTGCTTCCTTTTTCCTTATAATGAATGTTGCCACTGTATCAAGCCCACGGCCTTTCACGGCCATCACAGTTCATCCTGCTTCACTTCAGGCCTTCAGGCTCCTCCAGACCCGAGTGTGTGAGCAGCTCCCCGTCCCAAAGTCCGAACGCAGGGCACAGGGGAGCCTTGAACTGGACCCTGATGGAGTGAATGATGGAGGGTTTTTCTACGTCCACCAGCCCCAGAAGGCCCGCGTCGTAGTCAACCAGGATGCCCACGCGGTCCGGCTTGCCCACCAGCGTCACAGGAACAATCTTATTGCTGGTCATGGCAAACCACTTGCGCTGAGCATAACCGAATACCCAGGAGGAGCTGTTGGTTCCCACACAGTCCTCCCGGGACATCTGAGCGTCAGCCACACCGAGACGAAACTCTCCAGACTTTTTGACCGTCACCTCCCAGTAATGTCGTCCACTGCTGATCTTCTGATCACCAAACACAACAGCCCAGTCTCGGAAACGCTCGGGATTGTCTTGAACGTGGCTGGGGTCCAGACCCAGCATGCGGTAGATGACGCCGGTGTCTTTCTTGTAGAGGTCCAGACTGCTGTGAGCCGTTCGCTCGTCGAGTCTGAACTGAAGATCTACAGAGAATAAGACGACAAAACAGATATTTTATAATAGATGCCTCCTTTGAATTGGTGCACAAATCTGACTCTTTGTTTATATCTGTTCATATTCTTGATCATCATCATTATTAACAATGTTATCATTTCATTATGTATGTAAAACTCAACTTGGTTCCTCTTGTTACCAGCTCCACCAGTGTTTTCAGTTATGTTTACAGTCACCTTTCGACAGCAACAGCTATAAACATACATGACCCTCTACTATCAACTGGAAGTCTCTTTAACAATAAAAGATCTTGATCTCAGTGAGATTATCTGATGTGGCATTGTGTTTATTAATGTATCTTTAGGAAGCAATGAAGACTTATCAACAGAGAATTTAGGGTCATTTGTTTGCTATTAATAAGCTTCTACGCACAATGGTAAAGTTAGACATTTCAATTCACGATCATTTGGAGATGATTAAAGGAACAAACTCCAGCAAACAAAGTGCATGTGGAGATCAGCATGATAGGAAACTCACAGTGCATAATTTATCAGACAAAACACTAAACTAACTTGTGCTAATGGTTCAGATAAAAATAATTGGTTGATAAAGTATTCAGATCCTTTACTGAAGTACTAAAACCACACTTCTGTATACAAGGCCTACAGAAAGCCTTTGAAATAAAATGTTTTGCAACTATATTGATGACATCAAAGTCAAACATTTCATGGTTCCAGCTCCACAAATGTGAGGATTTGCTCTTTGTAATTTTATAATTGGTTTTTAATCATTTTGATTTTCTTTATTTTTTAATTGCTATTGCTTGGAGAAAATAATAATCATCATCAGAAAATAATCATTACACAACAATACACTGAAGAAGCCTCTTAGATGAGAAGTGAAACGTCTTCACAAAACTGAAACGATACAGCACTCAGAATCCCAATACCCCTTACTCATTTTGAGTAGTGTAGTTGATAATTTGCTCCAGCACAGCAAATTACATAGTAAAATGCTGTTTTTAAATTCATACATGAGTAATTACAATCCAATTTAATTAAATTATGCCCTTATTAAATACACTACTCAAAATGAATTAGGGATATCTTAGTGTTTCAGTTGTTTATTCTGTAATGTGTTTTTTTTATTTTGTGTTTTGTGAATATTTTTGATCCCCAAAAATAATGCGACACATTTCATTTGACTTTTATTGCATATCCATGCACATGTATAGGTGCACCCAAATCCCAATATCACTAACTAGTTTTGAGTAGTTTAATATTGAATATTATAAAGGTTAAAGGTCAGTCTTTCTGGATTCAGTACTTTTAATACATTAAGTGCAATTTAATTCATATTTTCAATGCAGGACTTTCACTTGCAAAAATTAAAATGTGTCAAAGTAACCAGTAACTAAAGTATAGCTGTCCAATAAATGTAGCTTGGTGAGTAAAAAATACAATATTTCTCTCTCAAATAAAGAAGCTGAGTACAAGTACCTCCCACAAATCTGTACTTAAGTACAATACTTTTGTAAATATACTTACATTCACACAGCCACTCCTGTGTAATGTGTTATATCTTTACTTACTATTAATCAAGTTTTAGCCAGGATGTGAACGTATATCACACCACAAAGGGTTTGTTTACGAAGATTTAACCAGAGATAACTCGACTTCCTCAGCTTTACATTGTTATTGTTTCACCATGAATATGTTTTAACAGATACTTTGTTAGTTTAACTACAGTCCAGTTACAGAGTTTGTTGTTCTGAGAAGAAACAAAGAGAAAAGTCCAGAACAATCATTAGTCATTAGCTGTCAGGCTCTGTGTCTGGGGGGGAGCACTGACCTCTGAGCTGCAGCTGCCACCCTCAGCTAACATCTCTTTAGTTATCTTGTATAAAAACATTCACTCACTGTTCCCCGTCGAGGATGTTATGTAGCATCTCCTCTGTGGCAGGCTAACGGCCCGCCTGTGTCTTACTGACAGAGAGGTGACTGTCCGTCCTGCCAGTCGACAGAGGCGAGCTGCGGTGACGGGAGTCGCCATGTTTGTTACTGCTGCTGCTGCTGCTGCTGCTGCTCACATGTTCAGTTCCTTCTGCTGCCGGAGGCGCAGCAGCAGCGCGCTCTGCTGCCCCCTGCAGGCCTGGAGAGGAACACGCAGACCAGCCACACCAGTAACACTCATCAGCACCACGGACAGCAGCCAGTCTGCCCACATTCAAACATTGTTAAAACCCACATAACTTTATTTAAAAAGTCTAGTAGACATACATAATATTTCCCTTCAATTAAATGGTGCAGCCATAAAGGATGAGTTCCCCCCAAAGATAACAATTCAGTCCTTATCTACTCACCTTCATTCTAATGGTCAACCAGGTGAAGTTGTGTCATCCAAAGAACATTTCAGGAGCTTCACAGCAAAACAGCGTTCTCCTAAACAGCTAAAGTAGCTGGGGACTTGTTTTAAAACGTAAAAAGAACAAAAGGAAAACAAATATAAAATGGCTCCACACAGCTCATCCAGCGTAATCTAAGTCCCCAGAAGGCCCCGAATCACAAAAATGATTTGAAAAAAAAACAAACATTATTTACACCCTTGGTGTGCCGTCGAGCTCCTACGCCCACTTCAGACAGGGTGCGTGCTAATGCTTTTACCTAAGCAGCTACAGTGAAGACTCTGGCTGAAAAAGGGGTGTAAATATATTTACAAAATTAAAAGAGGAAATTGTCAAAACTGAGAAGCTGGGACCAGGAAATGTTAGCATGATATCGTACAGACAGTGTGGAGTCAGAAGATTTTCACAGGCTTAAATCTACTTGATGGGAACTAAAATGGAGGAGATTGGATGTGAAGGGGCTATATTGATCAGTACTTTGGAAATTAACAACTGCTTATAAACTTAACTAACTTAACTCTTAACTAAAATAATTGTCTCAAAATTAACATTGTTATCAATTTCCCGATAGATAATATGCTTTATCTTCAGGCCTCACTATACAGCTACTGTATGTGGTGACCCAAACACACTTCCACTAAAGATTGAAAATAGAGGATTGCTTTGCATTTGTTTATTATCATTAACAATGTTGCCTTTTGTTGTATATTCAATTTGTAATCTTATTGTAGCTTTCACCAATATTATTTTATCTGGATCTGTCGTTGCCGTTTAATTTTTTGTCTTTCTCTTGCCTTTTTTGTAAAGACCTCCCCACGATCCCAGAAAATTACCGACCTCAGTGTCCTGTTGCCAGCTGCATAAAGTCTCATGACTTTAATTTTTCAAACTCACACAGAGTTGATTTTCACTGTTTGGCTGTAAACACAAAGCAGTGGGGATCCATACTAAGTGCCAGCTTCAAATGAAGGGAATGTGGGTTAGGACAGTTGCTGAATACTTAAACTACAAACTCAAATTTGGATTTGAGAACAAAAAAGCAGCTTTTCGTCTCTGCAATATCGCTCAGTTAGAGCTGTTCATTGGTGGAGGAGGACGTATTCAGATCATTTACATAAGTAAAGATACGGTACTTGATTGACTGGCTTGGTCACATTCCTCCCTACAGAGCATTATCACACAATCACGTGTCTAAAACCATACACCATAAGGGAAAGGTTTGTTTAAGCTCCATAATATATCAAATGCCATACACATTATAGCTGTTTATGCTGGATTTTAAGATCAGAACTGCCCCCGGGCACAGTGGTGAGTGTAGTCACTCTTTAATGTCACAGATAAGTATCTTTTCTCGTGCTGATGCATTTAAGATTGAAGAGTAATGCATCTTTCATGACATGTAATAAATATTTTGTTGTACTTACAAAGCTTGATTCAGCCCGGGTGCACAGCCAGATCCATTCTTCACGCCAGTAACCAGCTGGGGACTAAATGTCATTGTTTATTCATGGTCCAATCTAAACCTGGCACATATCATTATTTTTCTTCCTGAAGCCTGAAAATGGCTTTGTTTTGGAGAGTTTTCTATTAGAAATGCGGGGTTCTTGATCAAAGTTTGTGTTGGTGAATATTCGTTCAAATATTTGTTTCTCTGTTCTTGAAGTCTGACTTTAATTTATAATGGACGGGAAAATTGATTGTACATTACTGGACTCTCATGACTCTCGTGACTAAAAAACCTTTACCTCTGAACTATACTGCACAACATTACTATTCTCCGTGGTATAGCATAAGGAAAGAAAAAAAAATACAGCTGAAATAATTAGCTAATTAAAAGATAAGTGAAGCGTTCGAAAATTAATCTGCAATTCTCACAATCGACGGATCATTTTTTTCAATCAAAGATATAAAATTCTCTGCTTCCAGCCTCTCAAATGAGAGCATTCTTAGATTTTCTTTGTCTTCTGTAATAAAAAATGGATTATATTTGAGTTTTTGACTGTTGATCAATCAAAACAAACTGACTTGATTTGGGCTCTGAGAAACTGCGAGGCGGCATTATTCAGTTTTTATTTTATAGACATTCCACGGACCAAATTTCAGCAGGCCTATCAAATATATATATTTTATAAGACAAGATATAGTTTAATAATGTAACAGCAATGATGAGAACCATAGAAGAAAACAGATAAAATAAAAATCATACAGAGGAGGCAGACTTTGAAGGAGCGTTTTCATTGAGGGTTTGACATGCTCTGAAAAACTTGATTCCACAGCAATATAATAAATTTTTTAAACCCAGTAAATACTGAATTATTTTTTGATCTGTCAGTGAGTTGAATTCTCGGTATTTGAGTTTTATTTTGTGTCTTTATGCTGCTCAGGCTGCAGCGAGTGTTATTCTGTTTCTACCCCCAGAAATGGAGCTCTAGTGAAAGTTCAGACGGGAAGACTCTGCGCACTCTTTTGCATGCCCAGTCCTTAGTTTATTTCTTTTACCATCCTTTCATTCGTTCCTCTCACTCATACTCGCTCATAATTGCCTGTCATTATCTGGGACTGTCAATTGATATCAGCTGCTCACATCAGCATAGTCAGTTTACTCTGGGTTGCCAGGTTTGAATGGGTCCTTCAGTCCTAGTGGTCGTAGTGGTCACTCAGTCTGTATTTGGTTTAAGGGGCACTCAACCAAATGTCACATTAATCCTTGGAGCTTTTTCAAAGAAAAAATAAATAACCCTGGTGATGTCATCAGGGTTATCTCAGCTTGAGAGAGCCTGAGTTACAAACTTTGGGTGTGGAGTGTGAAAGATGCAGGTAGGCAAGGCTTAATGAAGGGAGCTTCCTGGTATCAACAATGTATCAATGATGTACATAAGTAAAACTTTAGCCTTTGAACGTAGCCTCATAGATATCAATATGTCTATTCATAGCCGTACACATCACTACATTCAGGTTTTCTTATGTTCATAAGGTAATCACTGTTTAACTTTGTTAAAGCTGCTACGAGACAGTCTTTTTTTGTTGATTCTGGCGACCCCTCTGGACAAAAGCGGTACAAGCACCACCGCCTCCTGTCAGCCCAGAGGCCAGGATAAAATTTCCCCTGGATATTTTTCATAGAATGATTTCCAGCTGCGTTTGTGGCGACCAGAACGGGTATTTTAAGCCAAAACATGGTCTTTTCCAAACCCTCGCCATGTGATTTCTGCTGCTGAACCAAGTCCAGTTTCAACACATCACAGGTTTGCAGAAGAGTAAATTGCCAAAATGTTTTTCTGGTGATTGTACATGCGTATTTATACACGCTTACTTTTTCAGAAAGATTAATGAAAAAAATGAGAAATGAGAAATTACACTGAGTTACAGATGCTTGTGAAAAAGGCTCGCCCAGACATGACAGCATGACTTCTGTTGGAGTTGCATTATGGGAAATGTAGGATGGCGCTTGACTCATAAAAGGCGGACTAAAAGTTAAGATGTCTCTGCTTTTGCTGCATCAAAATTGACCTTTTCTTTTCCTACTCTGTTGCTTGTGAGTATGTATAAATAAATAAAATAGAAAATTAAAAGGACCTATTTGTATGAAAAGTTGATTTTTGAGTCTCATTCCCAACTCGTAAAATATCTTCTTTTTTGTTTTTACAAACATACGAGGCAAATTAAAGCAGAACTATTAGTTTGTCACATTATTATAAATTAATATTATATTTCATGCATTTAATGGCATATTAATTTATTAATCTAGCCATTTATTTTTGATTTTGGCAGTTTCATTCCTCCATATGTGAGACCCCCACCTTTACTGAAGAAATATACTAAATTGCCTGTACACCTTTTTAGTGTCTTGCTCAATTTCTTCCTCTTTAGATCCAAACATATCACAGAGGTTGATTTGAGTTTATATTCAGTGGTAATTTCTATGTCTTTGGCTACAATTTGTATGTGATTCAGTCCACCTCTCTCCTTGTTATGACCCAAACAGGACATTTTAAGTTCTGCTCACCACATGCTCTAGTCTCTAAAGGAGTCTCCCTCCCTCTCTCTCTCTCTCTCTCTGCGGTGCTGTGTAGTGAAGATATGAAACTACAGTAACTCACAGGTGAACAGCAGAGCGCTCTCCTCTCCTCTGCCGACCACAGCCAGGCGGGCAGACACCAGGAGAGCGGAGGAAAGCTCACGACTCACCACTGACCAGAATAACCAGCCAGTCTGACTCTCAGGCACGCTTTGAGATCCCGGAGCAGAGAGAGAAAAAAAACACGCAGACTTGACCTGAAAATCTGCGGATTGAAAAGGACATGCGTAAAGCTGCGCTCCAGAGGAACTCTTAGTAAATGAGCCGAAGTGTCAGAAGGATTTCTTTCTCTTTTCGGTCTCCGGGTTTTCTTCTTGTTGGCGTGCAGGAATGATGCGTGCTTCACTGGACTCATAATCGACCACCGACTTCGCAGGCTGATGAAACACTTTGTCAACCCGCTTTCTTTGCTGTACTGCAACCCGAGGAGAGACCTGCAAACACCGCTGTAGCGCAGCGGTGATGGACCTTCGTTTTGACACCTTGGTTCTGCACGCGTTTGAGTCCCCCTGCTCCCGCACGCCTGCTCATGTGACATGCATCGCTTCTGCACACAATTCCTGCTCGTCTGACTTTCTTAATGAGCGGCGGATGCTCGAAATGTTTCTCCGTCAGTCTGCATGAGGGATGGCGACCACACCGCGCCAAGTCCAAGAGTGCTTATCTACACGTCTGCACCTGTTTGGGTGGATGATTGCAGCTTGTGCCACAGGTGAATGAAAACCAGGTCAGTTTGAATTGTTTTGAAGCTTGTTTTTTTCCCCCCCGACTCTGGCATTCAGATCGAGCTTGTTGCACAGTGACAATGGATCTCAAAGTAGAAAGCGAGGAAATGGACTCAAATCAGCCGCCGCCCATAGAAGTTTTTGCGCACAGCTCGACACTGCACGGCATCTCTCACATTTTCACGTACGAGCGGTTCTGCATCAAGCGCTGCCTGTGGGTCGTGTTTTTCCTGGGCTCCCTCACCTTCTTGCTGTACGTGTGCGTGGACCGGATCCACTTCTACCTCGAGTACCCGCACGTCACCAAACTGGATGAGGTCACGACCCCGATCATGACGTTCCCCGCGGTCACCTTCTGCAACCTGAACGCGTTCCGCTTCAGCCGGGTGACGCGCAATGACCTGTACCACGCAGGGGAGCTGCTGGCCCTGCTCAACCAGAGGTAATGACCACACTTTGTAAGAAGTGCCAAATGAAGCACATAATTCCATCTTTAAATCTGTTTCTACTGCAGGCATCTATATTTTATAGTCCCTTAAATATCAAATCACTTCTTTGTGGAAACTCTCCACCCTTTTCCTTTTAGCCTGACATTAAAACTATATCAATTTGTTTCATATCGCGAAAATGAAATTGAACTAACTGCATTCACTCAAATTAACTGCTACGTTTCTAGTTTATGATGCTTTACACTTCTACCCTGCAACAATTCAGATAGCTGAAGTTAAATAATTTGCATTTTAAAGGGTAACTCCACTAATTTTGCACATTAAAGTGTGTTCACAGGTCTTGTGGAGTACGACTGCATGTTTGGAAAAAAAAGTGGTATTAAGCCTTTTTTGTCTCCAGAGGAAGCTGCATGTGATCTGATAAATTGCCACGAGTGATCACTCAGCACCTAAGTTGCATTCTGGGTAATGTAGGCATATAGTTGGACTGATTTTGGACAGTTTTAAAATGAATAATCAAAATCGATACAGCAGGACCAGAGATATTGCTTTTTTAATTCAATGCATTCTTCTTTCTTTCAAAACCTGGAGCCTACATTACCCACAATGCCACTTAGCCACTGAGTGACATCACTATTAATTAATCAGATTACACGCAGCTTCCACTGGAGCAACAAAAGGTGTTATACTACTTAATTCACACATGCAGTAGTACTCCCTGTACACAAGACCTGTACACACACTTTAATGTGCAAAATTAGTGGAGTTACCCTTTAATATTGATTCACAAAACGCCCATGATGTTCTTGTAAAATATTGTTCGTATAAAGTACATATTTAACCCTTTGTACTCTGCAATATATTGGTATGTTTGCTTCTTGTGATGCCATTTCTTGGAGATCTTCACATGCTTCACATCCATAAAACCTGTACAACCCATGCTTATAGGTTTTTATTAAAAAACAATACAAAAAATGTTTTTTCATCAAATTTTACTAAATAAAAACACAAAACATTGAACCAAAAGATTTCTAAATGTAGAAATAATGCAGAAGCCTCAGCTTCCCTTTGCAAAATGAATGAATGCTTTAGCTATAACGATCTTTATTTAAGATGGATAGATAGAAGGATATTTACTTTGGAGTAATATTTACATTGCAAGACTTAGTCGTCTAGCAACGTAGTGAAGTATTTCGACATTGCTGTATTTCTGCGTCTACTTTTGTAAATGATCTAAGTAACCTACTTAATCCACCTCTGGCAATTGCGCCTCACTCATCCGACAAGCTCTAATAGTTTCTACCTTGTTGAGTCGTTCAGCGCTCGGAGAGCAGGCTTGTCAGGCTTGAATTAACTGAGGCATTATAATCAGAGAGCGCCAGCCGACTTGTTGGTGCAGCTGAGGGTTCTGGATACTGGAGCTGGCAACGGCATGTACCGCTGTGTGCACGGGAGGAAAGGATGTGGAGAGTCTGCTCCTTTTGATTACAAGTGAAATGTCACTTATACGTTTAAATAAGCTGCAATCAAACACTCCTGCGCATTAGATCCAATTTGTTTCTAAGCTGTCAGAGATAATAGTTAAAGAAAATGAATAGCGTGTTTCAGTGATGAAGATCATGCAAGGAGCTGCCCAAAGAGCAGAGGAGAATGAGGAAAGATCTCACAGAGCCAGACTGTGACTTATTGTGGCTTTGAAAGCCACAGATGTTGCTAAACCCTGCGGTGTTGTAATATTGTTCCAAATGTCAACAGGGGCAGCGATAATGAAAGAATCAGCAAGACGCAGTCATTTACCAGATTCAGTTGTCATGGAGTTTTAGTTTTGTGTTGAGAGTTTATCCTCATCCGTCATTGGTTACAGGTTTTACTTTCTACTTCCTGGCTTTGTCTGCTTTCATCTGTGTTCTATTAGTTAATCACTCCCAGTGTATTTAAGCCTGTGGGTTTTTTTTTGAAGGTACATGTCAACAGCATCCGTCGTCTTCACGCTTCCCGTTCATTGTCTATATATTAAGCTGTGCAATGATTCTGGAAACTCCTCAAAAACTGTAAAAACTAAACATTGTTGGGTTAAAATGAAGACTGCACGGCTTATTTCTCGCCTAAAATGTCTTCAGAAACACATTTCGCTGAGCTGTTTTTGTAATATAAAAGAAAGTTTCCAAACGAGCCGCCATGTTGGTCCGGTTTGAAATGCCAGACCAGCGGCCCAAGAGCGGCGTTCGTCCAATCGGATGCAGCCAGAAAGTTTTTGTGTGGTTGTCGGAGGGCGCAGTCTGTTTTGGTGAAGCGTGCAAAGCTGGAAAGCGTTGCGTGGCCTCGTGTCAAGCGACGCCCCTCTGGCTTGCGGATTACTCCTTTTTTGTTGCCAACCTTTTTGCCTGCATTGTGATTTTGATTTTGAATTGTGGATTTTGCTTTTTGACCTTTTGAAATGTATGAACTGCAGCTTTGGTTTAAATTTAAGCTCCTCGCTTTTTGTTCTCTTACCTGCCGGCCTCTGAGTGTCTTGCGTTTTGACAGTAGTGGCGGACAGTATTTCAGGAGAGGAGAGTGTCATCGAGAAGATGAAGAAAGTTAAAAAATGTAGACCTCCAATGAAGTGCACTCTGACAGGCTGTCAGTTACAGAGATCAAGGACAGGGCTCAGCATACTGTACAGCGCTGAGGGCCTCTGGTGGCATCACTTTTTTGAGCGTATACAGCCAGCTTCTACCCTAAATCTTTAATGAAGATCCCAGGCTCAACACTAAAATTAGCAAATTTTTCTGTGACGCTGGTGTGACTGATAATCAACACTTGCCATCTGGACATTTTTACATGAATCCTTCTCCTAATCTCACATTTCCAGGCAGCGGTTCACAAGGAAGACGCTTCTGAGCTGGAGACCAAAGCGTAAATTGGGCTGATTTTTCCCACCAAGTTTCCTTCTCCATGTACTCATCTCAACTCTTACACTCTGAAGTAGGTTTAGTGCTCATTATCCTGCCTCCCTTGGCAAGGTAGTGAGGCTATGCAACGGCACACTTAGCTGTTATACCCCTGGCCAGAAATGAAAGTGCTCAGGGCATGAAATCCATTTAAGGCTGTTCTCCGCCTACTTCCCATGTTTGGAGTCACTGGTCTGGGAAATGTCTTGTGGCATGATATTTAAGCTGCACACATGCTGAAGTGTCAGCCTTCACCGATCCCGTCGGCTGGTCCTCTGGGATTTTATCTCATAAGTGCCTTCTTGGCAGGTTTGTCGACTACACAAACAGCGGGGAGCCGGTGCCTCTCCTCAATTAAGTTCTCTTCAATCAAACAAAAACACTTCCCGTCTGAAACGGGGCTTTGCCTAATCCTGATGTCCCACAAAAAGTCTATGAAGTAATTTTTTAATCTAAATGAGGCTAGTTATTATTGATTTAATGTTTGGAAGAGTTGAGTTAGAGTGCTAAATGTTCCTTTGCTCTAATTAAAAAATGAAAAACAAATGGATCACTGCACCTTATTCCAAGTTTTGTTCCCCGAGTCTGATTCTTCTTCGCGTCGTGCAATAACAACACACGTGGTGTATCAATAATATGCGACACAAAAGATCAATATAAGATCATAGTCATATAAGAGTGGCTACATTCATACGAGAAATTTCTAGAAAGGCTTTTCATTCGAGGCGGTTCGGGAAAAAACTGCAAGCAATCTGCTCTGTGGTGAGTCCATTAAAATTGTGACATTTTTAATAATAGCATGGTGGGAGATCACAGCGAGGGTAGAGAGTGGGTGCATTCACAGCTACTCTGCTCTCTTTTAATACAAGGCAGCGTGGCCACATTTTTGTGAGCTCCATTAAATGAAAAGAAATTCCTCAGTGCCCCTGATAAGCCTGGTTGTGATGTGGGTTGTCTCGCCCCCCAGTTACTTGCGGCCTTTATTGTTAATGTGGTTAAATTTTTTTTTTTTAAAAAAGGCTACAGCTGTTGATACAGAGAAAATTACATATCACAGACATGTAACTGTGAATACCAAGCTATCAATAATGCGCATATATTGAGAAATTACCCTGCAAGAAAATGGTTGAGACATAACCATTAGTGATAAGAAACTGATGAAAATTGAAGAGACGTTCATTGTTCACTTCATTGAACAATCTAATAAATTTAGATCATTGCACTGCTTCACAGAACCAGGAAGAGACGTTCTTAACGTCTGAATATTAAGATATCAAAAAATGGTGGACTTTTCCAGCCCATATATGGACACACATGCACACAAACACTAAATACAGTATATTGAATATAGATACCAAACACTAAAAACAGTTGAAAAATGTAAAATTATGCACACTATGCTGACTGGTCTAGTTCAGCTAACATGCTCACAATGACAATGCTAACATGCTGGTGTAATTTTTAGGCTACCGTACCATCTTTATTTAGCATGTTAGCATCTGCAGCTCCCCTCAGCTTTACAGGGCTGAGAGTGAGTTTCAGCTCCTTGCTTAGTTGTATGTTCAGCAATTTTACTGTCATGGTCCGATCTCACTGCTCTCATAGCATCTTTTTTGGCTGCAGCAAGCTAGAAAAGCTGGAAACTCACAGTACACTATCTGCTCAGCATCAAACAGCAAAACGCCAAAAGTTAGCGACTAGATAGAGGAGAGCTTAGCAGCTATTAGAGTGAGTATTGGACCTTACATTTGACAGATCGATGGAAACACAAATCCAATGAATGCTCCATAACTGCTGGTAACTGCACAGTAATTTTCTGACTAAGAAGTATACACCAGCAACAACCATAACTATCAGACCAGACAGGCCAGTTTGAGATGTCTCTTACCGCTTAGACATTGGACAAAATTCCTCTGATCATTCATCCAATAATAAGACATTACCAAATGACGTCAGCATAATATATACCGGAGCTGTTTTTAAGAAAATTAATAAGAGAACTTCAATTGACTTCATGAACTTTCATGTTCCTGTGCTCGCTCAAGCCAAGTTTGCTTCGGAAAACTGATGAAACAGATGCCAAGAAGAAGAAATACAATCCCCAATTTCACTCAGCTTGGTGCCAGACCCTCCCTTTTTTTTGCCTCCTGTCTCACTTGCTCGTCCTCTTGCCACTACTCTGCAGGGGGGACATTTGCTGCTTCCTCCAGAAAATCTCTCTCTTTTTTACAGCCCAGTGTTGGCAGGTATGATCAAGGTATTTAAGACAGCAGAGGAAAAGTCAAGGCATCACTAAAGTCATGAGAAACCCTCATCTTCTGGGAAACGTAAATGCCTGTAAGCTACAAATTTAGTGCTAAACCACGTAGTTGATGTTGAGTTACGTCTCAGGGTAAGTGAGATCTTTGACCAAATTTAGTGGTAATCTGTCAAGTCTATCTCTAATGATTAACAAAAAAACATAAAAAAACAAGTTCACTCTGACAAAAATAATGAGCCGAGAAACTTGTAGTCAGACTCGCTGACCTAAATGGGGCTATTAGTCAATTTCAAAAGTCTCGGCACCAAAACAATCCAATCAACATAAACACAAACATATTTTTCTCCAGGTATCCAGATAACTCGAGACTTGAGTTGAAGTACTGTGTAGCCTTAAGCTACTGCATTGACAATGAATGGACGGCTGGCTTAATGGGCCCATACAGCTCCTGTCTGAACTTTATTATGTACTGTACAATACAGCGTTACACTCTGCTGATGCTATCAGTTCAGGGCCAGGAGATGGCAGGAAAAAAACATCTCACTCTCTGTTTTCTGTCTCTTTTGATTCATTCGGGACTATATTATTTTTAGCTTTGGTTGAATGGAAGAAAAAGTTCACAGATAAAGATTCATAAACCTTTCTGAAGTGTGCGAAAAATGTTTCAAGGCTGAAATTCACTTTTTTATGAAGTCTAGTTCATCATCAGACAGTGATTATTCACTGTGAAGACGTTCAAGGAAGTTCATCAATCCGCACCATAAAATCTGCCTTTAAAATGTATGAAATATTGGTTTGACCTCTCTGCCTGCCTGTTTTTCCAGGTATGAGATCAGAGACATACATCTTGTGGAGGAGAGCGTTCTGGAGAGCCTAAAGGTGAAAGCCAATTTCCACAATTTCAAGCCACGACCCTTCAACATGCGGGAATTCTACGACCGCACTGGTCACGACATCAATGACATGCTGCTCTCCTGCCACTTTCACGGCACCGAGTGCAGACCAGAGGACTTCAAAGTGGTGAGTTGTCTCCAGAAAATCATAGTTATCGGACAAATCTGCCAATATTCTGCCAACAATGGTTTGATTCTTCTCACAAATTTCTCTTATTTCTCTTAAACATAAACTGTTATGAAACTGCAGCTCTTGTGCACATTGTTCCAGAAAAGGACTGGGCACGTTTGTGAAACAGCATCTAAGCCTCAGGCTCCATGGTGACATTTCCCATAGCAACAGTTGACTGAAATTTGAGAGCGGGCGTTGCCAGAAGATGTACTGTCAATTGTCATGGTCATAGCTCTGTAAAGCTTATTAAAAGTAATACAAGACACCCCCTCAAATCCATCTTCAGCAAGCAACAATAATCTCTATAGTGTATGAATTCATGAGCTATAATCCAGCATTCAAAGTAGCTCAGGGTATTTAGCTCAACACCACGGAAATATAGTGAATTCATATCAATATATGCTCTGTAGGAACATGCTAGTTATTGTAATGCTCTTGAAAAGTAGTCGATTGACGCATTGTACAATGTTGATTAAGCCTTTTAAAAAATGTGTAAATGTGTACGTTTCGTGTAAATCCGTTCTGGAGTTTTTGTTTAATCCTTCTGACAAACCAACTAACAAACACAAATGGGTGAAAATACAACCTCCTTGGCAGAGGTAATGTTGATTAATGCAGTAACGTTGGGACAAAGTAAGTCCTCCAGCTGGTAAACGCCTGTGTGTCCACTGTAATTGAGATAATATGACAAACTATTTTAATTTCACACGGATATTGGAACCAAAAATCAATGCCCCATGGAGAATGTCAAAATATAAATAAAAGCCTACCCATTTCTTTCTTGTCAGTAATTACTATTGTGACTAAATAAGCACTCCAGTAAGAAAGAGAAAATTTATGCTAAAACAATTTCCTAGCAAATATAAATTTTAATTGCAGTTTTACTTTTAAAAAATACATCAATGAAGCCAATGAACATGTGCACTGAGACACCAACCTGCTGCCATGAATACTCATCCGGCAAATCCACCATTAAAAATAGTCCCCAACAAATTAACTACTTAATTCTGTTTGAGCAAAATAAATAAATAAGTAAATAATTTGAAACACAGTGCCCAGGTGTTTTAGGAAATTATTGCCTTTAAAAAAACTGCATTTTTGTGACTTGTTTTGTCTTCAGAAGGAAAAAATCAGTTTGGGAAGTGTGGACTAACACATTGTTGCTCCTGGTCTTTTCATGCTTATTCTTTAAAATGAAGGTACCTTTTTTTTTATAAAATAGAGTGCATTTTACGTGGTGTTTCAATTGTGCAGACAACAGACACTGTATAAATCATAGGATTATCTATTTATAGTGAGTAAAAGAATGATGAACCCCCCACAGCAGAGAAAGAGCGAACCTCTGAGTGAACTGAAGGAAAAGACATGTCGTTTCCTGACCTGAGGATACCTGCTGCGTTCTTTTTTTCCTCTGAATCGAAACCTTCTCCGGTGAACATGCGCACGTTGTTGTGTGAACATGTTTGTGTGTTATTCCCACAAGCACAGGCAGACATTTACAAAGCAAAGTCAGGCTTACACTTCTCTTATTGATTGTTTTATGATGACAACGTCAGAGTGTGTTTTGAATCTTTGCCGACAAGTCTTGTTAAAATTTATGATCAAACATTGTTTTGAGCGTTTTGTTTATTTAGTTTAATCCCCAGCGCTCTGTATAAATGTTTACATCTACCTTTTCATCTTTGTAGTGTTATCATTTTCTTCTTCAGAACAAGGGAGGAGGGGCGGCATCCTTTGAAATGAAACCCTTGTGGAGAATAGATGTGGAATAACACAGTGGAGCTGGTCAAAGAAATCTATTCAGTCCGCAGTCATTATAAATTACTGTATTTGTGCGTCTGACTGATGCTCGTGTAAGTTTTTCCCTGCAGCAAAAAGTAGAGCTGCCTCTCTATAATGTCCCAGCTATTGAGCCCTGCTGTTGCGGTTGCTGTTGCTGCTGGTGTACCCGGACACTGTTGCCAAAGGCCACTGGCATCGGACGAGGTTTTTAATTTGGAGCTGAACATTGATCACTCCACACCGCAGCGTCACTGAATTGATTAGATTAAATTTAATGGTAGTTTTTCACCCCTAAGAGGACTCCCGTTTATCTTCTGTGGATGTCTGTGGAGGAACCTCTTGTATATTCCCTCCGCTGTGTGATCAATAACATGTCAGTGTGAACTGTGTGGCTTCACCTTTATTTAACCAGGAGAGTTGACTAAGAATAAGCTTGTATGTGTCGGCCTAAGAGATTTATTCTCTGCAGCGAAGCGTTGATACACACATTTATACAGAAGGACACCAAAGAGGAGCTCTACATGAGCCACTTACTGCAGCAGCTGCATTGAAGTAGCTTTGAAGTGATATTTCTGCTTATGGGCAATTTTATTATTTCTCCAACTATCCCAGTGAAAGGGAAACTACTGGAAGCCTTTTATCTGACTCCACATGCAGTTTGAAGTGATGTGATTAGTCTAAATTACCTCAATTATTACATTCTTTGGTAACAACTGGCAAATCTGATGAATGATGATTAATTTACAATGGTTCCTCTTTACATTTAGAGTTTAATTTTGGATCACTTTGCATGATTAGACACCTGTCTCTACATTCGAGAGTTACCACCACGCCAGATCACCTTTAGGTTGATGTCTCCTCATCGGTGCTCGCTTACTTCTGGCTCAAAGGTCCAGTGTGTGGGATTTAGTGGCATCTAGTATTGAGGTTGTAGATTGCAACAAATCAAACATGCACCCTCCTTTACAGTGGCCGCTAAAAAATTATAATTTTTTTGTTCGACTTGTGGTTTCACACTGGACATGCAGCAGCAGTCTCCTGGATTAGAGTCCTGTTCTTCTTTAACCCGACCATCCATCCCAAAACTCCTCTTCATGCAGACCTTTTCGTTCTTCATACCACTCCACCTGATTTCCACCTTTGCTGCGTTGAAAATTACTACGGCCACTAGAGGCCGCCACCAAACAGGAAAGGAGATATGGATCAGAACAAGCTGCTTTCACAGTCGACCTGTATGGTTGTAGTTCTGATGAGGACGGCTGTATAAAAGGCTTATTCCAAGGAAAGGAAAACACAAAGATTCATAGTTTCTGGTGATTATACACCAATGAAAGCATAATAATGAATCTATGTCTTCCAATAGATCCTCCTGAATCCTACACACTGAAACTACAGGAGACTCTGGCTTTGAGATTCTGTCTCCTGACGAATTACTTTATTAATCACTCTGATTGGTCGGGAAATACACCTTCTATAGTGCTTGTTATAGTTGAGAAGTTATGCTTAGGTATAGCTACAGCCTCATGTAAACTTATATAAGAATAATTCAGTCTGACTCTAATTGAGTCACAACTCTACCACGAAAAAAATCCCTGCAGGGTGGAAGTGTTTAGCACAATACAAACAAATCTTTAACATCAAATCTTTAAAGTGAACCTACTCTAATGAGTCTGTATTGCTTTAAGCAGTGGCGCTCCCCTCAGAGCACCATGTCAGATCAGCAGTGGTTCACAGTAAATTATTCCCTCATTAAAAGGTCATTTAAAGATGTAGGAACCACAAAAATAATCGTAAAGTGATAACGTACAGTCGGCTGCTGAGCTATGTCGCCTATACAGTGCATGTTACTATCGAACGTCATTTCATTTCTCTTTGTTTCGTATGTATTATTTTAAATAGGGCTTTATTTTCCTCTTTAAAAGATTTCTTGTTCTGCTGTCATATAATAATAAAAGCCCCAACACAGACAGTAGAAAGCAATATGTGAACTGATGTGACCGAACTCAACCCGACAACCCAAACAGTAGGCCTAACCTAAATTTTTGTGTGAACCCGGCCCATTGGGTCACAAGGGGTTGCGATGGGTGCAGGTTGGGTACCGTTGCTCTACTGGGGATCAGATAAATGTTATTTTATCCCAGTGAGTTTTAGCACATGAGCAAGGCAGCTTTACACAGATTTGATGTTATCAGAATGAGGAGAGCAGACATCACAGTAAGCATTGTATTTAGTGCAGCATGTATTAGTATTTCTTTTTCTTATATATATATATATATATATATATATATATATATATATATATATATATACTTCCCGGAGGTCGAATACAAAGAACAGTTCATCTTAGCCTCGTGTCAAGGGCACGAGTATTACACACAGTCTTACATGTCATCCACATGTGGTTGTTCAATACAACATAACAAGACAAGACATTTCCAAAACAGGAAAAAAAGACCTGATCTATATATCAATACAAATAGAGTCAAATTGAGTCAAAATGTAGCAATAAGCATTTAGTACTATGTCATCTTTTAGTTGATATGTCTGAAAAATATGTTTTACATTATAAATATTCATCACATCCTGTTGTTCATTAGAGCAGACATCCAATCATAGAGAACTTATAAGAGAAGTTTTACCGAACACACAAAAATGCAGCAAGATTTTTTTCACAGCAGAAAATTGCCCATTTCCAGGAGGAAAATCATAGGTATGAATAAAAAGAATAATGAGGGCTGAACTACACTTAGCTGTATTAGTTTCTGGGTCGCTGACGGGGGCGCTTTCACAAGTTGTTCACACAATGATGAGTAAAAACTGCTGCTGTGAAAAAGGTCAAGTTAAGATCAACTCTCCACCTGCCCTCAGACTGCAAACAGACACACAACAAAGCCTTTAATGAGTTTGCTGTGCTCAAGAAGAAGAGGAGAAAATATAAAGTTCCCCGAACAAGGTGAAGATTGTCGCTCTGTGGCGCTTTAATGATGCAGCAGTTGTTGGCCGAGCTGAGTGCCCTTCTCCCCGACCTAAACATTGCATCATGGCTCGCCCTCTATGATTCGAGAGGCACATGCTTCTAAACATTTTAGCTAGTGCTGCCTCGGTAATTAATTTCAGCGCTGGTATACGTAACGCACACATGTTGAGCCTGTAAACAGCTGATTATGTGTGTTTGTTAAGTCCTGACACCCAGTCAAGCATCTTATTGACCTTTCCGTGTTTCTCTCTAGTTTGAGGGGGAAAGATAATTTATGCAGAAGTTAATTTATGTAGCTCACCAGTCCAAGTCCTGTTTCCTCTCTCAACTCTCTTCAGTGCCTACTATGATAGAGCAATTTCTCTTCTCTTTGAAGAGCAGTGCGCTGCTCAGGAAATTGCATCTGGCCAGAACATAGTGGCAGCAGAGAGGTGTTTCCCCTGGAGAGGTTTAAGGCCTTTATTTCTCTCCTCTCAACTTCCCTTTGTTATCTGCATCACCGCACAGCTCAAGAAAACTGGAAAATGCACTTCCTTTGAAGACCGTCTTTGATGCATCGCATTGTTAATCTTTTCATTGTTTCATTGTAAAGTGCTTGATGAATAAGGAAAGAGGAATATCCCAACTGACCGTTCTTTGTGAGAAGATCAAACGTGTTAAAGAAAAAACAGAGAAGCTGATAAGAAACTATTTTCAGGCCGTTTGTGATGAGAATGCAGATTCAGTGAGTCTGAATCTGAACTGATCTGACCGCATCGCTTCTTTTGAATATAACAATACCTCTCTAAAAAAAACTTGCACCAAAACATGTTTAAGCTGCTGTAAGCATTAAATTAAGTGTTAAATAGCTCTGTATTACAACATCAGTCACTGTAATACTTTCTCTCCTCCCCCTGCTCATGCAACATCAGCTTTTGGTTTCACATTGGACACGAGCGTCTCTGAGGTGACAGTTTGGTTGAATTTGGCCCATTCACCCATATTAGTACAGCGGCTCGAGCTCTCCGTCTAACAACAACAAACGTAAAAATGGGTCATAATCAGCTGCTCAGACAGCCTATTTTTCTGGTAAGGACGAGCCGGAGTTATCATCAAGTTTAAATTAAAATCTTGCTGCAAGAAAAGGAAAAAATAATAATAATAATAGTAGTTCACCTCCCTGGCAAGGAAGCTCAACCTATTATATATTTTTCTTTTTTTATCATTATTTATTTATGTATTTATTGATTGTTTGCTTTTTTTCAGACTTGCCATAATTGTTTTTAAAAGTTTTTCCAAATTTTTTCGCTTTCCGGCTGTCTAAACTACTCCCCCCTATTGTTCTCCAACACACACACACACACACACACACCTTCACACACAGACTGCCACAAATGTTGCCGTCTCTGTATTCAGTGTTTGTTTGCCCTCCCATAATGTGCTTATCCTGTCATTTTTCCTCATTGTGTCTCTCACTTGTTACGTCTTACTTCACTAAATAATAACATAAATAATGCTAGCCCCTCTCAAACTTAATACATAACATGTTATATATCATGTTAATTTAAACCAAAGTCTACCCAATCGCCAACATGAATGTCGGCAAACCACGGATATGCTGAAACTTAATATTTCTTTATGTTGCAACATCACTTTTCTTTAGGTCCAGTTTTCTTTTTTTATGTGTGCAGCAGCGCTAACCGTCAACACTTTATCCTGGCAGCTGACCAAAGTACAAAAAACTAAATTCTTTGTTAAGGAAGCCAACCGGCTGCTGGCTGTAGCTTCATATTCACTGTACAGACATGACAGTGGCATTAATCTTCTTATCTAACTCTCTGCGAGGAAGTGCCCAGCTTTTCTTTACTGTATACCTCATTACAGCTTTGTTAGGCAGAATCGCTCTCTTACTGCTGATGTTGTGGTTTTCATACATTTTTACATGATATTTCTCGGTTAATGGACTTAATTTTCTAAGGCAGTAAATAGGAAGACCAATCAGACTCATGTGAGACGTTACTGTGTTCCTTCGCTCAGTGAAGCACTATGAGAAACAGATAAATGGCTCTAGCAGTTATTAAGGAGTTATCGAAAGCACCCAGCGCTCCCCCTCTGCTCCTCAGCGGAGGAGAATCATCTCTGCTAATTGGACTCTGAGGCATTTTCTGAAGCAGACAGCAAACTGTGCTCACTTAAAAACCCACTCACCAGTGAACACCAGTAAAGAAGAACGGAGCGAGAGTCCCACTCCAACGAGCACTTCCCGTGGTCTGATGCTCGGCCCTTTTTTGTTTGTCAAACTCGGGCCTTGACAGCTCCACCCGGGGAATAGATGTGTGTTTGCCAGCCCCCAGCACACTGCTGTCGTGACAGTTGTGTCATAATTTCTGTACTCTGATCGCAGCTGTCATGTCTCAAGGAGGCAACGTGCATTTGTAGATTTTGCAGACAAACTGTAAAAACATGGTGTGCCTAGGAGAAGAGACAGCTTGGTGGGATGAGAATCACTGCATTTTGTCTCGCTTTTATCATTTACAAGCTGTGCGGCTGTAAACGTGTCAAAAAAATTCTGTTTTAGTAATAGTTATGCAACCCTCAACGAAAACAACTTCAGCATTTTTTAGCCTGTTGGCTTCAAATCCTCCGTCTTAATTTCATTACTAATGACCATTTCCCAAAGAAGTGCAGTTTTAAAGCAGTCACTGTTGCATAACCACAAAAATATATGGCTACAAGTGATGGATTACTTCTCTCAAGCAGGTTTAAAGTTTCTCCAAGTCGAATTTCAAACTGTGCAGGCATGACGTGAATCCAATGGCTGTCTAGAAGGAAGGAAATCTAAAATGTATGGTATATGATTTGGAAAATGCTCTGCAGCAGTGTAAAAAAAAAACTGTCTAGGGACTGAATAAATCATACAAAACCACCACTGTGCTGCCTTGAAATCCCAGATACAGTTTTATTCCTGCACTGTGATGTTTTCATTGCAGTTAAAAAACACATCCCGTGCACCATCCGGTCTGATTTTAGTGCCCCACCCTGAAGTCTCTAAAAGCAGCCCAGAGGGTGACACAGCGCTCAGATTTCTCTGACATCTCCGGCCGTGCTGGGAGCTGGAAAACAACCAGACTCTTTTGCGGGGACGGAGCAGCCCCTCTTTCCCTTGGCAAGAGTATACTTAAGCTTGCGTTTCCTCTGGGTTTTGTGGCCTGAAGCGACAGAGATGAGGCGCAGCCACCACCCACATCGTCCAGCAGCTTGTGGGTCAGCACAGCTGCGCACCTCATCCTGAATCCTGAAGCAGTCGCATCCTCCTGTGCTGAGGCAGCAAAGTTATGTCACCTCTCAGTCTCACTGTTTTTCCCCATCTTCCTCTTTTCTTGAGAGATTTTCTGCATTCCTCCTTCATCTCAACCCCTGCGCAGTGCATCCCTCACATCAACCCCCATGGGCATGACAATCCTCATTATGTTTTCATGTCATGCTCTCGCCTCTCTCCCTCTATCTCCCTTTGCCTCCTTCACTCTTATGCCCTCTCCTTTGTTCTCTTTGCTCCCATCGCTCCCAGACTTAGGAGCCGCTGGTTTTAAAAAAAAACAGAAAAAACAAACAAAAAAACTTGAAAAAGAAAGGATCGGTGGAGATGTTAAGAGCACAGTAAATCACTTAAACAGCCCTTGAATGTATCCCCACTGCGATAAACATATGAACACACTTAGAGGATTAAATTAATATTCGCCCCACTGTGCTGAACGAGGGGTATTTAGTGCTGACCACCTACAAAGACTGATTGAGGGGCAGAGTAACCACATTACCCAGATCAGCAGGTGAATACTCAGGGCTCATAATGGAGCGACTCTGTCAGCAGTGAAACTGCCAAACACAGCAGGAGAGCTCAAGTGCAACTCAGTCGAGCGTATTTCAAAGCGGGAACTTTAATAAACATTCACCTCCCTTACATCCCCCAAAGATTAAACCCTCGCATATCGTCATGCACACAACTATAAAGGCCTCGAATCAATTCAGTGAAACCCAAAACTCGAGTTTCCATCAAAATGTGGCTAAAATTTTAACTGAATTTCCAGAAAATCAGCTAAGAAGATTCGTATGAATGCATTCACTACTGTCATGCAAATATTAGGAGTTTGTTCATTGATAAATGCCTCTAGCTGTGCAGTCTGGAAGAAGATCGCAGAACAACAGTCAAATCCAGGGCTAGAGCGCTATTTGTTTAAGTAATGGAGCACACGTAAGAAGCACGTGTGTGCATGCACATGGTTATGTTCTGGCTCGTTTCGAAGGACAAGTAAGCGCTGTTCCTACATACGAGTCAGTTATTACTGACCACATGATTAAATGATTGAACGACTCGATTAAATGTGAGACTGATTTCATCATGTTGAGAATATAATGTGGCGATCAGTCAAAACCTCTGCTCTGAATGATTGCATTCACACTTGTTGTATAATAACTTACCTTTTTAGCTGTTCGAAAAAATGAGAGGATGTTGTGCTGGCTTTTCTTCGTTGCTCGCCAATGTTAGCTAGCTATACGTCAATGTGACACCTCTGACCATTCCTTTTGTGCGGGTGTTTTTGTTGTTGTTTTCTTACTTTCTTGCATGACAGACTCTTTAGTGATGATTGGATCTTCAAGCGCTTATAATGTATATGACTTTCAACCGGATTATGTGAATTGGGAACATTTTATTTCCCCACTTCCTCACAGAGGAAAAGTGCTCCAGCAGCACTACACCTGTGATCAAATCCCAAACAATGAAAAACAATGTAGGAAAGGTTATAACGGTGATAACGTAAGATTTTGAAGGAGCTCATGTCTCCTCGTCGCTCAGCACAGATTGCTGTACGTCCGTGGCTCTAATTTTTGAAGTGTGTCCTGCACCGTTGGCACCTTGCTGCTGTTCAGTCGACTGAGAGTGTTGAATCAGCAGCCGTGCCCGTCGGTGAGAAAAATCACTCTGATTGGCTGTTCGGTGCAGAAGAAGAGTGACGGAAAAAAAGAAAAGGAAAGCCCCCTGAGCCTGCCGCTGTATTATGCATGATTTAACCCATTTTTTGAGGCTTCTCATTATTTTTCGCCTCCTCCTCTTCACCAGTGACATTTGAAACTTATTATCAGACATATCCGGGATTTGAAGTGGTGTCACAAAAAGCTGCTTTATCATAACAATGGTTTATATATCTGCTGGACCAAAGCAAGCAGGAGCAGAACGTACAAGCTAGTTGGCAGTCGGCTGTAGTCTTTGAGGTGTGCAGCTATTTGGTCAGCTTTCGTCGACGCTAGCTCTCTGATCTTGGATTTGTGTGTCTGGGCCTTCAGTCACACACTTCCAGTACATCATGATTTATTGGCTAAGCCTTTCTCCATTCACTTAGATGCATTTTTTTATACACCCACTTTTCCACCTCAGCCTGAAAGACAATTCTTGTGTTTTCACTGTTTTTTTTACGTGCAGATTAAAAATGCAGATAAAAACAGGTGAAAGGGAACACACTTACTGTCCTTTTCTTCTGCCTCCCTTTCTCCATTTCTGTCTCTTAATCGCTTACTTTGTTTCCCCCCATTGCATAAAAGCACTTTTGTTTCATGCCATTAGAGAGTCCAACCCTTTGAGACCAGAGAAACTGACCCACAGAGGGTTTTTAGGACGAGTAAGGGGTAATTTCAAAGGATCATTAACTGCAGGTATAAGAGAAAGAAGAGTGGAGGGCTGCAGTTTTGCCACAAGGGAGCAAAAGACAAAAAAAAAAATCAGCTTTCCTGGGAGATTGATCGTCTGCGATCACCGAGCTTCAAAACATCACCAATTGTTTTAGCATACTAATAGCCTAATCACTCTTTGCAATGCTCTAACTGTAATGGCCACTTTAATAACCCCACACAAAGATCTGCTTTTCTTAAACCCCGGAGATATCTTCTCCCATGTTGTTAAAGGGCGAACAGCCACACAGCGTCTCCATGACTCCAGCTGGTTTCTAGACGGATCAGTAATGCTGCTCAAGCACGCTCTATTTGCCCGGGCCTGAGAGGGGGAAACGCTTTTTATGAAGACATTTCGGACTGGGGAAGGGGGAGAAAAAAAAGCACAGCGGGGCTGAAAATAGCCGGGTTGGCTGCACTGCTCTGCCCATGGTTTATTTATCCTGAGGATTAGTGCAGGTGACTTGAGGGCCGGGCTCTGTGTGGGCTGGAGGGAGGCTGGCAAACAGCTAACTGTGACTCAGACTGCTGGATGGAGTTTAGGAGGAAGAGACAGAAGAGGAATGATGCCGCATTCAGGCTGCACTGGCCTGACCCCAAATCAGGGTAATTGTGTTTCCCGAGGTTGGCTGGGAGACACAATGGCCTCAGTTAGATAGCGGTGGAGAGTAAGTAATTACATTTACTCAATTACTTTACTTGAGTGCAATTTTGAAGTGCCTTTACTACGTTTCAAAGAGAAATACTTTTGTCTGGCAGCTTGAGTTAGAAGTTCAAATTTAGATTTTACATTAAATGTATTAAATACAGTGTTAAAGATCAAACCAGAGTTCCCTGACCTGTTTTGCTCGTGACTCCTCACACACAGCAGCGTGCGTGAGTCTTCTTGTTGTTTTACTAATAGCTGCTGGTTCTGTTTAATATTCTTTGAACCTCTGTAGTTTCTGGCGAACCTGTGAAGGACTTTTCCTTCTTCAGGCTAAAGATGTCTCTTTCTGAGCTCGTTCACCTCTGTGCCTCCTAAGGATGACTGATTAGGGCAGCTGTCACAATAGTGCCACATCTGTCTCCAGGGCAATCAAGGCCAAGAGATATAATTCACTCAGATAGACAGACTGTCTTTTATTGGAGTGTATTACACGTGAGGATCATACAATGTGACTTTGGCTAACTTAGGTAAGCACAGTTTCTTGTTTGAACCCAGTAGTATCCTTAGATATGTATCGGTGAGTGAAGAGCAAACCTTATTTGGACACTTAGAAAGTATTTTAAGTCTGGTAAAGGTTAAATACTCTTTGAAAAATGCCTCAGCATAAGACGTCCAAGTCTTCTGAACCTTCTTCAGTAATCAGTGAATCATATTGTAAACAAGGATATGTCATCAATGGGGGGTGTTGAACAAAACACGACCTGTAAAATATGATACACCCACTTTGGTTCACACTTCAGACCGAGGAAAACCTGCTGTTTTTGTTGGATCCAGCTTGTAACCACCTGTTTGGGTTAACAAGCAATTCTTTGTTGTCAAAATGCTCTGAACACTTTAAAATGAGATGCATGAACAGAATCGGAACTGGTTTTATGTTGGTGGAAAAGGAGTATATTTGTTGGCTTTTCCACCAAAGAGATACTTTCCATCCGAACTTCTCAGATAGGTTCTGAAAAAACAACTTTTTTATGCCCGGGGTAGTTGAAGCACTCAATGTTTCAGTTAAAATCATGAAAAAACAGTATGTGCTCAGAAGTAGGGTGGTCAAGATATACTGATGTCCAGAGGTATTGACGATAATCGTGATGTTAGAAAATGAAATATTGATATTGTGTAAACATTACACATGATAATATTGTGTGGATAATGCAGCACTGATGTTATGCCCGTCCGTTCACTCTTAATTTACCTCAGTTTTTAATCACTCTTTCTCCTGCTCCTCCATCAGCGGGGCTGTTTTCTTTTGCAGTGTAGAGTTTCCACAGTTATTCCAGTTGTTCCAGCGTTACCTGGGGAAAGCGTTCAGGGAAAACAATGCTTCTTCCTGTTCCATTGTGTCTCATTCGATCTTCTTTGTTCCAGGTAAAAATTTAGCCCACTGTCGGACAAGAGAGGTTCGTAGGAAAGATATCTAAACGTGGACGGTGCCATTTTTCTACAGGTGCTACGCTGTTTTAAAGCAAAAAAGTTATCTCATGCAAGTTTAAGTAAAAGATCTGAGTACTTCTTCCAACACTGCTGGTAGTGTGGTGTGTTTTTATCAAATGGATCAAGACGGTTAAAATCTCGGAGAGGGTTGTCGTGCTGTGCAGGCTGTTGGAGTTAAACTCACTGAAGATTCAGTTGAAAAAGCAAAACATAGCTTTCTGTAGGAAGTCTCTTCCCGCAGTCGAAATAGAAATACTGATGCTTCATGCGTCAAATCTTTAACGACCACGTGATGAGACTCGACAATCAACTCTCTTTCTCCAGAAAGTTTCATCTGTTGCTTTAAATTCAAGTCAGGATTTAATGTTTCCATGGTTCCCATGTCGGACCAAATCACAATCAGGGTGCTTTTTCATTTGATGTTAACGATGCGGCCATGAAAACATGACAGATTGGATTTTAATATTTCACTCAGTAGGAGTGTGATATTGCTTTAATGAAGTGCAGAAACATGCAGAGGCAGAATCTACGAGATATTGTTAAACAGAGTGTAAAAAACGAAAGCGGACTGGACTTTTAAAGGAACATTTAAAATAGGTTATCCACTCAGATGCCCAAGAAACACACACACACACGCGTCTTCATAATCCTGCATTGTCAGGGTACACGCACTGTAAACACAGCTGAATGATAGCAGACAGGCTCTGAAACCTGTAAACAATCAAATAATCCTGCCACGGTACAAACAGCGCTGACAGAGACAAACACACTGAGAGGGAGAGCGATGCACCTGCTGGGTTTACACTCATCTTTCTTTCTTTCTTTCAAAACAACCTGCTTTTATGTTTTGTTTGCCTTTTGGAGTAAACCGCACAAAAACTGCGAGCAGACAGACTCGACTCCGTGTGCGACGGGGTCGGAGAAATGGACGCGGGGCATAACGATGTGAGAAAAGACAGATGGAAGCAGTTGTAGTGACAGGTGAGGAATGCGGGCTGTATCACTGTAGGTGTGAAACACAGCGTAGAACTGAACTCGCTCAGAACGAGGCAAGGACAAATGGATGAAAGAAAGGGGAGAGAAGACAAGAAATGAGCTGGAGGCATGTTAGAACTAAAATGAGGGTTATAATGAGGAGGTTTTGAATGGAAGGAGAGAGCAGCGGGAGAGGGGAACAAATAGGGAGCGAGGACGGCTCTTTCTGCATGTCTTAGTCTGACACGGCTATAATGACTCATTTATTTTAATATGCAGGAACATCCTGCCCAAATTTACTCTGCTCATATTAAAGGTTTTTTATTATTGTCTGAGGGGAAACAAAGGGGAGAGTTGGAGATATTAATTTCCTGCTAGTAATATTAGACACACAGAACAACCCAATCACTGGAATTAATGTTTGGAGAGGACGTTTCCTCAAACCACGGATATATCGAAACTTAATGTTTCTTCATGTTGAAACTTTACATTTCTTTATGTTGAAACTTGATGTTTCTTGAGATAAAATTTTGAATTTTTCCTTGTGACCACGAAAAAAATCATGTTTTGTCCATGCCACACTGATTTGCACTTCCATTACCAGCTGTAGCGCGGCGAGTTGAGCCGATCCACACCTGACATGGACCCCCTTTAGTGTGGGGCCTTCGCTGACGTCTTGCGACTGCAGTCAGCCCACGGTTCTCACTGAATCTCTGTGGCTGGAAGTTTAGTTTCACTCCTGCGTCCCTGTTTGTCCTTTCATTTCATCATGTTCGCTTTTAGCTGTTCAGGAGTCGTGTTAAGTAACTGCTGGTTTCTGATTTTGCTGATTCCTAATAAAAGCTTTTAAATAACGAAAATAATTACAGACTTTTATTGTGAAGAATTTATAGGAAAGGAAACATGGTTCTAACTAATAGCAGAACTTTATTAGTGCTTATTTTTTGATAATACCATTGAGAGGAAGAGTGTTTACAGCCGCCCCGCTGATTCAAGACATGTGCGTCATAAGTTTAAGACGCACCGTCAAGCAGGAAGTCCTGCACATGTGTATCAATAAGCCTCATATGTTGTCCGACATGTGCTGATATAAAAACTTTAGTTTGAGATTATAATGCAGAAGAATGATGCTGTGTCCTCTACATATCTTTGTCACAAGTGTTTGTGATAAAATGTGTGTGTATCAGCAGATATATTGGTATCGTAAATGTTTTCTCAGTAATATCAGCATCAGAATCGGCCCCAAAAATCAAGTTTCTGCCAGGTGGTGTCATGTAGAAATGTCAGTATGCTACGTAGCCTACGACAGGTAGATATATGAACGTATCAGTGGCTTGCAGGAACGTTTTACCGCTAACTGCCAACATTTCATCCTGACGACCGGGCTGCACGGAAACACAAAGTTACACACTGATAAGTGTTGTTGCAGGAAGCAGTGGCATTCGCAACAACAGCAACAAAGCAGCCTCCTGGGAGAACAGCCGGGAGACTGATTAGTATTTCCAGGATGTGCCTTTGCACTTTTATATCAACCTCAGACTGGCATTTCCATCGCAATTACTGAGCTAATCAGTTAACCGGCGATGGCTCCTGCTTGGCCTGCAGCCTGAGTTTAGGCGACATTTCTTTCAGTTGTTTTTCCTTTTTTTAATGTGTCGGCGGGAAATAATGGCACGTCTGCAGAAATAAGAGTTCACTGGCTGATGTATAGTGTGTGGATGTGTGTGTGTGGATGTGTGTGCATTGTTGATTTGTTGAGACCTTGGCTCCTCTGGATGCTCCACTTTCTTGAAAGATTATCATTATGACATTTTATGGTAACAGCACAGAATACAATACGATGCAGAGTGACAGGAGAGCTGGGAGACAGATAGAGAGACATTTACAGGCTGACAGGGAGGAGGAGGACAGGAGGGAAGAGAAAGGACAAGACTGTTCAATAACTGTGAATAACGTCTGGAATTCACTCATAGACTCGATTAAAAATTACCTCCCGAGAAAGAAATGTTCTTATTTATTAAGTGCAGCAGAACTCAAACGGTATTAACTCGAAGTTACTGAGCTTTACCTGAAAAATTGGACTGACTTCATGCACTTTGCTGGTGTTAACTGCTCCTCATGTGAATCTAAAAAATTATATATCATTAAATACACCTTGAGTATAAATGCAAATCTACACCCGTTTGGTGTATATTTTATTTATTGATTCTTTTAGCTCAGTGCTTTGATTTTGGTGTTGTTTTCTGATGCAGCAGGCGGCTGTTTACAAAGAAAAGCTCAAAACTGACCGTACGCTGCCTCCACAGCAACAAACGGACAACAGACACAGTTCGCAGTTAGCTGGTAAACACAGTGGAGTCTTAAGTGATGGATATTTCACACAGGAGTTGGTGGAGACCAAAAACTGAGCCTAAAAATAGTTAATTTTGGTCTTTAAAACTTCAAATAAGGACTGCAAATAAATGCTGATGATGCTTCGCTGTGTCTGCTTGATGTGCAAATCCTCGGGGTGTAAATCACCAGTTTCATCCTGTTACGATATTGTATAGATTCTTTGGGCTATGATTCAATATTTGCAGATGCTGCCAGCACTTTCTTGCTGTAGGCCATAAATATGGTAGATAATTAGAAATAATTGTGACTGGCTAATTGCAGAAGAGTTTACTCTAAATACATAAAGAATAGCTTAAAAACAAGAACATTTAGTTATAAAATTCGGCTCAAGGAGAGTTAGATTATTATATCTTAGGCATTTTACACAGGGGACTTTTCCTCTACTCATAGCTCAAGAAATTAAATGTTTTATTTTTACTTTTTCTTTCTTACCTTTGGTTTAAGTTCACTGTCTCCTGACAGAATCACAAGGTTGAATTTCAGCCTCTGTTGGTGTTTCTTCCTCATTGTTAAAGCAGAGCAAATATTGGTAGCAACGTGTTAGTGGACCGCTGAGTGAGACGTCTGTCTTTTCGCCGAAGTCCAAAACATTTCCACACACTTACCTTGTTGTTGGCTGCTTGTCATTACCTGCCTGGCGTCAGCACCGTTTGAATGTTTAGGAAGGAGGTGTGTTCGGATGGGAAAGACGACAGAGACTGTGAATTTCAAAATAAAGATGTATCTTAAAGATGATGATATGGATCGATGTTTTCACTTTGCATGATGTTGGATCATTAATCATTGAATCGATATATCGATCCGGATTGATATAACACCTTTTTTTTGTGTCGGTGGCATGTTTACAGCTTGCAAGTCCAAAAATCAATATTGAATAAAGGCAAATAAGATGCAATAAGGTGATTGAGCAGCTGAGAAAGTCTCTACAAAGATGATTTTGACTCTAACTCTGATCATTGCTAGTACTTGTTTGTTTCAATATCACATCATGTGTATCAGAAAGTTAACACCACAGTGAAGGCCACTTAACCTCTCTCTGTACAGCTAGTTTAACAAGCTAATATCACTGATTATCCTGCGACTTCATGCTGTACTATAATGTCAGATGTGAAGAGCTGTTGGCGCTGAGGATAAATATTTAATTACCGGCTGATTCAGACCTGACGAGTGGGCTCATCAGAGAGGTAAGGATCGCCTCTTTCATCAAGGTGAGCTACAAACAAACAGAGAGGAAAAAGACTCTGTCCTTTTTTCTCTTGATATTAAACAAGATGAATGACCATTTTTCTCTGTTTACCTCCCACACACTCACAGTAAACATGATGAAACCGTCCTCTTCATGTAATGAAATGAAATTAAACCCATCACTCATGCTGCTATTCGTTGGGCATTAGGTAAAACAGGCACTACCACTTAGTGAGTGATGTTCAGACAACCACCCAGAAGAGAGGACATCCGTCACCGTGGAGTGTGGCCACGGTGGAGAGTGACAGGTATATCTTAAAAGGTAAATTGGCTTTTCGTTCTTTGTTTACTCTCTGATGGTCATTGTTTCTCTGCCGCTCTGATAAGTAGAGCAGAGCTGACGTTGAAGTTGCGGCCGACTTGGCAGGCGTGCTGTCTGGCCCGGCTCTCTCTCTCCATGCGTCCTCGGGTTGACAGGGACACACCTGTTTAAAGTAGCAGCAGAAACTTGCTATTCTCCTCCAGTCGTCAGCTTCCGCTGCGTGCAGATGCTGCTGTCTGCCCTGCGCGACCTCGCCGGTCCAGCCACTCTCCCACCTTTCTACCTCAGTGACACCTCAGTGCTTCAATTAAGGGAACAGGCAATATGTTTTTGGTCAGACGAGCAGAAAACAAGGTTGACGGAGGTGAAGTCACACTTCTCAGACAGGCTCAGGTTGTTGCTTTCAGCTCTTGTGAGCAGCCTTTTACTTCAAAGACCAGGAAGAGTTTGTCAGCAAGGTGATGCAAGAAAATACACACATCCCAAGACGACCTGAAAGGAGAAGGTTATAGAGGACTGAAGTCATGATGTCATGACGCTTCTGTAACTCAACACAATCTCTGATGTCTTTCATCAGCCTTTGTGTGAAGGAAGATCCTGAGGTTTGCTTTCCATAACTTAGGACAAATCGGTATCCACTAAAGCAGAAAACACTGGAAACACTTTATAATAACCATCATTAGTAAATGGTGAATGTATAGTTCATTAAATAGTTATTTGGCTGTTAAGAAACAATGATATGCTTTACAAACCCTCTGTCAAGGTCCAACCCTTGAAAATATTTGACATTCAAGGACTGTGTTTCAAGACTGAAAATAACAAAATAATAAGTAAAATGCAACATGAAGCATTTTTATGTCAAGTCATTTTAATTTAACCTTTAATTCTCAGAAAACTCAGAAAAGTTCACCCTCTAAACTGAATAAATCTGAGGCCTAAAGTAATATTCATCACTTTTCATTCATTCATTCATTGTGTTTGTCAGCCTCTGAATGTGCAATTCTTCTCTCCACAGTGTCTGAAATTTGTTTAAATATTCTTTCTCCTCTCCATTTCTCTGTGCGTCTCTCACTAACTGAGGTGGACGAGGTGCAACAGTACAGCAGACTCCACACTGCATAGTGCCAGAGCCGGGTTGAGATAACTGAAAGGTGAAAAATTGTCATAAACTGAGAGAAATACGGGAAAATTGTGACCCCGGGAGGAACTGGGAAGGCGCAATGAAAAAGGGTTGACATGTTACAATAAACAGTTAATTAATAAATGGTTTATAAAGCATTTCATTGTTTGTTAACAATGAAATAGCCATTAAATAAAGTTTAACACTATTTTTTCCTAGCTGTAATCTCTGCTGTCTAAAAACTTCTTCAGCGTTCAGTCCTCTCCGTCTTTCTGTTATTACGGACACGTCTGAGCTGAACTGCAACCAATCGACTCGCCCATGGAGCCGTGACATTTAGCCTGTGATGGTCTGGGGCATGTGGGAAATGCTGTTCATTAAATGTGGCTGAAAAACAGTTATTGAACAAACAATAAAATAAGATAGATTGTTTTTTTTTAAATTAAATTACCAAAGTCTCCAGCAGTTTATACAGCACTTTAAGGAGACATATTAGGCTCATTTTCAGGTTCATACTTTTATGTTGGGTTACTGCTAGATTAGGTTTACATGCTTTAAAGCTCAAAAAACACATCAGTTTTCTCACACTGTCTCTTAAAGGCCCGCCGTCCCAGCACTGTTAACAACGCTGGGCAAAAATGTGTGACATGGTGACCTAGTGTGATGTCACAAAGACAAGTCAAATAATGGAAGGCGGGACTACTGACGAGGCGTTTCAGGAGCAGTGTTTTCCGTGGGAGAGAGGAGCTTCTGTTGCCGCAGGCTTTGACCTTTTTAACTTTCGAAATCTTTTACATGCACAAGAACCTATAAAACACTGAAGGAAAGGAAAAAACAAAGAAGCATGACTCCTTTAATGATGTAAATAAGCTGTCTATGTTCTTCGGTATCATAAATAGCTCACAAGCAAATAAGCATTAGCAGTATTATTGGACGGCAAATTAACCGCATGTTGTGAATAATGACTAACAGGGAGAGACAGGATGAAAAAGAGGCCTCTCATACATTATGACAAGCAGTTTTAAGAGCTTTTGACCTATTTAGTCGGGCAAAATAAAAACGCTGACATACTCTACATGTTACTGAAACATTATTAGACATAAATACTAACAGGCTTATAGTAAACAGATTAATAATGCAAAAAAAATAGAATATGATAGAAAGCATTTACTGTCATTTTACAGAATACAATGAAATTAGGAGCACTAGTCCTGATCAGTGTGGTAAAAGCTCACAACAACTCAAAAACTCACAGGATTAAAAACAGCCTCAGTAGACACAACTAGTGACCGAACGCCTACAGCCGAAAAAATATTTGCTTGACAATGATTGATAAACTAGCAAAAGCACACAAAAAATGCACAGCTACTGGGAGCCATGAGCTGTTGAGACCGCGTGTGCGCCGCCATCCTGTTTATCTAAGCTCACTTACTGAGGAATTCATGATCAGCAGATGGATTTAGTCACAACTTAGCTTTTCATGCTAACATCACATATCTGTTAACAATATTGGTCCGCCTGCTTTCACACCACAAATGGATCGCACCAGAGCTCGTTTGGAAGCAGTCTCGGTCCGGTTGTTGCTTTCACACCAGCCCAAATGTACAGCACCAATCAGGAAAGTGAATCAGGGTCCAGTTTAACCAAACAGGTTCGGTTTGAAAGCATCCTTAAAAAGCTCAGTGAAGCCAAGAGCGGCTGCACACGTACAAGTAGTCATGTGATCTACTGTCAACATAAAAATACTGATTATAGCTCTTTATATAGAGCATGAGAAAAAAGCTTAAAAATTAAACTGTTGAGCCAATTAACTGCAGCATAATGTAAAATATGCTTCAGAGAAATTATGTGTGGAGGGAAAAAAAAGGTTAATTAAAAATAATAAATAACTAAAGACAATAACCTACTTATGGAAGGGCACAGAGCAGTCACAGCATTAGTCCTTATACTTGGAAATTAGTTTTGGCCTGGTGGTCCCTCTCATTATAACCCCATTGTTGCCTGGTAACGAGGGAGTGATTGGGTGCGTGTGTGTGTACGTGTGTTTCTTTAAAGAGTTATCAGCGCTCTGTGTTATCACCCCTGACACCTTATTAAGGACAGTGTTGTTTTAATTATACACTGATATCAGCGAGAGGAGATCATTTTGAGTGGCATTCATTATGTCTTCTATTAGCATTCGAAGACAGACAAATGAGTTCCACTTTGTGAAAGTGGGCTGCGCAGGTTCAGATAGAAAAAGGGGAGAAACGCTGCATAACAAATAGCAGAGGATGGAGGAGAGACGCCGGGTAGAAAGAGAACAAAGAGAGAGGAGTGAAGTGAGAGAAACGTTAGATCGTTCCTGCTCTAAAATCCAGTTTCTACCTTTTTTAAAAAAAGATTTTTTGGCTCTTTTTGTACCTTTATTGGATAAAAACAGCTAAAGATTTTGGAAGAGAGGGAGGAGAGAGAGTGGACGGCATGCAGCAAAGGGTCGCAGGTAGGAATTGTACCTTTTTGTACATGGGATACGCTACCTTAACATGAACTTTACTCTCTGATTTGTGCTTTTAAACAAGAACACAGTGGTGTATTTAGCGCTCAGTAGGCCACAGCAGGCTAACAGGAGCAGTCCACAAAGTTTGTAAATTTAATAGCTTCTCATCAAACACTTTAGTCATTAATCTCTGTCACTGTACTTGCAGCAAAGCGTCATCCTTCCCTTTGCCATGCAGTCATGAGGCAAGAATATAAACACACAATATTTCCTTATTAAGAGGTTAATCCAGACCCTCTCTTACACTGGCTGGGCATTAGAGAGTCGTGTGAATTCGCAGGTCAACGTTGAATTAAAGGTGTTGTCAGTTCAGGACAGGAAGCGACTGTGACATAGAAATAATTGGGATGGGAATTTTCTGTCTGCACCAATATTTTGTTTCTGACTTTTTCAAAGAAACATACAGACAGCAAACAAGAACAATGCCCGCGTCCTCCCACTCCTCATGGGTGTGAGGGGAAAAAAGAAAAGAGAAAGAAAAAGGGACAAAAAAAAAAAAGACCAAAAAACCCAAACAATTGGTGATACAGAAACGATCCGCACCATTATCAAGTTGTGGAAGTGAACCTTAATTTGTTTAGTGCAGGCGATGTTTTTTAGTTTTTTAACTTTCAACAAAGTCATCTTTAACTTCCACCCAGAGGCACGAGGTGTGCACAGAGCCGGATATCTTCTAATGCTATCCATTTTCTGTATTGATGACTCCCCAACTGTGAGTCACCTTACATTGTCTAAAGAGAAAATTAATGGGAATTTTACTTCCAGAACCCAAAATAGCTTCTCCTACTTTGCAACCCCATCAGCACATGGAGTATGATGTCCTGAGGTTGTTCTTAACATTACGTCACCAATCTTCAACCAGAGGAGAGTTTTCACCAGCCAGGATAAGTGAGAAACATGTAGGTGTTCAAGGCCTTTACATAAAAAGAGGATTAAGCTGAAAGCAAACAATGCCTGAACAATCATGTATATCCAAACAGCTTTTTCTTATTCACGGTCAGAGAAAGGACACAACACACATCCCAGCATGCATTGTGATACCCTCAGGATCTTCTTGCTGTGAGGCACCACTGAGCCACCATACTGCACAGAACATGAATGTATAACAAAAACCTATCTCTTAGAAGAAACACCTATCAGTAGTCCAAAAATGACTTTCAGAAAAGTTTCTGGTTTTCAAACAAGCAGCAGGACCAGCTCATGACCAGGGAGATGGTGATTGAGCACCGCTGCTCTCTAACGCTCACAGAATGGCAATGTGGCGAAAGTGAGGAACAGTTACAGCTAGAGTTGGTAAGTTCATCTAGAAGCTCATTTAGCCTCTAATAAGACCATCCAATAATCTCATTTGTCCCTTTCTGAAATGATTGGACAGGCTACCTGTCTGTCTAAATACCTACCTACGCACTCTCGCCACTCACTCACTGAGCATGAGTTTTGCGGGTAAACACACCGACCTCTTCGGCCCATCTCCCGGTCTTCTGCTGCTCCTGTCGGGGTCACTCATCCTCACTCATCCTCCATCCAGAGCCGCTCTTCACCAGTTGTGAGAACATGAGTGGGATCCATAATAACTCAGAGCTACGGGGCAGTCGGTGTCTGTGGATTGAGGCCTTCAGGGGTTGGGTGTGATTTCTTTTGGTTGGATACCTCAAAAATGTAGCTTGCTCTCGCTGACTTCTACAATCTTACCAACCAGCTTTAATGATACAAACATGACTCAAGGAGACACTTGGAAGTGGAAACGCTAAAGGTGATTTATATGCAGCCAGGCCAGTAAGAACATGCTAATATGTTTCTAAAATCTCTTTTTTCCCGCACCCCAAATCAAATCCAATAATCAGCGGTACCGAGCTCGTTTTCTCGCTGCTGGAATTAACAATATAACTGTTGGCTCCCGGTGTTTTTAGTAAGTGCCAAAATCAAACTTCCCCCATGTTTCAGACGTGCCTCAGTTCAGTTGGTATCTTGTGTGCAGTTGCAAAATGTCAATATGCAGATGCCGCTCCAGAAAGAGTCCTGTGTGTGTTTCCGTCTCAGGCTTTCTCACTGATTTGTGAGGCAGCGAGGCGCTCATCGAGTCATCATTTGATTGCATCGTGTATTTTCGATAAAAAAAAGATGCCATCGCCTTGAATGATGCCTCTCATTAGCTGTACCGCCTCAGACCCGGCCTGTTTTCCCTTAGACAAAGGAGATGACTGCAGTATTTGTTTTTCTTTCTCTCTTCCGTCCTTGTGGGATACCTTGAAAACATGTTTACTCACAGAAAATGAAAAAATCAGCACACGGATGCACTGTCACGAGTCTGTAGAGGAAGATGCCATCTATAGTCGGATAGTTATTTAGGATTACAGTGTCTGAACAAGCTGTTAGCCTCCCACTGTCCCCTTTTTTTTTTTTTAGGTCACCATGGCAACCTCACCCAGTTAGGAGGCTGCTGACCCTCAACTTTCGTGGGCAAAACTCACTTACTGCTCAGTGGGACTTCTAAATTGAACCAGTTCCCAGTAAAAAAAAAAGGAAAAACTAATAAAAGCACCGCAGCAGAAAGCATTTTTATCCACCATTTCTAACTGATAAGGAAAGAATTAAAATCCATAATAGCTGGAGAGAATAATCTGGACACATAATTTATAAGAGCCAGTCGTTTACAGATGCAAATCTATTTCAGATCCATTTGTCACAGATTGGTACGCCTCTGTTTGTGATTGCTCCCCTCTATCATTTACTGGTTGTGTAAAATATTGTTTGAAATGCTTTTTCTTGTTTTCAGCGGGCTCAAATTATTTTTGAATGTTCTGCAAATGGGCCCGGAGAGTTCTGCCATTTTATTTTGCACTCAGTCTTTCACGCACAGTCACATCCGCGGCGTTTTGTTTTTACTGCTCCTTGTTAGTGTGACTTCACATCAGGGTTGTTTGCAGCTTTAAGCCACCAGCCGTGGCAGCTTTTCTGACTTTATTTGTGACTGATTTGACAGCGCAGATGTAATTGTTAGCCCAAGTGCAACTCAGTTGTTTTTAGTCTGATAAATCTAGTCTGTAAATTGCATGCCATGTGCTCTTCTTTGAGAAAAAGCCTGCAATAACCAAAAGACGATTTTATGCTGGAGGGAATTTCTTCAGATTTGGCAGAAACATCTTTGCGGACTCAAAGATGAATTGATTATAATTTGGGGGTCACTGTGACCTCACACAACACTCAAGAATTCATATACAAAAGGCTTATTCATGCTCAACGTTGGATACGCACAAGGACGGAGGACAAGAGGAAGATGTTTTAAAAGTTGGTGAGAAGTTTTAAACATCTGTATGATGTTACTTCGCCCGAACGCAGAGACAAAACAGTGGAAAATTGGAGGTCCGTGTGAGAGAGATTTGATTTAAGCGGAGCCCTCTAGTAGTTGTTGCTTAACATGAAGGACGCATATAAATAGTTGGGCAGTGACGGTCATATCATTTGAAAACAGATGTAAAGTGAGCATAGATGAGTCTCAACTGTGACAAAGCTTCTCCCAAACTGTCTAACAAGATAAGATTGTGAAGTGATGACTTTTTATATTCAAAAGGTCAAAGGTCAACTTCACTGTGACATCATAATGTTATGCAAAAAACAGTTTTCTTGTATCGCATCAGGCACAAAACACTCCGTGTGTGACGCAGGACGCACATTAAATAGCATATTGACCTTTGGTTGCTGTTGGTGTCTTTAGTACTGAACCGTAACCACAAGAGAGACGTTGTGATCCTCATTAGTTCAAACTCTTTTCTAAAAGTTCAGAACAAACGTCCAGCCAAGCCTAACACCACAGACATTAGATTAAAGAGACAATACACTGTATAGCTCACAACTAGCTCACATTGTGTTTCTATGGTGACACAGCTCTGATGTTAACTTATCTAAACAGTGATGCAGGTAATTATGTTACCGGCATTATTTTCTCTAAACCAGATTTTTTAGCCTTTGTTGGTGTCGGATCTGATCAATCAAAATGGATTAAAACACATCTTTTCACCCAGCTGTGTATAAACTATAATATATACTTCATGTGGCGGAGAACTGATGTAATTAGCATCACGGTGTAAACAGCGGTCGATGTTTAAAAAGTTGTGTTTCAGGGTGGAAAAAAAATAAAAATGGAGCACTTCCCTGTTGCTGAAATGGTGAATTCAGTCACCCTGCTGCGTCCTGACAGCCAGAAAAGGACAGCAGGCAGTGACACACACACACACATACACACACACACACACACACACACACACACACACACACACACACACACACACACGCTGACACTTTGAAATGCACACAGTCAATAAACTAACCTGCAAATGTTAAATGGACTTTAAAAGTGTGTGTGAAGTATATGTTTGCTGTGGTGCTCGTGTTATTGCCTGCTGTCCTTTTCTCTCTCACAGGACACAGCAGGGTGGCCGAGTCCACCGCTCTGAGTGTTTATTTCTCTGTCCTCACAGTAAACACACCAACCCTCCTGCCCTCCTGACGTACGCGCACTCACAGCCATCCAGCCAACCAAAGAAATACACAGTGTGAGGCAAATAAAAGAGAATTGATTCTTAAAACACTGTGCACAACAAAGAAACCAATGAACGCTGGCTCAGTCTTTTTGAAACGGCTACAGTACAAACACATATTTTCCTTTCAGTTTCTCCAAAAGAGAATTGGAAAGAGCTGGCCAGAGTGTATGAACATGGAGGCGACTGATGTATCTTTCAAAAGTAGAAACATTCACCAAAGACTTTTTGGACTTATCCACTAATAAAGTTTGACCACTGCTTGAGCTCTGCTCTGCATGATGATGCCTTTAATAAAAAACTCCCCTCAGCTCTGCTTTTCAACTGATAGAGGACTCAGAGGAGCGATGGTCAGTAGTTAGATTCTGTTCCATGCAGGGGTGGGGAACATTTTTTTTCGAACGGCCACAAATTGGGCAATTAAATCGAAACATTAAACGCACAGTGCTGAATTATGTTCAACTAATTCTCAGTGCCAAATGCAGTACAGACCTTCAGCACTGAATGAAGAAAAGATCAAGCTAATATGAACTATTCATTAACAAACATGTGGTCTTATACATGAAGTAAAACGTACTTCCTGTTTTGCAGATGTAACTATAACTAAGCAATGAGAATTAATTATATGAATGACAACATGAAAAGCAATGCCTACCCGTGGATTTCAGCCTAATGAGAACAGTCGAGACGGTCGCCATCATCATCTGATGTTGAAACCACAGTTGCTGAAATATCTTTTGCTCTAGTCTGTCTTTCCGACTGAACGATGGAAAAATATTAACAAGCCAGCGGCCTTAACTCAAACGTACATTATAGCATCACGCCTGAAAAGGGGCAAAAAAATAAGCACATCCCCCCAGGTATTGTGTTGCCATCACAGCTGATCGAGCTGGAGCCGATGAACAGTGGGTTTATTTGTCCAGTGTGAACGGGGTATCACTGAGAATCACGGCTTTGGTGCCACAAGGAGAAACAATGAGCCAAAAACAGAGTGACAACTGACACAAAGGTGAGATTTAAACTGTATCAGAAGTGACAAGCAGCATCCAACAACCATCCGGCACTTTCTCCTGTGCAGTGGATGAGAAAGTCCTGAACAGGATTCAGACAAGACAGCTAGTGACCTTTAAACTCGCTGTAAACCCACGTAGATACATTAGATAGATACATTTAATCATTAAAATATTGATAATAGCTGCTTTAAAGGATTCTTCATTCATATAATTTAATTTCAATGTAATTAAATTAGTTTGACTTGGTGATAAGGCCATCCAATCTTCTGTATATTACACAGGACTTGTTTGACAAACAGGATATTTTGTTCGACATGTTGACCTTTATGTTGTCTGTGTGTGTGTGTGTGCGCTGTCTGTTATCTTGCCTGCCAGCTTGGATCTTCCCTTGTTGTCGCTTTGAGATTGGGCAGGTAGTGATGGCGTTAACGCTGCGTGTTTGCAAGTCGGAGTTGCTTACATGCACCATCTGCGAAATGAATTAATCTCTTGGTATTCAGCAACAGCATGTGACAGGCTGGGAAATCTAAAGCCTCAGCGGATTTCTCTCAGCAGAGTGTGAAATTTGTCACACGGAGGAGGTTCACTCCAGGGGAAGAGCTGCAGGGCCTTTTTTCCCTCCTGACAGTTTTCCCGCCCTCTAAACTGCACCAAAAAGTGACAGGAGTCACGGTAATGAATGCATTCATTAATTGAGGTTCGTCCCACCTTCGCTGGGTGGTGTTCTGGGAATAGCAAAATGAAAGACAGTTGATGAAAGTCGGGTGTGTAAGCTGCACAGAAGCAGCAAGGTGCTCTTCTCCAGGAGGGGAGCATGCTCCAGCGGAGACTCTATCTGTCTTTTGATGTTTCCTTACTAATGAGGGGAATGCTTTCCTCCCTCTCCTCAGTTGGGATGCAGTCTCCGGTGATCAAAATGGTCAGTAAACAAAAGCTCGGGGCTGGCTGCAGTGACTCTTCCTGCTGTCCATTCTCCATCCCGAGGCAGATCTAGTATACGAGCTGGTCCCAGCTCATCCCCCTCAGGAGCTCAACTGCTTTATTTCTGCCACTCAGATGTTGAATCATGGAGAGACTCCTAAAATATATCTACAAGTACTCTATTGTGTAACTGGGCCATGAGAGGTATCCAGAGGGAACGGAGATGCATGTATGTCACGCATCATCTGTCAGCGCATTGTCCATTGTGCATCTCTGCATGTTCAGTATGAGTACTGTAACCTTCTGACATATTACCATATGTTCATACTTACATATTGTCTTCATCTCACCACAGAACATAAAGCACTTTACTTATTAATGTGGCTTTTTCCTCGGAAGCGGTCTGACTGTTGCATCCACAGTGTTTCTTCTTGTGAGGTGTCCATTTTGTTAAGCTTTCACAGCACAATGGCAACACTGTGAGGAAAATGGTTGTGGATCAGATTGAAAGGGGAATTCTGGTATTTTTAAGCCTGGATCCTATTTTTACATGTTTTGGTGCGCGAAAGATGAATAAGTACCGTGGTTAGGCTAATAGACGATGGCATCATCCATCGCAGATGGCTGTCAGTCATCAAAATCTGAGCCCTGACCATCGTAACATTGTGATTTAAAAGGCCCCCCTCACCAGAGAGCACAATAAAGTAGTGTGTTCCCTCAGAGTTGTTGGTGTTTGTGAAATATGGGAGACAAAAATCAAAAGAAGTTTGTTGCTGCTCAGTACACAAATGTTACGTCTCCATGTTCGTTTATAATCAAGCCTGCACAGTAAGGTGAACCGAAGATGCTCAGTTACATAGGCAGCTGCAGTGTTTCTTGTCTGCTGGCCACTGTTAATGTCGTTCTTTCAACTGCACCCTTGTTATTCATGTTCAGCTTCCTCAATATAACTAGCCGGCTAACTTTGTTTCAAGTTCCTGAGGCGGAAAACTGCTAAACACATGAGGATGTAATCCTAGTTAAATCTGCTGAAAGTGCCATCATCTGAACGAAGGCCTCTGCCGCGCTGACTGGGCCCGCGGCTGTTTACCCCTCGATGTTTACTCAGCACACTGGAGTGATATAGCGCAGCTAGCTTCCTGAATATAAGTCGCCGGCCAACTATGTGTCAAGCCTTTGAGGGGGAACACAGCTATGTCACGGATGCCTCTGATTGGTTGGCTTCATTGGTTGCGTTCTCTATGCCTGGCTCAAACTATTAACTCACACAGTAGCTCTGATAATGTCCGTTTTCAGCAGTTTTTGAGCTGTAGATTTGCGTTTGATGAGATTTGTAAGAACACCGACCTCTTCGGCCTCTCTCCCGGTCTTCTGCTGCTCCTCTCGGGGTCACTCATCCTCGTCCTGAGCCTCTCTTCATTGTCAGAGTGTCTCTGGGCTTGTTAGGTAGAGCGGACAGCTGCCAGGCTACCCTGCAACTGCTCCGCCACCTGGCCTGTCCGCTCTACCTGATGAGCCCAGAGACACTGCGGCTGTGACAGCCAGTCATAGTGGTGAGATTACCGGGGCAACTACAGCTCACAATTTGCTTTACGTTTGTCTTAAACAACCACAAGTAAAATACAAGCACAACAGTCCTCAAACTGCTTGTTTTTGCCACTGACTGAGGTTGAAGCTGTGGCACAGCCTGCCGACTGAGGTGATCTACTGAATCGATTACAAAACTTTTGGTAATTATGAATCATTTACATTCATAAAGATTGGGACCAGGTATAAGGATGAAAATTCAGTCAATATCTATTCATTGGATGAAATGTTCCTTTAATGTCATTTATTTGGATCAATTCGGGTGACATAGAAAACTAATTAAAACTAACTTTAATCATGACGCACAGTTTCATTAAATGGGTGAGGACAGGATCGATTTATGTCGGTGTAAATTATGAGAAGAGCCCGGATGAACTTGCAAAGTTAAACATGCAATTTGGAGAGACTTCTGGGGCAATTAGTGAGTTCAAGTCAGGTGCCGAGTGAAATGCTCAGTGACAGGCTGTTGGCTCTCCTGAATGAATTTTCCTCCATCCTGCTGGAAGGTGATTACAGCTCTTTTTTTATACATTGCATATTATTTGACATGCACCGAGGAAACAGCCACACAAATGTATGCATTCAAGCGATCACAACGTATAGACACATACTGTACTATACCTTCCAAACACTCCAATCATCGTCGTCACCCCCATTACAGCTAATCACAGCTAACCTTTCATCTCGGTCTATGCAGCCAGACAGACACCCAATCATCCAACGCCAGAGACTAATTTAAACTCACCCTAAATGACTCGTCATTATTAGGCTCCGCTCGGGCACGATTCATAGAGACCCATCTGCGCGGAGATGAACAGTATAGTTAGTTCACTTAGACTGCTGCAGTATAGCAACAGACAGATGGATGGGAAGTCTAAAATGCAGTTTTTGTACATATCATCATTCGCTGAGTACCTGCCAACCCTGAGATCTCAAAAATAGAATGGATTTCAAAGCGGGGACCTGGGTGTCAGAGACTGTTTCCTGCACTCTGGTGACTTTTAAAGAATGAAAATAAATTAGTACCCTGCAGCAGCACTTTTATGTTGAATACTGTGTGAATTTCTGACATAAACTAATATTCATCATCTAGTTTTCCTTCATTCATTCATTTTTGCCCCTGCCTCTTAAAGCGTCTGCGCATGCTACTGCCCTGTTTTGTCTGCCTCCCGATGGTTATTGATGTTGGTGTAGCCTCCGTGACCGACAGAAAGATCAGCACACGGACATTTATGGTGTTGGTCCTGGTGTTCACCTGCTTTCCTTTCACATACTATGGTCCTGAGCATTCATCATTATTTATTCTTTTATTCTTCATTTCTTATATTATTCTTGTTGTCCTCGTTCAGAGTACACCGAGGACAATGTAAAACCATTCCTTACCAACAAATTCCTTGTAAATGTACACAAAGTTGGCCAATAAAGCCAATTCAGATTGAATGGAGCTACAATAAAAAGCGCCAGGTGCTCTACATTTACGACTGAATCAGAAAAAGTAGGATATAAAGCGGTGTTTGCTGAGTTGGCTCGCTTAAAAAGTGGCTGTCCTTACTCATTAAGATATTTTTTGGCAACAGGGACAAACAATTTTCTAGAGATGTTTTTCTGAGCACAGGGGACTCTGTATCTTTGCCCTGTGGGCAGCAGCTGAAAGTGGTGATTCCTCTGATATGCAAAGAAATATCTTATTGCACTTATTTAGACAGGTATAGCAATTGCAATATGGGGTCTGTCTCAAAGAAGCATGTTCCCGTATGCCCTGAGAATATGATTTGTAGGCTGGATCATCTCTGTAGCACCAAAATGCTTCATTTATAATGACATGTTCTGACACATTTTACCCTAACATATAGCAACGTTTCCAAAACAACATGATTGTTGCAGGGCACCAGAGACATTCACTCACATTTGGTTAGGTTTAGGCAACAAAACTACTCGGTTAGGTTTAGGAAAATATTGTGGTTTGGTTTAGGGCTAGGGTTAGGGGGTTAGACGTCTAACCCCCTAACATCTAATATTGCATAATCTAGTCCGATTTAATGGATCTTTGATACATGGTTGTGAGCGTCGATCCTTCTCAAACAATTTAACAAACAAAACATGTCTTGTTTTTCGAATATCGTGCAGTTCAGGTACATCATGTACGTGACATAACTTCACTACAGTAAAGTCCAAATAACTCACAGTTGACTTCAGCTTTCATATCTGACATAAACAGCGATTTCCTGGTATGAAAATCCTGTGCTTGTTTGACCCAACCATCCGTCCCCAACTTCGTCTCGGTGAGGACTTGTCGTTTTTTTATAGAACGTCATCTGACTCCTTTGCTGCCATAATAATTACTGTGGCCTCTAAAGGTCGCCGCCTAACAAGAACCGTAAATATGGGTCGTAAGAAGCTGCTTTCACAGTCGACCGATTTGATTTGGTTAGATTTCAAATAATTGCTCAGTCCAATGGATGGATGGATGGATGGATGGATAGATGGATAGATAGATAAGACATTGTAAAACACTGCTTTCCATACTTCACACATGAGGATTTAATCCTAGTTAACCCCGCTGTCTGTCACTTACGGTTCCATCAGCTGTATAAGGCCTCTGCCCCGCTGACTGGGCCGGGGGCTGTTTACCCCTCGATGTTTACTCAGCTGTGCGTGACCGGAGGGCGGTGCCCACTGGAGTAATACAGCACAGCTAGCTGCCGCTGTGATGGCCTCTCTGACTGCCTGGGTTTCTCTCACAGCAAAGCGTGGGCTCTCCACATGGCTGGCACAAACAGGCGGGATGGAAATTTGTAGGCGACGGTGATGGCTGCGACATGCAGGGAAAAGGCGGGCAGAGGAGGAGGTTTTTATATCCCATATGGATCTTCTGCATATCAAGGTTCGGCTCAGGGGATAGAGAGAGGACAGAGGGAGGGGTAACGATGCTGAGATTAATGTTACGAGTCACAATTTGCCAGCAGTGCAAGTTCTTCTAAGCTGCCATATAACTATTTAATTAAATACAATTATATTATAAAAAATGCACTGGATAACTGCATCACAGTAATACAGCTGCAGAGTTATATATCAGGAGCTAATAGTGTCTTATTCCTCCAAGCAGCCATTTGCCATCTCACACCAGTCAACTTCTGCTCACTTGTGGAGAATAAGAGGCTGTCGACAAACTGCATGAGCCTCTATAGAAAGCTGAACAGCTCTGAATAAATGAGAATAGACATTTATGTCTCTCATCGAAACTCACAAGACCATTTCCATTATTCACCGAGAAGGGTCCGCACAGGAGGAATCTGAAAGTATCATTTTTCTGTGGTTATTAAAGCGAGCTCTTCACTAAACTTTCCCTCACTCTTCATTTCAGTGAATAGCAGACACACAGGTGGAGGGAATAACAGGGAACCTTCCCTCAGGGTGTTATTTCCTCTCACTGCGTGGTACCACTGCAAGTCCATCCACCAGAGAGACCAGGGATTGTATTATCCCAACAATTAATTGCCCTCAGAGACAGATAGTGGCTCGCAGGCTCTGCTGCCTCCGCTTGATCATTTATGTTGTTTTGTTGTGAATCTCCTCAGTTGTTTTCCTCAGAAAAGGGTTTCTCTTTAATTCTCTGCTGATTGGGATGCCTGTGTGCCACATCCAGCGACAATTACAGGGAAAGTTGGTGCAATTTGCTTTCATTTGAATATTTTTGTAGATGATTAATAAGCCAATTATTTTCTTGATTTACTGATTAAAAATGTGGGCTATAAATTCCCCAAATTCCCTCTTTTCTTCTAACTTTGTAGCATTTGTGACTTTTTGATCACGTGTCAGTTTTGAGTTCTGGTGTCTTTGAGTTGTTATAAGCAACATGATCTCATGAGATGGAGTATAAATAGCATTCCACGTGTCATCTCATGCATTTTTAAGCTTCTCCCGTGTCATTTAATGTGGTGTTGTCACGGTTGGGTAACAGTAATAACAATGTGATTAACATTTTATGAAGGCCGCTGTTTGGTTAGGTTTAACCAACAAAACTACTTTAGGTTTAAGAAAAGATTTTGGTTTGGGTTAAAATGATTTAACTTACATTAAATATTTGACATAACTTGAGGGAAGTTAATTACACGTTTATTTACGGACCTAGGTTAAAACTAAGTCAACGTTGACATTTGGTGTCAAGGACACAAACGCCATCCTCCTTATTGTTTGTTTGACCCATCCATCCATCCATCCATCCATCCATCCATCCACCTCCATGTGTGGACTTTCCCACTCTTCTTACTACAATACGGTATTTTTTCGATGACTTTTGTGTTTCAAATGACAAGTGAAAAGCTTGATGCAGAGGGTGTTAAATGACATGCAAAAAGCCAAAAATGCACTTTAGTAACAAAGGAAAATAGCTTAAGAGTGAGAGTTTATGAAAATACAGGAGCCAAGATTACTTCATTTGTCCCAAGGGAAATTTGTCTTGAGCCCTATTCACACGGGACTAGTATTACCTGGGGACCTCTCGTTATTTGTAATAATTGCTGTGGACGTCTCTGATCTTAATCTGTAATTTGTAAAGTAAAAATTCCACCACATTTTACCAAACATAGAGGTCATGTGGTAATGTTAGTACCGTACAAATCAGCATGTCAGTGATGTGTGATTGTTTTTGTTTGATTGAGGCTCATAATATGTTGAACAGCAGCGCTATAAGAGCCGCTATATTGATGTTTAAGAGTGATGACAGAGAAGGTTAGGGGCAACAGAAGGTTGTCATATCCCAGTGCAGCTGCAAAGCATCTTTGACTTGATCTAAATGAGCTGTAAATGTGTTGTAATGCTTGTAACACATGAAGGAAGTGAGCAAGTCAATTCTCATCTATATAAATAATGTGGCTGCTGAAGAACAGACGCTTCACTACTGAAACATTGATGTCACAGAGAGCCTCAACATCATATCCAGGAGGTAATGGCAGAAAAAATGTAAGTAAGATACAGACTTCACTTATCCTGTTATTGGCTTTGGACATAAATCCTGCTACATGAAAATACATACATACAGTAAAAAACAGGCAGAGTGCAGACATAAGGAGGCCAACATACACTAGTATGCTATACTGTAGCAGACGAGTGCAGATATAAGTGCAGTACATGCAACAACGACCCTTATTTCACACTTTACTTATGTCCTGAGTTTAGGAGATTTACTGATAGAGGGATAAACAAGTTTTTATACCTGTTCAGGCTGTATTTGATTTGAGCCCTGTACTGTCCCCCAGAGAGGAGCAGTTTGTATTCTGTATGCATGGCAGGAGAGAGGTCAGGTGTAATTTTCCTCGCCTACTTAACTATAGTCTTCTCAAAGAGCATGTGGAAGGAGGGATGCTCCCTCACCTCCCATCACTGTCATTACTGTGTGGACCAGTCCGTTGATTTTTAATTTTAACTTACACTAAAGGAGGCATATTATGCTCATTTTCAGGTTCACAATTAACTACTTAAATAGGTTTACATGCTCTAATGCTTAAAAAACACATTGTTTTTTGTTCATACTTGCTGCAGCACTGTATTTGCCCTCTGTCTGAAAGGCTCTGTTTTAGCTCCTGTCTCTTTAAGTAAACACTGATGCATTAACAATCCGATAATGCAATTTATACCCATAGTAATATATAAGTCACAGGGGCCATATTTCTGCAGAATGACTACTTTTACTTGATACTTAAAAGTAAATTTCTATACTTTTACTTAAAGACATATTTCACTGCTGGACAGATGTCCCTTGCGAGCTGTGAAAAAGAGCTGTGGTATTCCCTTTTGCTCAAAAGAAAACCTGCCAAATGGGCAACTGCAGTCTGAGTCTGAATTTCGGCTGTTGCATATTTTTGACGAGAGACCACGCCGTCTCAACAGTTATAAACGTGCCACCGCTGGATATTTTTAAGTAGAACTCGGACCGAAACCGGATATGTTACACAGCCTTGTTTGTAGCGAGAGAACCAGGGTTTTGAAGGAGACCATGGGACATTTCCAGCCGTGTTGGTGCTGACCAAAACAGGTATTTTTAGTCAAACCATGATGTTTCCTAAACATAACCAAGTGGTTTTCATGCCTTAACCTAACCCGAGCATAATCGTTGTATCGGTATTTTATTTTTCGTGTGAACGCTTCTTCCACCACAGGGTGATATCATAATGCATCTATACGTGGTATAAACAACCTCTTCTCACCTGTCTTCTTGTACGATAACACCTTCCCAATTTAACCTGTATCTCACATTCACTCTGGCATGCTGTGATAGTGCTCCGGTCAGCACACTTCTGACTTTTAGATAGAGGCAGCACTCTGAGGTATATACAACTTAAGTGAATACACACTTCCACTTTTCTTCATATGATATGCTCCCCGCTCTCCTCGGGTCTCCTGAGGTGCACCTTACCCAGCACTACGATGCTATCGTCTCTGAAGGTGATAGGTACTGAGAGCACGGACGGTGTCTGGGAATAGGATGAGAGAGGAGGAGGACTGTCTCTACTGGCCTGTGAAATATTCATCAAATGAAGCAGGGGCGGGTGGGGAAGTGCGACAGGAGATGGAGAGGAGTCCACAGGGGAATGAACATCAGAGTTCAGGAAACACAAGGGAGCGAGGGAAGAGCGGTGCGGACCAGGGAGGAAGGAAACATAGGAGGGAAAAGAGTTGTGTGGGAGCTGGTGGTTAAAATCCCACATATGATAGATGGAAACTCCCCTCACAACAGTGGAGGAGGTTTTATGATATTTCATCTATAACGCAGCAGGTAACACGGGATAGAGACTGATGATAGTTTCCCAAAAATATTGAGTTCTCACATTTAAAGTGATTTCAGATACACATGAACTTTCCTCAAGCACTGCAAAGGTTTTCTCCTCTGCTGTCAATAATGTCTGCAGGACTGGCCGTCCGAAACGATTAGGTGATCATTACACGGCTGTCCCCTACAACCTGCGCCGCCCCAAGGTGTCGTCAAACATCAATGCACTAGACATAATGGTCTTGATTTGCATGATCAATCCTCACTCTTTATTCTGACTTTGACCTTCAGTATAAATACAATGATTTGGTAAAATGGTGCGCTACAGTTCTGCAGAACACCGGTCAAATATTCAAAGGAAAAAATGGGTTTTATTCTAAAGTTTCAGAATTTATCCTACTAACGAGTAGACTGTGTAAACAAAGCTTGATATAGATAACTTAAAAATACTGAAAATACAAATACACTATTTATTCCAGTTCAGGTACGATTGCTGAAAACTGTTTCAGCCTCTTTAGGCCAGCTGATTGGCCACAGATATTCATGGTCACCAGAGGATGAATCCTAATGATCTTGACTGTTCCCCTGGCATGTAAATGTGTCAACAAATAGTGGTTACGTCATATTATTCAACATTTAAGAAACATTATTGTCCATCACATAGTGATGGAAAAATAGCTTCGGTTAGGGCTCAAGCAACATGAAAAACATTCACACCCATGAGAGAAAATTACACAACAACTCCATAAATCAATAGAAGCGCATGTGCAAAGCTACATTAAAAGAGTAGTGTCTATTTTGCCTTGTTTAAAATGCATATTGCAGCGGGAATAAGAGAGTTCTTGTGAGTTCTCCTTTCAGCCAGCGGTACTCTGAAACGGCTGCCTGAAGGGAGTAGCTGAAACGAGTGGTGAAGGTGGTGTGAAGGGTCCTCTGTGATGCAAACTGCTGTTCTTTTTTACTGCACAACTGTAAAGTTGTATTTGAGTGGTGGCGGTGATCTAAGCTGCATGTTTGATGAGTTTTTTCTTGCTTTTTTTCAGTGAGAAAGTTGTACCAGGATGCAATGTTAAATTTAAGGACTGACTCAGTGAGTGACTGGTATATTGTTGTTAAAATGTCCTGCCTGACGTTAAAACTTTTCAGCCTCGGCCTTCAGAGAAACATGCGCTGCTGGGCTTTTTTGTAGACCCCGTGTGCATGCATGTGTGAAGGACAGGCGGTGGTTGATCTCAGTGCTCAAGTACCTAAAGACATCGACTTGTTCCACCACCTGCCCCTCCAGCTTGAGCGGCCCAGAGGGAGTGTGGGGGGTGTCAGATGCCGCCCGCTGCACAGCTCCTTGGTTTTAGAGATGTTTAGTTCCAGTGAGCTCTTCTGGAACCAGAGGGCCATGGTGTCCACAAACTGCCTGTGTGTGGACAGGGAGTGCTCATCTATCAAACAGGCCACCAAGGCCATGCCATCCACATGTTTAAGGAGTGTCAGTCCGTTGCTATTGCAGGTTATTTCATTTGTGTATATAGATGAAACACTGGCATGTTATCAATCCTGTTTCAAACAATTTTAAGCAGGTCAGAACATATTACTACACATTGTTGGTGGATTTCTGGACAATAACCAATTAAAATATATAAGTCTAGCTTTATTTGTTCGTGGCAGAGAAGAAAAGCAGATGTTGCGACTAAGCTCATCAGGTTACAGCATGGCTGAAAGAGTGTTGCCTCCAACTAAATATCTCTTAAACACCCAGCATGATGAAAGAATTACAGGTCAAGCGTGAATTGAAATATCTTGTGGTGTTAATTTACTCTAACCTCTCCTCCAGACCCATGTTAAATGATTCTGTAAAGTGGTTTCATCTTGAAAATGTTCACTTCATTAGAAATTTAAATGTCTACAGAGGCTGCCAAGACGTTTCTTAATTCTGTGATTTTCACTCATCTGAATTCTTGTTGCTCAGACTGGTCACAGGCGAGCACCGACACGCGGAAAACACTTCAATTACTGTACAGACAAGCGATAGAAGCACTGGATAAAGAATAAAAGTACTTCCATCAGTGCTCAGTTTTAAAAGAAATATCAGATTTTAAAGTGGCAGCAGATGACGAAACGTAAGTTATTCAATAATTTAGTCTGCAGACAAATAACCTTTTGACTAATTCTGGTATTTTTACTCATATATTCCCATGTGTTTCATTAATTAGCACTTCCTAAATAAACAAAACTGAACTGAGCTAAATCCCTGAAATGAATTACGATACAAGGACTCCGCAGCTGTTCCAGCAGCTCTCTGAGGCTGTACTAAGCACAGCTGTGCTTTGAGCTGAATGCTAATGTTAGCATACTATCACGCCCACAATGACCATGCAAACATCTTGATGTTTAGCAAGTGTGCTTTTTTTTTTTTTAACCACGTTCACCATCTTAGTCTAACTTATAGTCGTAGCGCTGAGGCTGCTGGGAATGGATTTGCAGGTATTGGTCATAAATTCTAAGTGCTTTATCCTTAATGACTCTGTTAGGACGCTCCCACACAGTTTAAAAGCCTGCAACTCCCGTCCAGTTAGTTAGAAGTGAAGAAACCTCTTGGATGAGAGGTGATCACAAAGTTAGTCAAGGCAAGGCATCAAAGTTTATACAATGCATCCTCTGGGGACCATGAATGTCTGTTCCAAATTCAGTCCGATAGTTGTAGGGATGTTTCACTGGGAGAAAAAAAAGGCCTGCTGGTGGTGTTGGAGGTAATGTCATCACGATTCGTCCTCTGGTCACCATGAATGTTTCATAGCAAATCATCCAATATTTGTTGTGATATTTCAAGGCAGCAACCGACCGACAGCCATCCCTGGAGCTACAGCTACAGCACTGTGGCTGGAAATACAGATAAAATATAAATGTAAAGCAGTCACTTGTATGTTTTCACTTCTCAGACCACAGGCACAAATTGGCAGATATCTATGCGGGCAGTATGTCAGTAATGTTTTGACAGGCCGTCATCTGGTCTTTTCACTCCAATTAAGCAAAAGAGTTTCTCTATTAAGCCTTTTATTTATCCGTTCTCCCCAAGGAGCCCTGTGGTTCACCTCTACTCTACCTATTGTTGTTTGCCTCTTGTCATGACTTCTTTATTTTGACAACCAGTGACTCAGTTTGACAACCAGTGACTCAGGGTTTGATTCCATGTCCAGGGCATCATTATTACACACGCACACTCGAAAACAGAAACAAAGTCCATTGTGCCTCTGGCTTTCAGTCCCTTGCTTTACTTTATTTTTCTCTTTGGAGTGGCTCTCTTTTCCACCCAAGACTGGTTATTAGTGTGGTGAGTCAGCTATTCATTCAGAACCAAACGGAGGAGGGGGATTGTTTGGCTTTGATGCTTTTATTCCTCAATTATTTTTACTTTTGGGCTGCCAACATTTGTGATCAGACTCCAAGATCACCCATCACAGTGACTGTTAACTGTAATCAGTCACCTTCACAGAACAGACTATGCTGGCAAATTTGTTGGCTTTTTCGCTGTGCTGATTTCTTTCCTTTGGTTTTAACACACTGCAGGCTGTCTAAATAATCACGCAGGGGCAGTTTGGCCACGCTGGCGGTTTGGCTCTAGAAGCAGCCGTACCGGTCTGTTTGTTGGTCATCCCACCGCTTTGGTTCAGGCTCAAACATCTCAACAGCTAATGGATGGATAGATACGACATTTTGTAGAGATATTCATTGTCCCCATGGTGTCCTACTGGCAAGTGAAAATTCTCTGCTGGAAGGATCGCTATTGCTAAAAACCCATTCAAAAAACCAAATGAGTTGGAGATGAGTAAACCTCGTGCAGAGATGTGAACTGATTTCTGGGTTTTAGGACTAATTCCTGTGGCACTTTGATGCACATGGTAAAACTTCTCCATTTTAGCATTGTGAACATGTTAGCGTGCTTTTGTTTAAGCACTACTGTGTCTAAGTACAATCTCACAGAGCTGCTAGCATGGCTGAAGACTCTTAGTCTTATTAATATTAATCCCTTTATTTATGTTCCTGGACTTTATTCATGCATGAAGATATCTAGTATAGTTTTTCCAGGTCACCTGAAATAGGATTACAGTCTTTAATTACACGAGCTGCACAATACGATACAACACAAGTGCACATACAGTACAGTAGTTTAGTGCTGGTCACCGTGGGCTGCTTGTCTGCTCGCTGTTGCATTAAAATAGCGTTTCCCTTCTGATAGCTGTTTAAGCTTGCAGCATAATAACAGTAAAAGTGTTTGCACTTAGCCAAGACTGCTTTAAAGTCTTTGAAAACATTCCCATAAAACAACAGAGCACTAATGGATTGAACTCATCCTACTGAGACGTCTTTTAGCGGCGCACAGATTGCAAGACTGAAGACCTCAGTAAGTGGGTGGTAAAAGTGCACGGATTTGTGATTTAGAGATTCTTTTCGAAATCTGATGTGTCTCTAAAAACAGATATGCATAATTATGTGCATAATGATTAATTACAGTAGAGCTCTGTTGAGTGCTTTTCAATACATGGGAAATTGTGCGTGAGTGACAGCTTTATTGATCACAAAGCTCTGAAGATTATAGCCTGTGTAAACTGGAGTCGGTAAGTAATGTATTAAATTCAGCGGGAAAGGGATCACTTCAGTTTTTGTAGTACCTTGACAGCGGCAGAAGAGTGTTGGGAGCGCACACTTCCGCTCTCAGAGGTCAGAATTTCCCTTTCTCATAGCACTTAGCTTCACTCATGTTTGATATGATTTCTGCTGCGGAGAACCTTTTCCATATGTGCACAATAATTTATTCATACCTCATAAAGAAGCAGAACAAGCAGCCACAGCATGCACACTGAGCAGATTTTGTGCATTATACATCTTCAGTGTTTTTACTCCTACAACCTCTGCAACAACAATTCAACAAGAGACAGACAACACATGCCACCTGACATCACCTCAATTCTGTGTATCGATTAAGATGCTGTTAAACACCGTGACCCCGTATGGATTTAACGTTTATGTAATGATTGATTTATTTATGAAGTACAGTAAGTGCAGCCGCTGTGTGATCTGACACATTTATGCTTTCATTTGTGAAGAAAAGGGAGCGCCTTTCCAACAGCTCGGGAAGTTCTTTCGGATGTTAAACCGACCAGCAGAGTTCACAGAGTCTGTGATCAATAAGTGAGGATGAATGTTCAGTGAAGGTTAGAAAGGAAACAGAAAGACTGTGTAGTTTAACCAAAGCTGTGTTTACTGGATATTTTTTAAGTCATGCTCGCTGCTGTAGCTCAAGAAATGTCAGCCTGTTGGTTAGCCACTTTGCCAAGACTGAAATATCTCAACAACTCTAAAATGGATGGTAATGAAATTTTGTACAAGCATTCGTGGCCCTCAGAGGATGAATCCTAATGACTTTAATGATCCTCTCACTTTTCCTGTAGTGCCCCCAGGATTATGGTTTAGCATTTTGAGTTAAATGGCTCAACAACTACTGGACTGATTGCCATCCACACATGCATACCCCCCTCAGGATGACTTGCAGTTCTTTTGGTGTTCCTAAGTTTTCATCTTGAGGCCAGACCGGGTCAACATTTACTGTGTCCAATGCTTTGGTTTATGCACAAATAACCTCAGCTGTGCTTACTAGAAAATAGCCATGTCACAAGTCATGCCAAACACCTAAATATCAGCAAGTTAGCATACAGATGCAGTGGCTGATAGCATACCTTTTTACTACTGTAACACGTATTGCCTATGGAAGCAAAAAAATCAACAGCACTGGAGGAGAAAGCGCAAGTTTTGGACTCCCAGCAGCAGACTTTAAGACAGCGCCTGCCAACGGTATCTTTCGGACATCCAGCCTGACAAGCCAAGGGAGGAAGAGACTTGGGATAAGAGCCATGCTAATCCATCTTGGCTTCTCCTGGACAGTGTCTGCTCGCAGGGAAGTGAAATTGACAAAATGGGCTGGAAAAGCGACTGTTGTGCCCACATCTTTACAGAGACCCGTCTCCACTGCAACTTCCCCAATCAAGAAATGAAGAACAATAGGCTGAAACATAGTAAAGGACTGGACTAGGTGATCAATGTGCTCCTGAAGGGGTACAGCAGTGGAAGACTGTTTTGTCATTTTGAAAGAGCAACAGCCAGTCGGTAAACTATCAAGAGATTAATTCCTCACTTAGTAGCAGTACATGTCCACAGGATCTGTCATTTACACGCTCACTATTCATTGTCAATATAAGCAGCCATGAAATGCATTCTGGTAGCGCAGTGTTGCTTTGCAGGAGCAGGGTTGTTGCGTTACCTGCTCCTTATTTGCATGAAATTGAGGTCTAAGCTACTTAATGCAAATCAGGGCCGCCCAGCATGATTTGCCTGCCCCTGGAAACTCCTGAAAAACGAAAACAAAATGAATTGTTGTTGAGTTAAAAAGAAGACAGATTGAGTAACTGCATGACTTACTTTTATTTATTTTTTTTTTGCCTTAAATGTCTTCAGAAACACATTTCAGTGAATTGTTTTCATGATTTAAGAGAAAGCTTCCAAACTAAATGAAATCTGGTGTAAGAGGGTGTTTTCTCATTTGATCGATACGGGGAAGCAGTGTGACCTCTCGCACCGATAAATGCCCCTGTGGAAATGTTCTATAAGTCATAAAGTCAGTCATCACACATAATGCAATAAATGTAAACAGTACAGACAGCAGAAACAAAGCCAGCTGTATTAAGTAGAGTCAAAAAAGTCATTCACCCCCTTTGTAAACCATTCTCTTGAAAACCAGAATCAAATTACACATTTTTAAACTAAAATTGGCTTCACTCCATAATTTAACCCAAACAATAGAAATGCATGTCCTTTTTTTGTTTTTTTGCCTTTTTATCTTTCTTTACAAGCACCTCTCAGATTATATTTGCTCTCCTGTATTGAGAGGAACTTTTGTACACAGTCTGGGAGTGACTTTGATTTTGCTGTGAACATTATTAGCATAATATTATCATAAAACAAGTCATTAAATTTTATAAGGTGGGAATTTGTTCTTGTAGTAAGACTATTGAATTTATAGTCATTTTAAAGGTTCGGCCTCCACGATTCCTCACTATAAGATATGTCATGAAGAATAACGGGGCTGACCTCGCTTTACTTAGCCGGGCTCCTTTCTCACCTCCACACAGCTGGCCCTCCGTGGTGTGAAGTTGTTGTCGATGTTGGATTGTTGGTCTCAGAAAGTTAAAGAAATGGGAGGTAGAGGCTCTGAAGCTATTGAACCGTCCGACAAGCAGTTCTGATGAAGTATACTGGAGCCTCAGGTACAGCCTCACAGAGCTGCTGACTCTTATCACATGAAACAAACACTTCCTCCCAAAGAAAGGAAACTACCTTCGGGTTTGTCACTGTGAGTCGAAATGTGTGCACATATATCGTTCGTGGCTCGTCGTGCCTTTCATTTGCCTTTTCTTGATCGCGCTGAGTGTTTTTTTTTCCCAACTCAGATTGATGTCTGCTTCTGCAACCAGCAATCTCTTGCTGCTTGCTTGATAGATGGCCGAAATGTCTAAACTGCCCTTGGCAGGACCCAAACTCTTTCTCAACAATTACTTGGTTGGTTTGTTCTTTCTAATCATAGATATGTCATCCCGTGCCATAACGCTGAACAATAGCCTGCTCCAAGCGTTAGCGGCTAAAGCCCCCCCTCTGCCTCTGTCTCTTTCACTTTGCATCCTTGATCTTCGTTGCTCCCTGCTCTCCCACTCTCTCTCATTCTCCCCGCATGGGTTATGTGACTCATACAGCACTAAACGCTCTAATGCAAGATTAACTCTTGGCCAAAGAAATGCTCCACACTGACACGTTCCCACGTTTTGATTAAACATGTCATGTGTGTTTTCGCTGATATTCTCACAGCTTCAATCTAACATCTGTGCCTCTTTCCTTAAACATTGTCTCAAAATATTAATTAAATTATTTCCCTGCTGGCATGCTTGGTCTCCATGGTAACATCAGGTCCATTATAAGTACAATAAAGAGCATGAGAGGGAACGTTAAATCTCCGGTCTGCCAGTCTCCATCACCTCACTGGGTTGATTGTGTAACACACAAACCCAGAAGGAAGATCTCCTTTCCATCTTTCCCCTTTTTCTCTTCCACTGTCCTTGTCTCACCTCTTTTTTTTTTTCTTACTGTCACACATTTCCTCTCATGCTATCTCCGTCGTACACACACATGTTCACACATACACACACTGACATCAGAAATTGAGTCAAACACTGACCCCCAGTGGAAAAGAGTAGTTAAGAAACCCTTTGCAGTTTTGCAGCCCTGTGATTAAAAAAAAATCTCTCTCTCTCGTGTCTCTCAGGTCTTCACTCGCTATGGGAAGTGTTACACCTTTAACTCCGGCGAAGATGGACGCCCTCCCCTCATCACCACCAAGGGAGGTATGGGTAATGGACTCGAGCTCATGCTAGACATTCAGCAGGATGAATACCTGCCTGTCTGGGGAGAAACAGGTGAGGGGGACATCATTCACTTCAATCAGTGGCTGCCATGTCTGGTTATCTGTCACGCTCTAGCAGCATGTGGGTGTGTTAATACCTCAGAGTGAAAAACTCAGAGACATGAACCGAGTGTCTGGATTCGTTGGTGAAACACATGTTTAAAGTGTGTTGCTGTGATCCCCCATTCTTTGATTTCCTGCAGACGAGACGTCCTTCGAAGCTGGGGTCAAAGTTCAGATCCACAGTCAGGACGAGCCGTCCTTCATTGACCAGCTCGGATTCGGAGTGGCACCCGGGTTTCAGACATTTGTCTCCTGCCAGGAACAGAGGGTATAAATCATCCTTATACATGTGGCATTTGTTAAAGCACCTGAGATCTTAAAGTTCCCATGAAGTCAAACTCAGTGTTTTTATCACGTCTTGCTCTATATCTCACCTGTACGCTGCCATTGTCCGTAAATATATTGAGGCAAACAGCGCTCCACGAGCCATTTCACAGGAGCTTTAAATTATTTTTTACACATGATGCTTGTAACTAAACAAGCCACAACCAAGTTATATTGTTTTAAAAAAACAATTAAAAAATGCATTCCTGATTATTTATTAAGAGTTTAACAGTTAAAAAGTCAATTAATCTTCATCAGGACTGTGTGAGTGTGGTTTGATCTGATTTGGTAAGCATAAGCAACAACAGTTAAACTGTCATCCTATTTCATTTCAAACTACATTCTGATTTGTGCGAGGACGTACATGATGTAACCTTTTTCCAACCGAATGTCGCCCACTAACATTTAGTCATTTGGCAGACGCTTTGGCAGATACAGTCTGATTAATCAATTATCAAGTCAAACCGCTCCTCGATCGTTCCCCAGTAAATCCTCAGGATTTTATGTGTCTTCTTCAAAATCACAAATCACATTGCCTCAGTGAGCTTTACAGTCTGCACAGTGTACGACATCCTCTGTCCCTGGACCTTTGATTCATGTGAGGAGAAAGTAACTCCAAAAAAACGCTTTAGCAGGGGAAAAATGAAAGAAATGTGTCCAGATTTTGATGATAAAATATACAAAGTATTTAAAACATAAATGAGCAATGATCCAGTACAAGTACAATGTTTAAAACTTTAAAAACTCCTTAATTTTCTGTTGTCAAAACAACATTAGACAGTACGTTTATTTTTCTACATAATATCCTATTCATAAGTGTGGCTGTGTTTAATAAGCGATGTGATGTATGGTTTGTGGTTGTTGCAGCTGATATATCTTCCTCCACCCTGGGGAGACTGTAAGGTGACGGCCATGGAGTCAGACTTCTTTGATAGTTACAGCATCACAGCCTGTCGCATCGACTGTGAAACGCGCTACCTGGTGGACAATTGCAACTGTCGCATGGTGCACATGCCTGGTAGGAAACAGCTCTTACTGTGTGTTGTATCACATTCACATTAATGATGCTGCGGCGAAACACTACTGTAGGCACTTCAAAGAAAGCTAATTGATGTGAGTGTGTGCTGTTTTTGCTCCAGGCGACGCGCCCTACTGCACCCCCGAGCTTTACAAGGAATGTGCTGACCCAGCTCTTGGTAAGAAAAGGCTTCGTTCACGTGTGGTGTGAATCTTTGAGGAACTGATACAGAAAGCACACACAGACACACACACATTACCATCATCTCGTGACATCTTTAAGTCACAGCAGCACAGATCCGTTGAAAAGGTCAGGCTGAGCTCTGGTTTTCTTCTCTCCAGATTTCCTGGTGGAGAGAGACAACGACGTCTGTGTGTGCGAGACGCCGTGCAACATGACCAGATACAGCAAAGAGCTTTCCTTCGTCAAGATCCCCAGCAAGGCCTCGGCTAAATATCTGGCAAAGAAATACAACAAATCTGAGCAGTATATTAAGTAAGGATCAACCATACAGACTGTACAGTATACATTTACTTTATCTAGATGTTGTAGATGTTGACCAAGACATTAATTAAAGATCTAACATGTAAGATTTCTGCATTAAAAAATGTCTAAAAACAATTATTCATTCCAGGATTAAGTCAGAGAATGAGGAACACAACGTGAATAAAACATAAATAAAATAAAACAGAAAATAGAACAAAACTCCCCTTGTCCGAGTCATGCCAGATAGATTTTCTACCAGTTATGATAGTTGTTTAATAGTGTGGTCATGCTTTACTCATGCAAGTTTGACCGCTTGTTTATCAAGTGTTTATATGCCCCAAACAGACGGATTACTCTACTGTTCATTAGACGTAAACTAGGTAGCAACCTGTGTTTATGTGTTTGAATGCAGGTCAACCTCTCACTAAGCTCAGCACTCACCAGAGACTCCGGTTCGCTCTCCTCCATGTAACGTTACGTTCATGAAGTAAAACATAAACACCCGTCAGTGGAGGTCATCTTTGCGGATCGCTGCTGTAGTCAGGTTGCGAAAGATGAATCCACTTTTCAAGCCCAACATTTTAAAAGTAATCTCTGCGCTCTCCTCCTGTTAAACAGCTCTGGTGTTTATTCCTCCAGAAGGTCTGGCTCTGCACCAGACTCTCTCCACAACACAACACTGTCACATCCCTTTTGTTTCGATAGAGAGACCCCTAGTGGCCTAAAATTGAATATCAATGTTTTCCCTTTTCCTCCACAGGGAGAACATCCTGGTTTTAGACATCTTTTTTGAGGCTCTCAACTATGAAACTATTGAACAGAAGAAGGCTTATGAAGTGGCTGGACTTTTAGGTAGAGATTTATTGAGTTTTTCTTCACACATTGGACGATCTTTCAGTCCTTATAGCAGATTATGTTTTCTCATACATTTACATTCTCTTATTTCAGGTGATATCGGTGGTCAGATGGGGCTTTTTATTGGGGCAAGCATACTCACCATTCTGGAGCTGTTCGACTACCTTTATGAGGTGAGAAAGTGATTAGATAGAAGAATAATAGCTGTAGCTACTATCTGTGATCATGTCCTCTATATTTTTATACGTAGATTCCTCTAGTGAGATACAGGCCAAATAATTAACAGAGAAAAGGAGGCAGTATTTTCCCACCAATGTTTTATTCCTGACTGTAGAGAAGGCCTTGAAACAGCATTTAGACCTTGGTGTTTGGAAATAAGACTTACAGAAAATATAATTGAAGAGTTAAGCGAACAAGCTAAATATAATATGAAAAATCCAAATAATTAGAAACATTTCAAGTTGTTCTGCGGAGACTTGGCATCAGCGTTTCTGAAACCTAGACTGTTTGACACTGTGTTTATCTCCTCAGGTGATCAAGTACAAGCTGTGTCGCTGCTCTGATAACAAGCACAAGCACAACAACAACAACGACCAGGGAACAGTGCTGAGCTTAGATGACGTCAAGTGTCACGTCAGTAACTTTCACTAGGCTTCTGCAGCCGTGTGAGGGAGGGAGCCGCTGCACTCTCTTGTCTCTGAGCGGTGTTGGTGGACTTTGCTCGTTGCAGTTTTTTCAGACTGCAGGAGCAACAGAGCAAGTGTGTGAACTGTGCCTGGTTAAAGGTTTGTGAGCGGGCGAGGTGAGTTCAGCGTGTGGCCGACATCAGGAGAAGCCACACAGACAGCGGGGGCGGCAGAAACCAGTGATCAACATGTTGTGATGAATTCAAAAATGTCAGAATATCTGCATGGTCATCTGTAAAACAGCTTTTCAAGACGTAGAGACAGATACAGTAAATAGGGGCATAAACTAAGATATGGCTCTTCAGCAAATCAGCATTTGAAATCGCAGCTCTGTGTCATTTGTCAACTTGAAGGAGTTTTTTTGACGTTCATTTTCACTTGCAAATTGTTTTCTGGAGGAAATTTTCTTTGAGGAATCTTCATGTCACTTCTTCACTTTTGTCCTTGGTGGCTTGCTTTCATCATTCCTCCTTTGTTCTTGACTCCCCCCCCTTTTTTCATTTTTATATTCATGTCATCCAACCGCATCTTATGACAGTCTTCCCTTGCTAAAAACCTGAGCATTTTGCCAATAAACTGTACTACCTCATCTTGCAAGGGTGACAGCCCCCCGAAGAATTTACAAGCCAAGCAAATTAATAACAAAAAGGTCATTTTCTTTTATGGAAATTAGCCGAGCAGGATGAAAGAACCAAGCTGGCATTTAAGTGAGGCAACGTTAACATTTGCTGAACAGCAGACCCAGGCCTTTTCGACAGGAGTCATTTTGACTTGTCATAGCAGAAAAAGAAAGAAAAGCACAGGTGTAAATTTAACTTGAATGATGGCTGAATTTAGCTGCTTCGGTCTGAGACTCCTGGTATTGTGAACGCTGGCTCACTGCCATGTGTTACTGTGAGACTAGATTACAAGTATCACCTGTGTTTTCCTGACTAAACAAGTCAGAGTGTCTGCTGTGAACAAGGCCACAAGTAAAGGACAATCCCTGATAATGAGTGACAATCCAGGATAAAGAGTGAAATACTTGTATGTAGTGTTAAAAATTCACAAGTAGGAGAATCATAAATTCAGAAAATTGACTAAGTAGCATCCGTCATATTCACCTTATTTTCTTAACGTGGATGTAAAATGTTGGTCAACTTCCTGTTATTGTGCCGCACTTCTGCTCTGTCAGCTCCCTCATGAGAGCTAACAGAGCTAACTAGCTTGTTGTGCTAGCTGCTGCAATGAAAAGTGAGTTAGCTAATTGCTAGCCAGTGGGCGGAAGTGCATGGCAGGAAGTCTCGCACAATAAAACAGAAACTGGCTGTGCTCCGTGTCTGGTTCCTTATTTGAAAATAAGGTGAATAGCTAACAGTAGCTAACGCTGTAGCGGCGAAACCCCTGATTGTATAGAAATTAAATGAGAGTAGTTCGACTTTTGGGACAAAGCTTATTGTTGTTTTCTGGCAGAAAGTTAGATAAGATTCACACCACTCTCATATCTAACTGTAATATGTGAAGGTACAACGAGTAGCCACTTAGCTTAGTTTAGCACAAAGACTGAAAATGATAAGAAAATCTGCCTACAGCACCTGTAAAGCTCAAATTAACACATTTGATCTAATTTGTTTAGTGTGTACACAAACCCGAGTGTGGAAATGACAACAGAGTGCTGCATGAATTTGTGCACTTCCGGTTCCTTCTTGTTGAAGACGCTAGGTTTTTTGAATGGATTTTTGATGTCTGAATAAGGTCTTTGGTGAACACACGCTTAGGAGATTTTTAACTTTCCAAATTGGACATTGATCAGTTTATAGTAAAGTGTGTATATTATATCGTAGAGGGAAGCCTGGTGGTCGTGACGTGGAAGTCATGCAACCACCATGTACATCAGTTATAGCTTGACGTTAGCTTTTTACAACTGGTGATTGCATTTCAGCTTCAAGAATCATAAAAGTGGTGTTCATCTGTGAACAAAACCTGTAAGTATCATAAACTTGTGTTTGTCATAGATCTTATTTTCTGCAATAATCCAAAATCCAATTGAAAAATCCCGTAGGCCTTTTGTAGAGGGAAGCAGGCGATGCTGCCACTGACATTGGAAGTCAGAGGTCTCAGCTAGCCGGACGTGACACTTAACTTGACGGACTTCATACCCGAGTACGAACAGATAGTCAGGTTTATCAACTGTTAACAAGTCCAGTTGATAACAATGTATTGTGTGGTATTTTGCATACAAACACAGAAGCAACATGTCCACAGATAGAAGTTGGACAATACTGTGTGTAAGACTTAATGATTTAATGAGACATAAATAAGGCAGAAGAACTAATAAACAGTATCTACATGCACTGAGCAGCCATCTTGGACTTTAAGGTCAGGGCTGATGAGGTGTATCTGACTTTTCCAAGTTAGAAATCAAACTTTAGGGGACGTTTCAGGTGAAATTGCCGACTGGGAACTCAGAAATTACCACTTCCCAGTTCAAATGGAATGCACCATAACTAACAAACAAAATAACAGCAGAGTCAATCTTCTTATCTAACAGCGACAGATGGATACACAGCAACAGATTAAATGTACACATTATGAACAAATATTTAAAAAGCTTTTTTCTCTGGCAGCCAGGCGCTACATACTGTATTTCTTCCTCTCAGTGACAATCGCAGCATAAAGTAAATCTCAGAAGACATCAAAAGTATTTTCCTGGCAAGAGTACAAAACAGACTCCAATACATAACTATAAGGGAATGTCATACATTTTTACATGCAGACTACATGTTGATGTTGTTCATCACATTTACTGTACGAGTTTCCTTTCGGGTGTGTTAACATGGCAAGATAAATGAGTATAAAACTTTTGAATGTGTTTTTCCATCTTCTAGGGCTCTAAGTTGCATGTAGCGCTGTACAGTGGGCGTCTTAAACGTGGTCCATCAATGAACAGTTAACCCGCACGTCTGGCTGCAGTTTGTGTCAACATCTGTGTGTGTTTTGTGAGCATGTATTTAGTTGCGTTTGTGCTCATTAAGAAGCTGATGAAGGGAAATTGGAAACGCTGCCCTCAAATCCAGAACACTGTATCTGTCATCAGTTAGGCTGTAAACATGTCATGTGCATGTTTAAAGGTTTGTCTCATATGCTGTCTCTACTCTGAATCTGTTTACAAAAATCAAACCATTTCAGTATATTTCAGTATTCTGTTGGTTATAATCTACTTGCATTCGTCCCCATTGAGCTCTATGTTATTCTCTGAGAATGGGAATTGTATATTGTGTAGCTGTGTGGTGTTATTATCAAGCACAATCATACCATCGACTGTAATTTACTGTAAATATTGCAACGACTATTGATAATAATCTTATTGTATTAGAACAGTTTGATCCGTCTAATGTTGTATCTGTTGTATTTATTTTATATAGACTAGCTGTGTGTTTCAACTCTTCTGTACATATGAAAAGTATATTTATCAAAGACAGTATTGAAGTATATGGCTTTTCTTTTGTATCGCTACAGTCACAGCAGCTTATACTGTATCCATAAATGAAGATGAACTGCTGGATTGTTTTTCCGGCGTCCACTGCATGAGGTCATGCATCTCAAAACAAGTCATGCTTTCATGCTTTTGTCATATTTCTGCCTCCATTTTTTTAATCTCCGTTTTCATTTAAAATATGAAAGGATGATTATTTTAGTCTGGTGATCTAATGAAGCAGTTGTTATATTAAAGATTAAATGCTAACTTTATGTAACTTTTATTCGCTTCAAGGTGTTCTGCGTCATCATTTAAACCCAGTCTGCACTTCTTTTTCAGGCATCTTTGGATGTGAAAAACACCGCTGTGACCAATAACGTTAAAATATCTCCCCAGTAAGCCATGTCAGTGAGTGAGCAAGGAACTAGCTCGCCTAAATGTAATGAGGCTATCAATAATGTTATAAACTCCACCGGTGCTTTTCCTGCTTCGGCAAGTCAAAATGTCTGCCGCAAAAAGGGTCTGCTGGATGAGTCTACAGTAGAAATAGCTTTGTTTCACTGTGCATCATTTTCTGTACAGATTTCCTCCTAATTACCTCTTTAGGATGGAGGTATCACAACAACTTTTTTTTTTAAATCAATTTCCTTGAGATTTTCTACTATTATCCATGTTTCCCAGATGGTGTATCCTAATTAGGCCAGCTTTGGTCATCCCATGACTTTTTCCTGTAATGTCGCCAGAATAAATGTTGGCAATGTTTCTTTAGGTTCAGTTTTCTATTTTATGTTGTGACAACACTGTGCTTAAGATCTGGTTTGGTTTAGACACAAAAACAACCCTAGTTAAGGTGAGGAAATATCGAGTTTTGGCTTAAAATACTACACAGCTGGAGATGTGCCGTCTCTCGTGGCAAAGTTTTTCCTCACTCGAATCGAGGGTCTAAGGACAGAAGATGTTGTTCACTGTACAGATTGTAAAGCCCACTGAGGCAATGTGATTGTGATTTTGGGCTATATAAATAAAATTGTTTTGATTTGATTTGATCTCATCAAAATATATGTTTTTGTCGCTACAAACACGGCTGGAAATTGTCTCAAAGCCAGTGGTGTCACGCTTACAAATGTTGAAACCCAGGCTTCACTGGCTTGGCAACAATATGTACTGCAACTCCACCATCGGATATTAAAGTCAGGCCATAAACGTGTAATGTGAACATGATATGACACAAACTGTAGAAATATCAATATGGAGTGTAGCCTATGACACTAACACATTTGAACGTATCAGTGGTTTTTATCAGCACAACTGGGCTGAATGTCACCATGAGGTTCACATTTCTGAATCTGAGTGAAATGTCCCAACAATTACGGGATGGAGCGGCACAAGATGGGCCTGTCTGTGTGTGCTTTTCTCTGGGGTGAGCCCTCAGTCTGTGCTCATTTTGAAACAACATCATAAACATATTTTCTGTGGATCATTTTCTCAGCATATTAGGGGATGTTATGTACATTTTGCTCATGTGACGTGTATGACTGTGATACTGCTCCCACATTCCTTGTGAGGGAACAAGATAAAAATGTGAACCTGAAATCATATTGAATTAGGCCATTGATGCTTTTATTCATGACGAAATCACTTCAAAATTGATAACATCCTCATGGCCTTAGCTGCACTTTGTATAGTGCTCAATTGCAAATGTTAGCATGCTAAAACACTGAGCATTACACCTGCTGAACATCAGCACGATAACATTTGTGAGCATGTTAGCATGCTGACGTTAGCATGCAGCTTAAACTGTGCCTCACAGAGCTTCAAGCTTGGCTCAATGACTGCTGATTCAATATACAATAGGAATGCTCAAATGTGATCACATGAGGGAAACGCATGTGACTTCATGATACTGATGTTGGTGGTGCAAACCCACTCTTCAGTAAGCTAGATTTTGTGCTTGCTCGTATAAAAACCAGACTGCTGAATCTGGAGTTCTCCTTCTTCCTACGTCGCCTCTTCTATTAGTTGTTCCAGCTCTTATGCAACAAGGTCCTCTTTTGTTTGAGCCCTCCAGACCAAATAATTTCTCCCACAGAGATCTTTCTACGGTCGCTCTCATGACTTTTAATGGGCTGGCCATTTTTTGCACAGCACCTCCTGTGAGTATAATGAGGAGGAAGCACGGAGAAGACATTTAATAGAAGGGTTTGTAGGGCTCTAATCAGGCACATCTACAGTGCTACAGTACAGTACAAAAAGTTCTGCATTCAAAACTTCAATGAAAACAAAAGTATTTTAAGCGAAACGTCTGACAACTGCAATTAAAACATTTACTTAGATAGTTTTATCAGAAAATTTTACGGTTTTAAGTCGGGAGTCAGAATTTCCGAGTCGGTAAAGAGCGCCGAAGTCTCGCTCCTTCAGGTGGACCCCATGGGACCTTTGTGAGAAATGTAATAGTTTTCCATTCAGTAATCAATGTACTATATAAAACATATCAGGATGTGAGAGGAGGAGGGGAGAAGGTGTAAGGTGTTAGGTGTAAGGGTCAAAAAGTCACATGAGGGGTAATTCCCTCTGTCTGAGGTGTTACAGAAGGTAGATAGGATGACATTTACTGTCCTAATAAAACATCATAGGGTCACTGTTCTGGGAAAGACATGATCAACCCAAACATCAGGGGGTCATTGTTTTGGGAAGAAGTAATTACCAAAAGTATGTGACCCCTACTCTGTTGTATTTAAGACTGGAGAGTACACTTCAGGTCTTCTCTCCATGCTGCATGTATTAAAGAGATCTGATTCATCACGCTGGGTCTAAAAGTCCTCTGAGAATTAGCAGCTCTCAACCTCAAAAAGGAGAATTTCCATTACACCTTATTTTGGAAAAACTTTGTATGGTAGTGAATAAAGAGAGCGAATAACTTTTTGAACCCGCTTGAACTGTGCCATGAATCACACATATGGTGTTTGTCAATTTAAAAGATAATTTTCCAAGTCAATAAAGTCTCAGCTAATAAAATATAAGACAGTGAAAATACGTTATTATAAAGACCACGCAACCAACAGTCGTGTAGGTGACGTCATCTCGTTGAGTGGTCAACAACACCTGCTACTACCCTGTCACATAACTGCAGTCGTCAATATGACCAGATTTATTATGATAATACCTTTTCTGTGCCAGGTTGGCAGCCATATTGTGTTGGTGACGCGCGTTGAGCGAGATGATGGAGTTCACTGACCATTTTAACACTAGACTAAAACTAATTACGACAAAACGGCGACTTTTTTGATTTGGAAAATTATCTTTTGAACTGACAAACATCATATGTGAAGGTCACGGCACAATGGCTGTTCTATTGCACTTTTCCGTGTCAGAGGTAACTTTTTGTACAATGGGACGTACTATGAGTGACATCACTGGAGGTAATTTATCAGATTACACCCAGCTTCCTCTGGAGACACACAACACTTCATACCACTTTTCTTTTTACATATGCAGCAGCACTCCTGAACACCTGTAAACACACTGTAATGTGTAAAAACGGTGGAGTTAACCTTTAACTAAATGAATATTGCAGATTACTGAATCTTCATGAATAACACAACTTCCCAGGTTGTCCACAGCTGTAAGGACTCCACGAAGCAGAGCTGTGCGCACCATAAAACATATGGTGATGCAAGTCTGGAGACTTCTGTCCCATTAACCCTGAGCCTGCTAACCTCTGTAGTCGATCAGTGACCAGACTTGGACCCTGCTTCACTGGGCGGGCCAGTGTCGGCCCTCACAAGGGCCAATAACAGGAGGCTGCCTGCTGCCTGGCTGTCGGTGCGTTACATAACCTCACTGCAGGTCCTCAGCGGCGCTCAGTGTAGTTCACCTCCACTCATCGCTTTACCTCTCCACGATGGCAGCTCCGAAGAAAGTCTGCATCATCGGCTCCGGAAACTGGTGAGTTGTCGTGTGGATGTACCGAGCTGTAAACTGCCGGGGTGTTAAATACGGCTAACTTTGTGGTGCGTTGCCATCAATTGTGTGTTGCAGATTGCTCGTTAACCCGGTGCCGTTGCTAGCCAACTTAGCATCACTGGGCAGCTAACGTTAACTAGCCGCATTTTTATCTATGATAACGTCCAGTTTGACTTGACACCATGAACTACTAGTAAATAACGTTTGGTCAGCTGCAACACAAGTTTAGTGTCGATTAGAGTAACATACTGTGAATCTGGCTGAGTGTGCAGAAAACTGGCCACATGTCAGTCACGATTAATGGGATTTCGTGGTCATGCAGTCTCACTGTGTCAGCAACATGTTAGCTCACTCTTATTAGCACCTCCCCAGCAGAAATATGTTAAAGTTGTTTTACAGACATCATTTTAAAACGCACACCGACAGTGGGCATGGCTGTACATGATTGCCAATAGGAGACTTCAGGGCGTTTTTCCATCTGTGTGAAACCAAACGCCAAACTCCATTTAACAATCGGGTGGTTTTAAGGTACCATGTTGACGTTAAAATACATTTTAATGTGGCAAAACATAATTTATGGGCTTGAATACACCCTTAATGTCCTCTCGTGAATTCGGCATGTAGTAACAGATTGATTTTATTTGATAACCTCTCTTTTTGTACAGGTCTGTAGCTGTTGTTGGGGAAAATAAAACTTGGAAGCTTTAAGCTCATTCATGCTGTATGCATTGTTTTTATGCCGAATTGGTGTGTTGTCTTCGATTTATCCGAAGATTGCCTCAAAATCACGTTTAACCTAATTTAACATCACTGTTTCGTAAAGGAACTTGAAATCAGAAGATTTTCCCAATGGAGTTTGGCCCACTTCTCCACAACAGATTAATCATGGAGGGCAGATAGTCACATTTTTCAGCTTATCTCGAGTACAACAGCAGCTGATGATGATCAAAGAGCAACAAGTAGACAACACATGAGTAGTGATGACAACTCCAGCAGTCACGTGATAGTAAAAAATCTGTCTAACCTCAAGAATCAGAAGGCAAAATCGCTGCATCTCGGATCATTTCAAGCACCTTACTTTATCATCTCCTTTGGACCTACGCTGACTGTTTTCTTGCCATGTTACTTTAAGTTTACACTGCATTTTATTTGCAGTGTCACTTGTAACATGATACGTAAATTAAATACTAACTTCTGACTGTTAACAATGCAGGGGTTCTGCCATCGCCAAGATAGTGGGTGCCAATGCTGCTCAGAATTCAAAATTCGACACCACCGTAAACATGTGGGTGTTTGAGGAGATGGTGAACGGGCGCAAACTGACTGAAATAATAAACACTGACCATGAAAATGTGAAGTACCTCCCTGGGCACAAGCTACCAGCAAATGTGGTAAGAAGCCATTAGTTTCTCACCGTTTAACAGTGATTCAATTTTCTGCCTGTTGCTTTGCTTATGTGTGTAGTGGATGGTTGCGCTGTATTGTCCAAAAATGCTTCTCATTTTCTGCATAATGTGTGCAGATGCATTATGCTTTGTTCTGGCTGCCTTTTTAAATAGCTTCTGCCATCGCCGCCTCCATGATAGATTGAATCTTATCACAATGCATGTAACCATGGTAATATCGGTTTTCTGACTGTGCTCCTAAACCAGGATTTTACACCAGCTGTAATGTAGGTTGCATCAGACGGTAATGTGTGTCATATCTCTCACAACATCATTCCTTCCTCCTCAGCTGGCCATCCCAGACCTGGTGGATGCGTCCAGCTCTGCAGACATCTTGGTGTTCGTGATCCCGCACCAGTTTGTCGGGAGAGTGTGTGACACCATCAAGGACAAGATAAAGTGCGACGCCGTGGGGATATCCCTCATCAAGGTTCGACTTTGTTCTTGTGCTCTATGAATTTTTCACCTTCTTCCTCTGATTTTTGGTGTGATGCTATATAGTGTTTTATGACTCATACAGTCTTTGACCAGGTGGTAGTGAATGTGGGAGACATTGAATTGTGACATGAATTACACGCATGATTTTTGTCAATTTAAAAGATAACATTGACTCGAGAAAGTCGCAGTTTGTCATAAAGCTCATCAAGACACCCAACAGTCGCATGATGCTGTCTTGTTTGACGCCTCACCTTTTTAGCCCTCTCTCTGTGCCGAGGTGACGGCCATGTTGGTGACAAATATTGAGTGAGACGTTGTAGTTCACTGAGCTGTTCCACAAGAAACTAAATGTATTTGACCATCTTTGGTCAAAGTGAGACTTTCTTGACTTGAAATGATATTTTAAATTGACAAACGTGTAATTCACATCACAGTTCAGGGTTAGGAAACGTATTTGCCTCTACCGTACACATTTGTTCTGAAGATATGCGGACCCATGGGGAGCACCAGAAGGGGCTGGACCTTGCCTGTCTGGAGTGTGGTATGGACTAATGTAAATACGCCGCCTGTGTTTTTGTTCCTCCAGGGTGTCGACGAGGGGCCTGATGGACTTAAACTGATCTCAGATGTGATCCAGGAGAAGCTTGGGATCACCATGAGTGTGCTGATGGGAGCTAACATTGCCAATGAGGTCGCCGATGAGAAGTTTTGTGAGACCACCATTGGTTAGTCTGATCTCTGTGTTGCATGTTTTTTTTTTAAAGCAACATTATGTAACTTTTTGTAAACCTTTAGTTCATGTCAATGGTTCAGTGTCTTGTAATAGGGTGAATGGTGTCTCTGTCTCAGCCACTCCGCCACCCCTATCACTTGTTTCTGCACTATGTAACTTCAGTGAGATGGTAGGATCAGCGTTACATGTTAACTTCAACATGCACGTTTTCATCACATAACATTGTTATGATGTAATGAGTTTTGTTTGTAGTCAGCACCTACATTACATCTGACAAACTGTTACAGACCTGGGATTTGTATTTACGACAGTGGTGCTGCACTGCCAAATTCTACCTAATATTGCTTTAATTAGCACAAAGTTGCACTTCGATCAGGATTTAAAGATGTGATAAGCCGGTTTCAGCCTTGAAGCAGGAAGTACGTTTGTTGCAGTTTGTTCTCGAGCTCTCTGCGTCGTCAGCACGATGGGGTGAAAGTTTAATCTGTTGTGTAAATGTCAGAGTGTTCTGGTTCAGTTTGACATTTGCCTGATCTGCACCACATTCTTCGTGGGATTTATTATTAGTGTAGAGCTGGAACACTAACCTGTTTTTTACAGGATTAATATTTGTTGGATCAGGGCTGGGAAATGTAACTCGTTGGAGGCCTTCAGCTGTATTCTAGATGCAAAGTCACTGTGTTTTAATCGTGACTCTTGATTAACAAATGTTTAAATGGTGGTATCTGCCACAATATGTCATTTTTAGAGACGCCTTAAGATAAACCGGGTTTTTTCTGCTTTCAGGATGCAAGAATAAAGACCACGGGGCTCTCCTGAAGGAACTCATGCAGACCAACAACTTCAGAGTCACTGTCGTAGAAGAGTACGATGTGGTGGAAATCTGTGGAGCCCTGAAGGTCAGTTTTTATTACAAAACACAGAAAAAGCATTCAGGAAAAGTGGGGTTCTTGCCTCTTATTTCTTACATTTCAACTTTCGCAGCAGTTTGCTAACATTACTGTGATGCAACATGGAAAACAGCTTAGCCAGACAAGTATCCATTTAGCAATCACAACAGCTGCAAAGCTCTCTGCAGCTCTGTCTTTGTGCACTGGGCAAAATGTCAGAAACAAAAACGATTGCACTTAGTTTCATTCCACCACTGAAGCCTTGTCAAATATAAAACGTATTTGTAAAGGTAAATTTGCTCGATTTATGTACATGAGCTTACACAACCAATAAAAGACTGCTGATAAATTATAGAAAGGGACTTTTAGTTTGGTTTCTGAGCAACAACACCGACTGAATAAATCTCCTGGGATGCATGCCCAAATGTCTAATAAAACATAAAACGTTGTAATCACAGTATTCAAAGGCACAAATATATTATTTTACATCTGCTCAACAGTCAAAGTGTCAGCCCATATTTCCAGATTTATGTTTTGTTTAGCAGGCAAACTGAGGAGCGAATATTTGTGAGTTAAAAGCCTTCAGGCATTTGTCATCTCAATATTAACATGTTGAGATGCAACTTGTAACCAGAGGTGGGTAGTAGTGAGTTACATTTACTCCGTTACGTGTACTTGAGTAACCTTTTGAGAAGTTGTAGTTTTAATGCAGCATACTGATGTAGATATTTTTTTTTTTTTAAGAAAAATCATTACTTTTACTCCATTAAACAAGTATTTTGTTTGTTAATTTACTTACTGCTCAAGTACTGCCGTACTCTACCTCAAGTACTTATTGTGATGACTACTTTCACCTCTACTTGATTAATTGTTTTTTTAAGGAACAGTACTTTACTTGAGTACCGTCTTTGGCTACGCTACTCTGCTTGTAACTACGCGTAGCAAATAATAAAAGATTGAGCAAAAATGCCAAAACAATCTGATCCCAGCTCCTCACACTAGAGGATTTGCTGCTTTTCTTTGTTTTAGTACGTCATTGTAAACGGAACATCTTTGAGTTTTGGACTGTTTGTCAAACAAAACAAAAAAAAACAATTTCAAGGCATCACGTTGGACTCTGGGAAATTTTAATTGGCAAATTTTTCAATATCTGTTAACATTTGACGAAACCATTTTTAAAAAAAATTCAGATTAGTTAATAATGAAAATAATCTGCAATAAAGTCGCAGCGCTATACTAAATAAAATATACCATGCAAGTAATGAAATGGCGTTATTCTGCACAGATGCTTCATGAACCTGGCTTAATGATTTAATAACTTGGTGAGAGGGACAGTGTTGTTTGAGGCTATGTTTCTATTGCTTCAATTATTTTGGGGCATTGATAGATAAAAGATGAGGTTATTTAGCTTTCACCTCTATCAAACATGGGGTACGCTAAACTTCTAAAACGCTTAAAGGGAGGCACCATGATTAATGCTCCAAATATAATTGAAAATTTGATTTATGTTCCCGTTCATTAATAATTCAACAGTATTTGAATGCTGTTATTATCCCTGAGGTGGTTTGTATTCTTTAAGTATCCAGGTGATTTCAGTTCTTGTATCTGCAGTCTTTACCGACACTTTTCCTCCTCTTTCGCCCCTCAGAACATTGTTGCGGTCGGTGCAGGTTTCTGTGACGGTCTGGGCTTCGGGGACAACACGAAGGCAGCTGTGATCAGGTTGGGCCTGATGGAGATGATCGCCTTCGCCCGTATTTTCTGCACTGCCGGGCCCGTGTCCTCGGCAACGTTCCTGGAGAGCTGCGGCGTGGCTGACCTCATTACAACCTGCTACGGCGGCCGAAACCGCAAAGTAGCCGAAGCTTTTGTGAAGACGGGGAAGGTGAGAGCTTAGATTTTTGAATATGTCTACTCTTTTTCAGAAGAGGGAATATGTACAATGTATTTGAATTCAACCAAACTAGCAGTTGGCATTAGATGTCGCTGTTGTGTAGATCTCAAGGACGCTCGCAAAGCAACACAGTATATGAAATAAGCACAGCAGAAAAGGTCAGATGGGTCAGACCATCATGTTTTACTATATATCTTTAAACTTTACAGTTACGGCTGAAATGACAACACATTTAAACAAGTTTGCCAGTTTCTCATGTCTCCTCAATGCTAATCAACTGCAAGTTGTCCACCCAGAAGTGACTGTGATTCAGTCTATCGCCCAGGCTTAGGACACAAAAAACAAATTATTTATTAGACTGAAATGTATTTTGTCCTGACGAATGTGAGCGGCGAAAGCTTGTAAAATCAACCCTTTTACCATTTTTAACAAGAGTTCACACTCATGCATGTCATGTTTCCTCTCTTGCTCAGTCCATCGAGGAGCTGGAGAAAGAGATGCTGAACGGTCAGAAGCTGCAGGGACCAGCGACAGCAGCTGAGGTCTATCTCATCCTCAATCACAAAAACCTAATTGACAAGTAAGTTGAGCAGCAACACGACACACGCAATCACTGGTTCTGGTTAGAAAAGGCATCAATCATCGAGCGTTATTCTTGCACTCAACGATACCTCCTCCTTCCTCCAGGTTCCCACTGTTCAATGCAGTGTATCAGATCTGCTATCAGGGCCATCCAGTCACAGAGTTCATAAGCTGTTTGCAGAACCACCCCGAGCACATGTAAACTCAGCAAACTGACCAAGTGCCTTCTAAATGAAGAACATTATCGTTTCCTCACCTGTTACCCTGTCGGAAATAGATTTGGGATGACGGGTCACTCCGCAGCTGTCATGCAACCAGGTGGCTCCAGCCCAAAGTGAGTGGAGAAGTTGCATAACATTTGTGTGCTTGTTCAGCGCCAGTTCAACCACTTAATCCATAACATTCAATTTCTGACGTCTTTTAAGTGCTAAATGTTGGGCGTGTTTTGTTCCCCGTGTGATGGTCAGATAGCTCTTTTTGCCTGAGATTTTTTTGTTCATTCGAGCCGCATGAAATCAGAATGCATGGTGTCACTTTGTAGACAAATTGAAAACGCTAACGCAGACATCCAGACTTTACTGGATATCAAAATTATCACAATTTGATAGGAATTTTAGAAAACTTTTGATGACATTGACTCCCGTTTGTACAATGTTTATATGGCACCACATCATGCATTCAGATTTTGGCTGGGGCCAACCACTCAGGGCAAAGACCTATTGACATCCTTCTGTAGAGGGAATTATCTAACATTTATGTTGCCGTCCAGTGAAGGCCTGTCCACCACCACGAGTTGTTTAATTATAGATGTAATACCTCACTACGTTATGTCTTTGTATGCTCTAAAGTGTCTTACATAATTCACTATACTTCCTGTCTTGTACTGTATATTAACATACTGTCGAACGCACAGCAACTGTTTTTAACATAAAAATGCAAGTGCCTTAGAATGCACGGTTGCTAAGTCTTGAACATTGTCCTTTTTCTTTTTTGTCAAACCAAAGACTTAACAACGTCCGTCCGTCCACTCTGCCATTTGTCATTGTGACCCTGCCTGATCCTGTTTTCACTCAGTTAGGCTAATGTGTTTTGGAAATTATGTCATGTGTCTGTGAATAAATTAATTCAGTCATCAAATCACTGCTGAGATCATTTTTCACTCTCTCACATTAGCAAGGCAATCATCTCGATTGTTTTTACTGCACAGCAGCACAGTGGGAATCTTGGCAGGAAGAAATAACACCAGAATATTCTTTATAAAGAGTATTTTTATCTCCCATCTCTGTCTACATCTACAGAGAGATGGCTAGATATATATCTATAGATGGATATATCAATGTATAGGTCGATAACAGGAGAAAGACATTTTTCTCACACAGCCTCAAACTGTTTTTGATCTAGAGTAGCACTATGGAGCTGTTTTCTATGAGTAAGTCTCTGTTGTTTATCACAAGGCTACACATGAACACTATTCCCCTGCTCAACAGTTGACAGTAACATGCCAAGAAACGCAGCAATGTGCCAACAAAGGCAGGAAAGAAAAGGTAAACAGGGATGTAAACAATGTTGGATTTAAAGGACTTAAATGTTTTGAGGAGGCAAATACATTCAGCGCACTTGCATGCAATGTGTTTTGGTGAGTAAGACTGAATGTAAACTCTTGTTAAAGAAAGGTCACCTTTTAATGAGTCAGCCACATTGAATTTTAGTGCACATTACTTGTGAAAAAACAACCTTGAATCCTTGAAAGACACTGAGCAAAGGACAGAAAACTGATTCTGCACTCCACTGAAAACAAGCAAGAGAAAGTATTGCAGACGATGAAGGACAGATTCACTGTGTCACATACTGACTGAATCGCATTCAAAATGAATCACTTCAGACTCAAGGCACACCATTGTTGAGACTGGCTGTTTTTCTCTCCTGCAGGTCTGTGTGCTCAGCTAAACTAACCTCCTGCTGGCTCTAGCTTAATGTTTAGCGTTAATATATGAATGACACTGATCTGCCCATCTAATTTAGGATTTTATTTAAATGCTGCCGCCAATTTGAAAGAAAATCTTTCAGCATACACCTATCTTTACATAGTTTAGTGACCTGAGTGAAGCAAAAAACCCATCAGCACCACAGAGCATGAAACACACCAACAGAGAAGCAAAACTAGTTTATTACAAGTAGTGAAAATGTTTGCTTTACATGCAAGTATGCCATTAACAGCAGTATACAGTGCGTCATTACAAAGACATTCACTGTGGACCTGTGATTCACACCCCTGCTGTCTGGATGTTTTGAAATATGGAATGAATATCAGCAACTTAAATAAACTTAAAAATGTAAACAAAGGGAATTAAGCACAGAAGGAGGCTTCTAAACAAGACAGTGTGTTTTGCTTGTCCTAAGGACACTTAAGACTATTGCAGTATGAATGCTTTCAAGAGAAACTGCCTGCATTGCCCTTTTTACACCACAGAGTATTTCTCTTAAGCAGCCTTGGCAGAGGAGGCAAAAAGTGATTACGCTGTAATGAAGTTGTGAAAAGAAATGCTCTAAGTATAATAAATGCAGTCAAAGTGTAACAGTATTACAATCACAATGGTTACAAGAGACAGCAAGTGAACAAACATTCCTGTTGCTCCTCGTCTCATCGGCTGTGTTCAGTTACCATCTTTGGTACAGTACTTACAGTGGGTGATCGTGACTCAGCTGAGTGTTTTGTTATTGCTCTGCTCTGTTCTTGTTTCTCAGTTCTTCCATTTACCATCCTGACAAATTGAGACCGAATTACTGGAGACAGGGACGTACATGGAGCTACTTCATCAGACATTTATTTTGTTCACAAAAATATCCTGGTTCAGATTTTTTTGTTCCCTCTCCAACTGACTTGGTCCCACCTCTTGAATTAAGTACAGAAAGCTGCTCTGAATGTATGAATAAAAAAAACAATTCTACCGCCAAAACTGGAATAAGCACATGATGACAGCATGAATTCATAGATCTTTCGAATGTCTGATGAACTGGCTCCAAGGAATAATTGTTATACCTGAGAAATACTCATTGTCTCTTTCTTCTTTGCTGCTACTGTGATGGATCCACATGGTGGAAACACCTCCTTCCTCACTCAAGTGTTGGAACATTATACTGCTCACTTACCCTGCTGCACCCCACCTACTATCCTACTTCTACTCCTCTCTCATCTGATCATGATTCACAGTTTGTTAGGATTGACCCATTTGTAAGTGCCCTCATAGCGAAATCCAACTCTCTTCGCGAGGTCGTCTGCTTCTGTCGGCCCTCGGCTGTGAAGAAAAGAGAAACAGTTGTAATCAACTCTCGGCATTAAATTCCTCTTTGAATGAGGGTGAAATGAGCAACATTTCCTACCTTCCGTATTTGTAAGGAATAGGTTTGGGCTTCTCTTTGTCTATGTGATGAAGAAGAGGTGTGAAGATCCTCCATGCTTCCCTTAGTTCATCACTGCAGGGAGAAAAAATTATTCAATGTGTGGTGAAGGACATAACAGAGCAAGGAAAACAGAAGTAGAACGCAACAGTTTCCTTAATGCTCAGGCACAAATGATGCACAATGTCGCCATCTAGTGTGAAAAGCTGTGAGCTCACATAAAGCACATGCAACATACTATTTGAACAGACGGGTTTAGTTTACAAGTCATAACATGAGACAACAGTATTGTAAAACAAAGACAGACCTGCGTACAAAGTGCATCTGACTTCCACAGAAGACATCCAGGATGAGACGTTCGTAAGCGTCTGGAAGTTTCACATCCTATAAAACAATTTTGCAAGTAAAGAAATTTGAGATGTTACACGATAGCTTTATCTTTCCTTGTCCTGTCTTAAATTACTAGTTCGGGTTTTCTGTTTCATTCAATTGAAAGAGGGTATTATTGGCATTGAAAACAGGCGCTTCATTGCCAGAGCGAAGGTGAACTAAAAACAAAAATAACAAATATAGAATAGAAATATCTACAGATAACTAAAAATAACTTAAATAACTTGAAACAAACAATAACAAATAAGGGGGAACTCAAAAAAATAATAAAAGAAAGAAAACTACAACGTCTTGCTCCGTTTTTTTATGCCAAGTAGTTTTTGTGACATGATGGTGATAAAGTTTGCTGCATACATAAATCAACTTGAACCTGCCTTGTATCTGCTCTTGTAGGTGAGGTCCAGCTCAGTTTCCTCGGGGCTAAAGTACACGCCGGGTTTCTTGCTCATCATCTTGGCATAGACGGCCTCGTTGGGCTGCACACGCACCACCAGCTCGTTCCTGACACACTGATTTGCAAAAATGTCCCCCGGGACGTCTGTGAACTGCAGCCGCACCTCAGCTTTCCTCTCATTCAGAGCTTTTCCACAGCGAAGGATGAAAGGAACACCTGTGGAGTAATAATTTAAATGCCAATGCGTTATGAGAAAGAACGTGATGGTGTGAGATCAGGATTTGTTTTGTAAAGGGCACAGCATGTTTACCGTCCCAGCGTTCGTTGTGCACATAGAGTACAGCAGTGGTGAAGGTGGCCTGAGCTGATCCTTTAGGAACTGTTGGATCATCAAGATAACCCAGTTTGGCTTCTCCCTCTCCATCTGGATTGCCCACATACTGACCAAGCACCACGTCTGACATGGTCACTGGAGCGATGCACTTCAGCACCTTCACCTGCAAGAGGAGAGAGATCCTCCGTGTTCACACTGAGCAACATAAACCATAACACATCTCATTGTAGCATTGGAGGAGGTGTTGACAGTGTCGAGTCTCTAGCCGACAGTTTTGTACCTTTTCATCCCTGACGTCATCAGAGCTGGTGGATGCTGGTTTCTCCATGGCAACCAGGCAGAGCATCTGCAGCAAGTGATTCTGCATGACATCGCTGATCATGACAAAGAGAACAGATGGTCACACAAAAGACAGAGAGCAGATTGTGATCATGTTCAATAATATTAGAACTCATCACGTTTTAACTACTGTTAAACTGATCAAATCTATAGTATAATAATTTGCAGTGAGCTGCTAATGATTAATTAAACATTCAAAAAGGTAACACTGCACTGTAGCCCTCTTAATTTAGCTTTTATAACCCGTGTATAAATACAAATAAATGTTTGTTTTCCCCTCACCGGATGATGCCAAAATCATCAAAGTATCCTCCTCGTCCCTGAGTGCCGAACGGTTCCTTAAAGGTGAGAACGACACAGGCCAAACTGTCCCTGTTCCAGATTGGCCCGAAGATGCGGTTCCCAAACCTGCAAAGAACATCATGTAATCGCTCTCTGCTCAGCAGTGCACACAGCGTGAAAAGACAGCCGTTCATGACAACATGCATAACCATTTTCTCCTGGTTTGTTCTTGGTTGGAGGCTAATTTTGTGTTTTTCTTTGTATGATATTCACAGAGGCTTTTCTGAACCACAAACCAGCTGAAACTGAAGTGTTGCATAATTCAGATTAGTTTAAATCACCAGCGGATCTTAAATCTAAAAAGACCACACAAAGAATTACAATGCACAGGGAGAACGACCAACATTTATATAACAAATAAGAAACGTGCTGGTAGTAGTGTGTGTTTTGAGTTTGTTGCTCTGGCCCCAAAAAGACTGCACTGTGAAATATGGCATCCATGATCTAATTACTTGTCCAGTATTACTGCCAAACAGGACTTTCCAACACTACTCTATCCAAAAGAGGTTCTTCTCCATGTATTACAACTTATATTCTTCCATGTTTCTGGCGGTATATTTAAATTAGCTCACTCTCCAAATTATCCTCATCATTTATTTTATTAGTGGGTCTATCTACTGAATTGTTTATGGTTATTATCAGTCAAGCCCTCTGTGACTTCCTGTGCATGTTGACCAGCAAACTTTATCCCAGTTCACAGCAAATTGACTGTTTAATCTTAACAAGGTATCACATAATAGGGCGGTAACCTCTAGATAGCTCTGACTAAGAGGGCTAATATGCGATTATAAAATGAGTAATTCATCTTGATACATCAGAATTTTGATTTCTATACATGATTCATTTTTCCTCACTCTGACCATGTGCTTCTTTTAAAAAAAAAGCATATTTGCAATGATCCATGATTAAAATAAACAGTTTAATTTACATCCAGTATCTTTTTTCTCATCCTCACCACACCTAAAGAAGTAGCGGAGCTTAAAACTAACGACGTACATGTTTTTTTAAGTCTGTTACGTCTTACCAAACAATTGGTTCAGTCATAAGGAGTGCACAGCCCCATCTTTAAAAATTATAAGAAGCAATCATGATGTCGAGTTATTTCCATTATCTGCATCGAGTTGAAATCTTTCAAGAGAGAATCGTGATGCATCTAAGAATTATTTTTCTCCCCATCCCCTATTATATAATAAATATATGTGAGTTTAGCAAGTTTATCAAAAGATGGTTTTCTCACCTGAGCACCATGAGGTTCTGCACCATCTCCTTGCCCAGATAGTGATCAATACGATAGATCTGGTCTTCGGTGAAGAGGGAGGAGAGGTGAGTGGACAGCTCTTCAGAGCTCTGAAGGTCGTGTCCAAACGGCTTCTCTACAATTATCCTGCTCCAGCCTCTACACAACACACACACAAATGAACATTAGTTATTTGTTGTACATAATTGGGTTGAAAAATTGGGTTTCTACTTAAATAATGATATTGTGTCATTTCTTTTTGCACTCCTTGGGGCTGACTTGAGGTTTTCTGTTATTTAGTCAGCCCTCATCGAGGGAAATGGGGTGGACAAAACAATAGAAACACTTGAGTGTATGGTTGCACCTATGGAAGCAAATATATACCTATCTTCCATCTGTGAAAATCTAGGATAACATTGTATTGCAGGGATTTCTTTGTATGGCCTGAAATGCAACATACCTCAGTGAAAAATGGAGTTTTACATAAAATGGGCTGAACATTGTACATCCAAAAAAAACAAACAACAAGTAAACAGTGTGACACAGTAAGAGAAGTGTGTGCACTGACTTTGTGGCCATACAGCACTGCTTGATGTTCTTGGAAACATCATGGTAGACGGTGGGTGGCAGTGCCAGGTAGAAAAGACGGTTGGCCTCAGTTCCTCCTGGCAGAGAAAGGATGTGTGTGTTGAGTTTGGAGAAGGAAGTCTCATCTGCATATTTCCCACTGATGTACGTGTTCCTGCTGAAGAAGGCTGACAGCCGATCGGTTTCTGTATCCGTCACCTGAGTTAGAGGACAGGAACATTTATGGATTTAACAAGAACACATAAAAGGAGTAGAAAAGGAGGGGAAGGAAGACAGGTATGAGACGGGTGTGAGTGGTGGTGATGAGGGTGAGGTGGTTGTAAATTAATCATAAATGTAAAAAACAAGTGATGAGACAAATGGAGAATCAACTTGGTTTGAACCCTTTCATGCATGGTGTCCACTACAGTGGACAGACATTTGGAAGACATGTCTCAACCACTAAAGCCTTGTTCACAATTCCTGTTGATTATCATCTGTATATCTCTTTGGCATTTTGAGATATGAACAGGTAATAAATCATCTTTAACTAGGGCTGTCACGATATCAGATGTTAAACATAGGAATAGTTATTACATTTTTTAACACTATGCATATTTGTACCTAACCTCCCCTTCAAAAAATCTGTTCCATTTTAAAAAGGTGCATATCAAAAAGTCCAGTTGTACCTTCAGGTATGGCATGCAAGCAGTCCGAATGGCATCAACTGTCAAGTCAGAGCGAGCAAAGCCCACAAAATACGTCTGCTCAGGGAGGAGTCCGTCTCTGAACAACCACCTGCGTAGGAATACAGAAACATTTGGTTCATTACATCCAACCTCTTTCCACAGGCTCTTCTGTTATGTAACAGCCTTTCACTGGGGTCAGAGGTTCACTCACCATAGAGTCGGGTAGATTTTCTTCTTGGCCAGATCACCCTACAGATGCAGAACACAATCAGAAATATGATGAAACATGAAAAAAATAAAAAACTTCAGAATCACTAGGATGTGTTTTGGAGTTACTTTGCTCTTATTGAGCTCATGCACTCTGCCACAGTGGTAATTATTTTCCATGACACAATAAGTCTAAAGATGCTGCAGTACCACAGGTCACACCATCTGGCAACAGGTAAGTAGGCTACTTTGGCTTATTGAGAATTGCGCAATCTTAGTAATCCACTAAATGCAATGTGCCACCCAGCAACAGACAGCCTGGAGACAAAAGACTGTCCGGGTGTTTACTGGAGTCATGCTGAAGAACCTGTTGCTTAGTGGCTTAACTCTAAGAATGCAACAGAATCTTGGTTGTGTTTAATGTATACTAAATATAAAAAAGGACTTGTATGACGACCTGAGGGAAACATCAATACGGACAGCACAGAACATTACAAGTCAACTTAATTAAAAGCAATTCCCACAACAGTAGACTGGTGGCCTACATAACAACCTGGCATCCCCCTTTTAGGCTCTCTATCCCTCAGCTGGGAATTCCTCAACTTGTAACCTCGCTAATTTGTTTAAGACTGTGTTTAAAATAATAACTGTAAATGAGAGGAACTGAAAAGAGATGTGTAACTTTAATGTCACACGTTGATCCAGAAGTTGGTAATTAATTTGAGTTGAACTGGTAAGCACAATTTCCTACAATGGCAAAGCACAAACTTGTTGAACTTGCTGTATCATCATGAAGCCGCAGTAACTGTTGAATTAATCACAGTAGGTAAAAGTGTGTAAACAAAGAGGGACTGTTTGTATACACTTGGTGATAAACATAAAAGGGCTGTTTTAAAAAGCAGCACACCCATTTAATCAGCTGCAGCAACACGTATCCACAAAACAAGCACAAGCAGAGTGAGATTGCACTCAACCCGTCCCTTCCCTCGACCTTCCTGTGCCTCACACTGAAAGAGAAACGCTGACTGTCAGTGACACTGCAAAAATCAGCAAGAGTGGCGCTCTTCTCTCCAGAGAGAACAAACAGTGCAAGAGAAAGAAAAATGACTTTAGCCTGACTAAATATTCAGCACATAAACCTACACCATTGTTTTGCTTTTTGCTTTTCTTTTCAGTATCCTTGAGGATGATAAAAAGATAAGAAAAAGGTTCTTTTGACAAATTGTTTTGCGGTGAAACCCGAGCTGTTGGTGACAGATAAAATGTTAGTTTGAGTAAAAGTTTACCTGTTCTGATAGACACAACAAGGCTTCATTGTTGTTTTCATTTACAACAGTGTAAGGCATGTCTTATTTAAAATATAAAAGAAGGAACAGGAAGAACACACATTTGGGCAGATTGAAGCCCTGATAAAGAAAGAGAGGGCAAAGAGAAAAAAGAAATGATGTAACAAAGAAATGAGGAAACGGGTTTCACAATTCCCAAAATGGTTCCTGAACTCAACACCTGAACCGTATGAGGTAATAGTAAACAGTGAAAAAGGGACATCTGTTACTACATTACCAGGATGGACTACCTATTATAGAATTTACTGAGCAGTACAACAACCAAACTTTTGGGTATGATTAGCGATGGGCATTGAATGCTGATATTCAGTCTGTGCTTTGTCAGAGTAGTTCAGTTATTCTTTGTAGAACGTACGATATAAATAAAAATATTGTTAAATTGACTACTGCATTACATTATAAACTTTGTGTATTATTAATACAATAATACATTTCAGGGGTGTGTTTTAATTTACTAAATGAACACACAACGTTTCTAGCAATGTGTTTTTGCTACCCTTTTTGAAGTCATAATTATTACACACATTGCAACGATAAGCAAAGAGGAACCTTGAGTTCGCTGTCTCAGTTTGAGGCTTTTGAAATCTCAGACTGAGTGGTGATGTTTGCATAAGCTTGGTGAAATCGGTTTCAACATTCCCTTAAATAACATAATGCGCTATTATTGCAGTATTTCAAAGATTGCAACACTTTTCTTGAAGTTATGGCCAACAATTCTTGCCTGCACCGCAAATGTGCTAAAAATGATATTAAAAAAGGAAAACAGAAACATTACATGCTCCTGAAGTTTTTTTAAATTTTGAAATCACCCAGTAACTTTTTCTCTGTGATGAGGACTTTTCCACGCCAGTAGACCTTTCATATCATTTCGAAGGTGTACAATCCATAATGTGTCCTATATATAAAAAAATCACTGACTAGCTCACTACCCCCCTCCCCTGCTCTCACCGATGCTCCCATGATGATGAAGATGTGAGCGTCGGACTGGTGGAACTCCTCATCTTCATGCAGCTCCTTCCTCAGCTCCCCAAACACCTCAGAGCGAGAGAGGGGGATGTTGGCCATTTTCTCTGAACAGCAGACAAAAAGAAAATCCAGTTTAAAAAGAATAGAAATAAAATGTAAAAAATAACAATGTTCTTTTACACAGCACAAGACACAAGACGCCACACAAGAAGACTGTAACCTTCAGGAATAGGTTGTTTGCAGTTGTGTGATTCCGGTGATGGTAGGGCTGAAGTGAAAAGCAGAATAGACGAGATGAAGGAAAGTTAGTTATCGCTGCTACGTATTGTGGTACGGTTATAGGGGTGCAAACTCCAGCAAAAGAAAGAAAAGAAAACCCCAACAACTTTAGCATTTTCAAAGTAAGGAAACAAAGTTAACTTTTTCATTATCTGAGCCTGCTCCACCTGATGGCAGATGAAGGTCCCCATCTACTTCAGTTGTTTAGGGGAATGCTGCACCGCTGTGTTACTGTGAAGCTCCAGAAATGTTTTGTGGACTACAAACTTCACCCGCCTTTCCATCAGCATTGTGGTGAGTAGATAACGACTGAATTTTTATTTCTGAGTCAACTTCTCCTTTAAGGCATTTAGACACCCAAAATGGGAGTATGAACCTGAAAATTAGCTTAATATGGGACCTAAGAAATATAAAAATGTGAAAACATTTGTGAGTGCTCACCTAATATTTGAATTCAAAAGACTTTCTCCTCACTTGCAACACCTTAAGGGCCTTTTATCAGACAATAGTCTGCTGAGTCTTCCGGTTTCCCTTTTTGAATGAAGAATACAGACTACAGCTTTCTGGTGTTATGGAGAGTTGTTTCCTCTAACGCAGATGCAGAAAGTATGAGCTAGCAAGCTGTTGGCTATAGTGTTTGCAGTGTGTTGAAGTGCAGGTCTGAAATGTTAAAAAGGCAAAATATAAGGGCAGCGGGTATAGTACACAGCGAGTTGAACCATTCCTGCCTTTGTTTTGCATAAACAGCCTGTTGAAACTTGCATGAGTCAGATAATCCAACACAGCAAACAAGTTTGCATTCATATAGTTCAATGTGATATAACTATGTAAATGTAAACTAATATATACCGTATACTGCTCCTATTTTTTCCCAATGGACTAATCTTAAATATGATTTGACACTTGAATACATGGATACAACTGGGATTGACATTTTTCACCACTTTCTGACATTTTTTATTGAGAAAATAATCGCAAGATCAATAATGAAATTAACTTAATTGACAAGTAAAATCAGTAGTACTAGCCCTTTACTTCGTCCATTATTCAACATTCAAAGATAGGTAGCTGCATATTTGAGAAAAATGACAAAATATATACACTTAACTGATTAACCAAGAGCTGCAATGATTAGACGATTGATCAATTAGTTGATCGATCGAAAACTGACTAATAATTTTGATATGCAATTTATTCTTTTTAGTAATATTTGTGTGAATACAACTGGGATGGGCATTTTTCACCACTTTCTGACATTTTTTATCTAAAAAATTTTAAAAACAAATCAGATTACACTTTCTAAAACACAGATTGATTATCTGAAAATGGCTCGCATGTCATTTTAACTTAATGGTCTATAACAAACAAAACCATTGGTACTAGCCCTCCACTTCCTCCATTGTCCACCATTCAAAGATAAGGATCTGCATATTTTTAGACAAACTTAGATTTCCTTGTGACTCAATCCAAGTGTTAACACATCAGCCGAAAAACAGGAAGTACTTCTTTTTTCAGTAATGCACCACTGACTTCTTGTTTTGTTTCACCTCCAACTCATCCTGCAGCGCACATCTGATAAACTTTAAGACAGCTGACAAACATAAGGAGTCATGTCAGGTAACACGTGCACACCATCCTCAACATATAGTAAAACAACACTCATACACATTCGCACGTGGATTTCTGTCAGATGGTCTCTAGCTCCCAAAAATAGCCTGACACACACACACACACACACACAACAAACTATAATGATATTAGTCAAATCCTCCAACAAATCCTGTAAATAGAGGGCTAAACCTCACTGCATAACACCGGGATAAAACTGGACACGTTGGGCTAACATAGCAAGATAACACAGGCTGACATGTTGATGCTCATGAGTGGATAGTTAGCTTCTAACAACCAGGGTGAAACAACTCACATTATAGCGCTGTTAAACTCGGCTTTAATACGCATTTTCTCGTGCAGGGATAACACTAAAACCGCCCAGTCATCAGGTCTAAGCTTCACATGCTGTTATGACAACATGACCTGACAAGCGACGACTGAGAAGTGCTGCTAGCAAGACAACGCCTAGCTTACAGCCGGCTACAGGCGAGGACCAACGGTTCACAGAAGAAGTTAGGGAGGTAAAAACTGCTGCTACTCACAAGTCCGATAACGAGATGACCCGGCTGTTAAACCCTAAACCGAGCCCGACGACAGAATACAGACTTTATGCACACACTCGCAGCGATAACAGCCGGGGCTGGTGCTGCGCATTTAAGAGGCCTGCCTACTTCCCCGTTCGGGTGACAAAGAGGAATTGAGAGATTTTATTGGTTTGAGAGAAACTCACCAGCGCTCGCTCGAGTTCCCATCACTGCCGAGTCCAGTGACGTCGCCGGCCCTGCAAGGTGGGCGTGGCCCAACTGTACACCAGCGCCCCCCCTCCCCCCAACAATCCCCCCCCCCCCCTCCCAGAAAAGCTGCCCATACAGAGCAAACAGGTACAGCAGATGAAGCTCAGCCACAATGTGCAGGAAGTAAAAGAAAAACAGGGAATAAAGGGTCTGTTTGGTCTTAAATAAAAAAAAATATAATCCCAACAAATTTCATACTGTTTGACCTCGTTTATATTTGGCGGACCCTGCCACCTTTCTAGCTTTTGTATAATATTTGATGTTATCTATGTTTTGCTGTGATGCCCCATGTTTTTGTGTACCAAGAAACTTCATCCGACTTTCCATCATCATGGGGGGAGTATATAATGACCAAATTTTAATTTTTGGGTGAACTTATCCTTTGAATGTGTTCATGAAACACTTGTGACAAAGATATGTAAAGGAGGCAGGATATTTGGCAGTTTAACGATAAACTTTTAACATCTACAATGACACCATTGCTCTGAAAAAGTGAGTTTAATGGGGAATTTAACAATTAGAAATGAACCCAAGTGTCTTCCTCTGCATTATAATCTATAAAACCAGGGGAGTCGCAACACAAAAAAGGTTGAGAACCACTACTTTATTGAGTACAGTATTAGAGATCAACTCAATATTACTGTAAGTACAGTGCTCATGTACATGGTAATGAAGGAACATGTCAGTGCAATAGTGTCAAATCATTCAAAAATGCTGGTTTTGGTCTTTTCATGGCATTTGTTGACCTTAAGAAAAATATAAATTAGACTCATCCTTCAATCAAATACTCACATTCTCACATTGAAAACAAGAGTTATCCCTCCTATTGATACTGGCCATGAAGGGATGTTCTCTCAGTGCAAATCCATGTGAGAGATGGGGCTCATAATCCAGAACCCGAAGCTAATTTCTAGCCTCAGCAGTTAGCGGCAGAGTTAACCAAATCAAGAGGATCATTTCCTGACAGTTACATAATTCCCACGTTGTGTTTAGACAGTGTTTCCTTACAGAGTTGCAGCACAGGGGTGGTAACACAAGAAGGAGGACTTTGTGCTGAAAAGACATTTACTTTGTAAGATAACCCCTTAGACTGCTGAAGGCTCATATTAGCTTCGGCTGAACTTTACAAAATATTTTTATATAGAACAAAGACTGGATTTATTCCCCGTCTTTTATATACATTTGATTAACTAATTACTATTTAGCATTTCTGTGGTGGAGAAAAGATTTTCACACGAGTGCACTTGTACAACCAGAGTGACAAGAAACGTCTTGAATCTTGAATCTACACAAATCCAAGGAGTCAGATGAAGGCCCACTTCTGGCTGAGTCTGGTGGATTTGCAGGGAGCCACAATCACGCCTCCTCCTGATACTGTCAAACACATGCCTGACGACGGGTTCCTCAACTGGTTTGTCTGAAAGCAACAACAATGAAAACTGTATAATGTCTTCTGTTCTAGAGGAAGAGTGACAAGAATGAGGAAATGGAAATCTGAAATCTTATTTCCGTGAAGCATTTCCTTGTGCAGCTGGGCACAGTGTTGTAACATCAGTTGCTGCAGTTGATGTTGAAATAGGTTTTGTACCTGTGTGAAGATCCACACTTGCTCAGGTGCTGCTGTGGTCGACTTTCCCTTCAGCTGACAGAGTTCAAGAGACACCAGAGACACCAGAGCTCGTCCAGCGGTTGCATGTAAACACAAGTCAATGCGGCTGCTAAGCCGTATCTCTTGCTGGGATGTGTACTGAAAATACTACAAATCACACAGACAAAAAGTGTTTTTAAGGTGGGTAAAAATAAATCTAATCACATTACCATCAGTACACATGTGTTCTGGTTTTGTATGTTTATCTAACACAGTGATTCCCAACCTTTCTGGCTAATGAGCCCCTAAAATGTAGTCATCTAAAACTTGTCATCAGAGGTTAGAGGAGCCCAGTCGTCAAGCTATAATGTTAGCGGTTAATGTTTCTGCAAACCACGGATACATCCAAGATTAACATGTGTATTTAACATGGCATTATCACGTTCATATTATATGCTTAATTTAAGGAGACCTGTGGACATTTCCAGCTGTTTTTGTAGTAACCCAAACCTGTTTTTTTCCATAGGAAGTCTGCCAAAACAGGTATTTCAAGCCAAGCACAGCATTGTGGCAAGAGAGATATAGATACCAACCTACACAAACGTCAGGTTGCAACATGTAGTTTGTACCTATCTGTGGTTTTGCAGAAACATACTCAGCTAACATTTATTCTGGCGACTGGGTAGGTAATTATCTTAGTGTGGAAAAAATCAGGATTTTTCAACAAAAAAAATGCAAAAACTTGGAGTAAAATCTGAAAAATAAACATACTTTGTCTCACCGAACACATCTTGGTCTTAGCTTACCTGTGCTCCACTGTTATTACGACATTTGAACTTATTAATAAGCTCCCATTTCTTGTTTTTCTTCTCCACATCCAGGCAGCATTCCCAACCATTGTTATTCAACTGCGGAGAAAGAAATAATACAGTTGTGTTCTAGATGCCTTTTTTTAACAACATCTGGATTTTCATCTTGTGTAAAAAATGTACATATGAAAAAAATCATCATCATCAACATGCATCTAATGCATTATTAGAAATTTGTGTAAAAATACATTCACAGAACTTTAATCATAGTCTATCTATGATTCATTGTGCAATCTTGTGAGCAAGCTAACCTTACACAATGCCTCACAATGAGGCACCTATCCAGAATGGCGCACGAGTCAACTAAGGTATCTGTATTATCACCCCAAGCGTACGGACAATTTTGTGAGCCACGATGGTTTGTTTTGTAACTTATCTAAGAAGAGACTCAGACAGATGATAAACGTCAGTAATTCACCTGTCCGTGCTTGACTGGTCTGATGTCAGGCACATAGGCCTCTGGATAAATGTTTTTCAGGTACCAAGAGAAGTCCTTGCACTTCAATCTCTTCCTGAGTTCACGACGTTCAGTAACATCTCCGAATGAATTCTGAGAGGAAAATGACAGAGGAAAAGCAATATATGGTGAAGTAAGACACACAACATCATAAAAATAATGTGACTGCATTGTAAAGATACTGTACTTTTGTATGCACCTCTTTAAAAATGGCAGCAGCGTTTCTGTTCCCACGATAAAAGACAAATTTGTAGTCGTCCATCCAGACCTCAGCCAGGCGGACCTTGTTGCGGTTGATTGCAGAGCTTGCGTTGGTGAACGTGTGGGGGCTTTTGCTGCGGAAAATGTGCCCTACGACAGAACAGGGAATGATCTCCAGCTGACCTCCACATTGCCAGACCTGAAATAGAGAGTAGCACAAGGTACAGTATGACCCCAAGCTGTTTGTAAAACACAGGCTATGTTAATGGTAAAAAACTTTTTTTTATTTTTTTCAAGTCTTACCCTGAAGGACATCTCCAAATTCTCTGCTCCCCAGAACCTCATCTGGTCATCATAAGAACCGATATGCTCAAAGTATGATTTAGACACAGAGAACAAGCCACCAGCAAAAGTAGGAGTTCTACAAAATCAGACACAAAACAGTCACCATTAATGAACAAAACAGATTTAATTTGAATCAACAGTTCGGGAAATACTCACACAACTGTACAATAAACATGTACCTGACAGGATAAGTCTCATTCTTCCTTCTCATCTTCTCATCTTCTGGGATGACCTCCCATCCAAAGTTGAGCATCCAGTCAAATTTTCCCCGTTGATAATAATACGCTGTAGGTAATGGCTTAATGAACTTTAGGGTATGTCGGTTAATAGTGGCGATTTTTGGGCTCACCACAGCAGTAGGGTTCTCTAATATCCGAGCTAGAAGAGGCTCCAGCCATCCAGGGAAGCATTCGCCTAAGCAGGAATATACAAGATAAGTCAGTAAAGGTTTTCATTTTCAGGGGTGTAGCTCGGAAGTTATTGCTTGAATGTGAAGAGGAGGTTCCCCGATAGTTTTCATTTGTTCCCTTTCCACCATTTGCTTTTACTGTCTGCCTAACCTCCAGAAAAACACACCACCAGAGGCTCACTTTAGGCACCGCCTTCATTTGTTCACCTGTTCAAAACAACCTACTGAACCCTGCATGAAAAATTTGACAACCATTGCATTATGGGACACATACAGTGGGAATCCAGGAATGTGAGGACCTCTCCTCGTGCAGCCTGCGCTCCCAACAGTCTGGCTGTGATCAAGCCTTTCCTCTCCCTCTGGCGTAAAACACGCACTATGTTAAGCTGCTGCACATAGTTGTCCAGGCGAGTCTTAAGGTGAACTAAAAAAAAAAAGAGGAGTCAACAAATAAATTAGGGGCAGGAGAAATCCATCTAGAATCCATCTTTTAGCTCTGTTTTTGTTCTCCACCAATTCCAGAGAGGGGAATATCTGGCTCTTGCACTTATGCACTGTGAAGATACTCACCATCTGTGCTGGCATCATCCACCAGCAAGACCTCTGTGAGCAGGGCTGCAGGAGCAGTGTGTAACACACTGTAGACCGTCCTCAGCAGAGTGGACCAGGCCTCATTATGAAACACTATGATCACACTGGTGGTAGGGAGGCCAGGACAACGCAGAAACTTCTGTTCAAGGCAGCTGTCAGAGTGAAACTGACAGTTAGCGGGAAGATCAAGAATAAAATGTATTTTCCTGCAAAATCAGATAGGAATGTAGTGGAATCGACTAATCTCTTGTCATTAACTTAATGTAGGCTTACAATAAAAGTCTTTAATTCAAGTTAATTGAGCTAAAAATCAATTGTTTTAATTTTTCTGACCGCTTCAGAACTTTTTTTGTAATACAGGCAAACACATGTATTTATCATCTTTATCAGTTGCTACCCTTTAGTTGAAAATCAAATGTTCAAGTTGAAACAGCCCCAAATTATTTACAGTGTGTCGGAGGTGATAGCTGAGTTAATGAACAATGGGTCAACTCACTCCGGGTGGCGTGTGTCTTTGCCCAGTTGACGGTGCAGAGAGACACGATCACTGGCAAACTGGTTGAACTGGTTCTTGATAAAACCCTGATCAAACTCTTTTCTTTCCTTGGCAGTCAACCGGCGTGGCTCAAAGGCTTTACCATCAGCGCCTGGTGCTGTTGGATCTTGGAGCGGCCTCTGAATGTGAGGCTTGAGCTCCTCTTCAGCGTAAAAGCCAGGTGGACAGTTGGAATTTGGCGAGGGGACAAACGGCTGGAGGGTGGATCCTCGGGTTCTCATCACAAAAGTTCGGTAGTTGATGTAGTGTAGTAGGACTAGAACAATCAGAAAGCAGGAAACGGCAACCTTTACTGGAAAGGTGAGTCGACGCCAATAAATATGCATGGTATGCAGGCAGAAGGGCTGGGAAAAGGGAGTGAAAAGAGACAACATAGAAGACTTCATTATAGAAAGCAAAAAAATATGTTTGAGAAATTAATCAGATTTTTTTAGACTGATATGTACCAACACTTTAGATACTAAGTAATACATTCTTTACTTGTGTGTTTTCTTCTTGTTGGGACGAATCCAGAAACTTTGTGTGTGAGTTTACGTCCTAAAACTGTACAAAAATCTTTTGGCTGTCATGTTTAAAGACACTACCACAGGCTTCATACAATAGTATACTGGTGTTTTTTATGTGGTACATGTTTTAAATATGTGGTAGTAAATAATATTTTTTTAAAAAGCGTAGAAACATTTTGCGTTAAATCTGAAAGAAAGTGACCATAATCATATAAGACATTGTTTTAGTTTTCAGAATAGAAACCAGTAGAAATGGTACAAGCCTGATCAACACTTTACAAACACGATGATCAAAACTAGGCCTATGTAGGACTAATTCTGAACTAGACAGCAAATAACACATTTTTAAAAACAATTTTTTGACTCACTATTCACTTTAGCTGCAGGACATGAGCAGGCCCCTCCACCACTGTTATCCTTCTTCATGTGTCTCACGATTTCCTTTGAAGCTTGAAGGAAATCAGCTTGAGTGTGCCTATAACTACAGCCAAGTTGGTGTTTGTCCAATCGACAGACAACAACAGGACAGGACTACTAGCTCCATTCACAGCAGCTATAAACCAACCACTCTACATCACATTACACATAAGATAAATAAGATAAGTTATATAGAGTGCTATAAACACAATAAACACAATGTAAAAGTAGTTATCAGCAAGGTGAAAAACCAAACGTACACAATGACAGAAGTGAAAGAGATTAATGGTAAGTAGCCCAACATAGATATGAATATAAACTGTGAGATACCAATCAAAAGCGGTATGTAAAACAGGAACATATGAGAAGTGGCATATAATGGATCAGATTATGGGGTAATGGGAAAAAACTGACAGTTGTTGTCTGCAACCTTCAAAACACATTTGCATAAAATCAACATTATATAGACCTCCTATGCTTTTTTTAAATTTATTTTTTAGCATTATCCCAAATAACACAAGACTTTTCTTCATGGTGTACCAGTAACCAGAAAAGGTTTGATTAAAGACATTTAAAGAGACACTTGCTAACCTTTCACCATTGTCGGGGGATCTTTCAGAGTCTTCTTGATTGATTTACATCCTGTCTGTGAACGTGTCAAATTAAAAAATGCCCCATAAAATTGGTTCAGATTGCATTTTATCTCGGATGCATAAGCATAACAATCAACTGAAATTCATGTTTTACCACTGCCGAGGAGGATGTGTTTTCACGGGTGTCTATTTGCTTGTTGGTTGGTTTGTCAGCAGGATTACACAAAAACCATGTAACGGATTTCCAGAAAACTTAGATGGAGGATGACTCCAGGCCCAAAATAGACCCCACTAACTTTTGGTGCAGATCCAAATAAAGGGACAGATCCAGGAATTTTTCAAATTTTCTTTAATATTGGGAGAATATAAGGCGTTTTGCAACATTTGTTTTAATTTCTCTGAGTAATGCATGATATTGATAACAAGTTAGGCAAACATATGTGTGATTCATGTCACAATTCAGACGGAGATCAGAAAATTATTTATCTTGCTTCTATCATTCAGTATCATACAAAGTATTTCTGAAATAAGGTCGCATTTGGGAAACACAGAACATATAACCTACGAAATTGAAAGTAGGACTACCAATAAGTGTTTATGGTTCGTTTAAAAAGATTAACAATTAGGATATTTTACGTAATATCCTTTTAGTGCACATTCAGGTGTCCTATAACTCAGGACGTTGTTGCTACACTTTCGTGGAGAAGCTAGTTCACGTTTGTAACGGTGTCTCGCGAGACATCCCGGGTGGGTGGGGCCTGTTGCCATGGTTCCGCCTAAACCGAAAATGGTGATTCCTTTACAGGCGGTCTGTCTTTAATAAAACGTCCTCTGTCCCGGCTTCAAGCTCCTTTAATGGCGTTCTTCGGTTTATTACACCTGGGTTATCAAAACCCAATAGGCGATAAAATGAAAGTGAATCCCCGAGGAGCGTCTCATCCTCAAGGTAAGAGGAGCTGGACTTGCCGGCGTTTGCAAGTAGCTCTCTGTTGTGTTTTTGCTGTAATGTTCCTCTTTAGCCAACGTTTCACCCGCAGGTAGAAGTGGATTAGCTTGCTGCTAGCTAACAATGATACTTCTTCAAATGGCTTTAGGGTTTAAAAAATAGCAAGCTACAGTTCATGTAGGTAAATTCCTCTTCTAATGCCTCTATTGGATATTTGTTTTGTTTTTCGTTTTGATTTGATGTGAGTATTGTGTCTTTTGCTTAGAGGGCTGTGTTTGTGTATCTGTTCTTTTTAACCCCTGGAATTAGTATCTAGGGGAGGTCTATTGGGTTGGATGATGTCTCTGTCCAGATGTTGACGTATTGTGCTACTAGATGATGGTTGTATCAGTGGTTGTGAGTCAATGTGTCTGAATAATTCCATGAGGGATGGGTCATGTAAATCACCAGACATGTAAATGAAATATTCATTCATTCATTCATTCATTCATTCATTGCATCAATGTTAATAAGTACCGTTACATGGGAAAGTCCAGAACAAGAGAGTAATCAGATCCTGTACTGTAACATTTTAAAAGTCCTGCATTCAAAACATTAACTTTATTCAAGTAAAAGTAGGTATAATCAGCAAAATGAAGGCTACTTAAGTTGCTGTTCTAGAGCGCCAGACATCTCTGCAGCACTACAATACTTTATTATCAAACTGTTGTATCACACATTTTACCCTTATAAAACCATTATCATCATCATCATATATGGGTTCAAATAAATACATTTGTAGTTAATTCAACTTTAAATAATAAATATTATAATAAATGTCAGTTGCAACTTTACAATAAACAATCGCTTAATAAATGATTTCTAAGCATTTCATTGTTTGTTAACAGTGAAATAGCTATTAACTTAAGTTACTATAAATTTATGTTTATTATGAAGAATTCATAAAAAAGTTCACTCAACTGTAAATTGAGTCTTTTTTTTAATTGTGTCTTGAACATATCTTTACAGCTGATGAGGTTAACAACAGAGAGCTGCCTCCATCTCAAGAACAACAGGGAGCCCTCAGTTGTACGGACAAATGCAGCGTTGACCACCAGCCATTTCCCGACAGCACTGCCATACACCATGGGAGCCATGAGCAATACAAAGAGATGGTCAAACGTATTCGAACACCCAGATGTGAGTAGACACAGCTGTGTCAAGTGCATTCAGTTGAGCTGTGAGAGAATCAAAGTGAGATTGGTGAAAGTCTTGGTTTCCGCTCTTCTCCAGCCCCGGACCAGTTGTACAAAATGCCTCTAACGGACAATCAGCAATATGGATGGATGACGTACAAGAGTCCTGAGCCATGGACTCAAGTCAAACGCTTTCCCCGAAAGGACAGTGAGATGACAAAGTAGGTTAAATTTCCAAGTCTAATATTGTTTTTTAAACATATCATCCAGATCTCTGTGAATGTAATCCACTTGTTGCTTCCACAGGTTTGTTCAAGAAATGTCAATGGCTGACTGGTAGTTCAGCGTGTTCTGACGGCCCTCTCCATTCACACTTTTTTTTTCTTCTTCTTCTGTTATGATACATTTCTGTTATTAAACTGTACTTTTTTTAACCAATGATTTTTATTAGTTTGTTTATTTGTTTTATTAAAAAGGCACCATTAACATCAATTACAATCCAGGACAGACATTTAACAACAAAGTGCTTCACAACATCATCAACAATAGTGACACAGTGACACATGCTGCATATCCAAAGGATTTGTTCAACAGCTACACTGGAGGGCATAAAGGATCCCTGGGCACAGGAAGGCCCTACTGGAATGGTCCATACAGATCATGAGATTGTACTGCCCTCTAGAGGAGATGATAATAACTACTTCTGAATTTGGGAAGATAATGGCCTTCATGTGACAAGCAGAGTTAGAGGAGAGTTTAGTAACTGGACCATGTGTGGTTCCTTACCTGATGCACAGCAGGAGCCCTGATGGTTTAAAATCAGGAAACATAACAGTGTGAGGATGGTTGCACAATTTACAGCAGAGGTCAGGAAGTCAAAAGAGATCTGGACGTTCACAGGCTGGATTTGAACGCTAATCCTCACCTCTGAAAGGCATGGCATTTTCCAGAATTTTACTTCATGGGCTTCAGTACACTTGTCCTATCAGTAAAAAAGGACATCAGTCAGAACAGGGACTCATCATACTGGAGTCCACGGTCAATCAGATCTGTAGAGAGTGTTGCAAGATGATCTGAACTTACCATCAGCACAATCATCTCATAAAGAGTTTGTGATCACTTGGTAACACAAAGTGCAGCAGTCCGAGCAACTGATCCTGAAAGGTTAAAACAAATTAAATAAATAAAAAATGCTGTCACAACTCTCAACTGGACCCGCAACTGACCTGTGTACTGGGGTCCAATCATCAGCTTGGAACAAAAAGCACAATAATTACCTGCAGGAGGCACTGGTGTCAAAATTCCTGTTTACAGGCTGTAACTTACCATAACTGTCCTGTAGATGGCGCAAGGTGGTACTGCTGGTCCTGCAGCTTTGCAGCTGAATATCATTGACTTGGTATGGTTTCAGTTACAGTGGCTACTAATCCAAACCCTAAGGTGATGAGTCTGAAAAAGGCCTGAAAATATCCTTTACTGATCTGTTCATTTTAACCTGAAAAAAGTGACGAAGAACAATTCATCTGTTTTTTCATGTTTCTTAAAATGAGTTTCAACTCAGAGACACAGGGACTACTTAGTAATTACTCAGTGAGATGTACAACTTTACTTGAAAGTACACAAAGAGTAACTAATGATTAAGTAATCACTAATTAGTCGCTACTAGACTGTCAGCGGCTGGTTCAAGGGACATTCTCCCTCTTGAGTAGTGGTCATATGTCAATTCACAGATACTTATGAACTAATCATTAAAGATTTATTAATATAGTATTATTTACTACATAGTTCTCATAAATTATTAATTCCTCATCAAGTCATTTCTTATTCATTTCTCACTCGCTCCGTAGTAACTACTCGCATTTTTTGTGCACCTTAGTGTTAAGTATTACCGTATCTGTTAAAATGGTGCTCTTAAGGTTTGCTTCCAGTGGCTTCTGTTCCTGTAAGCCACAGGTAATACATACTTGCAGTACATTTAAAAAAAAAACATTAGTAGATATATGAAAACACAAGAACAGCCATTGATTTTTTTTTATTTTTTTCTTCAAGGGGAAATGTTATTTTTCTCTTTGTCATAGTCCTCAACTCTTCTTGTCCTTCAACTTTGCAAAAACACTCCCCTTTCAACTCCTCCAACTCAGGGAAAATACAAATAAAAGAAAAAACAAATACGGAAGGATTCATCAGGCCTGAGCAAAACACTGTTTCAGTAGTATGGGGACAACCTTCCTCCCCTCTCCTGTTCCCCCCAAAACATCCCAAGAGTTAACAATCAACACAAGTCTATGGACAGCCAATAGAAATAGAATACATACAATGCACATTTTAATAAACTCATGTCCGTTCTATAAACTCTTTGCTTATATGAATCTCTGTTCATTGGTCACAGTTCACTTGATAGTTGGTGATCTCCATTACATTACTGTCCTCTGGTGCTCCCACCACCACCACCACGCTCGAGGCCACATATCATTGCACAGGAGGGACCAATAGCACAAGGCTGCGTGAGCTGGCTTTGGTACAAACATGATCAACTGGTTGGTTGCCATTGTTGAGAGTGGCGGAAGAGCTTAAATCAGGCTGATTCTCCCAATTATTTTGAGATCATTGCAGTAATGAGAAGTGAAAATTATTCTCGACAAGCCCTTATCCCTTATCTCCCTCTCCGTCCAAACATCAGCAGTCCAGACAGGGCAAGCAGGCACAGTTCCTGTTCAGTGTTATTCTGTGATTTAACTTAAGGCAATCAAACTCAGCTATTAGTACTTCTACGTGTTGCTGAAAGACTGAGCGGGGGAGGAAATAATACAATAAATATGTGTGTAGGTCTACTAATTCTGCCTTCACATAGTTAGTACTGAGAAGTTAATGTGTGGAAGGGAGAGGTCACCTTAAAGGCTGACTGAGATTTACAATACTGCAGTAGTGGCATAAATAAAAAAAGCACAGTGAATCATCTGTATATGTGTGTGTTTACTGCTATGCTTATGAGAGCATACACCACTCGGGTTCTGCTGCAAAGGCAGCTAATGGTTACTTCTTCTTACTATACATGATCACACCGATCGCCAGTTGAAATACTGTATTGAACATCAGGATTGAACAGCAGAATTCATTGGCTGCAGTTGATCAGTTGGTACCAGTGAGCTTGAGCTTTACGACTGGCATATTACAAGAAAGCGTGCTGGTCTTTGATCCTTTTCATTGGAATGGAATCATCATAATAAGCATAATAATTAATCAGAATCTTCATAATAATAATAATAATAATAATAATAATAATAACAACATTAAGAATATACAAATGATGGATACAGAAGTGATACAAAATACCCTACGTTAAAACAAACCAAAATGAAAACAAGATACCACAATCAGACATGCTTCAAAGCGGTTATGTTTGGCAAGAAAGCAGTTTTCGTTGTATCATAAAAACCTCACAGTGAAAATAGTTATGCCCCTTCAGGATTACAAAGCACAGTATTCAGTCAAAATCAATATATATTTCTTTCCTTCATCTATTTCTTCTTCATAGAAGAATCAGGCTGTGTGGTACCACTGCGCTGAAATCCGAGGTTTCCCCCTCCTGATGGCTCTGGGACAACTACCTGATCTGAGTTCCTTCATTTCCATTTGCACCAAAAAAATACTTCTCTGAAAGGGAAGGAGCAGTCGATGACAACATACTGTTACGGCTGAAACCAACTGCCCGCTGGCTGCTCAAGCTCTGAGAAACCGATCTGACGTGAAATGAGGATGATCCGAGCTGGAGCTACTTCTGCTCCTCAGAGAGCGGAGATAAAAATATAGATTTCAGACATTGCCTTCTAATAACATCCTTAGTCGTCTTTTTTTCTTTAGAGGTTGAGGGCAACATCATCATTTAGAGTTAAAGTGATCGGCTCTCTGCTGCCTGAATAATAAATTAATTTGACATATTTTATGAAAACAATGAGCAGTCGGGCAAACAAACAGGGTTCAGGCCTCCTGCCTAAAAAACAGAGGCGGTGATCATTGCTGACTTCAGCGAGAACATATCAAACATGTCTTGCCTTGCTTTTAGTAAATACTTTAGTCTTTGGTCAATATATTCCTCCTCAGTTTATACATATATTCATACACACACAAATATGCATGTACATACACATTTATAAACGTGTAATAAACTGGATATTTGTGCACGTATGTATTCACACTTTTCATAAAGGACCTTTTGCACAAAACATTGAGATCAGAATAAATAATTAATCCAGAAACAAAATATGAGTACCTGTTCATAATTCATGTGAAATAAAAATTACCGGAAAACAAATAAAACAAAAACAAAACACAAAGTAAAAATAAAAGTAGCCTTATGTACAGCGTTAATCTTCTTTTGACACAGGCTAAAAGGCGTTGTTTTAAATAAACAGACTTTGCATCTTTCAAGAAGCCTGAGAGAGAGGCTAGACATGAGAAAAACACTTGTCCTTCAACATGTACGTGGGCCAAAATGGCTGCCAGACGAGAACATTTTCCTCTCAAGAACACTTTCCTTTTGAAGTCTTAAAAGTTTTTTTCCTCTTTGCTTGGGGATTCAAGTGATGGCGTCTCGAGTTTTTAGCCATTCGCTCGCACTGTGAGTCCTCGCTCAGTGGTGCTGTGTCCTTGCAGTGGGGATCACCCCGGCATCTGCTGCCGCCGTGGCTGCTAACTGTTGGGCGGTCCATCGTTCAGGAAGTAGGTTGTCATTTCCCCTTTCCCTTTGACCTTGACCACCCCACGACACTCCAGCACGTACCCTTTGTTTGCGAGCACCTGGTAGAGGTCTGTAGTCACCTGTGAGCAGAACGGAAAAGGGCAGATTTACATTTAGGAACCTGATCTCATCTCCCATGCTTTTTCCAGGTAACTAGCTAGTCTAAATGTTTTATATGTAAATAGCCAACTTAGTCTTCGTGCATCATCCATATTTACAAAATCAATAACCCCAGAAAAAGGCAGTAGAAAACAAAATCCAGCTCATTTTCTTTAGCAGCCAAACGGCACACTGAAGAAATCCTCATTTCTTATTCCACACTGATATACAGTCTAGTTTTAACCAAAAGGGGTTAATCTTATTGTTTGTTCAAATGTTTTCATCCTAAATGAATGCACACCTGGATGTGCGTTAATCGAAGTCACATGAAACCTACCTGTATGCGGTCAGGCACACCTGTGCTGTCCATACGACTGGCCACATTGACTGTGTTTCCCCAAATATCATATTGAGGCTTGCGTGCACCGATAACCCCAGCTACCACTGGTCCAATGTTCAGACCTGACGACACAAACATTACAGTGAATCAACAAAGCAGCTTCTACCAAACATGTAAGACAACTTCAAAATCATTTGAATCTTGTGCTGTTTTTAGTTTTTTACCTATCTTCATCTGGAAGTTGTTGAAGGAATGCTCGTTAATGTATTTCATCTGCTCCCGGAGTCTCATGGCGTAGTCGGCCAGTGCAGTAATATGGGAACGGCCCTCCTTGTCATAGGTGGAGTCATTGAGACCGGAGGCCGCCATGTAGGTGGAGCCGATGGTCTTGATCTTCTCTAGCTGCCTGTACTTCTCTTCACTGATGATCTGAGAACAGAATACATTTGCACAATTTACAAATGATCATGTATTCGTTTTTTAAAATCGTCTGGGAGTCAAATCTGCACATTGAGTTTAACAAACATGCCTCGACGTATTTTACCTCATCAAAGTCGGCGATGATCTCATTGAGCAGCCGCAGACACTCCACTCCCTCGTTGTTGGCCTCCAGCTCCACGTAGAACTCAGAAAAGTTGCTGATGGAGGCGAACATGACAGCCACACACTCACAGGACTGGTAGTATAGCTCGTCGTTACGCCGCTCACGCGCCAGAAAGTGAGCAGCAACGTCCTTAGGCAGAATATTATGGAGGAGGCGACGATTGTAGGCTTGCAGTTCCTCCATCTCCTCCTTCTCTTCTGTGGCCTGAGAGTTAAAAGTCTTTATTAGTTACATTCAGCTTTTTTTTTTAAGTATAATGTCTGACAGGGTCGAGGTGTAGACTGCAGATCTGTCTCTATCATCTTGTTCATAGATGGACAAATGTTGAGGTTTTTGCAGAAATGTGAAGACATTGTGTTTGGTCACATGGCGCCCTCTAGTGGACGCTGCACATACCTGTAATTTCCACAGGAAGTCGAGGCGTGCAGTAGATTCAACCTGCTGGGCGTGCAGGTACAGTGCCAGGACAAAGACTGTGAGGATCACTGGAGTCATGACCCTCAGGGACACTTTGGTCACAACAAATGGGCTGTGAAGTGATGGACACATGGTCAGATTAATGGAAGGAAGATGAACTGGCTTTAAGCTTTAATAATAGCATAACGGACTGTCCAGACCAAGAACGACAACTCTAACAATAACTATAAATATACCGTTTTAAAAATATTTCTAATTCAAGTGGGCTGTGGAACCACAATATGAAGACAACCACCGTGGTGAACGATATCCTTGGGATCACTTTCGGAGCGATTTGATGAACGATAGACACACTGACAACCAATCAACATCCATCTGAATTTACAGGCCCATCAATCAGCTTGATTTTGAAGACATTTTCCTACAAAATAATGTTTTTAGAGGTGCTTATAAAATTGGTGTATTATGTAAGCTAATTGATGGCATTTAGGAAACAATTTTTAGACGGCCTACTCTAATAACTCAGTCTTCGTTATTTATACAACTCATTTAACGCTTATATAACGTGTATTAGGCTGCAAATTACACATAAAAAACATAATTTTACCTGAAACAAAAAGCCAAACCGTATTGGGGTCTTCAGAGTTTCTTTTGTCTTTCCCACATCCTCTTGACAATGGCCAAGATAATTGATGTTGACAAGAGTAGGAATAAAATCTTTCTTCAAAAAAAGACAACTGTGGTAACAGTGTTGGATTCTCTGAACTCATCTTTGAAGAATTTCGTGGACCCATATCCTTGTTATCATTTATCAGTTTGGATCCTCTCATCGTTATCTTTACAGTCATCATCATAGTCATGGTTCTTGGTGTGGATAAGACCACTGAAAGTAGTACTGAATGTAATCTTACCATTGGTTTGTAGTTTCATTGAAACTGGACCTAAAAGTAAAAACACAAGAAAATTAATTCTCATCAATACAAATGAAGCAAATAATCATTATAATATTAGTGTTTCTGAATACAAAAATCTTACCATTGAGCACTAGTTTCATTTAAATCACTAAAAAGTAAAAAAAAAAAAAAATACTGTTAGTACAAAACTCAGATATATAACAGAAATAAAATTGTACAAATCAATTGTTGGCACAAATTGGTACAACATCCAAGTAGGACTGCGTGTTGTTTTAAAATGTTCAATGTGTGTAATGACTGTGTGTTAGGTTTTTTGATTGTCATTTTCACGAAGCATCTCAAAACACATACACTCTCGTCGTCTTCAAGTAGCAGTATGTTATATTTTCTACTGACCTATATTATAACTGTGTGAGGGAAAAAAAACACATTTATTTCTGCTCACTTCTTGAAACAACATCTCCGGGGCCTCATTTATAAAAATGTTCTTCGATTTGTACTTGAACTTAGTCTGAGTCTTAAGATCATTGCTAATGATGTGCTTACAATCGATTCATAAAAGGTGTTGAGGATAAGAAACTTTGCTTCAGCAGGTTCTAAGAATCCCGTTTGTCACTTCTGCACACGTGATACTATAAATCTTAAAGTAATTTAAACTGTAAACACGTGCGTTATCATTTCCCCTTTAATAATGCCAGCATGAACAGGGGTTTTGTCAGGAATAACCATGGAAGACGAGATCACGTTGATGGTAGAGGAGGTTGAAGCCAGCCAACACGTTTTAGTAGGTGGACCAGGAATAGTAGGTTGAAAAATCAAGCCAAACACACAGCTTGGGAGTGTGTGCACATTGTTGTTTATAAAGCTCATGCAAAGTTCACCAAATCCCTCTTGAACACATATGCATCCCAACCTGCGATACCCGGACACAACCAGCAGGAAAATCATGTGGGTCTAAACTTTGCTTAGAGATAAGATCATTTCCACGTTTAATTAAGGCTTTATAAATAACTACTTTTACGTGGTTTTCTGCTTAAGTCATGCTTGAAAATACAAACTTGATCATAAGGAGAAGTTTGGGGAATATAAGCCATTAAAACACTGTTTTTATTTCAATAATAATATAGTCTAAAGTTGGAGAAGTTATCAGGTTAAAGGATAACTAAAAGAATAAATAAATGAACTCCACTTTAAATACCCAATTGAGGATCAATACTCAGCTCTACATTGAAAACATGAAAAAAGCTGCCTAGTTTTACACAAACATTATCCTGTGTCCCCGCTCCGCATTAGCACCAAGCCTGTGGCACTTACATGGCATTGGAGGTGACAAAGAGGTCTGCGTTGTCGAATAGTGCTACTTGTGGCCACTCCACCAGCAGCAGGAAGGTGAGCTGGATGAGCAGCATGAGGGCGAGCTTCCCGATGCTGCTGATCTGCAGGAACACCGAGCAGGCCAGCAGCGTCAGCAGCACACTGTAGCTGAAATACTGGCACGAACAGGAGAGCAGCATCACAAAGAGGTGCTATCAACAATAGATCTCTCACAGAAACACAAATGCAAATGTGACATTTTCCGTTTGAAATGGCTCGACCGTTTGCGTCGGGGACACAAACAGTGAAGTGGTGACATACAATGAACTCACCTCAGGAAAGGGGCAGGAGGGGCCTTGGCTCGGACAGATCTCCAGACCTCCTTCAACAGACACATTCAGGCTGCGGATCAGACAGGGTGTCACCAGGGCTGCAGAGGTGTTCAGCTTCTCCGCAACGCACTGCGCCAAGCTCGTGGTGTCACAGGCAAACTGCAGTGAAGCCAAACATACACACATGTGATCATCTATTCAGCGAGATTTTCAACATGTACAGCTGGTCTGTCTTAGCTATCACTTACCATATTAACAAAGGCAGAGATGAAGACGAGGATGATGGTAAATACTCCAACCAGGGTGCTGTTGGTGCGAGACTGGACAATCTTCTTTGAGACAGTCTGCATCGCACCTGGAAAGAGCTACAAGAGGAAAAGAAAAAAAGATTTACACCTTAGACAGATGGTGAAAGCACAAGTATATCACCAAAATATCAGTTTTGTTTGTCGTCACGAGCTCCGCTACCTTGATGCACGAATATATGGCACAGATGAAGAGGATGTTGGCGAGGATGATGAAGATACTGATGTAGATTCCCAGCATGACCGGGGTGCTGCAAGGAACAATACATAAAGTTATACAGAGATATTCAGGGCGCTTTCACAACTAACCAGCTCAGTTTGGTTCATTTGGGCTGGTGTGAAAGATGTCAATCAAACTTCAACTTGCAACTAAGATAAATAAACACAGAAGTTGCATTAAAAGCTGCATGGGTTCCCCAAGTGGGATGAAAGTCACCGAAACTGTCTAATGTCTATAATCAGTCAGCGTGAACCCGAACCAGACAAAAATTAAAAGGCATCAATGTATAATTGTGTGAAGGCAGTCTTATCACAGTACATATTGGAGGATTTACAGTTTATGTGAAGGACTTACTGTGGAAAGATAACAATCTGTATGAATGATATGAAGCAGAATACTAGTAGGGTGCAGGCAACGTAGCCTCCAAAACGATCGTCCACCTTTTTGGAATACTGCAACAGAAAAGAGATGAAGAAGAGAGTTGGGTGGAAGAACCTAAAGCAAACTTTGAAAGGTGATTACAAAATAATGAAAACATACTTGTGAACAATATAATACATGTCTACCAATAGATCCCCCCCTAAATCCAACACACTGGAGCTGTAGCACAATAATCAGGAGTCTCTTTTAAACCTTTTTCTCCAGGCTGGAGGTCTGGAAGGTGAGCAGGAACTTCTTCACGTGGTCTTTTCTTAGCTGGTCAATGCTGCGCGCGTCAATGGCTCTCCCCAGAAATTCATCCACCTCGTCCTCCGGGTTCATGGCCTCCTGAACTCCACGGCTGAAAAAAGGATAAAGGGGTTAATGAGATCAAGTTAAAAAAAAGACACACATCTGACTATCACGAGCGAGTACTCACTTGTCTTTACTGGAGGTCTCATCAATCCCCTGTAAGACAGACAACAAATATGACAAATATGAGTCTCAGAAAGAAGCTGCAGCCTGTCACCATGAAGGAGCGAGTCGATGTCGAGTCTCACCATTTGTCTGAAGACTTTGGAGTCTTTGGTCCGGGAAAAGGTTCTGTCGGGGACCCAGCGTGGCATCAGCCCCTCGTTAGAGTTGGCTCTCGTCCGCTGCATCTTTGCCATCATCGCCTTCTCCTCCTTCTGCTCAGAGGAAAGAAGATGAAAGCTTGACCAACTGTTCTCATACAACACAAAACACTGAATAATAATATAAGTGACTAAATACACTGGAAGAGGTCTTTTTCATTCTGGCTTTCATGACGCCCACGAGGGAGCGTACAGTCAGATTAGTTCATTCACAAATCTGTCCCCTCTCATCTGTTGAGATTAATCCTCTGTGGTTCTTTTTCTTCACAGTGACAGTTTGTCTTTCTAGGCCCTACCAGTTATCTGTCAGTTAGGTTATTTAAGCTTTGATTGGAAAACCAGTGTATTGCTAACTGTTTCTTGCACAGGACTGATAAGAAGGTGGTTCTAGTGGAGCACTGTACACAATGATACAGTGTATTTTTTGAGATTGTTATTGCATCGTGAAATTCTGATGCGGTTGCAGCCGTAGTGCATCAAAATGTAAAATTAAAATTGGGTGAAAAATAATTATTGTAAAAAGTAAATATAAGACAGAAACTTTCAGAAATAAATAATTAATAAAATGTTAAAGTGCATATGTATAGTATGGGACAAAATGTCAAATATTTCTGTGTGTTATCTTTTTAAAAAAATCCTGAAGATAACAAACATATTATATCCTTATTGAGCTTTGTGTTTTTATGCACTGACCCTTTTCTGGCTGCAGCCGAGGACCAGGAAGGTCTCGATGCTGTTTTCCTTCAGATACGCATTCCTCTCGCCTCCAAAACCTGGTTCCACCTCATAGTCTCCGTTTAGGTACTGCAAGGTGGCCTTGGTGATGTGGATCCGCCTACGAGGAGGTAAAAACATGAGGAATTTAATATAAAACCTTAAAGTGACTACGAGGAACTTTAATTTTTGTTGATTCCAGCGGTCCCTTTGACAAAAGCGGTAAGACACCAGCGCCTGCTGTTGCACAGATCTTTGCTAGCACATGCCGGTAGCGCGCTTGTTTTGGAAGCGAGTGACAGATATGTATTGTTTATACAGAACCAATAAAGTAAGCCTTCTTACTTTACTGGTTCTTTATAAACATGGTAACTCTGTTGATCACCAGTAAATCACCTTCCGTCAACAGTTGTTGTGCACTTTGATGATTTTTCTAACATGCAAATTGTGAAGGCGTGTGTGTGAACCTCACCCTGCTTTGCCTCCCGCCTCCATGTGATTAGCCAGCGTGACATCGTTTGACCACACGTCAAACTGCCACTTCCTCAGTCCTAGCACGCCACAGTGCACACGCCCACTGTGAATGCCGACGCGCATGTTAACGTTGACCCCAGTCACCTCCCTCACCAGCCTGCAGACACACAGCACCGAAGATCAGCGTCTCCTCTCCCGGTGCGGGACGAAGCTTCGAACAAGTACATCAAACAAACTCCAAACCAAACAGCACACATATGCAAACACAGTTTCTACTCACGAGATGGCCTCTATCATGTCGACGCCCATCTCCACACAGCAGTGGGCGTGGTCGGCCCGGGGTTCAGGCAGCCCGGATACACAATAATAACAATCACCCAAAATTTTAATACGTAGACAGTGGTTCTCCTGAGAAAGACGGTAAAAAAGAGAGAGCAAGAGATGAAAAGAAGTGTCCAAAAGACACAATAAAGGAATAGTTCGACATTCAGGGAAATATGCTTACTAAGTTTCTTGCTGAGAGGTCAATGAGAAGACTGATACCACCGTCACGTCTGTTTATTAAAGGGAATTACGGTATTTTAAAACCTGGACCCTATATTTACATATTTTGTTAAGGTAATGATTCACACTTACCAAAAGTTTTGGAAGCTGGCAGCTGTGATACGTCTGCAATGGCTGCAAAGTACTCCTTCCAGGCAACTCCAACCATCAAAGTAAAGTCCATTAAAAGTGTTTGTCTTTGTCACTGGCAGGCTAAAGTTGTCATTTTAAGTGTCTGACAAAATTACAGAAATGATTTCTAAAGATATAGACCTGTTTGTTTAATGATAAGAGACTTTTTTTTTAAAACCAGAAATGAGAATATGAAAGAACAATTAATAAACTGAGAATCTTTACCATGTGAACTTGGTGGCTGTAAACCATCAGAAATGATCAGGGAAGGATGACACCTGGAGCAGACTAGAGAAGATGGCCCAAAATTGCGAACGATGGACACGAGCAATTGATGGAAAAAGCGATGTTGATGATGATGATGTAACCGGAAACACACGTCTCGTATGTGGAGAAGTCTTGCTCTGAAGTCTTGTGAGAGGTGAGTTGTTGCAGTAAGATGTCAGTGGAAACGTGAGTTGGAGAGAGGAGTTTGGAAATTTACCATGGCTGAATATTTAACTGAGTAACTGTTTCTGGTTACAAAAAGGATCTCGCATCTCAACAAGTAGGTCTTTCTCTGTAGGAATCATTTCCATAACATTGTCAGACACTTAGAAACAAAAACTTCTAGTGGACGTAATGTTGATGGTCGGAGTTGCCCCAGAGGACATCGTACATTGCAGCCATTGCAGCCAGAAGAGGCAATCTCCTGAACTGATTCCAAAACTTCTGGTAAGTAAGACTCATTTACACACCAAAACAAGTAAATATAGGTCACAGGTTTAAAAATACTGGAACTCCCCTTTAAGAGTGACACTACAGCCAGGAAGCTGACCTGGATCTGGCAACAAAATCTTACTATCAGCACCCTTTATTTCCCAAAATGTCAAACTCAACACGGCATGTGAAGCCACAGACGTGTGAGAAAGGACGCTGTGTGTGCTCCTTACCGACGCCAGCTTGTCGAAACGGGCGAAGAGTTCATTGAGCGTCATGACCAGCTCCTGAGCTGTGCACTGAGAGGCCAGGCTGGTGAAGCCCTCGATGTCTGCAAACAGAATACTGAGGACGAGATCAAGAGGTGGAAGAACAGAAAGAAAAAACACCGTTAGTCCTCGACTATCATCAAGTTTTAGCATTAGCAACTGCGCAGTTCTATGATCTCTACACAGCAGCAGCATGATAGTGCTGCATGTTACTATCAGGGCTGCTAACCTTGAGAGAGGCAGGAAGTTTGACCTTAAAGTCTTCTGAAGGAGATCTGTGCCAGTGTGAAGTGTCTGTGTGTGTGTGTGTGTGTGTGTGTGTGTGTGTGTGTGTGTGTGTGTGTGAGAGAGAGAGAGAGAGAGAGAGAGAGAGAGAGAGGTGGGAGTGAGAGACTGTGCAGTGTGTTTGCTCAGTGCTGTAATTGAATGTGTGCTGAAGCTCTCCATCTTTGGGGATTATCTTATCTTGGCTGCTGGTGATTAAGTATTCCCTCACTAGTGTTAATTAGCCTCCACTCTGCCAAACCACTCTACCCTCTTCTGACTCTGTGAGCGCACTTGTATATCAGTGTGCATGTGTGAGTGTATGTGGGCACGGATGTGTGTGAATCACTCCCAGGAAGAATGAGGGACAATGTTTGTTTTGTGTTGAATTTTTTGACATTTTAATATGTTTGTTGATGTTTTGAGGATGATGAAACATCACACTAGATCATATCACTCTAAAAATACATGGATAAAGTAACATTTGAAACTATAAATAAATTATAAATTACAGCACTGACCTGACGTTGTCATGTTTCTGGATATAGATCTTATGGAACATCATGTCTTCCTTCTTGGCATTGATGTCAGCCTTCATCTCCATTGCAACGTGCCTTGGCAACACTGAGAGCAACAGACGCTCCTGGAAAAGACACAAAAAAGACACAAAATGCAACATAAACAAGACATAAAAAACAACAGTGAACTGATACTCCAACAATTACTGTCTCTGTATCCAAAGCCTCATTTATCTTAATCCTCTGTGTCATAGAGCTCCATTGTTTCCCAGCTAAATACTATTAAACACACATCAGTGAGCCACAATGTTGTGTCATGAACACGAGTATGGTTGATCCAATATACACCATCTGGCTGCCACTTCAAACTCAAAAGTACACCAAATTAATTTAAAGGTGAAAATACTGTCCAGCAAATAAACCATTTACTTCTGTGAGAGACGTTTACTGAGCCTTTTAAATAGAACTACATAGACGTGACCCGATTTCAAAGACGTACACCTTCAGCAGGAACAAATGTATACAAATATACTGTGGTATATGAGGAATTAGCTGCACTTTAAAACATACTTGGACAAGCTGGACAAGTTTATGTACTTCAAGTACTTCATGTCTCATTTTTAGAAAAGAAAGGTTTCAAGAATAAGCGCTCGGGCAGCCACACAAAAAAGGCTTAGCGCTCTGAAAAAAGACGCTGCACCTTTTCTCTGGCCGGCCACCTGCTGCAACAGACGCTCGCTCCTCATCGGGAACAACTGAGAAAAGACGCTGGGACTCTATGAAATGCTATGTGGACGCAGGCCTTAAGGCCTCTGAATAAGGCATTTTTCCAAAAACAAACGTTGCCGTCTTATATTCTGACCAATACAATCTTATATACATATAGGCTCATGTGTACCTGTTGTTGATTCTCCCTCTGCAGATGTAGTCTGGCCTGGATGTATCCTCTGGTCTCCTGGAAGGCTTGTCTCTGGGAAACCTCAGCGGGGTAGTGGGTACAGATTCCAATGATGTTAGTGCACAGGAAGATCAGGACATTAGCGCTCACCTGGAGAGACGAGAGACGAGGGAGAAACTCTGGATGATTTGAGCATTGACTGAGCTTTCTCATCAAACTCGACAAATTATTAATTTTTCATGTTTGAATGTTGCTGTTACTGCTTCCAGGATAAAATGGTTTCATGATATCCTTTGTTTTTTCTGTGGGTTTAACCTTAAATCATAATAAAACTGTCTGGTTTCATCGACAGTGATGCCGACAGAGATTGGCCTACATCTCAAGTGCTCGACTTTACAGGAAAATCCTTACATAAACAGACATAGAAAACATTAACTGGTGACAGGCTTTTACTGCACTCTTTCTAAGAGTTAAATTATGATAGTAGTGGCATCTGTTTACCTTTTTTTCTAAAACATTTCTGTTCCCTTCCTCAGACTCAAAGCATACAGTAGGTGCATTACGGCCCCTGCGTGGTTTTGGGCTCTCTGAGACTAAAGTTGTGATAGGAATGTGATAAAATCTTTGGTCGTCAGTCCTTGTCTGGTCTGAGATCACACTTTGAGACACATCTACCAAAAGCCAATATAGAGCTTTGGCGACCAAGGAAAATTAGGACACAGACCCACACACACACAAAAAAGCAGAGGGATAACACGAGCTGATGATGTGGCTCTGCTCTCACCACACAGTCAGCACATAATCCGACGTAACTCAAATTGATATCGACTTGTGTACACTCTATCGACTAGCAACTAGCTGCCTTTAGCAAGTTTGCCATGGAGTTAAGTGGCCCTATTAGTGGACTGGAATGTGCTCGCACCGCAACCTCTGACAACGGGCTAGGTCACCACACTCAACAGTGCTCTGTCAACCGGCCTCCCAGCGAACACTGCTGGACTCCAGGCCACTGAGACCTACAGATGGACGACAGAGGATACAGTACAGAAGCCTTCTGAATCATTTACTTCTGTTCTCTCTCATGTATTTATGATCAATACTTAAACAGGATGTGGGTTCGTAGCCAGATCTTTTCTTTTTTTTACACACTGACATCTCATGGGTAAAAACGGAAATACACAAAGGCCAAGGAGTTCAACACGCAAATAAAAAAGGATGGCTCCAATTATATGCTTAATGTAGTTATGATCAATTACAATGCATCTGGTGAAAGTACAGTAGAAGCTCTGATTCAACTTCTTTACTCAAGTTAAATTAGGAAAGTACAGGCTCTGAAATGTACTCAAAGTAAAGAAGTCAAAAGTTTCCCTCTGAAGGGACATTTCTGTGCAAAGCTAACTGAACCTCATGTCATATTAATAGAATTAATAGTTGGTAAAGCATCTCGAGCACAGCAACAAATTGAGAAAATAAGAAACTCCAGGCAGAGGGTAGAGTCTCTACACCTTTTCTCCCCTTTCAAGTCTCCCTCTCTGTCTGTTTCTGTCTTGTTATGTGAGTCTGCTGTGAGCGATATGCCTTGATAGGTTAAAATTAGTCGTGTGATGCTGGAAAGGCAACGTGAAATGACACAAAATAAAAATAATCGATCATTCCCCTCAAACGCAATTACACAATCCTGTGTTGAAGATGTAAGGAGTAGAAAGTACAGACTTTTGTGTCAAAATGTGGGGAGTAAAAGTAAAAATCTGTCAGAAAAATAGTGAAGTACAGATACCTAAAAATATACTTAAGTACAGTAACAGAGTATTTGTTACACTTCACTTCAGCCTTTACGATTTTTGAGGAAGAGAAAGGTCTGTGTATATCTTTACATATATACATATCCAATGTTAATATAGTGCACATGGTACAGCAAAGGTGAGCAAAGATGATAAATATAGAATATGTGTTACAAAAACACGGTGCAATCTTAAAATCTTCCTAATATTAGGAAGAAATACTAATATTAAGAGTTTTTAGAAGAACCACATTCAAGGGACAGAGAAGAGCATGAGTGAATGTAAATATAGAAGGTGGTTACCAAAGAATTATGAGAATAGCAAATGGGGGTAAAGGTGCCTTAAGGTGACATAGTTTACAAGGTATCACAGACACAGGAATAGAAACAGATGGGTAACGGACAGAGGCGCTGAAAAGAAAGTAAACAAGGGGCGGGGTAAAAAATAGAACAGGGACAACAGAGATAAAATGGAAGACTGACAGATGTTGAGGAGAGGAAGGAAATGAGTTGTAAGGAGCGGGACGAGGAAGGAAAAGACAATGTGAGGACGACAAGAGAGAGGAGAACGAGCGAGTGAGGTCTGCAGAGAGAGAGAGAGAGAGAGAGAGAGAGAGAGAGAGGGGGCAGGACAGATATGGGCCACAGTGACATTAGGCAGATGGCTCTGAGCGCTCAGCTCTGTTTACATTACTCTCACTGATCAGGCAAAAAACAGCCAGGAGACAAAAGTGAGCCCGGCAGCACAATGGTTATGTGCAGGTGAACGCCTCCCGTCAGTCCGTGGATATGTGTTCTCTCTGCACATGCAATGAGCTTCAGCTACTCTAAGTATTTATCGTTCCAGATTCACTCGACGTTCGTATCACGCTACATGTGTCTGAGCTCACAAGCCCAAGCTAATTGCTTGCTTTTCTCAAGAGGGCAAGGGCTAGTGGGTTTACATAGTACACAGTAAGGTCCTGTGTTTACGTAACAGCACTCCACCTCTTTAGGAGCTCTGCTTGGCAGCGTTTACCTGCTACCTGTACTGTACACGCTCCCAGTGCAAGGCCACCGCACCTGTCCTCTGCTCAACAACACACTCGTTTATCCAAACTCATCACTCAGACTGGCCTTTCCTGTGCTGGTTTGGTGTAATCATACCACTTTGCATTATAATCGTCATTGCTCACTCTCTGTCAGGTAGGGTTCATGACTGAGTTACCAATATGATTACGGCCTACTAAAAGGGTTACGCTCGGTTTATGAAGACTAAAATAAACCAGGAATTGAACATCACGTCACTGGAAAATCACATAGTTGTTTTGTTTTTTGCCATAAAAGCAGTCGTCATTTCCCCCTGGGGGTGACATGATGGGAGCAGCCAGCCAGTCTGTGGAGAGGACCTCAGCTTAATCCCTGGATATCAAAATGGCATTATGTAAGAGCTGCACTGATCTAGACAGGACAGGCAAAACAGCACTAATACTGGCTATTCAGCACAACATACAGTAGATTTAAAATGTATTTTGCCACAAAAAGCCCCACAAACAGCTCAGGAAGGATATGCAGGCTTAATCAATAAATGATGATGGCTCTGAGGACACGCTGCTGAATAAATCACCACCTCTTTGCGAACAGGTAAGTCTGTTGCATACCTGAAATACCTCCACAATGATGTTAAACCCCCTCCAACATTGAACATTTTTCCTCACACCTACAAGATATTTAAAAGCCCTTTTTTGCCATTTGTTAAAAAAAAAGAAAAAAAAAGTGTTTGACAGAAAGGGGGTGCTGTAAAGAACATGGCGTCTTGGGATTGAATATTTCACACAATGTAAACATCATATAGCCTCAATAATGAGCTGGGACAGGCTGATACAGAAATATATACGAGAAGAAAAAATAAGTTATAGTGTATAGTGTGAAGCCTCTTACTTATTTCTACGCTTGTGCACTTTCTGAGTAGTCAAAGCCTGTATAGTTCCATATTTATGACATTTAATATGAAAGATTGAATGCTTTGAAATTATCTCTTCATGTAGGCCAAATTTTACCAACCAGTGCAATATAAAATACTCTCTTTCAGCTTACTGATTAATAAATTATCAAAATGGTTACACAAATTTGTGTTTGACACGTTGATTTTGTAACCACTGGTTGAGAAGAGGGCAAAAATATGTCTTTGACATTCAGACCAAATATCAAAGAAATCAATGTTGCAATCCTGGTTGGTCCTCACTAGGTAATTTGTAAAACCCACATTACAGCTGAGGCTGATGGGAATGTCATTAGTTTTACAAGCATTTGGTCATGAACTTAAGTATGATGGTGCTTAAAGAAAAGTCAGAGGATCAACAAAGTTATTGGGATTCATCCAGATGGGGACCATGAATGTCTGTACAGTATTTCATGGTAATCTGCCAAATAGTTGAGCTATTTCAGTCTGGTGGACCAAAAGGATGACTGATTGCGTTCCTAGACTCAATGCCTGTTAGCATGGTTTACGTAGGGAATACACAGTCTCAACAAAAAAGTGGCAAACACTACAATGACATCTACCTGTCCATCATTAGTGATGCCTCAGCAGCAACACAACACTGCTCTAAACTTAATGAATCTCCTCTGAAGCTACTGTCTCTGAGTTGGACAAGCAGGAGAGGATGAGAGGGGGAGCTAATGGAACATTCAGAAACTTTATTTATAATTTTTCTCCGCCTTTGTGATGGATTTAGCACAGCAGCCATTTACTTTAGCAGGAAGTCTGTGGTCCTGACAGTGAGTCTATAAACATTGACTTTTAAGGCCATCAGGCACCATTTCAGACTGGGGAAGAGTGTCGTGGAAGAGAGAGCAATGTGGGAGAATATGGGCAAATGGAGCATCCTACAAGATTGATGCAAATGCAGTGCACCAGGTCAAATCATGTTTTTGCAATGTCGTCGCTTGGAGAGTCTGTGGAAAAGACAAGAAAAATACGCAGATGGGAACAGTTATCATGTAAAAACGTGTTAAACGTTGTGCAAGGTTATATTTGAACTTGTCCCAAGTATTTTGCAAAACAGCGACAGAAAACTGTAAAGACACAGAAAATATTTAGTGAACTAAAGGTCTCCTGCGCGATGGTCCTACACATAACCCACTCAACAACTCGACAGCTTGCTAAATAGACAATTTTCGTCACTGTTTCGTAAGTTGAAATGATGATCCTGGAACAACATTAATTATAATGTTCTAGGATCAACACTGCAATATCAGAGACACTGTACGCTGCCTACTCAGCACCACATGGCAGACAGACAGAGTTAGCGATTAATAAACACAGTTGAGCATGTAGCTGCTAAAAAGGCAGATATTTCAAGGAGGAGAATGAAAAACAGAGCTCAAAAGGAGTCAAAATTGGATTCAAATTCAATGAAAGTCCAAGCATGACTCCAAATAAAAGGCAATTTTGTTTCTATAACTGATGTGTGAATACGCAACTGTTTGCTAAGAGCAAATCAGCTGAAAAGTTGGTTAAATGTCAGCAACAAAATCTGTTATTACATGTTTAAGGGTCAACTACGGCTGCATGATATTAGAGATGCACAATATATACACCGTAAACAGTATAAATTATCAGCCCAATAATGGGACATTTATATTATCGGTTATCAGCTTATAATGAATTATACAAGAAGAAGAAGAAGAACGAGAAGAACAAGAACAAGAGCCACACAGTGTGGACTACAGAGCCCCGAATATGTTGTCGCCAGTGTGGACATCTTTTATAGGGAAGACAACACAATGCAACTGTACGAGTTATAACACAATAACTCTATCAAAAACTTCTCAAAAAAATGTCAGCTTCTGCCATTTGAATATTGTATAAAAGAAACCTAGTCAGTCTGTGCAAGGAAGTAACCACACAATCCAAAACAGACAGTCGGATGTGACTAATAGTCAGCACTCACAAGCCAATTCCATTTCAAACCAAACAATCTTAATCAAACTGTCTGAGGTTTCCGTACAGTGCAGAATGTCAGCCCGGTATCTCTTTTCTATTTTCTCAGCATTTTTTACACGGCACGATACTCAGCCATCACCTGACACTGATCAAAGGAAGGTGTGTTTATGTCTCTGTGCGTGCACGTACATGCAAATGCACAAAACGAGCAGGCCAGATAGGATTTTCCCGAGACAGATGATACTACTACTGTACTTTCATTAACTCAAACCCCTTACAAGTATTTGACAGAATGAAAAGTTCAGAGAATGAAAAACAAAATGACCATGGACATGTAATCTACACTTTTAACCCCTTTAATTCAGCTGTAAGCCAGAAAAAAATCAATCAGATACATTTTCCCCAGACACACTTTGTCTCTTATGGTCAATCAATCAGATTAAATGTTGTTGATATGCAAAAACAAGCTTTTTTATAACGTGCATGCAGGTATTATGTTCACTTTCCCGACTTAATATTGCCGTTAGAGAGCTTCATTTTGAAGCCAGCAGTCATTATACACCTCTTATGCGTGGAAGATGGAGATGTGATGATGGGGGTGATTTTATATATAACTCAGTGTTATTGAAAAGTCTCTCTCTCTCTCTCTGTGCGTGTGTGCTTCTTTCTCAGTCTTGTGAAAGGTTCTGCTTAGTGTTGTACCGAGACTCACACCCACGGAGACTGTGAATTATCAGAGATGGCAGCACAGCTTTCACTTAGCAACTATCACCCACATTCCTCAGCCTCTCTCCAAAGACCTGCAGTCCCCCACCCAGGTTCAAGGAAGGTGCAGCGTGTGGACCAGCTGACGGGTGGGCAGATGAGTTTGTCTTACAGGCTCGTTACACCGACATACCACTGTCAGAACATACTGTATTCTCAGCATGTTCTGACTCGTGCCAACAAATTGTTTGCACTATCATCAATTCTATTTTCTTATTTCATACATTAATTTTTTGCTATATAAAATGTCACATACACCGGACTCCGCCTCTCTAAGCTACTGTTGTGTAGTTACAAATGTTCGCTCTTGCAAAGCACATAATGCAGAATACAAAACTTAACAGTGGCAGATTTTCACTTGCTTTTTATTTCAGACGGAGGTAGACAGCAGCAGGTTTCTCATTTGGCTGCAATGTCAATGTCATCTGCAGATTTCATTAACTGTAACTAGTTAGCTACTTAAGCAAACCTTAGCACCAAGAGTTTGAGAGCTGAAAACATCATCTCCAGCTGACTTTTTAATGTTTCCAGACCCGGGAAAAGGAGGGCTTGAATATGCACTTGATTGCTACATGTATGATGGGGCGAAAAGACTGCATGTCTCAGGTAAAAGTCAGGATCATCACCAGTTGAAAAGCCTATGAGGGTGAGAACTAACCAGCAGCACTTTCTCAGTTTAAACTTCCCCAAATCCACTATTATTAGCCAGGACTTTGATAGCATCCAGGAGCAGCTGCTTCCACACAGTGGATGTGCTTGTCATAAAGAAGGATGCAATAAACTGTAGTGAGTTAATGATATGTTAACTCTTGCTCTGGAAGTAGCACTACAGAGTGTATAATAAATAGTGGACAGGGCCACCATGATGTCAACCATTGGTTTGTGGACTGTCGTTTTGAAGACTCATGTTTTGCATCAAAGCCGTCACCATCTTGGTTCTTTAGAGCCAAAAGTGATTGAAATTTGGACGATAGGGTGGTTTTGACTGAGAACCTGAGGACAGGACACACCGTGGTAACGACTTCAAGAGGTGGCGATGCTACACAAGATGCAAAATCAGAAAAAAAATCCTTGATGTACTTGTGCCCATCCCTGATTGTAGGTTAAGCAGTTAAATAACTGTTAATTAGTGCTGATTAATCATTAATAATTAACATCCCTAAAATGGGACCATAATTTACTAAATCAACATCATGCTGTGTTGAAGAAGTCTTGAAACTAGAGATTGAGACCATAAACTCATTGGAAAACTGTTTACTAAAGTAATAAATCAAGTGAAAAGTAGGGTAATTTTCTGTCCATTTAAGGCTCATTTATGCTCAATGTTAGATACGCAAATGGATATGGACGGAGCCTTCTGTGCGCACTCTGCGTTTATTTCATCTACTGTATATGTTTTCTGAAAGCTTACGCATATCGAAATACAGAACTGTAACCTCAGTAGTCGTGGGGGGCAGTGTAGCAGTGTAGCCGATAGTTCAAGCGGACACGACAACAGGAACAAGAGGAAGACGTTTTAAAAATGGTGCAACTTTTGGAGAACTTTAAGACATCTGTACTGTATGATGTTACTTATGTTAGTTATGAGACAGTCACTAAAAACAGCTGGGAGGCTGGATGGGAAATAAATGTGAGTTGGACGGCGGCGAAGGAAAAGTGGAGGTCCATGCAAGACCGATTTGACTCTGAGCGGCGCCCTCTAGTGGTTGTATTGCCTAACATCCATGTCAACATGAAGGCCGCAGGGTTGTATGAGGGCAGTGACGGTTATATTGGAGCATAAATGAGCCTTCATACTGTCTGTGAGTAGCACTTGATTACTACTACACTACTATTACATGTACACCGCCTCAACAAGTGGAAAAAACTTGACATGTCTACTGTGCCTGGTTACGGTTGCTAAGCTATGACTCGGGGGGGACCTGTCAATTAATCGACTAATCCTTTCAGCACTGCTTAACTTCAAATGTCTCAGCCCACTGAGGTCTTTTAAATACACTGGGAACAATATTTCATGCTGACATGGAAAAAACCATTTAGCTGGACAATACGGTCCAGAAAACTGCGTGAGGAACAAGACACTGAATTTATAAGACCTTTTCCCAGAGGGAGCAGTGACTGATGGGATATTGTTGTTGAACCGGGGCCAGCGAGAGTGAGAGTCAGAGCTCAACGGCCTTTGAGGAGCATCTGGAACTCCTTAGAGCATCTGTGTTAGATCAGGCTCTGTAAAACACACTCTAGCACCCCCAAACACAATGACAGAGCTTTACTCGTGACAAACCATAAGAGTCTCCGCTGTAGGTTTTGCCCCTTATCTTTCCTTGAGAGCGTTGGTTATTTATTTCCATATTCTTTCATTTCATTTATTTTTTTCCTGCCTCCCCCCGCTCTGCCTCGTACTCACTGTCACTTTGAGCCTTTGTGAAAGAGTCTGTGTGTATGTGTGCGGTGCCAGGCAGCTGCTGTGTTTGTGTACTCAGCCTGAGCCTCATGTCTACACACAGTTCGCACTGCCCTTATCTGAAATGACCAGAACCACATCAACAGATAAAGAGTCAGGCCCCGCCTGCTCACTCTGCTCCCTCACTGAGGTCTATACACTGTCTGGAAGGTGAGCGTCTAACTGAGACACACTACAATCAGACATGATGTGTCCTGCAGAGGAAAAACTTAACATGAAGATCAATCTTTTAAAAATATTTTAGAGCACAATCACCTGTCTAGTCTTCTTAAGTCTGTAATTTGTGATGAACAGCAGAGCAGATTTTTTTTCCTTTCTCAGGAAATCGTTTTCCAGGACATTTCCAGGACAACATCAATCAAACTGTTTAAAGGTATTCTTAGTTTCTTAAATCTGTCATCATTATGACTGACGTGAAGCTGTGCCATTTAAACCAAACAAAACTGCACCATTGTGACATGAAGGCACGAAACGTAATAATTTTGCTCTAACATGTCTGAATTTACTAGTTCTTTAGTTCTTTTTATTTCCATTTGTTTCAGTTTCAATTATATTTTCCTCATTTTCAAAGGTGTTTTCATCGCAGTGTAGTCTTTTAATTTGTATTTTATTTACTCAGACAGTCTCTGGATTCCCAACACAGATCTTTACGTACACACATAACAAGGGAAGAAAAATTGCAGGAAATGTTGACTAGGATAAATATCATGGATATATGGATGAGACAAATATCCTCTTTCACAGGGAAAGATTGTGATTACAAACAAGAAATGACAAATTATACTGAAGGTTAACATGGAAACTTTTCATAATATTGCTCAGATCTGATTGTTCCTGGCAATAAACACAAAGTAGTTTGGCTTACAAGTCATTTACAGAAAATACAGAGTGTTTTCAGAGCCTTTCACTTTGAGTAGATCCAAAAATGATTTACATGAGATTTGTTCCAACAGTAGATGATAAAACATCTAGATTTTTCCCTCTAGTCAACTCATTCAGTCCGATTTATGACACAGTTTACTGTAGACTGCATTAGCAGCTTTAATCCTGCAATCTATGGAGGAAGTAGTGTATATTTTTGTGTATTTAAGTAAAATATACAAGTCTAAACAAATGTGTGATGCATCAGATAAACTACAAAAGAGCAGAAGGTGGTCAGCTGATAAATCTGTGTTCTTTTAAAAACAGGAAATGGTGCAAATGTGTGGCGATTGTTTCTGCTCCCCAAAGTGTATTCAAAAATCCAGTCACAATACATTTATTGGAACAAACATTTGATCAAAAAAGCTCTTGTTCCTCTATCGCCACTGCTATTTGTTTTGGGATGAGTGAAGAAACTATTTTCTTATGTTTTAACATAAAAGTATGACTGATGACATACATTTCTATTAATAGTTCTATTTGTTGGCTCTTCTGCATTTCCTTCAGCTGCTTGAGAGATCTTTGAGTATTTTGGAGGCCGTGCACTGAAACGTAAGATCAAACACGTTACATAAATAATGTACAGCCCGGTCGTGAACAGATCTGTACATACTGGCCATGTTCTAACTCCTTAATCCTCATGTTTCTGTTAACATGGACAGGGACATGCAAGGATAACAATGAAAAACTACACACCACACACATTTCTGCTGGCAACCAGGCGGGTGTGACAACTGTGGAGAGAGTGTGACTATTCAACTATTCTGGCATTCTGTTCTTATTTAAAGAACACAATCTGCATAAAAAAGGAAGTTTGAGAGAATTAGAAACCTTTTTCACAATAATACCAAGATTTCCAGAAAGCTTGGGACCCCTGCAAGGACGCTAGGCTCTCTACTCTGCGGACAGACGGGTTCAAGGACAACTGCTGTGATTAAACAAAAAGCCTCTTAGAGGAGTCGTGTCAATATTAGAGGAATGTTAAGGAGTTGTAATTAGCAATAAAACCAATTATCTATGCCGGGAGGGAAACTCATAAATAAAAGAATCATACAAGGTCAATCATTGAAGACAGCGAGCTTTCCTTAAAAAGCGAAAGAAAAAAAAAAAAAAAAAAACGCTTCCTGGACTGTCTCCACATTACTGGGGCCCCAAACATGCAGAGTCATAGCAGGCTGAGTAGAGATAAGCTTCCCTGAATCAGACAACGGGCAAACAACATCCTGTGCATCCCTGCCTCTCGACTCCCCACCACCTCCACTCATATGACCTCTTCTCTGTCATCGCCATGTTTAATTATGGACCGTCTCATTTCGACAGCAGGGGGGAGGAAAACAAAGCAGCAATCTGTCCGTGCGGCACACACAGCAGTGTGTTTACAAAGATCGGACCCCTCCAACAACACCCGCCCCTCCAGCTTTCAGATTCTCAGAAGGAGAAGTGAACAGCAGAAATCAATTTTGACCTGATTTTTCTTCTTCTTCTTTTTTTTTTCTTTTTTTGCCTTTACTTGAAGCAACGGTTACCACACTGTACACCAGGCAAGCTGAACTGGGTCTCGGCAGCTTGAGTCGTAGTTGTTTCCATGGCAACCGCTGGACCGACCGAACACGAGCACTGAGGGAGACACTTAGCAATGCTGTTTATTCCCCATCATTCTCAGAAGTGATGCTAAACTGATTTTCCAGCGCTCTTATTGGTCCACAGACTGGCTGATTGGCAGCAGTGGTATGTGTGGCTGAGTGTGTGTGTGTGTGTGTGTGTGTGTGTGTGTGTGTGTGTTTGTGTGTGTGTGCTGTTTAATCCTCATACGAGTAGATACAGGCAATTACAAACAAGTGAAACGTATTCACACAGAGAAACGATTACGTAATGAGGGATCACATCACATTCAGGTGTATCAATGCTTAAATCTTTGATACACTGCAGCCTACAGTGGATCCTTTGAGTGAAGCTGTGGTGTGTGTATGTGTGTGTGCGTGCGTGTGCGCACGTGTGTGGGATCCCATCAGTCAGCACCCATCCTGGTCGTGAGCAAAGCATACATGTGACAGGTATCCTCGTTAAAATGCTGCTGCCGCGTTAAACACACAAATTATTTATCAAGGAGGCTGTGGAAGGACTGCGTGGGGAGAATATCGGATTCTCCTCCGATCACACCGCCTCGCTGCCTCCTCCTTCGCTTATACAGGGGGTGTCTTATTCTATAGCTGTAGCTTCGCACAGGTGATCGTCACGAGCTGACACTTCCTCCACTGGGATACGAGTCTCTCCATCTTGATGTGTGATGCACACAAGGTTATTACAGCAGCACCAGGAGCTGCTGTGAAACTGTGAACAGCTGATACGGCGTGAGATCTGCTCTGATTAACATGCATTTATTCTCTGCCCAACATCCAGGAAATTTAAAAATTGAGTAAACAGCCATTTGGAAAGTTTGACGTGAGACCATAGTGGGCTTGTGTATAAATTCAGAGCAATATTGCAAGAGCTGCATTTTATCATTTAAACTCTATTGCCTTATCTTATCTAATGAAAAAAACACACACTCAACAAGCTCAACAAGGAGACTAGTGAAACATATCGACTGTCCCCTGACCTAGAGTCTAGCAGACACCTGATTTACCCTCTGTGCTCTTTAATGGGCTTTTAGGGGCTTAACCCACCATCTCTGCTGCTGTCAAAGATGCATTATGCTTCATTAACGTACAGAAAAATGAATAAACCGTTGAGTATCTGTGAATACAGCGTATCCGCCTTTACACCAGTGTAGTGTTTCAGGGTATGTGAACAAACCGCAGCCCCATGTGTATGCAGAGAAAATGGGGTTAGAGTGACCTGCCTGTTGCTCTGACGCAGGCTCTGATAAGACTGTTCCATGTGACGCAACAGTTAGCAGAAACGCCAAAGGCTGGGTATTTTTAGGAACCAGTCTTTGACCTCTCACAGCACTTGTGTCAACAACATCCACACAACGATGCTAAAGCCATTGTCGAGGGGAGGGGGGGGGGGCATAAAGCAAATAGAGCCGGGGTGAAGAATGTAGAACAATGAGAAGTTTCAGTAACAAAATCCAAACATTTCATTGACAAACCAGAGGAATGCCGTGTATACAACGTGCTTTTTGGTGCATTTTTCTGATTAAATCCTGGACAGAAGCACGTACTGTACATGTCAGTATTCACACTCAAACAGACACCCACACATACAGGCAGGACAATGGTTTTGGGATGTTGCCTCCAAAAGAAAAACAAACAGCAGCAATTCTGACAAACATTCAATAGAGACGAGAAGAGAAGGTGACAACCATAACAAAGCATGGGATGGTGTGTGTGTGCGCGCGTGCATGTGTGTGTGTGTGTGTGTGTGTATTGATGGGTGGGACATGTGTATGGCTAATTGATTTCAGCTGAGGAGGATCACAGACGTGGCGCCACAAAAAACATGAGAAAGTGAAGCTCACATGTAACAGAACGTCTCGATTAAAAAACACTTTTACACATTAAAGCTTCGATATACTGGTGATGTTTTGAAAGCAGTCCTGTGCAGTACAAGGCAGTTAAAACTCCTATATATGTATATATGAGTTTATATACTGTTATATATATATATATACTCTAGTTTATGGAGTGAGTGTGTACAATAAGAGACTCAAAGTGAAGAACAGACTCTACTGTACGCAGCTGTAAAAACACACATACCGACCAACGCCAAGAGCAATACAGCTTAGGAAACAACCAGATGGACTGCATGTGTTTTGAAAGGTTTGAAGGGATTAAGGGCCATAAATTTCAAGACAGACTTCAAATATAGCAAACAGACACCATCAAGATGTCTGCGAGAGCCCCAGTTTCCTCTGGGCTTACATGAAAAATTGTGTTGGCCATGACAGAGAGTAAAAACAGGATAAAAAGCCTGAAAATAATACCATTACTCATACTCACTGTCATACACAGACATACAGTAATCGCATTCAACTGTTGTAATGAGATTTTTGTGATTATATTGTGGCATATTTGGCCAAGAAATTATGATAATTGTTTGTTTTAGCTAAATTAAACAAGCTATTTTTGACTACTGTTAATATATGTCGTGGTTTTCTTTCTTTTCACGTTAATAAATAAATGTCATGTCGAGGATTTTATTTGAAATGTGGAATATTTGTTTTGTGTTGCGGACTAATTACTGTAAATCACTAAATAATGTCATTTAGTATTTTACCTTTAACAGGACAAATCTGGTTATAAAAATATGGTATCATACAGTAGTGTGTGTGTGTGTGTGTGTGTGTGTGTGTGTGTGTGTGTGTGTGTGTGTCTTCATTTTTTAAGCAAGTTGTCATACTTTGAATAGAAGTAAACACCTTTAATTATAAAGTAACTACACTGAACTACAACTAAACTGAAGGCTAGTACACAAAGGTAGATAATGTGAGGGCCTTTCATCTTTAAAGTCCAAATATAATAATATAATATTTGTTAATATAACAAATATATTTATGACTTTATTAACAACAGTCAGAACGGAAGTTTGCAATTAAACACCCTGATGAATATATTAAAAGTTTAACAAGGACAAAGAAAATCTGCTTCATCAGGACTGTGTGAGAGAGGTTTGATCAAGGCAACCAGACTTACTTTTTACAGTGGTTGGTTGCAATGATGTGCCTAACCATTTAATTTAGGTGCACCCAATAACACATTTTAATGTAAGTTGTTATGCATTATGTGGAACGGGCACCAGAGCGTTTTTCATGACACAAAATAATCACTAGTCCAATTCAAAATGACGTTTTAAGGTTGTGATGGCTCACAATCTCTCTTGTTCTACAGAAAATATTTTCATAGGCTGACATTTGTTTGAAAGCAACTGTCTACATGTTGATGGTTATTGAAAAAATATTTTTACAGGCAAAATTTTTAACAATGAAACTGTTTAGTCATAATTGACAGATTTTTTGTGCAAATGTGTGACCAAAACAGTCACAACCTGGAGCCCTGATGTGTTTTATCCATGTTATCGTGATTTAAAATAGTGTGTTTATGTAGAGGCTCAAGGGAAGATTGTTTTTAGGCCCTTTAATCCTTAATGCAGCTCTTGCAGGTTTTGAGTTTTCATAGTACTGTCGAACCAGAAGTGGTGATCATAAGAAACGCTTACATTATCTCCTGACCCTCAGCCATGTGTTTCTGAGACAGCCGGGTGAAGAAGTTAAAGGACAAATTCACCAAAAAATTTAATTTTTGTCATTATCTACTCACGATGCTGATGGAAAGTCGGGTGAAGGTTCTTATTTCAAAGAACATTTCTGGAGCTTTACAGCAAAACAGCATTGCAGCATTTTCCTAAACAACTGAAATGATTGAGACTTGTTTTAAAACGGAAAAAATGGCTCCATACAGCTTGATCTGTGTACTCCATATTATGTTTTCTTTTGGGCAGTTTTTTATGTTTTGTAGTCCACATCTACTTCAGTTGTTTAGGAGCTATGAAGCTCCAAAAATGTTTCGTGGACTACAAAACTTCACCTGACTTTTCAATCGGCCTATGGGTAAGAAGATAATGACTGAATTTTCATTTTTGGGTGAACATATCCTTTAAGCAACTGTAGCAAATAAAGACTCTTGGGGTTTTTGGACTGTTGGTTGGACAAAAGAAGCAATTTAAAAACATCACATTGGGCTCCGGGAAATTGTGATTTTCATGTTTTTTGGACACTTTATAGACTAAACAGTGAAAATAATTGGTCTTACTGTATATAAACTGTGACTTTGAAATAAACAGGAAAATACAACTGTTATGGGATTAAGTAAACACCAATGACCAAACACAAACATTGCTTTCTCCATGAATTGAGATTAATCAGCCTCTCATACTTTTTTAGACATCAACACACTTGTACTCATGATAGAGAAACTAGGCCCATCCAGCATCTACTTCCTGTCCCAGTACAGTAACCGCCTCACTCCACTCTGATTCCTTCTCAATTCACTGTTTGAATCTGCAGCAATAAAAAGAGGATCTGCATTTGCATCTTTATCATTATCTGATTCTGTACCCATCAACACAAACAGAAACCAGGTGTGGTTAATGAGTTATTGGAGAAAGAGGAAATACTTGCACACAAGCGTGAAGCAGTGATTGATGATACTGTTTTACTGTGTCACATAGTACATGGACGACCTTAGGAATAAACAGCAGCTATCTCATGACATTCATTCACTAAACGCCTGCAAACAATGTTGGAGCCTGTGATGGATTGCACTATGGTATATCATGCATGATGTTAGAGAGCATACAGCGGTTACTGAGTTCCCACGGACCCCAAATCTAGTCCTGTATTTTTGTATGTAATTTATGATAAACAATTACAGCATTGTGACAAATTCATTGATGACAAAGAGACTTACTTGTTTTGTTTTCTGAGAACAAACTCTGCCATGAACATGTGAAAGGAATCCTGAACGCATACCTTACAGCCATGGTAGAGACATTACAGTGACAATCAGCGGGTCATAATTAAGTCCTATATCCCCCTATTGTTTTCATGTTATGGTCTTTCCATTATGTTTTCCATAACTTTCCCCCAAGGACACAACAGTTGTAAAACAGCTATGACAGTACAGAAAGCAAGCAGCCACCATACTGTTGCCCCCCCCCCCCTCGGACTCACCCCCGTCACCCCACCCTTGGAGAAAAGTACAAAGCGTCCCTTGTGTGAGAGCACAGAGACCTGAGTGATACTGCTTTATATCATGGTCTTCTCCCACTGTCACACAACGGCGTACACTCATACACACAGCCGTCCAGCCAGGCCGGTTCATTCAGCCCACTGACCTTCAGCGAGCCCCTTGGTCCTTGGCATGACGCACAAACAACACACTGTACAACAAGACCCACAAGCCCCCAAGTACATGTGAATATGCAGATACGAGATGGTGACAAAACACAGAAGAGAAATATACGCGGCTTCAGCTTTGTTGCCAGTTCACACGGTATAACACCACCCCATCATAAACATCCTGACAGAGGAGACATTTTAAATGTCCACAAACATGTAGTGACGCAACAATCTGTCAAATTCAGTCAAATTACAGTGGTAACTTATCAATATATATCACAACATTCATGTTACTGATGTATTTATTTACTCATCAGCTACTTTAACTCAATTTTTACAATTATACACTTAAAGTAGCTTTAAAACATTTTTTGGAATGCAACAATTTTTACCTGCGCCATGAAGGTTATGTTTTCACACAAAAATTGGTGATTTCAGCAGGATTAAACAAAAACTACTGAACGGATTTCCACGAAACTTGGATGGAGGATGGGTCTCAGCCCAGAATAGACCCCATTAACTTTTGGTGCCGATCTGGATAAAAGGATGGATCCAGGAGACCTATTGTGCTTTTTCATTTCTTTCCCCCTTTCCTTCAGTATTTTATATAGGCACTTGTGCATGTCAGAGAGAGAGAGCTGAGAGTTAAAAAGATCCTCACCAACAGAAACTCAGCTCTCCCACACAAAACACTGCTCCCGAAACGCCTCGTCAGTAGCCTCACCTTTAATTCCGTGACTTTGTGACATCACACTACATCATAGGGTCACAAATGCCCATCAGCAGAATATATGCTCTGTTGTTGTTAGCGGTCCTGGGTCAGGCGTGTGAGCTGACCAATCAGAGCCGACTAGGTTTTCGGGAGGGGGGACCTTAGACACGTGCTAAAACAGGTAAATATGAGGAAACTGATGTGTTTTTTTTGAGCAGTAAAGCATGTCAACCTTTTCTAATAGTACCCCAAAATAAAATTATGAATAATATGTCTCCTTCAACATTGCGAGATAGTGAATGGTTTTGCATCTGAAGAGGCAGATATTTCCCTCAGGAGTTGGTGGAGACCAAAAACAGAGCTTAAAAGAGAACAAATATTGATATTTATATTCATCAGCTGGCCAGAAACATGACTACAAATGAAAGCTAATGTTGCTCTGAGTCTGCTGGATTTTTCACAACTAAACTAGATGGAAAGATGAATCTATCTTGTTTTCTATCATGTTTATTTGCAAAATGACTTCCACTAGACATACTTATTATAGACAGCCACTGCCTCTTCTTACTCTCATGAAGACATACTTTGTGTTGAAACGACAGATGCTACACCATATTAAAAATCTCCCACTAAGAGTTTGCTCTAGACCTCGTCACTCCAGATCCTCAATAAAGTTATCTGGATTTGAACAATGCTTCACGTAGAACACACATTTGTGCAGGTGGATCCAACAAAGAGGCTGTGAGTTAATCAGAAAAACTGCAGGATAAAATGCCCATGTGCTGTCTGAGAAATGAGATAACAAAAAAAAAATTTATGTAGAACTGTCAAAATTGTTCCGCCCTGTTCACCATCAGTGTCAGTTCGGGTCAACCATGAGGAGCAAAGAGTCAAACATTTAGACGTCAAGCGTCTCTTACCTGTTTCCAGAGGAATTTGTCTTCCTGGTTAATCTGCCAGGTGGTGACCACGTGTATGATGGACAGCACTGCTCCACTCAACACCGCCGCTCTCATCCTCACAGGCAGCAGAGTGTAGATGATATAGATGAAGAACACGGACCACCAGATGCCTTCTGAAGCGCTCCTGGGTGCCACCATGAGCACCCCGAACACCTGTACCGACACCAAGACTCCGATCACCAGGTAACTGACCATCCACATGTAGTCCTGGTGGAAGCCATTACGGTTGCAAACTACCATTAGAGCCATGAAAAGTGCCATTGCCACCGACAGGGCTGACGAGTAGGCCACGTGAGGGGCGGCGTGGACACAGTGGAAGGTCAGCATGATGCCGCACACGATCACAAGTACCCCCATGAGCATGGTCAAGGAGCTCTGGTTCAGCCTAAAGAAGTAACGCTGGTATAGGCGCTCCAGTTTGCGGGACTGGAATTTTTTTGACTGGAACACCCGCACCACCCTGAGCCAGCAGTCTGCAGCCGTCACCACCCCTGCTGCGCCGTTGGGACCCTCATCGCCCATGTCCCCGCTTCCTCCATTACATCCCCCTTTCCTCCCTTTCAAATCCCCATCCTCAAAGCCCAGGTCGACTGATTTCAGCCCCACCCCTTCCCCGGGAGCCCCTCCCCTTTTGCCATAGTGGTCCTCCTGCCATCCGCAACGGACGCCGAAGTTGCCCCCGCCTCCCATGGCCCCTGCCACCCCTCCGCGGTGGTGCTGATGGAGGGGGGCTCCAGAAGGGGGCTCCATAGCATCTGGGTCCCGCAGACAGCTCATGTAACGCGGGTTGCAGAGAGATGAGCCTCCCTTCCGTTTGGACTTCTTGCCATTGCGCTCTCCCCACGCAGTCTTGCGGTCGTCCACTCTGGCAACTAGGAAACCACTGAACCAGGACATTCTGTGTGAGCAGAGAGAGGAACATTCAGTACAAGAACAGGTCAAAGACAGATAACAGCTACAGCTCGGATACCATGTGGGAGGACCATTTCCTCCTCTATCCACCTGTAGGAGTTGTTCATTTACCTGTTGGGGTTCTGGTACATGTCCCAGCCCTTTCCCTTGCAGCCGGTTCACTCATTTATCCACGTGGACAAAATTTTGAAGAAGTGAGGAGGGGTTTTGTAGAGGCCACACTGCAGGGCCACAGGACTGGACTGGGTCTAAAGGCGCACCAGAAGCTTCGCAAAGCTCCAGATGTTTGTGCCAGAGCGAGTGATCAGAGACCAAGGTTAATGAGAAGACCAGTCTCTGCTGCCAGGCCTATCTCCACGGCTTCTGCTGGGTCTACAGGAAAAACACAAACACAGTCAGACTGTAGAGTGACAAACATGAGAGCCAGTGCACAGATTGATCTGTGACAGTGTCATGTCTGAAATGTAAGTAGTGAGTAGATCAGGTGAGACACATCAGATCATGATAGTAATGTGGAGTCTGTCGTTGATGCTAATGAACAGGCCTGACTCATATTGAGCTCTTTTAATACCATGTTAGCAAAGATCTCCTTCATCCCATATATGACAGGAAATAAAATACATTTCCTAGACACACACAGTGTTATCCAATGTTTAAAAACTGAGACAGATTCATAGAAGAGGAACAAGCTACTTTCAAAACTGTGGAGGAGGAGGGGGCCGAGGGGGAGGATAGGATTCAAAATAGCTTGATAGTTTGGTTTTTTAAGGTGAACCAGAACTGGCTCAATTTGACCCCCGTGCAAAAACACACCCTCTGGTATAAACATAGCAAACAGCATTTTGGAGTCAGTTAGACTGGAGATAAAGAACAACTCCTTTGAGCTCTGTTTATTATCACAATCAATGATAAAAGATGGGTAATAAATACAGATAAACTCTGCTAGACAACAGGACACTGTCAAGACAAATATCAGGACAGTAACGGGAGACACAGCATGTCAGGATCTGCGGGCCCTGCAGCACTGAACTAGAAGTTGTTTAGAAAGTCGAGAAAATCAAATCACCCATACTTCCCTTTTAGCATTATATAACATATGTACACATCACAGACATGCATGTAACTATATGAGTCTGGTGTTGCTGATGGAAATACATATAGATAGTTGTGAGCACCAGAAAATGACCATTTTATCATAATCTATAATAACCTTGTCTGTTACACATGACATATAACGTAGCAAGATTAAATACAAGGTGTTTGACGTCAGATTTTGTTAAAAGTGTACCATAAATGAACGAAAATGACATATGGATATTGCTTGTTATCTCTAGCCAACATATATGTATTGCGGGCTGGGCACATTGTGATGTAGGGCATTCACTCATTCGAGTAGTACAAAGTGTCCTTATGTGGACTGGGTATAGACCAAACGTGACCGATCCACATTAAAGAAGTATTTCACTGCTGGAAAGATGGCCCTTGCATAAAACTGGGCTGTCTGTGCAGTAGAAAAGACATAAAACTTTAGAAAATTAGAGCTACATGACCAGAGAAAACCGAAATGAATGAACGTGAATTTTCCCAGTCTTACACGACATGAACGTACAATTAGTCTCTTTTGAAAGAGGAAACAGTGAGACGGCCAGCTAGTAACAAACAATACCATATGAAATCTAAACAGTACACAACAAATATGTTTCTGAAAACATTTTAGGCGAGAAACAGGCAGTGAACTAACAGAATCTTGTTTTTTTCTACTTTATCAGCACTGCCTAGTTTAGACAGCTTGATCAGTTTGGTAACATGCCCCTCACTTAATCCACGAGATGACATGTTTTAAGTCATTTGGCGGATTTCTGCAGGTAAAAGAGTGAGGGTCTCTGGGTGCAGGCAAAACGGAGTGAAGCTTATCCTTGTTCAGTTGCATATACTACCAACAAAAATACAGTTTTGTCATGTTTCTGTTATCAGTCAATTTTATGACTGATATTATTGCCACAGCGATGCCTGCCTTCTGTGTTACCTTACGAAAGAATGACACCGATGAGTTGAAGAATGCTAATGTCAAATTTGGGAAATAGTGAGCAAAGATGTCGGATTGGGAATCAGTATCAGGAGACAACCAGGATGAGGTATCGTATCAGGAGAGGAAAAGTCAGATCAGGCGATGACGCGACATTGTTGTTATAGTCCTATGGACAATAACATATCTAAGATATTCTCCTTACAGTTTCTAGGGACTGAACGAGGTCTTTTCTTTGAAATTCAGTTGGATGTTTATGCTGACCTGGTCACATTTTATAGGATTTATAACTCCAACATTGCTGCAATAACCCTACAGCGTTCTTACAACAACATTATAGTAGTGGGTGAATTACAAAACGTCCACATATGCCTGAGCAACTGCTACCAGCTGATCTTCCCAGGCCTCCAGACGCCCTGAGCTCGGCACGGTGTGGAGAGACGCGCAAACGCACCGCAGCCGCCGCCGCCGCCGCTGCTGCAGCCGCTCCTGCTGCCGCTGCCGCTGCCGCCGCCTCCTCGACCGGCATTCTCACCGGAGAGGCGTGCTGCTGTGTTGTTGAAGCAAAAATAGCATTTCCTCGCTATATCTCGCCTGCATGCGCTTTCTCTGGCACGTCCAAGCCGTAACCCTCCTCCCTGGCAGCGGATCGACGAGATTCAAGGAGAACCAGCCCGCCCCTCTCTCTCTCTCACACACATACACACACACACACACACACACACACACACACCCACCTCCGCCTCCCCTCCACCTCCCCGGCTGCGTCCCTCACTCCCCTGCACAAGGTCGACCAGCTTGTACCCATTTGCAAACGTCGCGGTGTTGCCAGTCGCTTGGTGTGTGTGTTTGCATGGTGCTTGGCTGTACTCTCCGGTTTCCTCACCACTAGGGGAAGGGGAAGGCGGGGGTGACTGACTATTCCTAGGGGACATTTTCAACCGGACAGCCGATACACTGGCGTTAAAGCCACATAACAGCGAGCATACAGCCATTCATTGTGGGCTTGTTCCAGTTAGACAGGTCCGGGGCTGTGCATGCATCTCCCTCCCTCCCTCTCCTTCTCCCTCTCTCTCTCTCCCTGGTGTCATCCAGATGATACAGATGCGAAAATAGATCAAGCAATCAGAAGAAATCAAAAGGTGTGCAACGCGTTTAATGCACATATCTTTCATTTCCTGCTGTCCTTTCCGGATCATGTGCGGATGACATGTTTGCGAGCTGGTGTATGAATGCCATGCACAGGCAGGCAGACAGGCAGGCAGGCAGGCAGGCAGGCCGTGTGTGAGGGCCCGCATTCAAACAGCGTAGGCTTCTTGTTACATAACATCATGGCCTATGTGACAACCATAGCGGGGACCATAAAACCATTCCGCTGCGTCCAGTAGCCCAAGTTAAGACACAAACACGCCTCTGTGAGCGATTTATTTCCATGCAAATGTCCTTCAGCCTGCAGCAAAGCGACAGCTCGCAGGATTGGCGTATTGACAAACATGAGTGTGGGGGTAAATAAACAGATATAATCAGCATCAGTCAGAGGATGGAGGACTAGCAGTGGATAATGCTCCAAGGCACATCATTTACCAGCCCAACGTGTCTAGGTACAGTGATGAGGTTTTTAAAGGGAGAAGTTTGAAGTTACCAGGGATGATCTGCGGCTCATGTGAATCATTATGAGCATCAGATGCAGCCTCTGAATGTAGCCTATTAGCAGCCATCAGGACTGTCAGCTGTGATCAGACACATTAACGCACCGTGATGCAGCTCATCCTCTTCCCCCCCCCCCCCCCCCCCACACACACACACACACACACACACAAATGTTGTTTTTGGCCGCCAGTGGGAAACATGTACTGACCGTGTATCCTTTGCCACCACCAGCACCAGCACCAGTGTGAAGCGGAGGCCTTACAGCAACTGTCGCCAGCTATGTCATTCACTCCGGGAGAAATGGTGTATTGACAGAGAAGTGGCAGAGGCGCCCACGGTTCAATGCAACAGCGTCTGAGACGTTTGTGTGACAGGAGAGCATATATTATATATGTCGGCCTGCAGTGTGCAGCAGCAATTACAGTGAGAAAGACGGACTCACCGAGATCATCTTCGCCTTCTGTTCCCAGACAGGACCGCAGCTGACGATCCGACTCGGTGTGGTTGTCGGCCGGAGCGGCCAGGGTGGAGGACCATTTGTAGCCGAGCTGTCCAAGGATGGTCCGTCTAAATTGGTCACCCTGTGGTGGATCTCCTCCTGTCGTCTTCTCGCTCCACTCCCTTTCCTCTCCTCCCCCTGACCCTCTCGGCTCCAAGCACCACTGTCAAGACGAGGGAAATAAAAAAACACCACACTTCCGGTTCACAATTTCAAATTAAACTCCCCCCTGAAACTGGCAGTTCAGTTTTCTTTAAAAAGGTCCAGTGTGTAGGATTTAGTCTCGTACTCAAAGTGTCACTTAGGCTGCAGAAATAATACAATGAAATGTTGTTGTTGGTGACGTGTGTTGAGTGAGACTATGTAGGTCACTGAGCAGTTTCACACAAAACCAAGTGGTGTTTTACTTTATTTACGACAAACTGCGACTTAAAAAGATGAAAATCTCCAAATTATAATCACATATATTCAAAGTCTTAGTTTTATGACAAACTGCAACTTTATTGACATGGAAAATTATTCTTAAATTGACAAACATATGTGTGATTCATGGTACAGTTCAAACAGGATAAAAAAATTATTTGTCGCTCTCCATTTAGTACTGTACGATATTCTTCCAAAATAAGGTCCCATGGTGGTCCACCAGAAAGGGCGTGACTTTGGCACTCTAAGAAAACCTCAATTATAACACGTCTGTCCATTAGATATGAGGTTACAGCCAGCAGCCTTAGCTTAGCACAAATATCAAAATCCAAAGTGTAAGCACGCAGACCCACCAAACCAACATCAGAGAACTAGACACAACGAACGCCAACTGTGGCCTCGTCTCACGTCACCTTTGTCTCGGCCAATAAGCTGCATTTGAACGCACCACTAAGACTACACCCAACAGCAAACTAGATTGTACGTTTTGCACCTGCGTGAGACAAAATAACTCTCCATACTAGCTACTGATATAGCCACTTGCCAACCGTGCTAAAAGGGTGAAATCATGGAAACCACAAAAACTGGGGACACAGAAACTCACCAACATGTCTCAGAAAAAATATGAACATGTGTCAGGGCCCTAAAGGCTAGACTTTGCCTTTTTATGGGGGGAGTTCTTGGGTGGATTTATACTTGTATATTATACTTACTTATTATACTTACCTACTTATAAATGTAGGCAACAACAACCACCAGATGGTTATCTTAGCTTAGCACATAGACTGGAGACAGGGGAAAACTTCTAGCTAAAAACTAAAGTCTGGTTTATATAATAGCATAAAGTTTATTGTCTTTATCACTTATTGACAGATAAAAACACGAGAGTAATAAAGAGTGCAAATTTACTCTCGACACTCAGAAATCTTCTTACATTTGTGTGCTACAGCAGGACATCTCCTTTTATTGGATCTACTGTTGTTTTGTTGCACTGATCCTGTTTGTCTCTGCTTTTATTTTGAAATCAGATTGCACTCAGTTCCGGTATACTGCGGTCTGACTTTGGGTGCTTTGACGCAGCCCTCCTTCGTCCAGGCGCGCCGTTGCTCACACCACTCTCTCATTCCCACGTTTTAGTAACTCGGCACTCCCTCTAGAGGTGAAGCCGTGTCTGCGGCGAGCCGGGCCGGTCAAACACCACCAGCATGCCTCTCACAAGGAAAAACAAGGATGTGGAGGAGAATCAAATCAGCTTACACTTCAACTTTTATTAACTGAACAGAGTTAATAAACCTGCGGTAAATGCAATCAGCTGGTAGCAAGAGGTTTGCAGTAGTGGAAAGTAACTAAGTACATTTACTCAGGTACAATTTTGTGGTAACTGTTCTATACTTGAGATTTTCTATATTCTTCTACTTAATAATTAATATTGTACCGTGTACCTCCACTACATTTGGTCTGTATTACAGCTGGAGTAACTAAAGTTACAATTTAAATGCAGACTTTAGCTAAAACTACATGTAAAATACAGCACATAAAATAGCCTATTTGTTTATTTTTCAAGGCAGATTTTTTGTTCTTTACTTTGTTATTTCATACTTTTGTACTTTAACCATATATTAACTATATAATCCCAGTGAATTCAGGTGCATTACCAATTAATTGACATTGTCTAAACAAAATCAGACTTGATGTTTACAAAACTGAGTGTGAAATAAACAGAAATTAACAGGTTGCAGTGGATGAGCACAACTAGGAGTATATTGTGAGCTTTAAGTTGAACCCCCTGTTTTACTGAATATAAATAAATAATGGATGATTTTGCATTATTACACTATCTTGTGACTTGGTATTGTAGAAGGGCCCTGTGTAAAAATCAGGTTTTGACCCCTTTATTATTTTTAGTTTAAATTGTGCTCACATGGTACATTTTCCTGAATAAAGCAGTTTAAATCATATCAGCACAAACTGACACAAAGGTATTGTTCTATACTGTATGTGCGTGTCCCTGGCCTTATCATAGTTTAATATGGGCTCTATGCACGTGCTGTACTTGTATCTATAGAATAAAGATTTAGCTTTTTAGCACTACAGTTAATGTTTATGATTTCACAGTAATGTTTGGTCCTCGCTGTCTAAATAGCAGGCTGCTAAGTGTGTCCATCTAGTGGACAGTTATGCATGTCCTGCGTTGATACAGAAAATTAAGCTGGCATCTCCAGTTTGCTCTGATGTGTTTGTGTGGCTGTTTATTTTATACTTTTATGTCAGCAGCGTAGGTCTGACCTTTGGTCGGACCACCCCATCACAATCATGGGCTACATAGTCAGTCCACCCACCAATGAGCCAGGATGATGGTGGGGATTTGAAGCCTGCAAAAAGATCAAGACAGGCAACAACCCAGGGAAAATGACAAACAGTATAAAGCAAGAACATGGTAGCAGGTTTGTCAACTTTAGCAATGAGGACTTGGAGGGCAGACGGGCTGGACTGCTCAGTGAGGCCGTTTGGGCAACAAAGGCTGGACCATTCAGGACTCTGCCCAGATGCTGGAGCAACAGGTTGAGTTACTCAGGAAAATGGCACACTGGCAGCCTGGTTCCAGACCTCTGAATCACCACCCACATCTCCAGTTTGAAACTCAAGATAGACAAAAATAAATCCGCTGACATGAACTTGATGTGAGGCTGAATGAGTGGAGTTAAACTGTGTGGCAACAACGGCTCAGCTTGGACCCAGAATCAGACTCATAGATCACAATGCAGGTGTTGTAGAAGGCTTTTTTTCTAATTTACATGGTTCACACAGTCACAGGTAGACAGGCTAGATCAAGCAAACAGCTAAGAAAAATCATCATAAATAACAGGAGGGCCAGCAAGGTCTATGGCTAGATATTTATTTGTCCATGTCTTATGTCAGGTCTTCTTTTCTGTTTTTCAGGCTTGGAATTTCAAGTTTTACTACCGACTGTATGCAGTAAATACCTGCCCTTTTCCTCAGTTTTCTGTCTTCCTGCTGGATACGAACCCAATTTATGCAAGGGCCATCTTCCCTGCAGTGAAATACTTCTTTAAGGCCACAATTGTTGTAAGAAAAGTAATAGTAAATACACAAATAAAGCTGTACGTCTCCCAATTCTGTATTGAATTAAACATCCGTGACTGTTAAATTACATACAGACTTGTTTTGCCCAGTTTAACAGCAAGCATAAATTTAAATAAAAATTACAATAGGCCTACAAAAAACTCTATTTTACACGTGTATTCTGCATCTTATAGGTGAAGAAATTGGAAACCAGAGGTGGTTATCTTAACCACTAAAGCTATTTTCTGACCAGCTAATGTTGGATTAAATTACTGCAGTAATGTCAGCACTTCAGTTGGGGTCACATTTGCTACTTAACAAACAAGTTGGCTAAATAAGACCATTTTAGAGTGACAGGAAATTGTATCTTTCCACTTTTTACAGTCTTACTGCTCAAATAAACTGAATCTATACCTTCTTGTCCACTAGGGGCGGCAGAGCTCCTAAACGAGCTGACAGTGATGACATAAAAAGTACCCTTAAAAGTTGTTATGTTAATGTCTAAGCACATAATTGCCCAATTTTAAATACTTACAGACAGGGAGCAGCATTGCCATGTTGTGCTCACTCGGTGTTACTGGTCACCTGAAGAATGTAAGTCCAATATTCACTGTGTGTCCAGGTGTTTTGATAGATATTTGTTTATCACCTGCTTGCTAACTTAAGCTAGCAGTGACAGAAGTTCGCTCTTTGCTGAAAATGGCTGCCGGTAGCTGCTGAAATAAGTTTGTGAGAGTTGCAAGAGTGAGAAATTAGTTGAAAAAGAAACTTATCAGTGAGCTCTGGCTTTCTTCCTCTGTATTTTTTAGCTTTAACTCTAGGTTAAACGTATTTTTTAGTATTTCTCTAACGTTACTTTTCTTCTTCACTGGACATACACAGCCTACGGAGTCCCTAAAGGGACATGTCGAGATTTTTTGAAGATGTAGGCTGCTCAGATATTCAGATGCTATATTACAACAGGAATTTTAATTTTTAAATTTCATTTTAAAATCAGTTTCCTTTACCAGTCTTATTTTTTTTCTTTTTAACATTTATATTATTCATGGCCTGAGTCGTTTCCTTGCCACTGTCCCTTAATTTTTTATTCTCCCTGTTAATATTAATTCTGGGTAGGCTCATTATAAGCTCATTAAATTTGCTGATTGAATGCAGGACTTTACTTGTAGTGGAGTATTTTCACAGTGTTGTATTGTTACTTTGACTTGAGTAAAGGATCTGAATTATTCTTCCTGTGCTGAGTACACATTTCTTGTAATTGTACTTAAGTGTAGTACATTGGTAACATTCCACTAATGAACACTTATATCTTCTCGAACCTGACTAATTAATACAACGGTTGATATTCACACAATTTTTGCAATGTCATATGTAATGTAGGCAGGATATTTTATAAGTTTAACATTAACCGTATTGTCTAAAATGACATCAGTTTGCTGAAAAAGTAATCTTCACTGGGGACTTCAATAATTATAAATTACCCCAAGCAAGTGTAACAGGTGTTATCTTGTGTTAAATACAGACGCCACAGGCCAGGATTCCCAGCTGAGTTGGTTTACTCTGCTAATAGGCAATCAGTGCAGTCGCTGAGATGTTTTGGAACATGCTTTTCTGATTGCATCAGAGCCAAATGATTTTTAAATCAACATGTTCAGATACAATCAGATTAAAGAAAACACTGAATCAGCAAATCAGGAAAATGTTGAATATTGGATCTGATAATTGGCCAGGCTGATAATCAGTCAACCCATAGTATACAATATTTACATACTTATCAGATACTTTAAGACTTTTACTTAAATAGGCTACTATTTGTATGGGTGACTTTCACTTCTACCAAAGTAATATTTTAACACGATATCTTTACTCAAGTGTGACTTTTTGGTACTTTATATGACACTGCGCATCAGGTACAGAGGTAGTATTAACCATGCCATACATAAAGTTTTCATCATAGTGCATATAAAATACCCATAACGCTGATACCGATATATCTGTGTAGGGGTAAACCGATTATCAGCCCCGGCCAATAATTTTTCCGATTATCGCTATCAGTGACTTTTGCCGATAAAATTAACTAATTTTAATATGTGCTACTTTACTTTGCCCACCCACAACAATATCTGATTGGTAACAGGTCACAATTAATAGCCTATATCAGCGTTTAAAGGGGGAAAGTAACTAGTGTCTAAATTGGTCAAGTACCAGTAAACTGTACTTTTTGACACATAGAGTTTCATAGTACTGCAAATAAATATCAGTCCCAAAAAAGGTTTTCAGTCTCCATTTCTATTAATCGTATCGGTATCAGCCCTGAAAAAGCCATGTCGGTCGACCCATATATCTGTGATTGGCCAATATCGTCTCATAGTATCGGCCAGCCGATATATCAGTCGGGCTGTAACACCTGCTGATGCTAACATTTTGCCTACATTAATGTGTGTTAAAAGTCAGCTATTAAACCTTTTAAGAGAAGTGTTTTGAATAATAATAATAATGTGTATGGCTGAATATGTGTGTATCTGTTTTTCTGCAGAAAGAAATGTTTCCCCCAGATTTCCCCTTTACTATGAATTCATAGATCCACTCTTTGAATATTCCATATCTATTTAACTGTGGGTTTACCGTTTTTAAACCCCATTTAACACGCAAATATCACGCACAAGCAGCGTTTTTATGCAAAAGTAATCTTCTAAAAACGAAGATTCAAACGGATATTGCTTTATCCCAGTGTGGATTGATTTTCGTGCCGGTTAAGCTAACCTTGACACCCCCGGCAGAGACTCTCACTTAGTACGGACCTGAGCGGTTGCTCGAGCGATGACGCTTCAGTCCTAACGGTTTATTTTAGCTCCGGTATTTTTCCTGCTCGCTTTAAGCTACATTTCCCCCCCGATGTAACACACATTTTGTTTTTGCCCGGGAGTCTAAGCGAGCCTTGAGCTTGGATATCAGTCGTTTTTTTTTTTGTTTTTTTTTATTCCTCCATCTTTTCGCTCCTGCATGCCGCTTCCCCGCTGTGTCTACTGCATATAGATGTATTTTGTGTCCCTTGTTTCCTCCAGTAACCCATGTCTGTGTGCATCCCGCCTCCCTGCGCTCTCAATAGATGGTGCAAGTCAAAATGTCCAAATCGCCCGCAGACCCACTGTCTGCTGTGGAAACAGGCTCTCAATCGCACTATTTTCAGGTAAATTCACGCACTTTACTTCTTTATTCACACGTCTAACTATCGTCCTCACCGAGTGAAGTGAGAAACCGTTAGCTTAATGTCTCGCTACTTGTTGTTGAAATTGAGGCGTCGCGTTTTTGGCAGCGAGATACTTTTTTTTTTTTTTTTTTTCACCTCCGCCTTCATTGAAACTGCAGATAGATGCTTCATCGGTGAAAAGCCAGAGGGTGCGATCATAAAGTGGGCTCACATATGCTTATTATGCCTCTCCCACACACACACACACACACATATACACACCAACAGGATAAAATCTCCATCTGAGATCCGGCCTTGAATGGATTCTGAATTAATGTTTTCATGTTTCATCGCATTTCCTGCCTTGATTTTCTATCTTCACTAATGCAGGGGAAAAACCAGTAACATGGCTGGACCTGTATGCTGAAATGTATTGGTGTAAAGGCAGTCACACACAGACCATGACTCTGAGTCACCTGTAGCCTGAATCTACAGGGCCTGTCAGCACACACTGCAATATCCATGCTTTCTTATTGATGGACTGTGTTACAAGAGGCCCGAGGAGAGCTGTCTCCTGCATTACACAGACCAGTATGTGCAGATAGATTAAGTCAGTCCTGCAATTTCTGTGAAGCCACTGCTGATTGTAGTCGCCGGTCTGGTGCACAGCAGCACTTTTATACCACTTTTCCCCTTAAATGTAGGGTTACATTTCAGCAAATTTATAAAGAAAAGCCTTAAAAAATCCACATTGTGTGAGCCGGTTTCAATTTATCTCTATGTCTCTGTCATCACAGCTGCCCAGGAAGTTGCCTAAACGCAAGAGCCGCTTCAAACGCTCTGATGGCAGCACGTCTTCTGACACAACATCCAGCTTCATCAAACGGCAGGTAAAAGCCCCCAGAGCCATTTGTTGGCTGCTCTTTCCTTATTTATGCATGCATTGTTGGCTACATCGTGCCCTGCTACATCACAGTCAGGCAGATTATCGCACTGAGGGAACAACTGTAACTAGTGATGGAAAACGTAGGACATGTTGTGCTCTGAAGTCTGGATCAAGCTATAAGGGTTTAAAGTTGCTTTATCCAACAGAACAGGTGTCTCCATTGTTGTGTTGGCATTGGTGCAGCAGTTATATTATTGTTCAGGTTTGAGATATTTTTTGGAAATCAAGGTTCCTCTTTTGGACTCTAAATAGCCACAAAAACACATTTGTAGTTCTGTATCTATTATCCTTATATCCAACACATGAATGTTTCTGCTCTTCATCTCCATCCACTGAGATTTCTCCTCAGTTTCAGTTGTTGTTTTGCCCACTAGAGAGCAGCAAACTGCTTGTAAGTGGGAGTGTGTTACATCAAAATCCCAACACAGCCCAGTTTTTTTAATTAATGTTTTCAGGTCAAGCACGTGCCGAAGACTCAGATGGAGATTCGATGTTATTTAAGACGATCTGTAACTGAAACAAAGAAAAGGATTTCTGAGCATCAGATTCCCCTCACGCTGTCATGGCGTGGCTGTGTGTTAATCATACCTCTCATCTAGATCAGTTGATTTGACGGTGTATAATCAAAACAGTCTTGATTAACCTCCATGTGCTGTTTCTGAAGATGGATTTGATTTGATTTGGGTGTAAAGCAAAGGTGGTTGTAGTTTCACAGTGAGTCCAGGAGAGGGGAGAACTTGATCCCTGTTCAGTTAGGTTGTGAAGAGTCAAGAGGTTTCACCGGGCCACAGACGGACTGTGCATGCAGAGCTCATCCCAGACCGCTAGATCCCCAAGGTTCATGAGCCTCGATACATCAAAGAGGGAAAGTCAGGAGGGGGGAAGGATTCAAATATCCCTTCTCAAAGAGCCTGATGTACTAATGACAGAAACTACAAGACTCTCTCTCTCGTTATTCCTGCAGGCTTTTGCACAGGCGTCTGTTGAATATATCTGAAATATCCATTTAGTCCTGATTAATTCATCCAGAGTGGGTACAATTAGACAGTTCATTTAAACATCAAAACATACACACACATCATATAATTACACTGACAGCATGGAGTAGTTGAGTGATCAATAAGTGGAGTACTTACTCCTCAGCTATTTTGATGATTAATTCATTATTTTGAGTAATTTTTCAAGTAAAAATACCAAACAGTCTTTGTTGTATATGATGATAAACTAATCCGTCTTGGGTTTTGAACTAGAATCCAACAATTTTTTTCTGTTTTATGACTTTTTGTAGACCGAACAATTAATCGATTAATGGACAGTATTCTGCAGATTAATAGATGACGTTAGTTGAAGCGCTGAAGTCTTAAAACGTTTTTTTGCCTATACTTCATCAACCAAATCCTGCACTGAAAATCTTAAAACGTAGTAGATTGGAAAGGAGTTGAAATGCCTCTTCAATAGAATAAAGTAGTGCTCAAACTTTGTCAACTGATTAGTTGATTGTCCAAAAATCCATCTAATTTCTGACAGTCACTTTATCATTTAAAGTGAGAGTGTGTAATTTTTGCAAGAAGAAATGATACAATTTCCGTTTTATAAACAAAAAGGTAAAATCATGAGCAAAATAATATTCAACTCAGTTCAACACAATTATGCCGTTTTTCCACCAGCACTTTCGGCCGAGCCGAGTCAAACTGGGCTGCACCGATCTGCTTTTCCATCACCAGTTTTACTTGGCCGAGTTAGATGTTATGCTGCTCCAGCATTACTTGATCTGATATGAACAGGAGCTTGTCATTTTTAATGTAAACTCACATTGGCAAATCTGTAAAACATCATAAAATAGTGAAAAAAACCTGTCAAGATCCATAATTAGTTGCAGATGATTTTGCTTTCATTCAACTACCTGATTATTACCTACCTGATTACCTGATTAATAGTCAGTTATTGGATTTATACAAAATGTTATATAAGTTTTAAGTTGTTAAAGTAGACATGCTGTGTAACAAATAAACCTTCATTTTAATGATCAAATTAAAGCTGAAACATTTCAACAATTTAATTGATTAGTCGTTGAACAGAAAAAGACTCTGAAACTAATTTGATGAACTGATTAATGGTTTAAGTCATTTTTCGAGAAAGAATGGCAGATTTTTCCTCATCCCAACTTTCCTTTATGTATTGTATGATAGTAAACTGAATATCTCAACAGTTTATAAACCTAATCATTACTAGCTGATAGGGCTGGGTGATATGGCCCTAAAATAATATTTTGAGGCTATATTGCAATATATGATGTATGTCTTGATATTTTGAAATCTTCTCAAAAGCACCTCATAAATACTAGGACTCGGCATTATGACAATATTGTAGATATTTCATAAATAATAATAAGTAATGTGGATATAAAAAACTGGCATTGTCATAGTTTGCTTTTCTGCTAAATAAATTGCAATATGTAAAATAAATGAAAAACTCTATTTGGAAGAAAATAATCAATACAGAATAACTGGGGTAATTTTGTAGTCGAGTATATTTTATCAAACAACCAAAGTTGGCCCTGCTTTTCAACAAACACCCTGACTGTTGAGTTGCCTCATGTCATCTGTGTCCCGGCCAAATAGCTGCAATTTGGACAAACCACAAAGACTAAGCTGAGAGCGTGAGAGGAAATACCTCTCCATACCGCCAGGTAGCGGTAGTCTGTATTCGTCATTTAAAAGGAGAAACCAGAATACTGCAAATATACAAACTCTCGCTAATATAATAGTGACTTCAAGAATATGTAAATTTGCAGTAAATGGGTGAAATCATGGCTACGACAGCGACCTTTTTTTTTTTCTGTTTCTCTTCATGCACTGATTCGCTGAGCTAAACAGCCAATCACTGTGATTTCGCTCACTAACGGGCTCTGCTGCCAATTCTATGTGCTCAATTGGCCACGAAACCGCCAACAAGGGCTGACTAGTGCCAATGGTGTGGGAAACACCACAGAGCCACAGACGCTCACCGACAGCCCGGACGGCCTGGTGTATCAGGTTTATCAGCTTTGAGAAGCTGGAACCAGCATATTTAAGGCATTCTTGGTTAAAAAATGACTCTGAACATGTTGCCAGTTAATTTGCTTTTGCAGCTTTAATCATAGCTGAAATTAAGATATTGAAACATTAGATAAAAAATAAGTCCCACATTAAAATCCACTCGTAACCTTTCAAGGATAAGAGGCATTATACTCCTTTCTTTCCATAATGAGTCATTTGTAGGACACCTGCAAACACGAGATTTAAAATACCTCTGTTTCATGCAGAGCACCATTGGTGTGAGGGAATGTGAAGCAGTGTAACTGCGAGACGTTAGTGAGAAGGAGGGGAAAAAACGGCTGAGCAGACATCTTCTTCAGGAGGGGGACATTAGTTATCCTGATCGGGGGGCTTAATGACAATCTCCAGATTCCCTGAGAATATTGCACGGCTTAAAATATTCATGATGCTCATTTTGAAGGCCTCAGGCGATGTGATATGTGGGTTCATTGTTCACACGAGCACCTTTAGTTTCTTTTCAATCATTACCTTCACCCTGCACGCACAACAACCGTAGGTGATATGACAAAGTGTTTAATGCAGAAGGAGTGAATTTCACACACAGAGCAGATAGTTTCTTGTCTGTGATAGGGGTGGGGTGTCTATGGAGGAGCAGTGGAGTATGACTCATTTCTGCAGCAGGATACAATAAGCAGTATGCTGCCATAAGTGTAGATGTATGTGTTATATGTAGGACATGAGAAACAGGAGGAGAAATCTGGAGCTGTGTTGTTGTTTTACCAGCAGTTTCTCCTCTGTTTCCTCTCTACCTGAGCATGTTGAACTTACATTACTGAGAATGGGATGTAGATTTAGAGAGGTGGTTTGATCAAGTGACGCAAAAGCTGCGTTGGTTGTTGTGTGTGTGAGTGTGTGTGTGTGTGTGTGTGTGTTGGGATGAGGTGGGGTAAGAATAGAAAAGAAGGTGTTGCCGGTGTCTGCTCCAGTGCAGGTCGTCCCTGGTTAGGGGATGGGACACGGTACAGTCAGTCTGCGTTTTACAGCATGTAGTGTGTAGAGAGGGAGGGACCGTGAGCAGCAGCATCACAACATTGACTGAGTAAGTACAATGACTTCCAACACAGTCAGCTTCTTCTTCTCACCGTCCGAAACTTCTCTTTCCATCATGTTGTCGTCGCTCCTCTCTCTGTGCTCCTTTGTCTTCCTCCCTCACATCGCCTCCCCTCTTCGACAAACGCTTTTGTTTCTCTCATCCCTTCACCTGCTTTACTTTTTGATTACCGACCGTCATCCCATGTTTCACTCTTCGCGGCTCCTCGCCAAGTCTCGTGATTGATCAATTTAACACACAGTATGCCTGATCTTGACTTTGATATTGATGTAACCATGGAGTGATTTATTGCTTTGTGTATCAGAGTGCTCCGTGCATGTGTAACTTGCTGACATTGAATTATGACCGCACAGTTAATCGAACACTTTTTGAAATTGGATATTTGGCTGCTGGATTTCCAAATCGCTGGAGCTTGCAGTTTTTTTGTTTTTTTGCTCTGAGGGAAAGGTGTTTCAGCCTCCTGAATAATATATTCTGCTGTTGTGCAGAATCTCCTTCCTGCAAATAAAGGCAGAGAAATCTGATTTTAGCCTTAGCATGCACTCCTTGCATTTTTAGATTACATTATTTAAAAAGGAGCTTAGAGTGTATTCCATTTTTAATCCATTTATTACAAACCATGTATACTTGACATTACTACCAACCGTTTTTAAGGCTTGCAGTAGATTCTTGAGTTTTTTTCTGCTCTCCAGGTACCCATCATTTTTGGCCATGCTGGTGTTGTGGCTCCAGGATGGCTACTGTATGGCAGTCTGTTGGTTCACCCCTTTGGTCCAGACTGCAATATCTCAACAACTATTTAATGCATTGCCATGAAGTTTAGTGCAGACATTCATGATCCCCAGAGGATGAATTGTAATCATTTTGATTTTTGTTCATTCAGTATAGGGGTGGGCTGTATAGCGGTTTCATCAATGTCACCGGTGTCACATTCTGGTACGACATGGATTTTGCAATACAGTCATGAATGTTTTAGCGTATTAAAAATGATGTGCTTTAAGGTAGATGCGTTAACTTGCAGCTATAGGGCTAAACATAAAGTCATAGAGCTAAAGTTACATCCAGTAACTACTGTTTTCGTCGCTAACGTCAACTCCACTAATACAAACATGTGGAAGGTAAACAAAGCACCTAAATTTCTCAGATTTTGTCTGCAAGAAACAACACAATCGTCTTCATCTACTCCCACCATCTGAGGAAGTGAAGACCCAGTGGATTAACTTTATTTTCCATGAAAATGTCCGCACAACAACGACAACCATTTTACTTCTGACTGCTTTCTTAATAAGGGACAGCAACATAAAAAGCATGATGTGCTTCAAAACTCAATCTCAAGGATGGACTGTTACCAAGTTCAAACTTGTAAACTAAGTTTTGCCATTTTTTGTCTATTGTAGCACGCTGGAGCAATGCAAATGTATTTAGTATTAAGGGACAGTCAAGAGAAACTGGTTGAACGTTAAGCCTTGTTTGAAGGCGGTTAAATAACCAGAGTAGTAGGTTAGATGTTGAAAAAGGTATTTTCTTTGTGGAACTTAATTCTGCAACAGAAAGTCAGCCGGCTCTGTTGTTAACATTACACAGAAGCTTTTTTGCTCTGTTATCCATCATGATGTGTTTGCTGGTAAATGTAATTGATAGACAAGTTGTAGACAAATGTACTTAAATATATGTTTTCTCCAAATAAATGCTGTGAGATGCCCAATGCCCTTGTTTAACTCTAACAATGAATCATTACATTTACTAATTAACCTACATAATCAGACAGACTATAAATCTTTATTTCTTAAGATATGTTCCCTTACATTGACAAATAGAAAGAAAACAGGTAGAATCATGTTTGCGTGGAATATCCCTTTTATTTTTGTAACACAGTTATAATACCATCACCGCAAAAAGATCTAAAAATGTTGTGCTGTAAATTAAGGTGACATCGCTTACCCCTAATTGAGCACCATCATTAGCATGCTAACAGACTTGACTAAAATAATGATTATGATAAACATTTATTAGCATGTTATCATTGGCATTGTCCAACATGTCAAAGGTAAATACAATGTCATTAAGTAAGTAGGTTGCACAATAAATGATACACACACATACAACACCTCTCTCATTTATTCAAACATGAACATGAATAATTTTTACACCCGGCTGAACAAACACAACTTTAACTGGACTTGTTGGTGTTCAAACTGCAAAATTCATGTCAGTGACTCTTAAACTGTCAAATTTCTCACAGCTATGCAGCAAAAAATGTCTCTGAAACTGTCAACATGTTGATGCTTGTTAGTGTGCGAGTGGCTTATCTAGAAGTTGTAACGGTCATGGCCTTTGACTCCAATGTTTGTTCCACTTTTTTTTTCCACTGAGAGTGATAAAAAAAAAACCCACTTGTTCTTTTTGATTAAAATGGAAAGGCAAAGTCCAGTTTTTTTCCTTTTTTCTAATAACCCCATTATCAAGAAAGATTTTAAAACATGAATCGCCATGTAATGCTGCATATCTGAGGGGAGCTCAAACTAAGTGAATGACAACATGTCAACCTTGATATCTCTCTGTGGGATGGAAGGGAAAACGGTTAACATCAGCACCTTTTGGTTCAGTAAGTCCACTATTTACTATATATTTAACTTGAGTTTAGGGTATAATCGAAGGGGTTCAGAAACGTTATTAAAATAAAGAAACTTTCAATGTGTAATGAAACAGCTTCAAGTTAATACTGATGCATCTGTATGACCTACATAAGCAAACAGGACCATCAGCGAGAAGTTTGGCTGTCACCGGGCCGGATTCCAACTTATCTGAGTGGGATAAGTCATGAAATTAAAATGTATTTAATGGCGGAGTGCCATGAACGTTCCCTGCGGAGCTCTAACTTTATGTGACTTTATTCAATATATGTATATTAACCATGGATCAGTTTACTATGTGTGTTATGAATGGAGTCGCTCAAAGTCGTAGTGATGACCTCACCAAGCCTTATCACCACTCTGTAGGTTATTACAGAGCTTTTCAGCCTCGTTTAGCTTGTTGTTTTGGTTTACCACCCCTAACTTTACTGTTTTGGTTCGCCCTCAGTTTGTATTCGGCCACAACAGGCAGCTATTTTCTGATGTGCACTTGCTGCTCAGCACCAAGCAGCAAACAGACAACTTGTTAACATTTAGTAGCTGAGCAACCACACCATGTTCTCCATGTTATCGCCATTCTCAATGGGCCAAAAATCAATTATCAGAGGTTTAATAACATCAGAAAACGTTAATTACTTGTCTAGTGTCCTCGTGTTGAAAGGCTTATCAATCAATTTGGGATTGGTGCCTTCCAATCTTGCCTTTAGTTTTTCATTTTCAATCAAGGATTGTTGCTTTAAAGTTGCCTCATACATAACTCTTCCATGGTTAACCAGTTAATTTACCCACAATTATACAACAGAGCCAATAGTGAAGGCATGTCTGCATGTCCTGCTAAAAAACAACAAGAACACATTTGAAAGTAAAATCAAAATAAATGTAGAAATTCCCTGCTGCTCTGTCCCTAGACTGTAGGATGACTTGTTCTCTTTTGTGAAACCGACTAGCTGGATGACACACTTCCTCGTTGGCCCGTCCCTGTGGAGTTGAGGCCATCAGTGTTGCAGTGTGTGAAGAATAATCACAGAAGCTGAATAGGAAGGAACAGAGTTAAATTTAGCCCCCAGACGGGGACATTAGCAGTAAAAAAAAAAAACAAGACATTCTCAGACTAGATGATAAAGATGTACTCACATTGTTGCACTCTGCATTGCAGCTTAGCTTCACAGCCAAAATACATACAGTAGATTTTTGTTTAGTTCAATGGTGGTAACTTCTTTCTTTATTTATTTTTTTCAAAAACAGATATCCAGGACAAAGAGTGCGCAACAGAGGTCCACAGCCTCTCGTCCAAACATTAATAATGAATAGCAATCACAGCCGAGGCAGCTCTCTGTGTTCTAACATCATTAAACAGCTCTCTGACATAACGCCTTTCCCCTGCGCCCACCACCATATTTATTCCACTTTTATGTCTGTGTGTGTTTGCGTGCATTCCCAGTGAAGACAGGGAAGCGGTCACAGTGAGAAAATTCAGATTCATGTCTTTATCAGGCTCTAGCGCCGTCCTTCTAATCAGCCAGGTATGCAACTCTATCCGTCCGTCTCTATCTGTGTGCGTCTCTGTCTCTCATGGTCACGGTCCTTTTCCTTCCTCCCCCCTCCTGCTGTGTTTCCCCTATTTTCTTCTATCTACGATGAGGATAGATATCTAGGTCTCACTCCACTCCTTCATGGCATTTTATTATGTTCTAATCTCATCTTCTCTTTGAGATAGCCTCGCTTTATCTTGTCATATAAATCGTTTATACCTCTCTCGTCTCTCCAACCATCCTTCAGTCACTCTCCGTCCTCGTAAACATCCTTCTCTTTTCAGTGTATCTTGTCAAAGATATTCACCCCCTCCTTCTCTGTCTCTCTTTCTATCTATCCCGTTCTTCCTCACCCTCCTTTTCTCTCTCTCGGTGCTGCTCTGGCGCTGGTGCAGTGTTGCCTTGCAGAGCTTGTGAGTGCTAGAAATCAGATCTAGTTATCTAACATAGACACACACACACACACACACAAAATAAAGGAGGAGAGGTGTTCGCTCGCCGTTTCTCTGGGACTTGAAGTGGTATTGTGGATACAAATTTATTTTGGACTAAATATATGCATTCTGAAGTGCAGGGAAAGCAAAGGTGGTGGTTGTTTTTCATATCTGGGCACTTTATTTTTGTATTTTTAGCCTGAATTTCCTTTTGTTGTGCTGTTGCTAATTGGTCCTCCAGAGGATTCGTTTGTATATGTTGGTAAGATGGATGACCAGGACTTAGTCACTGCACTCTGGAGGAGAGGAAAACCAAAGTGAAAACTGTATTATGTGCTGGGGTTTTTTGTTTCTTTACATCTTGCTTTATCTTCTTTGTATACATGAATGTAATTATGAATACTGGAGTTACCTGTGACAGGTTTTATTTACAGGTTATATTATTTACGTTTTCTTGTCCGTCTCCCTCGTCACTTCTTTTATTCTTTTTATTTTTTGTTTGTCTCCTGTCTCACCACTCGCTTGCCTGACTTGGATTTGTTTTTGCTGCAGCGGTTTTCTTTACTGACAGATTCAGGACTGAGTTGCTTCAGAGAAGCCAAAAAGATGCCAAATATAGGAGAGCGACACACACACACACACACACACACACACACACACACACACATATACAGGACTCAAACTGCATCTAGAACACTTGATTTTCTTCTCTTTTTCATGTTTTTCTCTTTTGAAAACAGCATCATGGTTACTAGCTGAGTTGGAAATAAGATTATTTTAACATACATATATATCTGAATTATAGTTGCAACTAACAATTTTATTCATTATCAATTAACTGATTATTTTCTCGATTAGTCGATTATTCGTTTCAGCTAAAAAATGTCAGAAAAAAGTCAAAACAAAACAGTCAAAATACGAAAAATCTTCAGGTTAACGTTTTTTAAGACAACCAAAACAAGAAAAACTTTCACAAACTAGAAGTTAAATTTAGCCTTTTTTATTTCATAAAAGATTTGAATGATTAGTAGAATAGTTGCTGATTAATCTTCTACTGATCAACTGATCATTCAAACAACTGAATGTTTCAGCTCTACAACGTATGGACATTTAAGAAAACAACCACAAGAACTACAGCCTAACAGGTTTTGAATAAAAGCCAAAAGCACCTATCAAGCAATTTTCACCATTTACATTGTGTAAAATGTCTCTCTGTGTGCTTTATCTGTTGCTTTCAGCATATTGTGCTAGCCATCCCTGGGATATGTCCTTTAACCGCGTACAATGAAAAATGATAGCCACCATATATTTTGCTAATGAGGAGATGTCCTTGGAGAATAAACAGGGAAATAAAGGATGTATATGTGCTGCACTGTGGGGGATGATGGAATGGAGTGGGGCCAAGCAGGAGAGAAGAGGAAGCAGTTGCCTCCTTTGTGCTATATTTGGTCTACCAGAAGATGGCTGGTGTGGGAGAGCAAAGCTTTGTGTTGCGGATACACACAGGCTCACACATGAATGTGTTCATGAATACAGACACGCATTTGCATGCACACCTGCACACAAAGACTGTGGAACAGAAAAACAGATGAAAGCAGAAGTATAAACAGAAACAGTAGATCTACCTATGTAACCTCATAGTACTGCATCTCGGTAATCTCTGCATGATTAGATGATCTGAACGTACCTTATGAAATTATTTATTCAAATTCTGCAAATATTAATAATAATCTTATTCCATGTCCATCTCTCTGTCTCCTGACAGGGGTCGGCTGATTCGTACACCAGTAGACCGTCGGATTCAGACCTGTCAGCAGAGGAGGACCGCGAGGCGTATCGGCGTGAAGCCGAGCGCCAGGCACAACTGCAGCTCGACAGAGCTAAGGTACATCATACAGTGATTTACACTACCACATACAGTTCTGTAAGTCAAAATATGTATTAGTGAAGTCATCAGATCTTCCAGAAGCCTCACCGTTCAGTGTAAGATATACACGGCTCAGCACCGTGTGCCAAACTTTTTGGTGAGGTCTGAATCCTCCAACTGCCATGCACAAATCTCCTCACACAAGTAAAACACATTCTGTTTCATCATTGATACACATCTTACAGATAAACCATCTAACCAGCTTCTCTAACCCGACTATTTGTAAAGACTTTAGGCCAAACTAAAGAGTTAAATCTACTGTTGATCTACAGCCAAAATGCTGTTTTGATGGCAAACCTCTAATCATGAATTAAGGAACAGCAGCAACAGCAGGTAAAGGTCAGGGTGTTTAATGTTGGCCTGCCTCTATGACTGATAGCTAATAGACATTGCTTCTTGTTTATTGGTTTTAAAAAAGGAAATGTGGGCTACAAAATCTTCTTGTGAACAAAGAGATCTTGTGACCACATTGGCAGTTATTGATTTCATGATTTCAACGTTAACACTAGCTCTTAGTTAACATGAGCTTAAGCTGTAGCTCGCCACTTTAATGCTAACCTCAACTCAAATATCAAACAAAGTTGAACATTTCAGTTTTGAGCCTCATGTTTGCATTATTGTGTCTGTTCCTTGTTGACCACAGAATTGTCTTTATATCCCACGTGCTGAACGCACCTTTCCCTCCCTGTCTGCTTCCTAACTTGTTGCTGTCGAACAGTCAAAGTTTATGTGTTGTCAGGAAAGTAAGGATTTGATTTGCACATGATAGCTGGTGTAAGAGGCATTTTGTTTTTGAGGTGCCCTTCCTACTGTCCCATTCTTGTGAACACAATATCTCAGGAATGCCTTAAGGGAATTTCAGGTATAAACATCCACTTGGACTCAAGGATGAACTGATTAGATTTGGTTGTCAACAGTCAAGGTCTCAGTGACCTCGCAAAACATGTTTTTGACATGAACATGACTACACTTTTTTAATCTCATAGATACGCTGTTAAAGTCAAGTAAAGTGACCAGACTCTAGTCTAGTCCAAACCTCTGGTACACAGTCTTTTGTACGTTTACACTGCCGGTTTGAATACTGACAAGTGTTTTTCTCTTGTTCTTTTATATTGTGGCTGTAGTCCAAACCTGTAGCATTTGCAGTAAAGACAAATGTGAGTTACTGTGGAGCTCTGGATGAGGACTGTCCCGTCCAAGGAGCTGCAGTCAATTTCGATGCCAAAGACTTCCTGCACATCAAAGAAGTGAGTGATTATCTGTTGATGCTGATAATGAACCCCTCTGTGACATTAAAACAACAGATATACGTGACAAGGTTCTGTTGTCATTCTGAACTTAACAGAAGTATAACAATGACTGGTGGATCGGTCGGCTAGTAAAAGAAGGAGCAGACATCACCTTCATCCCCAGCCCCCTACGACTGGAGGCCATGAGACTCAAACAGGAGCAGAAACAAAGGTCAGTGATCATATCAAGCTCCTCTGAGGAGTCTTTCATACAGAATAAGTTTGATAACTTGGTGTTGTTGTTGATGCAGGAAAACAGGGGGTAATTCCTCTAGTTTAGGGGACATGGTGACTGGGGGTTGGAGGACCACACCACCATCTGCAGGTGAATGTAAGTACTACAAGTCTTTCCCTATTTACACTGGAATAAAAACAACTTTGCTCTCTGGTATTTTATTTTTCCTTTCATTGATTGTTATTTTCTTGTTTTCACAAGCCAAACAGAAGCAAAAACAGGTAGGTTTTGGCACTTTATGATGTGCATGTGCTCATAATAAGTAGTGTTGGACATAAAACAGACAAAAATGTCTTACAAAGCATTTAATTCAGTTCAGTTAAAAAGCCTTACATTGTTTACATTATTCTTTGACTATACCTGTGAAATTGGTATTTAAAGAAGCATCTATTCAATGTGGTGTAAGTGCTCAATTTAATTTGGTGAGCTCTGCAGAAATCCTGATTATGTTTTTGAGCTTCACACAACCAACAAACCCAACGGCCATCGTTTCTTACCCACGCTCTCTGTTCTTCATCCCTCTCCCCTCGTCCTCCCCTATTTCTGGCAGGAACACGTCCCTCCCTACGACGTGGTGCCCTCTATGAGGCCGGTGGTCCTCGTGGGACCATCGTTGAAGGGCTATGAGGTCAGACTCTCCCCATTTCACCTCCAGCAGACAGAGAGTGATTTTACCTCACACTACACTGTTTTCACTGTTCATGCACTGCTGCTTTTGTTGTTTGAATCAATCAGACAATGAGTTTGAGTCCAGTTTCTAGTTTTTCTCGATATACTTACACACAGTGCATAGTTTATTTGTGAAGAAGGCGGTTACATAATAACTTCATGGAATGCATGAAACTATTTGCAGCATGGAACCGTAAACAGTCTTTAACCAGAATCGCACTCCATCCTCCATCCATGTTTCGTGGAAATCTGTTCAGTACTTTTTGTGTAATCCTGCTGACAAACCAATCAACCTACAAACCACAAACAAGACTAACACGGCAGAAAAAACAACCTTTGCAGAAGGAAAGAATCTAATTGTATATAAGTTTGCAGCCATGCTTTCCATTGTAAAATTTCGCTGATTCTTTGGTGGGACTCTTAAGACATTTTACATCTGGCACATCGTCAACACATTGTTCATTAACCTTTAAATTTAACCTATAAAGCTCTAATGAGGGCAGAGCCCTTAAAAAAAACAAACACACAGTTTTCTTGATATTGAGTGTTAGATGTTTTTGGTGAGTAAATTGTACTTGTTGAAGTAGTTTGAATACCGTGTCATCTGAAAAGTAACTAGTAGTTAAAGTTATTAAATTAATATGGTGAGTAAAAAGTACAATATTTGCCCTCAAAATGTAGTGGAGTGGAAGTATAAAGTACCAGAAAAGGGAAATACTCACTCATTCACTACATTGAGAGTGCTGTAAATGTACTTAGTTACATTCCATCACTGTGTATATTTAGGTTTGTACAGTAATGCAGCCTACTTAAATTGATCTTTGACATGATGTGATGGTGTGTGGAAAGAAGCAGTTTTTCCTGTCTGGATGTTTTGGTCACTTGACGTTGTACAGTCTGTTTCTCTCTCATTATCCTCCCGACTAGGTGACGGATATGATGCAGAAAGCTCTTTTTGACTTCCTGAAACACAGATTTGAGGGAAGGTCAGTAAAAAACAGAGAGATGACAGAATAATCTCTGCAGCTGTGGAAAGTCGGGACTTTAATGAACCTGATCAGCATACTTTTCCTATTTATGACTGTTTGCAGAATCTCAATCACCCGTGTAACTGCCGACCTGTCTTTAGCCAAGAGATCCGTCCTCAACAAAAGACCCATAATGGAGAGATCCAACACTCGCTCCAGCCTAGGTAACCACGCTTATGTCAGCATGAAAACAGTCTTTTGGTAAAAAGAAGCAATGAGATCAAACTTACAAAATCTAATGTGTGTTGTCTGTGCAGCGGAGGTTCAGAGTGAGATTGAGAGGATATTTGAGCTTGCCAAAACCCTGCAGCTGGTGATTCTGGACGCGGACACCATCAACCATCCCGCCCAGCTAGCCAAAACCTCCCTCGCACCCATCATTGTCTACGTTAAAGTTTCCTCGCCAAAGGTACAGCAGGTTACCTCAGTCACGAATGTTGGATTCAGGCTGCCTCATCATCCTTGACCTTGGTTTTACCTTCCTGTCAGGTGCTCCAGAGGCTGGTCAAATCCAGGGGGAAGTCTCAAAGCAAGCACCTGAATGTGCAGATGATGGCTGCAGACAAACTCTCTCAGTGCCCCCCTGTGAGTGAAGAAAGTGGCTTGATTGTTTTCTACTGCTGTAATGTTTGATTGACCCCTATCAACCTGTACAATATCAATATTGTGTATAAAGAAGTTGTATTTACAAGGTAAAGAAGAGGGAGAAATGTGTGCAGCACCTACCACAAACAGCTTTAGTTTATGTTTTAGTCATGCTAGCAGTGTGGCCCCATGTCCGTCACCTGGTCTCAATAAGTATTGGGTGACTTTAAAGTCCCTTAACTTAAACTTATAAAGTCATTCATGGTGCCCAGAGGCTGAAGCCTATTGATTCTTCCTCTAATGCCGCCATGAAAAACTTTATATTAATAAGTAGGCAGGTTTTGTTACGGCGCTCTCCATCAAGTAAATGCCCGTCCGATTCACTCTTGTTTTACCCCAGTTTCTCTCCCTCTTCGCCTTCTTTGCCTCCTCCATCAGCAGGGTTCCTTTTCTCTTGCAATGAAGAGTTTCCATAGTTATTCCCATTGTTCCACCGTTACCCGTGGATAGTGACCAGAAAACAGTGCCCCTTCCTGTTTCGGTTGTGCAATGGCAGATGCACTTCCTTTGTGCCAAAATGTAACCGTCATTCTTCCGAGAAAAATCCTGTCTGGCGGCGGATCGATTATCATAGTGAAAGTGTGGTTTATAGGGAACTAATCAATAAGCGGATAGTGTCATTTTTCTAAAGCCATCACGCTGTGCAATCAGTATTTACCTCAAAATGATAAGTTAAAGCAAAAAAGTTGTCTAATACCAGTCTAATGATTTAATAATTCAACTTTTGGTTTTTTTAGCTGCTGGATGTAGATTTATGTAGTTCTTGATGTTTCCTTTTCTTTTTATTGACTTGCAGGATATGTTTGATGTCATTTTGGATGAGAACCAGCTGGAAGATGCATGTGAGCATTTGGCTGAATACCTGGAGGTCTACTGGCGTGCCACTCACCTCCCAGGCAACACCCCTCTGAACCCGTTACTGGAGCAGAGTCTGATGACCCCGCCTTCTGCCATCTCTAGCCTACAGGTGAGTTTGTCGTCATCTGTTTAAAAAGCAGGAGAGCACGAAAAGAAATACCGTTTTGATACTGTTTTAAGACTCTTAAGTAGGAATCATGTTCTGAACACGTTGTATGTTGTCAATGTCTTTACCAGCTCTTCATCTCAGATTCTCACTCCTTTGTTTTTGTTTGATTGTCTCCAGTTGTCTTGTCTGTCCTCTCACTCATCCATGCTTAACATTTTTGCAGTTTTCTGAAACACAGGAATTAATTGAATGATCGCTTACAAAATGGGGTGAGTAGTAGGGTTTATATATTTGCACTCTCAACCCCAACGATCCCCTCTGACACTCCTCCCGACACCTGAACACAACAGAGCGGCTGAGACAGTGAATGAACAGCATTTTATTCATTCAGATCTCACCACAGAAAAAATGACGTGTTTTTCTCCACTGCATCCTGCCTTCTTTTCCTTTAGTTGATGGTCTCAGGTGAATCACTGCTCCACAAGCTTTCTGGGAGAAAGTTCACAAAGCAGCTTTTATATAAACACCTTAATTAAGAACGTAATGTTTGAAAGAAATAAAACGGTTGTGTGAAATGTCAAAATCTGACCATTGTTCTCTATTTTTCAATCAGCGTTGATTGTTTTCCAAGCATGCTTTGTGAATGGTGCCCCGGCTCACAGTGGCAGATGATGCTATCTTGAATGCTAATGAAAGGCATCTGATCAATGCTTTAATAATGTATTCACCTGATCTAAATGCATAATTTACACCACAATAAACAGAGACCATAACATCAGTACAATAACATTTTATGTCCAAATGTAACCTCCTGACCATCCATTCAACTGTTTCACTGGCATTTCTTCTGTTCGCTGTCTGTAGTATTGATCTGTATACACACAGACAAAACGATGTCAACACTTAAAGCAGTCATTTGTGAGAAATGGCCAGAATTTTTGCGTGTGAAGAAACAACAGTAGTGACGTTATGTCAAGGAACTTCTCTACTGTGCTGCAGAGATGTCTACTGAAGTTAGCATGCTAACCAGCTAGCCCCAATGTACTACTTTTTACTGCAAGAGGCGACAGTCCGATAGAATAGCCGATTGTGAGTAATAAACTGTCAGGACAGAAAATACTTGTATACCTATTTTTTCACTAAACAGCAAAATACTACCGCACACCTTCTGAATTTTAGTTTTTTTCCATCCATTACCGAACTCGGACTCCCTCGTTAACTAATCGTAAAATTCACTTCATTCAAACTCACCATAGTCAAAATGAAACACTATTGGTTTGTTTCCACAGTCACCTCTGGTTTGGTCGAAATAAATCCTCAATTCAATGAGTAAGATGCAAAAATATTCCTGCTGTACACACCGCCCGCTGCTGACTGCTGAATCTCTCTCGCTCCTCTACCACTTCATGCCTCTTCTGTCCCTGTCTGCCGTGTCTTCTCGTCCGTTCTCAGTCCCTTGTCTTCAAACTGGTATCTGTCTGTCTCAGAGGCTTTGTTCAGTCCCAGTCTGGTGTCCAGCTGTGGCCACTTGGAAGCTGGTTGACTGCGGTGCAGACTCTCGTCAGCTAACAGGACCACTTTAGCCTCGTTTCCACTGAGCTGTCCGGTTTAGTTCAGTTCAGTTCGAACGGTTACTAGCTCCACGGCAAACTGAGCAACTTGCTAACAGCAGCTAGTAGCTAGTAGAGTAGCGTAAGTCCAGTATAATAAGCAGCAGTACGCGGTTTTGCTGCCCCCTTTAGATTTGGAGCCACTTTCGAATTTTGGCCATTTCTTAGAAATGACACTAATGAAAAAGGACTTTGAAGAGACTTTATCACGCTGAAAACACTGCTGCATGCCCATTATTAACATCCTTATCTCCATACACAGTATGTTGTATATATTGTACTGTTCTGTCTTATTTCTGATGCTTACTTGAAGGTTATGACCACCGCTCCAATGTTTTGAAACATTGCTGGTAAAATCAAAGGAAGCTGTGATTCCTTTTGTGATTCATTACCAAGTGCTGATTGTCAGATTTGATTTATAGCTGACAACTGACTACTAACTGTCATCATAAGTGCTATTGTGTTGCATTGTTTGTAATTATCTCAGCTATTTGGAAGCTGAGGACTATAATCAAATGTTTTAAGGCTGTCTTTAAAGAATAATGACAAGCCGATATCTCAGTTGAAAAAGTTACTGGTGCTATGATTCTTTCTCCAGGTTGTACTGAATCCTGAAGTGATTATTCACATCCACTTTCATATGGTTAGATAAATAATTACCCTTTCATAGAAAATACACTTTACAATTTGCCATAATGAATAGACATAAAAAAAAACATGCATAACAAATGTTAGTGACATTATTGCATGCATATACAACTAACCTGAGACATGTAAAAAAAAAAAACACAGTAAATACTTGGATGTTGCTGATTAAACCCGGTAAAGATTTTAAAAAAAGAAGACAAGTTGCCGTGTAACATGACAACATACATGTAAATGCGACAGTAATACCTCAGTAATGATAGATGTGAAACATGGCTGCCAAAGGTCCCGTGTTTTACATACTAACATGCATGTGGTTCAGTTGGGGTTGTGAATAGTGTAATTTTTTTGTGTTAATGTTCAATATTATTCAGCCAACAACATACAAAGCACAAACACGCATGTGAGCGTTGTTTTAAGGTAGATTTGAACCTTTCCTTTAAAGTCCTTCTTCATGTCGTGTTTGCATTATTTTGTCTACGCTGTGTGTGTTTGCTGTCTATGAAAAACTGTCTGTGCTATTTGTAAACAGAACAGAATATATGTAGTGTGAAGCTTCTTTGAGATATTGTCCTACTTTCAGAGCTTTCTTCTGACTCTTTCTTTCTTTTTCTCCTCCATGACTACTCAAATCCTCCAGAACAAGAACCAGCCGCAGCCTCGTGAGGCGGTGGGCTTGGAGGCTGACGAGGAGGAGGAGGCAGGCGAGGAGGCCCACTCCCCCTTGGAGCAGGACAGTCTCATGCCGTCTGACGAGGCCAGCGACTCCCTGTCTCGCGGCCAGAGGGGGAGCCCGTGCCACAGGGGGGGTGAGGAGGACGAAGAGGAGGAGGAGGAGGAAGAAGAGGAGGAGGAAGAGGAGGAGGATGAGTACGCCTCCCCCTGCCATGCTCGCACATACAGGGACATGTACCCCCCTCACCGTGGGCACACAGGCAGTGCCCACAGTGCCAATGGGCACGAGTCACAGGACAGGCTGCTCCAGCGTGAAGCTCAGCAAGGTCACAACCAGAGGAACAACCGCCAGCGCAGCCGCCCCTGGCCCCGAGACACCTACTGAGGACCGATCTGGCCTCCAGATCAGCACCGAGATCACCCCAAGCCCTCCGACCGTTCCCAAACAATTTAGAGATGAAAAAGTCGCCCAAAAAAAGCTTAAATCAGAGAAACAGATGCCCAGTTTATTAAGCAGACACCTGTGTGTGTCTAGTTCAGAGAATTTCCAGTCACACTCTTCCAGACTCCCACTTTATCTAAAGCGAGGGGATGTAACGACCTCTCCACATTCAGATAAAAGTCAACAGGGCTACTCACCTCTGCAATGGAAAGGTTTCAGGCTACCAGCTGTACGCAAACTCAAACTTTAGCTGCTTCGCCTAAAGGTTTCTCTATTGTAGGATGTCTCATATACTGGCCTTAAAATTCCTAAGACTTTTAAACTCTTTACTATTGCATGTATGAGTATAATTATTTTAAGACTATTTGCACATTTACGTCAGAACAGGAAGTGAATGATCTTTACGGATAAACTAATGTAGGAATGTCTACTGTTGAATCCATTTATGGGAAATAGTAATGCATTTGATTACAATGTATATACTGAATGGGCACCCGGTTTTGTTTCATTGCTACTATATTTGTTTGATTTTGTTAATATGGACTTGTTTGTTGTTTCAGAGAAATGTTGCCATCCATGTGTTGAGTCAGTTTGTACTCTGAAGGCGGCGTGCGGCAGGTGGGAGACACATGCAGTTAATCAGACTGAGTCTCACAATGTAAGTAAGCAGTAAAGCGTCAGTGTCACCTACAGTACAGTACAGTACGTTCTGGGCATCGCTTGTCTTTGCTGTTGCACAATCACTCTCTTAACACCTCTAAAAATCTGAAAACGGGCACAGAGAATGTAAACACAACAAAGAAAGGGAATGTTATCTTTTAATGGATGAAGTATTTGCCAACCTGCTTGTTTACATTGAATCATTCACATTTTGTCAAGCACATGCTGCACAGCTGCAGCTCCTCTTCAAATCCAGGCTTCAGAGAATGTAAGCTTGCATGCCTTTTTGCACCTCCAAGCACCACCCGGTGTCTCCGACCCCCAACCGATCGCCCTGTAATTCGATTGTAGCACGTTATTGATTGTAGCATCCACAGTTTCTACACTTCTCTCACCCCCCCCTTGTGCGTCTTTTTGCCAAACATTGTTTTGTGTTCTGCAGTTTTACAGTCGATTCGGTTTTTAACCAAGGCAGATCCTCAGGTGTAAAGTCCTACACACTCATCGCAGCTCAACTCCATGTAACGAATGTGTCGTGCTCCTGAAGGACTCGTAGCACCCGTGACACGATGTCATTCCGTTCCTGCGCCGTTTTTTAGTCCACGAGCCGATGACGACGACGATGAGTTCGGGCGTGATGCTGACGAGCAGCGACCTGCTTTTCGTTCACGTACAGTGTCGATACCGTTAACAGCCGGCTTTAGGAATTTACTGGTTTACTGCTTCCATGTCTCACAGGTATCTCTCTCTCTCTCTCTCTCTCTCTCTCTCTCCCTCTCTATCTAGTGTTCTGTATATTTTGAAGAAAAAAAAATCAGCATGATTTGAAAAAAAGAAAAAAGAAAAAAAATCTATGCAAGTGTTGCATGAAAATCTGATTCTTTTTACAGTTAAGTATTTTAGTAATGCATTGATTTTGATTCTCCTCGTTGTCTTGTAGTGATAGTCTTGTCTTTGGGGCTACTCACTCCTCACACCACTAACAACACTATTACTAAAAAAAAGAAAATAATCAGAATGCATCAGTTTATTTATCCACAATGTACTTTAATATTGGGGAATCTTTTTTCCACAATATTGGCTGGACACTGGTCGATGCACTTTTAAAAAGTCACTCACTACAAATTGTCCCAGATCAGGCCTATGATTTTTTTTAATTTGTGATGAAAAGGAATGAGTGAATTATTAAAGCCCTGCATGTCTTAGTTCACCAATTAGCTATTTTCATTATATTTTGGCAGAGTATGTTTTTCAAAGCGGACCAATTTAGCAACTGATAAAAGCAGTTGAGATTTTTTCAATTTATGAAGCACAATTTTTACAAGGGTTATAATTTAGTTTCCTCTGTCTTATTCTGTATGCAATACTAAGCCTAACATTGAAAAACTTTAAACGCCTTAGACCATCTGGACTTCCTCTTTTTGTGTGAGTAGAGAAAAAAAAAAATTGCACTACTTTTTTTTGGGATGGTTGCTTTGTAATGCAATAACTGCACTAAATATAACCGTGTATCCACCAGACTACCACAGCGTGCTAGCGTGACCCAACACGCCTCTTCCCTCTATTTATCAAAAGAGACAGCAAATGTGTAAAAAGTGAGACATTTCCTGCCTGATGCTGTATAGAATGCTTTCTATTTGAAAATAGATTTACAATGCTAAGTAAAAAATATGACAAACAAAATAAACATGACATTTTATGTACTTTTAATTGTTTGAGTCCTTTTTGTCTTTCACTGTAACGCACGATTGTAAACTTTTCGTTCGAGATTTGGAGGTAAAAACCTAATTACCTCCGATGATTCCCAGACTTTTTCTCTAGTTTTTTACCACAATAAGGTTCACATTTGTGGGTTTTATATGAAATGTCTCAACAATTTGATACATCCATGTTCCGTTTTAGGATGAAGTGTAAAAACATTTGTGACCCGTTTTCAGTTAATGCCGTCATAATTACAATTCGTCCAACACTTTGTTTGATGACTAAATGTCTGCAAAATTAATGAGATCCACATCAGCCTCAGCTGCAGTTTGTGTGGTAATCAGCAAATGTTAGCATGCTAATACACTAAACTAAGCTAGTAAACATGGTAATCACTAAAGCTGCTAAACATTGATAAGCCTCACAGAGCAGTAAGCTTGATGACAGACTATCTGTATCTATTATCTGCTCACGATCCACTCTGAATACATCACAGATCAAACTTCTTCATGCACTTCAGTCCATTGTATTTATATAGGGCCAGAACATGGGCCTCACACAGGTTTCTGGGAATACTTACTGGTAATTTAAAGCCCCTTCAGATGTTAAATGTTTCTAATTACCTCGTCAGGCAGCAGGACTTTTTCTTTCTTCTTAGGTTTTATTTCTTCCTGTGTTTTCTTGTCAAAAACTCATCAAAGATGAACTCTAAACTCTGACTGCTGCACAGAGATACATGACATCACTTTTCCCTAAATGAGCACCCGCACTTAAAATCAAAGAGAAAAGAATTGATAGACAAATATGAAAATGTATCATTTGAAATTGGCAGAACATAAGCTGTTGATGTGCATCCTCAGCTCTCATAGCAAGAAGCTGATTCAGATGTTTTCAGGGCTTTTCAACACACAGGTTGGCGGCTGTGGTCAATTCTTACATAATGCACCTTTAAGAGGCTACATGTATCAGGAGACAGTCTAGGTTTAAGGTCTTGTATGCTCTCTGCGGGCTAACAGGTGCTCAGAGGAACCATGTTGGCTACACCTCCACTTCAGAGTTAAATACAATAAAAAACGTTTTGATTTGGTCATAACGGTCGTTAACAAATGTCTGATCATAATTAGTTTTAATTCCTCGGCAGGTCACTCAAATAATTAGAAACGTACTGTACATAAACAACTTGACTATAGTATGTTACATAACTGTCCTACTTTCACTTGTTCTTGTTTTTATTCTTTTTAGATGTTTCTATTCTCAGTTTTGGGGGAAAGTATTTCTGAATGATAACCATCGTCTCCCACCGTCTGTGGTTCGAGTTATCAGGACAGACACCTGAATAAATGCATTAAAATGATCAGACTCAAGTATCATCTCCCCATCTGACTTATGATAACCATCCAGTTCACCCACAAAGACAATTATGAGCCAGATGTTGTCAAATTTGCTGTATTCACTTCATACAAATGTTTATATTTAAAACACTGGATTTAGTCAGAGTTTGCACGTAAAGCAAAAGAAGTGGTCTTCACTTCTGGCATTGGTCTCTTTTACAGTCAGGAAACTCAAAATACGGTGACAGAAACTTAATAAAAATGCACAACATCGCACTTACTACTCATCTACACTCGCATCCTAGCTGGTATTCATCACATCTGATAACTGAAGAGGAGCATTTATACAGTGCAGATCAGTTACATCGTCAGGATCCAGCACAGGTTTATAGAAGCAAACAAACATCTACCACTGAGTCCATGTTTACACATCGTTGAGCTGAGATTACAATCCCAAAACCAGTGTGGGGAGGGTTTCTGTGTTCATTTCTACCAAAAGACAAAAACAGACTGACAGAATGGGACACAATATGGAAAAGGAACAAAAGAAATAGGTGAAAATAATCTGCAGACCAAATCCTGAATGTAATGTGGAGGTACAACATGATAAAACAGTCCGAAACCCGAGTGCGTGTTCAGTGGAAGTCCAGTTTGTCTGGTAAATCAGGCAAAGATGGTCTCCTCGCGTCTCTTCTTGGTCAGGATGGTTCCTGGTTTGTGTTGAGCGTCCGGGTGGTTGGTCAGCTCCGGGGGGCAGGTGGAGACGGGGCTCTCGAGGATGGCCTGCTTCAGGTCGTAGAACACCGCCGAGTCCTCTTTGGTGAGGAAAGTCATAGCCACACCGCTCTTACCAGCACGACCCGTACGACCGATACGATGGATGTAGTCTGCAGGGGGAGGAAGAGGAGGAAAGTGATGCTAAAGCCCATGATGGCCTCAAGGACACTTATAAATATAGACAAAAACACAAACTGAGGCTTCTTACCTTCGATGTTCTTGGCCATGTCGTAGTTAAGCACCATGGAGACGTCCTGGATATCGATACCTCGACCAGCCACGTCTGTGGCCACCAGGATATCTTTGGCTCCTGCTTTGAGGTTGGAGAGCGCAAACTCTCTCTGTTCCTGGCCTTTTCCACCGTGCAGGGTACAAGCATTGTACTGTGTGAAGAAGAAACAACCGAGGTTACATTTTGTTTATATACTTACAGTATTTCTGAACATCAAGTCAATCGACTAGCACAAGTTCAACTCATACTATAATAAGCAACTAGTTAATGGTTAACACATGTACCCTACTATAAACTACTGTTACCTTGGTTATTCAGTATGAAAGATTTATATTTCCTGTTTTTGTCCTTGCTTGTCAAATTGCTTTAGCAAATTTAATTCAAAATGTGATGACCTGTTCGTTTATGTTGTTAGGCCAATCAAATGATCAAGCAAACAGTCCTGATGAAACAGATTAGCTGAGTTTTTCAGAATAAATACTAAGAATGTTTTTTTTTCCAAACTTAAATGTTGATTGCTGCCTATTTAGTCATGAACATTTAATAGTATGAAGTGAAAACTAACATTTGAAAAAAAAAAAGTTTTCCCATCTGCAGTGACTCACCCCCATCTTCTCCAGAGACTTGGCCAGCACGTCACAACCCTTCTTCTGGTTGACGAAGATGATGATGGGAGGCTCGAAGCCATGTGACAGCACCTCCAGCAGCTTCTTCCTGCACCACACAGAATCCAAAAACACTCAGTTCTGCACTTTGACAGAAATAAATGGCATGCCGTATCTTTATGGTAATATGTCTCACCTCTTCTCTCCCTCTGACATGAGCAGGACCTTCTGTTCGACTCTCTCGTGAGGTTTACCAGCAGAGCCGATGTAAACCACAGCTGGACGTCTCAGGTAGCTCCTTGCCAGCCTCTCAACAGCTGGAGGCATAGTAGCTGTGAACATGACCGTCTGAAAGGTGCAAAAAAACAAAATACAGAGACTGAAAACACAAATACACAGTGAGAGCACCTGGCTCTGACACAACAGTCTGATGTTTGCAAACGTCTGACAGATAAACATACTTGTCTGTATTTATGTTTTCCAGATTCAAAGTTCATCATCATCTTCTCAGGGTCCTCCGCCTCCTCGGTGTCTGGTTTCTGATTGGTCACCGGGATGTACTCCAGAATCTTTTGGACGTCGGGCTCGAAGCCCATGTCAATCATACGATCAGCCTCATCAAGGACCACGTACGTGCAGCGACCCAGGACCAGGTACCGGTTCTCCAGCACATCGATCAGACGACCGGGGGTGGCGATCACAATCTGTTAGAAACACACAGTGGGTGACTATGTGTGATTTCTGTTTACATAGAAACGTTAGCTTATGAATATAGTGGCAGGGTAGGCTCTGTGTGTGTGTGTGTGTGTGTGTGTGTGTGTGTGTGTATAGAGTGTCTGACTTATGTTTTTGTTGAATTACAGTGTTTTTATAAACTAAGGAAAGCTTTTAAGAATAACTTTCACCAACTAAATTCCTTCTTATGTTGCACTTACACTACAGTTTTGAAAAGCCTGCTTTTGAGCAGTTGTCATTCACTTTATTTATAAGATTTACTTCATTTCATCACAGCTTTGTGTCCCTAATTATGGATGTACAGCTGCCACAGCAACCAGCGAAGAGAAGCTAATTTTCACTGTCTTTATATGCACACTGAACATTTTCAAGACACAAACCAATAAAGCATAGCAAGGTTAGCTTGCCTGTTGTATGAAGTAGGCAATCTATGTTACACATACTAGTATGTTACCAATATAAGCTGAATATGCCACTGAATGTATAGAGCAATATTACAATCATAAATCAGTTAGCCAAACTGTTTATAAAACCCCAGTGGAACACAGTTTGTTCGAAATCCAAAAAAATTCAACAAGGTATATTCTGTATATGTTAGTGTCAAAATGAGACAGTGTTGTATGTTTTAAAAACCAATTTTAGAAAAAGTTGCTGCTTGCTGCATGCTAACTTTAGACACTCACCTCACAGCCCATCCTGAGACGGAAGCCCTGGTCCTCTCTGGAGATTCCTCCGATCACAGCCACAGTGCGGATGCCGAGCGGTTTACCGAACTTTATGGTCTCCTCTTCAATCTGCTGCGCCAACTCACGAGTCGGGGCCAAGATCACAGCATAAGGACCCTGATCTGAGTCTTCAATCCTGCAGCCAATCAGAGAGGAGAAGAATTTAACAGACGACTATGTGGGTAAAAAAATATATTGGGGCACTATCAATGATTTTACTTACCTATCTATTTTTGGCAGGGTGGTAATCCAGACCAGCAGTGGAATCAGGAAAGCAGCCGTTTTACCGCTACCTGTCTCGGCAACACCAATGATGTCACGGTTCTGTAAACCAATAGGAATGGCCTGCCTCTGGATAGGTGTCGGATCCTGGATTTTAAGACAAGTCATTATTAGTAATTCAGCTTGTAAAAGTCTGAGGAGATATTTAATCATGAGCGTTTCACCTTTAGCTCTGCACAACTGAAACTAAAATATATCAAATATGATAAACAATTACATGCATCTGCTGGTCAAAGTTACAAAAATCAAACACTCCCGAAAACTTGCACACAGACTCTCAACCGACCTTGTATCCACATTTGTCGATGACCTCCAGGATATGTGCGGGCAGTGAATACTCCTTCCAGTTCCTGATGGGGTTCGGGATCTTTCCTCCCTTGGTGGTGATGCTGTAGTCCTCTCTGAAGATACGCCAGTCTCTGTCCGTCATCTCGTCCAGCTTCTTCTGAGACCAATGTCTGTCGTCCCAGCGCTGCTTTGCCTCCTTCTTGCGCATCTTCTTCAGTCTTGTCCTGAGAGAAAAAAACAGATTGGATTGAAGTCAGTATTTAGACTGATTTACAACTTTCTGGTCAGTTATATTTAATATACACTCAAGTTTCATGTTTTGGATTTGTTTTGCTTTGTTTCACTCACTCTTCCTGCTCCTTCTCCTCCAGTGTTCGCCTCTTTTCCATCAGGTCGCCATAAAACCGCGACTGCTCTCTCTTCTGCTGCTTCAAGTCGATACCAGCGATGAAGCCTCGTCCGTACAGCTGAACCTGATGTTTTTCTTTGTAACTGGAACACAGATTGGGAACATCATGCTGCTTAGACTGGTGCATATTCTGACAAAACACTGACGCGCTTTGATAACTTGTTCCACTGATATAATGTGTTCTTCTTCACTCACATTGGGTTGTAGTCTACTGACGTGTCTTCAGAAGCGTCCCACTCAAACACAAACTTCCTATCATTCAAATGACGAGTTCTCCGACGTTTCTTGAGCCCGCCCAGGTAACGTTCCTGTAAAGAAAAATCAAATTGAAGAGTTCATGGTTCTCACTCCCCTAATAGCTTTAATTTTTATTTTCAGCCATCGTATTTGTTCCCAAATAGGTCTGTATGTTGATGTTAACACATTTCCATCTCTGGCTTCCTCTATTTTCTCACAGACATCAAATTTTACACAGAGCTGATTAAATAAAGTTGAAGAAGCAGCTCTTCTGACAGATTTTAACTACAGACGAACAAATTAGTTTAGCATAAAGAGATTAACAGTAGATTTATAATCATAACAATTATTACCACAGTGTGGAGGAAAATATCAATCTGGGTGGGACTAAAATCACTTAGAAGCAGAGGTAAAAATCTACAAGAGAAATAAAACCAGCCTGAATATGGCTAAAGACTCAGTTTGATGAATATATACCACTAACTTCTCTTGAGACTGACCTTGATAGCGTGGAGCTCTTTGCTTTTATCCTTCTCCTCTCTGAGCTTCTGTCGTCCATCGTCGTCTTCATTCCCGTTGTTCTCTCGCTCCATTCGCTCTCTTCGCTCTCGTCTCTCCCTCTCCTGGGGGTCCTCTGTGACACACACTCTCAGTTAGGATCATTACAGTTCGATAACAGCATGCAGATTGTTTGAAAGTGACTGAACCAGAGGCTGATACACACCCAGCATTTTTCTGCCCATGTCCTGGAACATCCTTCTCTTCTTCCTCTCATCTTCCAACATCCTCCTCCTATCCTCCGTCTGTAGCTCCCTCCGTTTCAGAGCCTCGGCCTCTCGCTCGGCCTTTGAGAGGAACTTGGGCTGAAAAGGAGAAAATGAGAAATTAAGTGAGGAACAAATAATCCTGGGTTTAAAATGTTTAAGAAAATGTGAACCTCAGGAAAGTTCTCACCTTTGCCTCTGCTTCCTCTTCTGCCTTCTTCTTGGCAAGAAGCTCCTCCAAAGACAAAGGCTGGACCTGAACAAAAGCAACATAGGTCAAACACACAAATAACAACCTGAGAAAGGATGTAACGCCATGACAGATTCAACGAAACCGGATTCTTACCTTCTCTTTCTTCTTTCTTTCGTCTTCTTCCTCTTCCGTTTTTATATCTCTCTTATTTTTGCCATCCTTCGATCTGGGCGAGGGACTTCTATAAAGGAGAGTGACAGACTGAATTTAAACCGGTATAAACAACCTCTTTCAAGAGAACAATCGTTCATTTGACTAATTTTAGTATTTAAGGCCAAAAACAAAAATGCTGTGACATTTGCTCCCTTCAGGCACCCATCAAAAATAATCGCTATTGCTTAGTAGTAATAATATTAATCAGCATTAACGCGTCATGCAATCCTTCTCATTCTCACAAAGCCTGTTTTTTCTGCATTCACGTACCTGGACTTCTTGCCACGATCTTTATCACGTCGATGGCCATCTCTGTCCTTACGGCCCCTGTCTCGGTCCTTATCTCTTTCACGCTCTTTGTCTCTATCCTTGTCTTTCATGCGTCGGTCTCTGTCATTCAAGTACAAATTAGATACAATTTGTTGTCGAATGTCAAAATCAGACAAACTGTTAAGTTATACAGAAAATAAAAACTAAAAAACATGGGACGAATGCTCTGTGTGTGGAAAAAAAAGAAATTATAACAAATAGAACTTTATTCTAGTGATAAAGGTGTGTTTGTGTCCTTGCATTTTACTCACCTTTCTGGAGATTTAGAGCGCTTTCGTTCACGAGAACGATGGCGGTTGCGTGAAGGTGATGTTTTACGTTCCCGCTCTCTTGACCGGCTGCGTTTCCTCTCTCTGTCTTTGGTAGCCGAGGATTCGGCATCCTTCTTGTCTGTGGAGTCGGCTGCCATCTGCAAACATATGTCACAAACTTAAAATGTTAGTGCATTATTTAATTCTGTATTTGGACAATCACTTGAGTGGGTTTTGCCATACGGTATTGTACATTATTACTGGACATTAATTCACACACGGCATACTTTCATGTAAGCTTTTTTCTTTGAATAAATAAGCCTCATATTATTTGTTCAGCCTCTCAAAATTAATCTTTTTAAATCTTACAATTACTGAACTCTCAAGTTTAGACAACAAAAAAAGCCAAGCATAAATCCATGCTAAACACAATATAAGCAGTAGGATGGATATAAACACACATTACCAATAGACCATAAGACATAAACAAAACTAAACTGAGGGAAGTACAGTTGATGTTAAAACAGTTTGGAACTACTTGTACAGTCAGTGCAGATCCTGATGGGTTTAAGTTTATTTGAGCATGCAAAAACGAAGGCAAAGCATTAAAAAAATGCTCTTTGTTTATGGTTTATGTCTCACTAGACTGCAATACAGAGTCCAACATGAGAATATGAAGTTGAACATGTTATGTCAGCTCTTCTCCATGAATACCCGCTTATATTTCGCATTACCGAGAACCTGTTTCGTCCACAAGTACCCAAAGGTAACGTGTGGTCTTGTGGTAAAAGTTTCAGGCTCGTTTTAGTTCCATATCAAAGTTCACCATCGTATGAAAGAAAGGTTTGCTTGTCGTATGAGATGTTAAGAATGACATAAAAACAAGCAGCTCAGCCTCTGCAGAATGGATAATGGATAGCGGTTAGTATGAAGAAGCTAGCTCCTCACGTTAGCTAACAACTTAGCAAAGAAGCTAATTGTCTTCCAGAAAGTGCTCAAACATTCAACGCAGAAACCTAATTCAGATCATATATATGCAATTCATTAAACACAACCAGGCGATGTGTGGCGTGTGACATCTAAATCTTACCTTTATTTACGTGACTTGTCAACAAACACTGCGTTTTCTGTGCGCTTCAAGAAGACGCCATATTATCAGCACGGCACGAGCGAAAGTACGCAAGGGTTTCTGGGAGTCGTAGTACTGAGCGGTCCAAACAGAGTGGAGACGGCGCCATTTTACACTACATTTCCCATCGAAGTGGAGGCATTTTCTAAAGGCCCCCGACTGTTTGTCACAAGAACACCTAAGTGCCTGACCAAAAATAACCTGTTTGCCATTTTGGGCACAAGGTGGCAATCGTGTTACAAGTTAGCACGATACGGATGTTTTTACATTCATTCTAGCAGAAGTTGATACTTTATGGAAGGTTTATGTTTTTAGAAATGGAACAGAAAAGCCGTTAATGAGCTTAATTGTTATGCAGGTTAACTGCTAACTTTGGTTTATTTTACAGTTGACCTTTCAGACTGTTTTTAAACAAATGGTAGGAGTTACATAAAGCTTTTGGAAGTTTTTTTTCATATCCTTTATTTAATATCTATCTATCTATCTATCTATCTATCTATAAAACAATCAAACGCTTGTATCAGTATAGCATTGACCCTAAAATATAGTGCAGCCATGCTGAAATAGGTCTGTCTGCTCAGTATCACTTCAAAACACTCTCCTCTGCCTATCCTCCTGCAGCAGATTAACATTCAAGAAGTGCTGTTAGTGCAGACTCTACTAGAATATGTTTTTCCTGTAATCTAAACCATCCTCTGGTGTGTACGTGTGTGTGTGCTCCTGCAGACAGATAAAAGACATTTTAGATGCTGCTATGCACAGCTACAGTCCGGATTGGCTCGATGCTGATTCATATTCTGGACCTGCCTCTTCATCCACGGGGAGATCAAGAGAGATTTATGGAGCCCTTCTGAAGGTGAAACAGTTTCAGGAGGAACAGATCAAAGTTGATGGCTTAGAAAAAGAAAGGAAGCACAGAGAGGGGATAGATACAGAGGAAGAAAACAATCGACTGGTCAGACAGTAACGTCAGAGGTGAATTTATATTTCAAACTGTCGTCATTACTTGTTTTCCCTCATGAGCTTTAATTAAATTCTAAACAAGTTTGAGTGAGAGTCTGAGGATGAAAGCTGCCGATTAAATAAATTATGAACCCTTCACTCTGTCTCATACACTCACTACTACTGTGCAAAGAACTGTTATGTCTTCATTTGAGGGAGTGTGCTTCAGGGTTACTCAGAAGCAGCCATGAGGTATGTTATTAATGACATCTGTGCTTTTCTTGCTGTGACAAATCTGCCATGAAAATGGTCTGTTTTGTCTCAAGAACTGACATATTTACCATATTATTTTAGGGAATGTGAACCCTTGAACAGAGATGATTAGTAGATGGTAAAAACTGTTGGGCAGGTGCAGACAAGCAGGTCTGGAATAACTGGTGAAGTTGCTAAACCTAAATATGAAATACGATGTAGATGAGAGTCATGACACTTAGATTTAGTTTCTGTTTTTTTCATAATGTATGAGTTCTTGCCTTGAATATCTGGCTTGAAAAAAACGCCCTACATAACACATGCACATGCATTCCTAAATTGAAATTATGGTCCTGGAGCAACATTAATTATGATGTTCCAGGAAGTACACCGACATGAGTCGCAAAGCTATGACATCACAAGAGCGTGATTGGTCAGTTTCAATGATGGTCCTGGGGCAACATTAATTATGATGTTGTAGGAACAACACCAACATGGTGATATCAGATATACCGAGGTGGCACAGGGCCTTGAAGTCGCTAAATATCATGTTTTTTTGTTTGTTTTGTACATTAAAGAATGTGAGTAGTATGATTTTCTTTCACTGGTGGAAGTGTGCTTTGTAGAAATGTTCCCTATATTTCGACTCCACAAAACAATTTATAAAATGTGCTTTTTATGATGTTTGTGTTATTTTTGGACACAAATTTTCCACATTCATTACTACTTTCTTATGCCTCTTTTAATTAATCAGGTGTGTTTAATGTGCTTGAGGAGGACATTTAGACAGAGATATGACAGATTATATTATATATAAACTGGCCAAAAAAGTATCTACAGTTGCCCTTGTGCAACATTTAATTTGTAATTTACCAACAAAACGTCTCTGGGTCAACGTTTTGTTTGTGTCACAGCCAGTTAATGATTCCTCAGGTCAGGAAGCTGACCTGCTTTCACCCAGGATTGTGTAATGTTGACGATTACCTAATTCTGGTCACTAACAGCTGATTATTGATAACAGTTGAAGTTGATCTTTGTGCGTGTAAGCAAGGAGATCAATGTTAGAGGACTGACGAATTGTGTCGTTTCGGGTCAACTCTTGTGTTCAAAACACTTTTGATTTAAAGATTTAACAGGCCCACAAATATTTACCACTTTTGCAGCCCTAGAAACCGACTTCTGCTGGGGTCTCCTGATTGGATGGCACAGATATGGCTGTGTTTAGCTGTTATCCAGATGCACACATCACATCTCCAACAGCAGCTCGCTCCCCCCAACTCCTAACTGCAATCGACCCCCATCCCAAGCACCTCATGTGCCCCAGACTTGCCGCCCTTCCCCCCAATATTCCCCGATGCCAGGCATGGATGTCTAATTAAAGCCCTAGAAGAGCAGCGACTCTTGACATGCCCTCAGGGTGTGCCAAACAGTGCACATGGGCACGAAGAGGGGGATGATCTGGGGATGGTGAACAGTGTGGGTACATGGGGATTTCTGGGGGTGTCATAACATGGCGGATGAGAGGTCGGGATAGTTGCACCAGGGGAATCTATTTACCTCTGGCAGGGACACAAGGGGTCTTATCATTTCAGCAGACCTGAGCTTGAGCTGTGTGTGTGTGTGTGTGTGTGTGTGTGTGTGTGTGTGCGTGTGTGTGCGTGTGTGTGTGTGTGTGTAGACCTGGCTCACCTCGCTGCACTTTGGGAACAAGAAAATATGCAGCGCAGACGAGATAAACTGCTTAGTATACACAGCACACACTGACACACATTCATACACCAATTCACATGTACATCATCACGCATGGATGCCCTTAGCTGCACATACAGTACTCTCACACACACACACACATACAGATAATGGGACTGCACAGGCACATCTGAGACACGAGACAAAGAAACTTGGTTGAATGACAGAATTTACAGCCGTGATAAATAGATTTAATTTCAAAGAACCACAGACGAATGAATGTTTGATTTGATTTTCAGGACAATACGCACTGTATGCAAATGCTAATACAGCTTAAAGTGGTTAATATTAATGCGAGCTGGTCCTCGGGGTTTGGGGCTATAGAAAGGCCGTGTGTGTGCTGTCTAGTGATGTCTGTGTGCCTCACTGAGTCGCCCAAAGCACACAGACATGCCCAGACTGAGAGCCTGGACCTGTCACATCCGAACAGCTTTGGACTGAACAATCCGAGAGACGGAGAAGGACGGATTGATTGAAAGAAACTTCACTTCAATAAGTCTGGAACAATCAGAAAGATCCAGCTTTGATTTTTTGTTATTTTTGTGCCGGCTCTGGCTGCTGCTGTCTGGTCTTTTGTGTAGAGGAGGGATGGCAGAACAATCCAGACACATGCAAACAATCCGAGAGAGAAATAACCATAATTTTAATATGAATATACAATGACAGCTTGTGTTTGAAAAGCTAAAAAGGACGTTCAAGGAGTGGTTCAAGATCGTTACAAGTCTTGCATCTGTTTGGTGAATATACAGCCAGGAGCTTAGCTTAACATGAACACTGGAAACAGGAGGGAAACAGCTAACTCATGCGCTGTCTGAAGGTAAAAATAATCCGCTTACCAGCACTAAAACTCTCTTATTAATATATATGCTCATTGGACAGCACATAATCCCCTGTAAAACCATGAATTGTCTTTTTTCGACTTTTTTTCCAGGATCAAACATACAACAGATAATGTGTTTCTTTCGAGGTGCTGGGAGATGGATTTTGTTTCTTTAAGACAGAGCCTGGCTGTTTCCCAGACATGTGACTCTGATCCTTTGGTCTCAAGTCTCAAATCAACTCCCAAGTCATTTTATCTTTGGCAAGTCAAGTCATGTCGCAGGTTGTGTCAAGTTAAGTCAAGTCATTAGTTAAAGAGACAGGCACTACACCTCAGTGTTCAGATAGAGGGTGAATAGAAGTGCTGCAGAAATGGACAGTTTGAGAAAAGCTTATAAGTTTAGCTTATTTGTTTGATGTGTGGTATAAATGTGTTGTCGAATGTTATTTTTGTAAGTTTGTCTGTAAGATTAGGGGTCTTTGTTTAGTTGATGCTAAAGTGTACATTGTACATTGATAAATGTAAATACAATTTTATATATAAAAAAACAGTCATCTCGAGTTCAGGTCAAAATGACTTGAGTCCACATCTCTGCTGTTTCCAATCTTTATGTGAAGCTAAGCTAGTCGGTTGCTGGCTGTAGCCTTTCCTTACAAACATGGTGTTGATTCTACTACTTGTATTATGCAGACATACAGTAGGTGGAAAATTGATACAAAAATATACACAAAGACATCGTAGTGGCCGTGCCTGCAGGACTGAACCACGGGTAGATGCTCATATGGGAAAGTGGAGAATGTCACTCTGCAGCCAGCTGAGCCTTTGACATACAACCCCATTTTCCATCAGAGACAGGAGTTATGACACTGTCAGAGCAGCTGTGGCAGTGTGTGTGTGTGTGTGTGCAGGCAAGCATATAAGGGAATGTAACCTATATGTCAGTCTGCAGATAGCTCATCAGTAACCAGGCAGCATAGCAAACCCCCCATCCTCCCATCAGCTCCTCTGCTACCTCCTCTGCCGCTGCCGTGCAGGAGAGGTCTGATAGGTTGATTGTGCAATGTGTGTGTGAGACTGCATCATGTGTGTGTTTTTTTTTATATGTGTCTGCGCTGCCATGTCTGATAGATGATGTGCTTATGTGGTAATGAGCCTCGCTGCACTGCAACCATTTTCTCTGACTTCCCAAGAGGGTTTCAGATGGCAGCACTCTTCCCTAAATCATCCTCACTCCGGTTCAAGATCCTGATCCTCCGCAGTCTCACCGTCTCTGCTGCAGGCACCTGTCCATGCAGGGAGGAAGGGACACATGTCTAGACCGCACAGATCACTTGCTGCTGACCTGTTCATTAGTTTACATCAAATATGTCAGTGCCATACATGTGTCATTGATGGCTTGTACAAATCTATTTTTCAAGCAGGGACCGATTTTCAGGAAAATGTCCTGGACAGGGAGGTAATTCTATCAATAAATCAGCATGCAGCCTCCTGTTTCTTTTATTGTTATATGTTCACTGACAAGTAAAAAGAAAGTTAAATGTTATTGCGTACAAACGCAATGACACTATTCCATCGAATTAGAAAAAATAAAGCAAAAACAAAAGATTTTTTAGTTTAGATTTTTCCTGTCTTTATGCTAAGACAAGCTATGCTAACTAGCAGCCACACATACAAACAGTATCATCAATCTTTTAATGTAATTCTCGACAAGAAAGCACATAAGTGTATTTCCCAAATTGTTCCCAAAATATTCCTTAGTTAAAGTGGCAATTTGTAACATACAGCCAGAATTTTAGTTTAAAACATAAAAAAAAGAGTGTGAGGAAACATCAGTGTTGATGTTTAGTCATATTTACGTAGCAGGACTGGGATACTGGAAACTAAAAATAATAACTAGCTGAGCTCAGCTGCTTGCTTTAGCCTCATATTTACCACAGAGACATGACACATGATATTGATCTCCACCTCTCTCAGCAAATACATGTATTTTAAAAAATGTTGAACTATCACTTTAAACATGTAGTCTGCAGTAAAACCAACACAAATAGTGAAATAGCTTCACCCAACGATGTGCAGTCTTTGTCAGAGAACCACAGCGGTGCTTGAGTTCCTCATCCTCTACTGTCGTACAGTATAATCATGCCTTGGAGCGACCTGCTGCCATATGACAGGCTCAGTGAGCCTTTGTCAGAGGTTTATCTGATTTACAGGGACATGTAATGCACATGGGCCAATCTTTTATACGTGTGTATTTATGCATGTATCTGTGTGAGATAGTCAAGCAGACAGGGAAACTGTAGGAATAGATAAGAGAGAGCAGTGTTGTAGACGGACAGGCTGGCAGCCCTGTTTATCCAAGAGACCATCAAACCACTATTTCCAGCTGTAGAAAATCAATGCTGAGGAGACAGGAGATTTAATATATCTGAGACTGGTGTTGCAGAGTAATTTCTCACAATTTCCTCATCACCTACTGTACAGAGTTAAAGGATGTGGAGGTCATGAGCCACTGCTGCATCCTGTGTTTGATAGCTCAGGAATGGCAAACATTCAGCTTCTACTTCCATGTTGTATTATCAAGGGTCAGAGTGTGACAGCAGGACGCAGCCACAGAGATCCTGATAAGAGCCCGTATCAGTCGAGAGAAAGACAAAGCAAATATAGTGACGGAGGTCAGGAAGGATGGTCGGTTAAGTGAGAAGAAAAAACAAGAAAAAAAGGATCTTCACATCTGGGGCAAGCGTGAAACATACAATGTTTGACATCTTTGCAATAAAATGTGCCAATACATTTTCTGTGAATGGACTAAACTGTTTATTATTTTTCATCTATATTTATATACATCTATATGTACTTATATACTGTTTTTATTTATAACAAAACATCATACTTTTTCCTCATGGCACAAGTAGAAAGTGGCATGAAAAGAAAGGACTCACCAGTATCTGAACTTAGTTACATAATATTATTAACTCTGAAGCCGTACCTACAAATTGGCAGCCCATGTAATATAGTTAATATAGTATAATATATAATCTATCTATAAAAATGGCATTTTGGAGGTTAATGCTTGTGATACCAGAGTCCTCTTGTTCACAACGTTACATTAATGTCTTTAGCTCAGACATTTCTTACACACAATAATAAATCTTAGGAGGGACTCTACGTACAAACTCTGTGAATGACTTATAAGCTAATGCAAGTCTATCCCAGGCTGCTTAAGTAGGACAACATGGTATCCAACAACAAATCTCCTTTTTTCCACACACAAAACAATAGAAAGTGGCAAGTTTTCACAACTAATCATGTAACACGATGTATGCATGGGGCATTAGACATGTGTGTATGTAGTATGTTGCGGGGGAAGGGCTGATTCCTTAAGGCTGTGTTCATGCTTCAGCGCTGTAACATCCATGGGCTCGCTTTGACACCATACTGTGTCGCCTCCGTCATCATCTAATTGTAGGCCACACAGTCCTGAGGGACTGAACTAAAAAGTACAGTTTGATGTCCGGAAATCTGTTTGAATACAAATATGACTGCGCTTGATTTTAGAGCTAGGCTAAAATTGGTGCCATTTATATTTTTCTGTAGAGAGTTAGCAGGAATTGTGGGCCTATTGTAGATTAAATCAGTTGGACTTTCATTAAGACATATATGTTTTATCTGCATCATGGACTGATTACTATGAATGTGATGCCAACCACTGTGCCCTTGACCTGAGAAATAAGTCTATCATTCTTTGTGTAGACAAAATAGACTATGTGCTGCCAAGCTATCAGTCTTTCTTCCTCTCAGGGAGCCTTGAATTAGATTAATTTACCAAAATAGTCTTTTGTTCTAATTTGATACAGTTGCAAAGTCCTGTTTGTTGGATGAGAATAAAACTTAAATGGACATTTTCTGATATCTTATGTGAACGTGTAAATATATAGTGCTGATATATACATGTATACATGATATTCCAATTACGATATGAGTCACATTTTTTATGGGAATGGTGGTTTTTGCATTTAATTTTCAATAGAAAATTATAAAAAATTATTTTATTACTTTTGCTGGGGTCTGTATCTGTAAGCATGTTCCCTTGTGTACATACGGCCCGTATGCTGTGACACATTTTACCTTCACCAAAAACTTGCAGCTCCTGCGATTTGGATATTGTACTTGTCCATATTGCAATTTTGACAATATTTCAATTAAAGGAGACATATTATGCTTATTTTCAGGTTCATAATTGTATTTTGGGTTACTACTAGAATTGGTTTACATGCGAATACCAAGTCTACTCTAATCGGTCAGCTCACACACGCCTGACCCAGCACCGCTAGCAGCTGTGCTAAGTCGATTCTTACGTGCCAAACTAGATGCTAGGCATAAATTACGCGAATGTGTGACATGGTGACATAGTGTGATGTCACAAAGTCATTGAATAAAAGGCGGGACTACTGACGAGGCGTTTCAGGAGCAGTGTTTTCTTGGGAGAGAGGAGCTTCTGTTGGTGCCGACTTTGACCTTTTTTTTTTACTTTCAAGATCTTTTACATGCACAACAATCTATATAAAACACTGAAGGAAAGGGAAAAACGACGAAAGAGCATAATAGGTCTCCTTTAACTGTGCAACCCTAGTATTTACCCACAATGCTTATTTCTTCATAACCAGTGATCAGTACATGCATTAAGGTCTAAGGTCGACTTTAGTTTTAAGTTTAACACAGAAATAAACACCGACTGTAAATGAACTTCAGACATATTTATTTAAATAAAGATTTAAGGAAAGTAACGTATGACAATAACAAATACAGAATTCAGTCAATAATTTAAGCCACAACAGGCAACTTGACATAAAACATTTTGTTTTGCTTCAGTAACATTCTTTTAAGGGGTTTCTAATAAACAGTTTTATGAGGAAGATATGTACAACAAAACGAGCAAGAGAGAAACTGTAAAATGGTGGCTCCGTATTGAACCAAATGGAGTTTGTTTAGAAAAGCACAATGCACCAGATAGGAGTAAGAAGTGAAAAAATAAAGACTGAAGCAGAGCTACAGAAGACATGTTTTAGATGTCATGCTGTTTCCAACAACCCACTCGTGGCTGCGACCAGCGTGCGGTCTTTAAAACCATGTCGAGATCATGAGCAGTCCGCTGCTCCCTGAAATGTCCAGCCGTCACCTTCGCAGTGGCTTCTGTCTAATGCTACAAATAAAAGGTGAGGCGCCCTCTCGGAGAACCATCCCTCCCTCTCTCCGCGAGGCAGGAGCCCCGCTCACACTGTTGCTAAGCAACACGTGAAATCCCAGTGTTCTGTACATCCAGAGATCTCCGGGCTTCCTGGTGCAGACCTACTAATCATCAAGTTCTCCATTAGCCGAGCTGTCAACAGCTGCTAATGCCAGAAGACTCAAGTGAACAACATCAACAGCTACAAAAAACACTGAAAGAGATCCACGAGCAAATAGAAACATTAAAAAAAAAAGCTACTTAAAGGGTGATATCACCAATTTTACACAGTAAAGTATGTTCACAGGTCTTAGTGAGGACGACTGCATATGTGAAAAAAGCACTAGAAAGCTTTCTGTGGCTCTAGAGGAAGCTGCATGTAATCTGATAAATTGCCTCCAGTGATGTCACACAGTAGCTAAGGTGCATTGTGGGTAATGTAGGCACCATTAAATTAGAAATTAGGGCTGTCACGACATCAGATTTTAACTACACAATCATCGTGGCCAAACAAATTCACGATAACGATATTATCATGATATCTATAGACTTTTTTTTTTTTTTATAAATTACCCTCAAAAATGTGTGTGTTTCAAAAGCTGGCACCTACATTACCCACAATGCAACTTGACATCACTGGAGGCAGGAGTATTCCTCAAGACCTGCAAACACACTTTAATGTGTAAAATTGGTGCATTTACCCTTTAATAAATGGACCATGTCAAGAATAATTTCCTGGGAAGTTGCAAAAATAAAATCAGAATATCTATAAAGCATAAAAAGAAAACTCTTTACTCCAGACAGGTCCAGCCTGTGTAATTGTGTTATTCAACTCAACATTCCCACTGATCATCTCAGGGACATTTAGCGTTAATGCAGCTTTCCAGGCTGGAAATGTCAGCAGGGACATCTTAGATAACTGTTAACAATGAAAAATTCATCTTAAACCAGCACCTGGAGCTCGCTGAAGCAGGCCCACATAACACATTTACAGTCCAAGTTTAGAGTTGAGGACTATTTATCTGGAAATATCCGTGAGACAGAGGATTCAAAAACAAAGATTTCTATGGCTCCTTAAAATAAATCAGTCTGGTTTGGCTTGTGTAAAAAGAAATCTTTGTTCTGGAACATATATCAAAAAACTGGGATCCATTAAGCAGCTGTTAAAGTAGCGAGGAACAATGAGACGATGCATCACTAAAATCAAGCCTTACGGTTAATAACATTGAACAATTAAGACTGTGTGGTGACGGGTGATGAAAGGGGATCTGACAAAATCATGCTCAAGAGAGTCTTTACAAGGCTCGGGGCTTTTGTGTTTGTTTTTGTCACAACACGTCCACCCTGGACCGTTTCGTGGCTCATGTGAGTGCTGAGTCACATTGCGCTCCTTTAGATGTTGCACTCGCTTCGTCCTCCCACTGCCTTTGCAAATAAACACTCCTGCTTGCCAAATCCCTCCCTTCTCTCCCCCTTTTTCCTTCAGCTTTAATTTCCAAATGAAACCCTGCGAGGGGTCGGCGGGGGGGAGGAATAATGTCTTCAAGGGGCGCTGTTTTAAATTCCCTGAGCCGCATTTCCATAGATACCACTTCCTGTCACTGTCAAATTTTACATTTCATCTCGTCACTCAGCCCGTATCGTGACCTTAAGGAGACATTCAGATGGAGAGATGGATGGGAGAGGGCGCCGCTATCAGAATTTCAAATGGGTCTCATCAGGTTAATGCAGTCAGCGTTTACAACCACTTCCTCGTAGAGAGGAGGACCTTATTCAAGCTGCGTCTCTTTATGCGAGGAATCTAACAGACCTCAAAGTGCCTGTTTGCTCTCTTTCTACAAGTATATTTAAATGATCAGAAACATTTTCAACATCAAACATTTTTTAACTCTGTCTCTTGACTGTGTGCTGGTGACGGGTCATGATCCAAGAGTCAGAGTTGAATAAAGAGGGTGTAGCAGTCGAGGTGGTTGACAGGACGGTTTTGGGGAGGATGCTGCAAAGGAGAGAGATCATTGCTCTCTTTCCCTTGCACACCCTGGCATCAATTTCCTTGTCCTTGCTTTCCTTTTTTTCCCCAGCGTGATCTCAGCAGTATTCACATGATGGAGCAGCTCTTGGACTTGTCCTTGCTGAAGGTGGAGGAGAGCAGATCTGTCTTGCTGGGCAGGTGTAGGAGTCTCTTGGAGAGGCGGCGGACCGGGCTGGGTTTGTTGGCAGGCTGGAGTTTGTTCATGCAGGCCAGAGCTGCAGTACGGAAAACGCTGTGGATGCTCTTTTCTGATGTGAAGGCGGAGCACTCCAGGTAAGTCTCCGCTCCGAGCTGCTTGGCCATGGAAGAACCCTTCAGGAAGGAAAGTAAGTGAAACTGAGTAAGAGATTAAAACAAAGGAGGATTTCTATGAGTCTAGACGGAAGACTTAAAATGACACACAGGAGGAAAAGGTAGTCATGGAACGAACCTGTTCGTAGGAGATGGGAGTCTGTTTCTGATTGGACAGCTCCATGCGTGTGCATACGTCTGTGCGCAGGTCTGTCTTACAGCCTATTAGTAGGATCCTCGTGCTGGGACAGAAGTCCTGGATCTCTGCTTTCCACTGTGAGGAGAAGACAAACTGGTGTCACGTATTTTTTTAATCTAAAACATACAAAGAGTGAATATGGGGCAGATTATTGATGAACCATCTGATATCGTGGTGTTGATCCTGCGACATCATAAGTAATGTTGCTCCAGGAACATCATTGAAACCGACCTGTTTATCCTGTACATGTCATATTTTTTTCAATCCATATTGTTTATTTTTTTTTGCTCATGTTCGTTTGTTGGTTGGTTTGTCAGCAGGATTACATAAAAAATAATGAGAGGATTTCCACGAAACTTGGATGGAGGATGGGTCTCGGTCCGGAATAGAGCACATTAACTTTTGGTGAGGATCCGGGAATTTTTTCTGACTTTCATTTATATTGCGTTTTTTCAACATTTTTGTTAGTTTCTGGGAATAATGAATGGATCTTGATGAAAACAATCAGACATATTTTGGTGGCTGGTCTCTATTAGTGAGTACAAGGATTAAATGTGTGTTATTTGATATTGGATTAAGCTTGATTGAACTGAAGGGGACTGTTGGGCCTTGGCAGAGGTTTGTTTGAATAGTGTGCAGATCTGCTCTGTTTCCTTTGTCAATCGTTCTTCAACCACTTATTGTAATGTGTTGAATTACATGCCATAGTTTGTATAGTGGAAAAATTTATAAAAAAAAAAACTTGGATGACACAAAAGAAAAAAGGAGACAAGTAAAATGAAACCGATTAAAATGAAGATTGTGGTGTTGTCAGCCTGTCATGTTCACACTGCAGCAGTTTATAATAATATAAGTACCTTCTTCAGCGCGCTGTCTACTGTGTCTGGTCGGCTGATGTCGAAGCATAAGAGCACTGCGTCTGAGTCGCTGTAGCAGAGGGGTCTGACGTTGTCGTAGTACGGAGAACCTGGAGAGACAGAGGACAGTCAGGACACACACTTAGAAATATGTTACGTAGCTAAGGGACAAGAAGAACGTACGATGTTATTAAAGTGGTTAAGGAACGTGGGCGCTCTGAAAATGTAAAGTCTGACTCAAGTTTTCGACGTGTCAGCACGCAGAAATAGACAAAAAAATGTCTCTTTCTATGGTTTGAATCCAGCTGACAGTATTATAATGTTCTATCACAATCATCCTCCTCACTTTCACACAGTACGAACACAAACAGTCACGTACACCCCTGCCAAACTGATAAGAGAGCAAAGCATTTCTTCAAGCTTGATGCCTTCCCACTGAGAGGAATATTTCCAGTAAAGTAAACTCACTGACTGAGTCACAGGCTGTGCAACTCTGCACCAATCACGTCTTTCCATTATTAGTCAACAACAAACTTTATTTTTTACCAAACTTTTGTCTGAGGAAAAAAAAAACTACCAGATGTCCTGTGAAGCCAAATGATCATCACAGGATACTGAGTTTTTTTTTTTGGCTTGAATGTTCAGCATCAGAGGCCAAAAGAGACAAATTATGCAATTGAATCTGTTAAATAATGTCTGTGTTTGTATCCAAAAATAAGGATAAGGAAAGTATATCTAGGTCAGCGAAAGGTATTCCTCTTGAAGCCAAAAGTTTGACATCCTGGGAAACACATTTATTTGCTCTCTATTTTCATTCACTTTCAGCATATTTCCTGAAATGTTGAACTATTCCTCATAAGGCTAATTCACAGAATAACGCTATAATATTAACATAACGTCCATAGTTTTAAAAGTCAAATATTTTAATTGCAATTGCAGCGCCCCTCGGTGGCCAATCACTCCTAAACTTTAACTTGTAATCTACTGGTTCGCTCCATTTAGAGCTGGAGGGTCGGATTTTCTGAGCTCCCAGACAGCAATTTCAACTGGAAGTCGCATTTCTGACGTGTAAAGTCGGAAGAGGCACCTTATCAAACATGGCCACTAATATCCAAGATGGCTGTTCTGTTCATCAGTGGCTGTGAAAGCTGCAGAATTTACTGTTTAATAGCACTTCTATCCTATTTGTGTCTCATTAATAATGCTTTGAAGTCGCTCAGTATCACATACAGTTTGAGAGACACTTTCAAACATGCTGGCTGGCTGGATGGCTGAATGGATGGATGGATACGGCAATACCCAAAATCTGAGATGACACATAGTCTCATATCATGATAACGATATAATATTGATATATTCCCCAACCCAACAAACCAATTCCTTAAAACGACCACATTCACTATTCATCAGCTCACTCAGACAAGTCTGATTGCGGTCTCATAAATACGACACTTCAGCTATGAGAATGTGAATTATGGTGTGAGACAAACATATTTTCCTGCTGGAAGAGAAACACATTTTCCTCACATTTCCATAAATGGCACAGCTCTATATATGTATTTTAGCTCTCAGGAAGGCTTCTGTGCTAAAAACAGACTGACAGGATGTCCGCTTTCTATTGTCTTCCCTCTGCCACCTAATCACTCCCCACACAGCAGCACCAAGATTTAATTTCCTACTCCTGTCCTCAGGGGCCAAATGTGCACTAGAAGATTTCCTTGTGAATATAAGAGGGTGTAATTATATCAGGAATAGATACTTCTAATAAGCTTCAACCGGGGAACTAACTAACAATCATGTTGTCGTGATGAAATTGGCCGTCTTGTGAGACATTAATGAATAACTTTAAATTTCAAGGCCCTTCTGTCTGAATATTTAACTTAAATCTGCAAAGTAGGACAGCTAAACTTACACAACGCCAACCTATCAATAACATATTTTTTAGTGGGAATCAAAAGCGCCGTCACATAACTATCCAGGGTGATGTAAGGCTTGAGAAAGAGGAGGCAGAGAGATCTAAAGAGGACACAACTTCTAGCACCCACCACCTCCCACACATTAGCAGCCCCCTGCCTGGACACACAAACAAACATAGGCACATAAACAGCCTTTCAGTTGAGCGAACATTAGCTGATGCATGGAAACTGCCCTCTCTACTCTTACAGACGGACGGAGAATGGAAGGAGCTGGAGCCTTCCATTTTATTAAAGATGCAATATGGACTGGAAAAATACGCCTTTGAGATGTTTTTATTGTGAGAAAATTAGCGCTGAGGTGAAATGTTCAATTGTAAGTACCTGTTTTGTATGTGAAAGATGATATAATATTGGGGTAAGACAGCTGGAACAATGAAATTAGAGGTGAAACGATTTGTCTATTATTTAGTTAGTTAAATAACCAAAAAAAAAAAGTATCTTGTTTCACCTAAATTTCAAGTATTTGCAGCTTTTCTTTATCTCATGTGATTTTAAACTGAACATCTTTAGTTTTCAGACTGATGGTCGGACAAAACAAGAAGATCTGAAGATGTCAACTCATACTCATGCACATAAACCACCCTTTCATTTGAGCGAACATTATCGGCTGCAGAGTTTTTTGAAGATTGATTTACCAAACATTCTCTAGTTTCACCCAATTTGGTAACGCTTTACATTAAAGGAGCACTATGTAGTTTTGGGAGAGAAATTCAGACTCAGAATTTTAATATTTACAATATTAATGAGGTAATAATACAAACTCAGATATTTGGTTTTTTTTCCATGACTGAACAAACAAGCTGTGCTCAGAGGTAAATAAGGTCCTCAGAACACTGTTTGAAGCTAAAAAGGTGGCAGGGTCCGCCACATATAAACAAAGTAAAACAGTATGAAATTGTGTTGTCCTTTAAGGTCAGTTTGTTTATTCAGTTTATTCATTTAAACTCATTAATATTGTAAATATTAAAATTCTTAATTGAATTTCTGCATTCATACATTTTATTTCCTCCATTTTCCTGTGATAACAAGTTCATTTCATTTGTTTTCTCGAGATCTCGAGTTATTATCTCGAAATAACAACTGCCGTTTTCCCGAGATAATGGGATAATTTTCTCAAGATCTCGAGATAACAAAACTTGAACACAACAACACTAATCGTATTAATGTTAACAAGAATCTTATAAGGGCCTTATTATCTATTTGCCAATGCTTATTAGAAAAGCATCACCCTAATCTCTATGTATTTGCAGCTTTTCTTTATCTCATGTGATTTTAAACTGAATATGTTTGGCTTTCAGACTGTTGGTCAGACAAAGATGTGAAGATGTCCACTTTGGCTTGAGGAAACTGTGATTGGGGTTGAAAAATCTTTATAAATAAACATAACAAAGACTGAAAATGGAAAGAAACATTAAGAGCGACAGGAACTGTCTGTTTGTGTGTATTGCAAATGTAAATAGGTGTTATGCAATGTTTCCTCTGGAAAGGGTGACTGTCCAGAAAGTTTTTACTCCGTGGGAGACAAACACACAAACCTACATTAGTTCACTGCTGGTTTCGGTTACATAAGACCTTTTTTTTTTAGGCGGCACACACCATAAGGCAGTGAGGAGGTCATGCATATCTTTTCTCTCAGTATCCCTCACTTGTGCCTTCTGTTCACAGCCACACACACACATAGTAAGACACACACACACACATGCTTGCCCACACTCTCAGAGACTTCCACCCCCTGTATGGATGAGGCATCCCCCTCTCCCCTGTGAAACAACCCCTCTGCAGGCCAACTGGCACTGCTCAACTTCCTCTGAGCACAATGCCTCAGCCAGTGCTGTTATGAAATCAATCCATACATGAGTGGATAGCTCCTCTTATTGATCCTATTTACATATTTTTTATCTGTAGGTTTAAAGTCATCATGTCAATTAACCTATTAACACGACCCACTATACATTTTCACAACAGCGACAATGGTCACAAACATTTCAGACATTTTGGATCCAAAAACAAGGAGAGACACTGTGAAGTGTTTGTGTCAGGGCTGAAACAAATGTCTGATCTGCAGATTATCTTCTCAGTTAATTGAGACGATAAAAAATGAAATAAAATGCTCTATCTTCAGTTTCCCAGAGGTCATGGTGACGTCTTCAAACGTCTTTTTTTGTTCAACCAACAGCACAAAACCAAAAGATATTCAGTTTACAATGATTTAAAATACAGCCAACCAATACTCGATTTTTAGGGCTGATGCCGATATACACACATTTATGCAACGACCCCTCAAATGTGGTTGTTAAACACTTGTTACAAACATATAATGGAGGCAGGATTTTTTACAGTTAACAACGAACTTTATTGCACAAGACAACACTAATCAGCCTAATTTTACCCAAAGCATCTTTTTCTGCATTATAATCTCTTGTATATATATAAAAAAAAAAGGTTTCATTTATGCTACCAATATATCTGTGAGGTACCAATATCAGGCGCTTACATAAAACAGAGAAAAGCAACAAATCCTCACATTAAAGGAACTGTAACCAGACACCTGTTGGTAATTGTGCTTGGAAGTAAATCAAATGATTATTCAGTTATCAAAATGGCTGACAATTAGTTTTCTGTCGATTAACTAATTGATTAATCGACTTATAGTCGCAGCTCTCATATGAATTTATGATAAAATTGACCCAAATTATTTACTTACAATAAGTAATTTAGTCTTTGTTATAGAACAGGTTTGCAGAGAATTAAAACCACATTTCTTGGATATAATAAATGATCCTACTATGATTTTTGATAACTTGACCTCTTCTCCTCAGGGCCCTGACACACCAAACCGACGTCAAAGACCTAGTAGCGACAAAGGCTTACTGTTGGGTCGCCTCACAGCGCCTGTGTCTCGGCAAAAAAAACGCATGGGAACACACTGCAAAAACTACAGCTGACGGCATACTGGGTCTCATTGTCATTGAAAAAGGGGAAACTGGTAGACTAAGGACTGCGGATATACAAACCGTTGTTATGATAAAGCAGTGTTTTTTGACACCACTCTTGCTTATATCCACTTCTAATCAAGAGTTTGTCTGATGAAAAGTTTCAAACGGCACTGTTGACCAAGTGAAGGCGAAAAATATGGAGAAAATGCACTAAATGGGTGAAATCATGAATACTACAGCGACAGGCTCACAGGGCTTGAATCCACTGAATCACCTGTTTACCTACTCAAAAGATTAGCTCCATATACAAGTATACAAGAGAAACAAACTAACATGTAGCTGAACTCTTATAAAGATCTCAGTATAAAGATCAGTCCACGCACCCTTTGAATTGATTAATTGATTGATCCATTAATCCACAGACAAAACAATTAAACAGCAATCAAGCAGGCAAGTTATTTTCAAGCAAATGTGCCAAATATTTCTTGGTTTTCCTTCTTGAATGTTCAGATTTGCTGCTTTTCTGTAAACTGGATATCTTTAAGTTTTGGAGTGTTCAGACACAGATTCAGATCTTTATTGTGATTATACCCAGTTACAGCGAAACTCTGTTTGGCTTCTCTTAGTTAATTAAATAAGAAGAGCAAGACATGTAACTGAAAACAGACTCTGTGTCCTGCCCACGACACTATCTGATACAAATCACAAGTAACAACCTACTAACACTGAATAATTTGAATCTGCAACGCAACTAGAAACTATGATTATTAAATAAATGTAGTGGAGTGAAGAATAATGTGGCAGTGAGAAGATATACTCAAGTAAAGTACCTCAAAATTGTACTTAAGTAGATTGTAGTTAGTTACATTCTATCACTGGTTATTCTAAATTTTGACACTAAGATATTTGTATGTCTGTACTGTATATCTGTCCAGATTATCGGTTATTGGTCTCCTTGATTACTAATAATAAGTATCGGCCCCTAAAAAAATATATCGGCCGATCCCATTTAAAGGGTAACTCCATCGATTTTTCACATTTAAGTGTGTTTACAGGTTTGTGGAGCACTACTGCATAAGTTAAAAAAAAAAAGAAAAAAAGTATTTTAAAGCCTTTTGTGTCTCCAGAGGAAGCTGCATGTAATCTGAGTTGCATTGTGGGTAATGTAGGTGCCAGGTTTTGAAAAAGAAGAATGATGTGTGATTGAAAAAAGAGTTATTTCTACTTCTGCTGCTATTATTTTGATCATTTGTTTTTAAACTGTCCATAATGAGTCCAACAGTATAGGGGTGCAATATTAGACCAGTGGACTACTTTTTAAAACCTGATGCCTACATTACCCACAATGCAATTTAGCCACTGAGTGACATCACTGGAGCCACAAAAGGCTTTAAACTTCTTTTGTTACCACAAATGCAGAAGTACTCCTGTAAACACACTTCAATCTGTAAAATTGGTGGAGTTGACCTTTAATAATACTACAGGCTGTGCGGAATATATAATATATAAACTGCTGAAATTTCCAATAATACTGTAGTTACAGTTTAATTTTCAAAATCTTACAGATCAGACTGCAGAAGTTGAGGATTAAACCAGTCATCTGACTAAAATATAGCTGTGATGTAATGCATGTGTGAATATATACTGTAAACTGGGGATCTTACAGTGTATTCCAGTTAAAGGCTCAGTTGTATTTGTCATATTTGGGCCCCTGTTTACCCTTGATTGCAAGGTCTTTTTTGAAAAATTGCTTGCCTGTATCATTTCCCATTAATTTTGCATGATTCTCCATGCATAACTGTGGATTTTGGCAGGCTTAATCCAGGCAGCCTCGTTGCTCAGGCCTGCACCAATCCACCAAAGAAGATCTCCCAGCAGATTTCACACCAGTGAAAAGCTGCTTAACTGCATCAAAACAGGATTGGCAGATAGTGAAGTCTGAGTAAACAGCAACAACACTGTTTGTAAAAACAATGACTGAGACGGAGCTCAATTTACCCGGCTCCATGCGGGTTAACTACAGTGTTGGGAGGGTAAACAAGTTCAACAGACCGACCCATGAATACAGTACTGAAACTACCTCACTCATTACTCACACACAAACATTGACCATCAAAGCAGGGGGGCGAATTTTAAATTGGCTGAGTCAAATAGATAGAGGGGAGGGGAGATAACAGCTCTGTACAAGAGTCAGTTGTATAAAGAGTATCAGAGTTTAATCCTCACCTGACGTGTCCCAAAGGCTGAGCTCAACACGCTGCTCCTCGAGCTCCAGACAGGCTGTGTAGTTCTCAAACACAGTGGGGACGTAAGTCTAGAAGTGAAGAACAAAGGAAAGGGCTTAGGGAGCATATCACCTGTCTTTGACTGATTAGTCATGTAGAGGACAAGAGCGAGTGCTCATTACAATTCAAAAAGTATTGAATATACAGTATAAATATATATTTTTAAATCAATATAAAGACATATCAATCCCCTCATATGACCAAACTTTTTCCCTTGGAGAGCCAGAAAGGAAATTTAATGGTCGAACGATAAACAACAACAACACCTATTGTATTGTATTGTATTGTTAAAATGCAAAATGTCTCAAGGATTGAAAAATAATTACTAATAAAGGGATCCTAGATATTTAAAGAGCCTTTTTACCTTCCACAAAATAAAACATCTTTTTTTTTTTAAAGGTGCACTATGTAGTTTTGGGGCAGAAAAAAATCTTCATTGATTGATTTTTTTATGTCAAAACAAACTAAATAAATGAACCATCTTCATACTCATGACTGAACAAACTGACCTTAAAAGACAACACAATTTCATACTGTTTTACTTTGTTTATACTTGGCGGACCCTGCCACCATTCTAGCTTTGAACCTTATTTTCCTCTGAGAACAGCTTGTTTATTCACTTATGGGAAAAAAAAGATTATATATTATATTTCAGTTTGTATTATTAGGTCATTGATGTTAAAAACATTAAAATTCTGATTTTGAATTTTATCCAAAGTGCCCCTTTAAACAAACTTTTACATTTTTCTCCCTAGAAACATCTGGGGGCCAACTTGAACCCCTGTCTTAAAATGGTGATTAACTTATCTTTTAATTAAACACAAAGGTTCAGCTCAAAGATCATACAGTATGATCAATGATCTTACTCTAGTTTTGTTCTAAATCAAATATCCTTTAAGACACATGTATACTAGTCCAGTTAATGCTATCAGATATGTGGCATCAGATCTTATTATAATCACTATTAATTAGATAGGTAGCACTGATTTGCCGCATGTCTTGTAAACACATAAAAGTATCCTTCAGGGAGTGTTAAAGTATATTTATTCTGCCTCTAGGGGGGAACTGGATTGAACAAACATGACTTGCAATTCAAATGATCAATATCTGTTCCGATCAGCCCACAGTATCCAACGCTGCGCACAGATCTCTTACCTCTGGATAGCAGTCCTTTGCCAAGACTTGTAACATCGCTGTTTTACCGCATTGGACGTCCCCGACCAGCACCAGTTTACACCTCGCTACGCACGGCTGCGTGAGTCTCCTCTCCTTCATGGTGGAGCTGAAGTGGCCGAGCGGCGGGTGGAGCAGAAACAAGACGTGGAGGTGATGAAGTTTGTGTAAAATCCTCTCTGCGCGCTGCGTCCCTGATGTGGTTCAGTCAGTCAGTGAGTCAGCGAGTGAGTGAGGCAGAGCAACAGTCAATGAGCGGATCACTGCGGAACTTTATATTGTCGCGCCAACCAATGAGCGCTGCGCAGTGCGCGAGCCGGAGGAGGGCAGTCAGTGCACGAGGTCTCATCATCACGTTGGTAATGGTGCAGGGACAAACCCAGGGTATTTCCATTGGTGCCATGTAACTAAGGATTTTTACTGAAATCCTGCAACACAAATGTACTTTACTCGAGTATTTCCATGTTTACTTCCACTTAAAATCAGAGGGAAGTATTGTGGCCTACTTCCTGCTTATCTCCAATTATTTGACGGCCATGTTTTACAATATGATGTGTTGAGACCATGACAAGATGGTCTCTAGTTTTAACTATTTGGATTGTTCATATTTACTTGATTCATTCAACTATTCAAGTATAGGTTATGTAAATAATATTTCCCAATACAAAAGTCTAAATTGTGTGTCAAAGCCACGTCCACACTGACAGGAATACAATACTTTTTGGCATAAAAGTATTCAAACTGAAACTGAAAAGCTTGTATACACACAGAAAACCTAAATAGATGAATAAAACAAGGATCTGGCCTCATGGTAGCTGTGGCCCAGATGTTAAAGAAAAGGCTCTGTCCAAAGGTATAAAATTCTGCCTTCCAGCACCTTTACAACTCAGAAAATAACAAGTTATTATAAACAGCTCACACCACTTTTACATTTGTACAGACACCACCGTGTTTGCACAAATGTAAAAGGGGTGTTATGAGCTGTTGTGTGCTAGACTGTATTCTTGGCCAGTGAGTCAGTGGCAACTCCAAGAATGTTCATCTTATCATCTAACACTGGAAACAGAAAGTGAAAAAGCTTTTTTCCCAAATTATCAAACTATTCCTTTGATAGTCACTGAGCACCTGATGACAGTGAATACATGGGAAAAGGGGATTTATGTTCTCTCTGTGGAAAACCTGATGATCGTCTGTTATCTGACTTGTGTCAACAGCACTGTTAGCTTTGCGGGTTTGTAATATCCGAGTTCAGAGTTCAAAAACTTCAGCTGCATGACCTTTGGTCAAATGACGAACTGGTTGAAAATGACTATGTCTAGGAAAAGGTTCAAAGGATGACATCACACAGAAATCCAGCTCATCAGAAATTACCCTCAATTACTCTCTATTATCTACTTCTTTGTGTTTTTGGTGAATGCTCTCAACCAACTGTGTGATGCAGCGATGTGAGGATGCATCAATTACATTTACAATTTACATGAAACTGACTGTATGTGTGTGTATATATATATTTAGATATATATATATATATATATATATATATTTGTGTTTGATTATATGTACATGTAGCGTACACGGCCAAGTGCTCCCAACCTCAAACAGATGACAGATGGCTTCATCAATCTGAAGTATACCAGAGTTTCAGCCAGTTGGAGAGGAAGTGGAGCATGGCTAGTTGTACAGAACATAAATGGAAACAACTGCTCGGCTGTCACAGACGGCTCTTTGATGCCATTAATGTATAGCGTGAAATCCTGAATCGGGACATTAATTGCACCTGCTGCCTGGTGCAGAGAGAAACGTGGTCTCACTCTCTGTCTTGCTTCACTGATATGTTTATCTTTGTGCTCACTTCCCTCCCCTCACACGTATGCACATCATACACTAATAACACGCTAACACTTACACCTATTTGCACTTAATGCTTCACTACAACATGCTCCATTTCTCCCTTTAAGTGGTCTTACTGTATCTCTTTGTGCGACTTTCCGAACAGTGCGTGAAACAGGCTTACACATCTGCTGCCTCCCTCCAGATTTTGGTTATCATTTTTTTAGATTTCCTTTTCTTCCCTGTAAATAGAACAGACAAATAGAAGCAAACAGGAACCTAATCTTTAGTCAGCGGGCGCCATCTTTGGATAACATCACTTGTAGTAGCAGTTTTCTTATTTGACATTCCTATCAGTCTTAGCTGTAGTTTTTTCTTAGTACACATGAAACATTAGACATGCTAAACATCAGCATCTAAGCATTGTCACTGCAAACATTTAAGTTATTTGATTTAAGCATTTAGCTCAAAGCACCGTAGTGCTCCCAGAGCTGCTAGTCTTGTTACATTATGTACTTAGGCAAATTAAATACATGTTAATTAGTAAGTTTAAGAGTGCTGTTAGACATGTTTTTGAACTTTGAAGTGAGCTAGGCTCGTTGTTTCCCCCACTTCCAATCTTTATGCCAAATTAAGTGAAGTGACTTTGGCTCCAGCTCCAAAGTTAATGCACAGGGATGAGAGCGGCATCAATCTTCTCCTCTCACTCTCTTAAAGGAAGTGAATTAGCATGTTTAAGGATCATTTTAGACCAAATGTGTATTCCTGATGTTGGAGTTAAGGTTGACATGTTTTGGGCCTTTTGAATCATGTGATCAGCATCGCTGCAGACTGTGGTCGACCCTTCAGTTACCAATGTTTTCCTGATGAAAGGTGACAGCACCTGATGAGGTGGTGGAGCAGTGACTCTTATATCATCCCTAAACTATGACTCCTTGTGCGCAGTCAACATACTGACCTACTGTATAGAGCTGGCCAACATGCTCCCTGTGCACCTGATGACCGCCTGACCTAGATTTATCAGATTTACCTTTTCACCCTGTGTTTCACCTTACCTAACTTACCCCACTGACATTTAGAGTTGTGTGTGTGTGTGCGTGTGTGTATGTGTGTGTCAGTAGATGTTTGTAAGTTGTAAGTAGGCTATCTTACTACACGCGACAGCTGAAGTATAACAACGTAGAGATGGGCAACAATGCTTTACATCTGAAGCTACCGTGTTGCACTAAAATTGTGGCTGGGTGTTAATCACAAGTCCAATTCAAATAATTTCTAAGACAGGACCTGAGAACAAACTCCATCACATCCCCTATGGCTTGCAGCAAAATAATTTACATAATTCAAGTAAGATGTGGTTGAGAGCTTTTGCATTATGTAAATCAGGGTGTGATTAAAGAATATTACCATAAATACAAGTGCAATCATGAAGCGGAAATGTACTGGCAATGCTTGTCTATTAATTGCCCTCGAATGTGACACAGTTCAGTGAAGCTGCAGAGAAGAAACCAGTTTGTTTATATTAATCTAGCACACAGGTATTTCACATATTGTAGGAAATTATGCTACCAGCTGGGCAACTGTAATAGTCGAAGGAAGTGGTCACTCTCAGGATCTGTCTCAGCTGTCTGACAACTGTTTCAAAACTAAATGGATTAAATGGAGTGCGTAAGAATCAAGTGTCGTGGTTATTCAGCTGTGCAAAAACAATACTGACATGCTGACATGGATTAAATTATTACGTTGCTTAAAAAGCTTTACACATAGCCTACATTTCACATGCTGCAAGTTCAGGGAGGATGATTTTTGGTTGAATACATCTGATGGCAGCCTCGCTATATTTAAAAAGGTTTGCATGCAAAACGTCTTGACATTTACATTCTGTCAAAGTCCCATTTTGTGTGAAATGAAGACAGAATGAAATAAATTAGAGAGAAAGTGTGTTTATACTTAATGTGCAGCCACAGTGCAAACAGTGACTGATATTTTCTATCAGGAGAACGATAGCAGACAAGAACGGCGCCACTTCAGTTGGAGTTTGAGACTCTGCCTGGACAAACAACATTAAAGCTGCATCATTAAGCGATCACTGTTGCCACCAGACTAAGTGAACCACCCAGACGGGTGTGTAGTGCCCCTTTTTGTCTTGAAAGCAAAAGTGCCCTTTTCAAATGTCAAAGCAAAGGTTGTCCTTGACTTCACCTGATCTTAAACAGTGTCAGACTGAAGAGGGAATGGCATAAATCCGACCAACTTAACAAGAAAGAAACAAAACCGGACAGTTCTGATTAATGTAAGTATGCTGGACTCTGCATCCTAGGCCGTCTCTACAAACAGTCCTTTTTGTTTTTCATTTCCTTCCAGAGAGTATTTGTGCATGTTATTGGCCTCAGCTAAGTTTTTACTTGTATTTATCTGTTTTCATGTAGCCTCAAATGTTTCAGAAAAATGTAAAATCAACATTGCATTTCCTGAAATGGGGCTCAGTGTGGCAACCCTGTAAATATTCCCATTAAACTGTACTGCCCTCTAAAGGTGAAGGAAAGAAATTACAGCCTAAACAAAATCACATTGTAAAAGGACGCAGTGATCTTTCGGTTGTTGGAGTGAGAGGAGAATACTACTCTGAAACAACAAAGTCCAAAGAAAAGACCTCAGTGCTGCCAGAAATGAGCAGCAATAGTTTTTCAGAACAGGAGCAGATTTCAGAAACTTAAATAGATAAAGCTAGAGTCTTAGAGGTTTCCCCCCAACTTCAAAACACATAGCCTTCATGAGTTTAAATCATATACAACACCTTTTTCTGACACAAAAATGTACTGCTTGCTTTCTCTCTTTTTGCTATATTATTTGATCTAGTTTTGTTTGTTTATTGTCCTTGTGTTTGTTTGTTTTTACTTGCTATATTCAATTCGTTGTTTGGGTTAGAAAAAGAAAAAAAACCTGTACGAAGATGACTACACGTCCCATGATCCTCTCTTCTCCCGATGACACTTCCGCCTTCCTTTTCGTTGTAGGACGAATATTACAAGGTTGAGTCCAGCTTTGAGGACGTCAACCAATAAGAGCGCAACGATCGTTAAAAAACTCTCTTATTTCTGTTTTCCTCTAACTTTCAGTTCGTATCTGAGCTAACAGAGAAGATAATTTGTGGGGAAATATTTATTTACTAATGAATACATTTCCGGTTTCAGTGACGTAATTGTCTGTACCTTGTGTCATTGGTTCATCGCTCTGCTTAAGCGTTTTCCCGCGCTACCTTTGGTGTAAAACAACACGGCGAGCTGTCAGCCTGTAGCACTAGCAAGCTAGTTTTTTGCTGACAATTTTACATAATTTTTTACAACTGTTAGACTTTTGTAAGGTAATGCCGTCCTCAGATTATGACTCGGCCTGTCTGCCGGACTTATTACCGCTGTACTACCGGCGGCTGTTCCCCTTCGCACAGTACTATCGCTGGCTGAACTATGGAGGAGGTGAGTGTCCTGATTTAACAGGCTAGGAAAGCTAGCTTAAAGTAGTGTTCGCAAGTGACGCTGGAGTCTTGTGTTCCCTTCAATGCCTGGGTGAAAGAGCCAACATCACTATAGCAGACTTATGTGTTGTTGTTTCTTCTTCCCTTCAGTACAGAAGAACTACTTCCAGAACCGAGAGTTCTCCTTCACACTCAAAGATGACATCTACGTCCGCTACCAGTCGTTCAGCACACAAAACGAGCTGGAGAAGGAAATGCAGAAGATGAACCCTTACAAGATTGATGTTGGAGCAGTATACAGTCATAGGGTGAGATTGCACGTCTCTACTTTAGCTTCCCCAGGGTCATTCTGTCACCGAAACCATGTGGATGTAGTGTCATGTTTGTCACCCACAGCCCAGTCAACACAACACGGTGAAGTCAGGAACCTTCCAGGCCCTGGAGAAGGAGCTGGTGTTTGATATAGATATGACAGATTACGACGATGTCAGGAGCTGTTGCAGGTAAATGTAAAGTTTATTCGACATATGAGTAATTCAGCATATCCTGACAGTCAAATCACTGACGTAACACAAACTCTTATTCAAGCGCTGCAGACATTTGCTCCAAGTGCTGGACCCTGATGACCATCGCCATTCGGATCCTGGACCGAGCTCTTCGAGGTTTGTCATTGATTTTGTTTCGTGCATCTACTCATGTTATCTTTACATGTTGGATAAATTATCATCAAACACATCTTTTTTTTTATTCATGTGATATTCCAGATGACTTTGGTTTCCAGCACCTGCTGTGGGTTTATTCTGGCAGAAGAGGAGTGCATTGCTGGGTGTGTGACGAAGCTGCCAGGAAGCTCTCTGTAGCAGCACGCTCTGCAGTCGCAGAATACCTCAGCTTGGTTAAGGTAATTATATTTTAGTCTTTATTCAGAAATCAGGTGACATTTATACATTAGGTTTCTGCGTATTAGTGTGTCCCTCTCTCACATAATCCAGACTAGTGCCCAACCATTAAATCATTGGTCAATATCAGATATATTGGTGTTGGCGGCTGATAAGTAAAACAAAATTGCAGCACAAAAAAGCCAAAGATACTTGTCAGGCAATCCTTATCAACATTGTTGATGTGAATTTCTATTCACTGCTGTTTTACAGGGAGGTGAAGAGACGGTGAAGAAAGTTGTGCTCTCAGATCCAATTCATCCTTTTATCAGGTAAGAATCAGATCATTTTCTTTGTCAGTTTAAAGCTTTAACTGATTTTTCTCTTTGTGTTTAACTTGTGTTGAGGTTTTTGCCTCTGACAGATGCTTCAACTGTTTATGAGTCTGTTCCTGCATCTCAACAGAGAGTCTCTGACGGTGGTGGAGCGATACTTTCCCCGGTATGCTCTACAGGACCAGGACATACTTGGCCGCAAGGAATCTATAGACAAAGTGCTGGCAATCGTGCCTGAAGATATCCTTTTCACAATACGCTGCACATTCTTATTCTCAGATGTGATTCAGATAACAATAGTATTTTTTTCTGTTTTGAAGCAAAAAAATGTATTTTCAAGATGTAGAAACATCTTCAGAAGTAACTGAACTGGACCTTAACTCAGCACTTACATGTGAGGAAAGAGTTACAGCAGGATTTCCAAATCGAGAAGAAACCTGAGAGCCGTTGGAAGTTGATCAGGGAACAAGCCCTGAGGAAACAGGTTCGTGTTGAACCTTTTAATTGATTTCTAAACACTACAGCGAGAGGGCTTAAAATAAACACCGGCAAAATGACATAATCTTTTTTCCTCCAGAGCACTGCGAAAAAGGGCCAACACTTTGAGAAAGAAATCATGCTGCAGTATTGTTACCCTCGGCTTGATGTGAATGTCAGTAAAGGGGTGAACCACTTGCTGAAGAGCCCCTTCAGTGTCCATCCCAAAACAGGTGAGCAGAGGTCTAATGTTTAAACTAGACGGTAAAGTGAATACACCGCTGACAGAGTCTGACTGTGACCTATCTCCTTTGAACTCTGACCAGGACGCATTTCTGTTCCCATTGACCTCAAAGAATTAGACACGTTTGATCCTTTTGCCGTGCCAACAATCAGGTAAGGTCGGAGAATTCAGTGTCTCATGTTCTGTTGTTTGCAGTGTTGGACATCCGTCAGAGCTGATGTTTAAACTATTCTTTTGTTTAGTCTGATCTGCGAGGAGCTGGATCGGCCCAGAAAAGGGGAAGCGGAAGGGGAAGAAGAAGAGAAGTCAGAGGACACCAATGACAAGGAAAATGAGAAGGATGCAGCAGAGAGACGAAAGATCAGAGGTGAAATTCTGAAATCAGAATTTTAGGCATATTGAAATACTATAACCACCAGTGAGAACTGATGATGTTTAGTTCATTCTTAATTATTTGCTCAGCTTTACTTTATTTCTTTTCTTCCCAGATTACAAAAGAACAAGCCTGGCGAAGTATGTGAAACACTTGGATCAGTTTCTGGATGGACTGGCTCGTTCATGGAAAGGAGACCTCCTCAGAAAAAGTGGTATGTTTTATTCTTATTCTGTGAAATGAGGGGGGAGCAACTTTTAAGATGTTTGCTTTTTCATGTAATCAGTTTTCTTTTATCCTTTTTTTCCTCTTTAGATCTTCAGAAGGATTTCTGAAGTGGATCAACAATTAAAGTGGCAGAGAAGAGACCGTGTTAATTAATCTGATGATGCAAACTGTCCTGTTTTGAGTTGTTTTTCTTATAAATAATTACTTCCTCTAAATCTATTTTATTATACCCTAATGAGACTCAGTAATAATACATTCATAAAAATAAATAAGCCATCTCCTTACTGAAGTTGTATCTTGTTTGTCTGCTTGTTGCCTACATCTTGTTTTTGTACAGTTTGTGAAAATAAATTTGGTATTTCAGCTCTTTCTAAATCTTGTATTCCAGACTTTTCTTGAACTGGTGTATTTTTTACTGTTGTACATAAATCATGACTTTTATGTCAGTAAAGATCTTGAATAGGTCAAACTGAAAACCATAGATATGCAGTAGGCGTGTTCACAAGTTCAGTAACAAGTTATTAGTATAGTGTGAAATACTAAATTACAAATAAAGTTCTTCATCTTCAAAGTGAAGTAAAAGTACAGAAGTATTACATACAAAACACTTTCAGTATCTAAAGTAAAAGCATTAATTATGAAAAAGAAAAACCTGTGAGTGACTTATCTTAATTTATTGGACCGTTATTACAGACGATTTGATCACAAGAAGCTCATGATCATATGCCTTGTATGTATAATCTAAATATTAGTAAAATATCTAGTAACAACAGCTATCAGATGAGTAGTGTAGTGGAGTAAATGGTACAATATTTCCCCGTGAACAACAATGAAATGTAATTAAGTACATTTACTTAAGTACTGTACTTGAGTACAAATTTGAGGTATTTGTACTTGAGTATTTCCAATTCCTGCTACATTATACTTCCACTCCACTACGTTTTTGAGGCAAATGTACTTTTACCCCACTACGATTATTTGATAACTATAGTTACTCATTACTTTGCAGATTGCATGCTGTGTCAGAGCCAAAGTAGCACATTTTACATTGAAAAACAAAACAAAAAAAACACTGACTTTGATAATCAGAAAAATCCAGAATTTTGTATCCGATAATTGATCATACCATCCATACACTTTTACTTGTATTTTTGATACTTGACTGCATGTATTGCCAGAAAAATTACTTCTGATACTTATGTACATTTAATATCAGATACTTTAAGACTTTAACTCGAGTACTATTCATATAGGTGACTTTCACTTTTGCCAAAGTAGTATTTTAACACATTATCTTTACTTTTACTCATGTATGACTTTTGGGTACTTGAATAAAGTGAAGGAATAATAATAAATTAATCTTTGGAGAGTAATCTGTTGAGTAGAGGTTCAATGCTGGACGATTAGTAGCATACAATGAAAAAAAACAAATACAGATGCTCAAAATTGTACCATATTGTACTTGAGTAAAATGTTGTTTTCTATAATTCAGTTTGCAGTTATATCGTAAGTGGATAGTTTTGTAATTTCTTATTTAAAATAAGTAATTGTGCCTTTAAATGTAGTTTATATATACATATACATACATACATACATATATACTTATATATATATATATGTATATATATAGTTCAAGCTCCTATAGTTATAGTGTGAATGGATTTTGTAATCTCTTATTTAAAAAAAACTGGTTTTCCCTTTAAACAACCCGGAAGTAGATGTCACTGCTCTAAACCGGATATTACCGTGAAACTGAGGTCAGAAGTTCTCTCTTACAGCCATCTTGGATATAGCGTCCCAAGTCGGTAAGTGTCTCCGCTGATAATCTAATGTCATCCAGCCGTTTTTCATATATTCTCGTCTGTTCCAAGGGTTTCATGTGTTGAGTTAAAGTATGGTCATCGGGCCTGTACAGCTATTTCTCCTCTTTCGCCTTTATTTTTAGAGATATGTGCCCTTGTAGCGCCGATTACCTGCTCAAAATGGGGGAACATGATGACTAACAGTCTGCTAGCAGCCTGTCAGGGCCGCAGTGAACTCTGTGACAAGTGATATGAGGTCGATTTGTGTGACAGCTAGCGGGACACTTCTTAATGAGTTAAAACTAGTCTGAGATATGGCTGTAGACTTGAGTTACCTGCCGTTAGCTCTCCCCTGTTGAAGCTGACAGAAGCAGTTAGCTAACCGAAGCTAACGTTAGCTGAATGCTGCTCCAATACAGAGTACAGGCTGAGCTAACTAGATAAAGCATGGGCTCCGTCACCTGTTCAACCGGTCATGTCAACTGAAATTTAGCTAACTTTAGTGATCTGATGAATGCCTCAGAAGTCATCCCAAAGTAGTAGCCGATATTTGTGTTTCACCACTAGAAGTTAACAAGATTTAGCTTGAGCTAAAACTGTCATGCTTTTATCCTTCTTTAGCAACCATGCCTGGTGAAGCCACAGAAACGGTCCCAGTCACCGAGCAGGAGATGCAGCAGCCTCAAGTGGAGACTGGTTCGTATATATTAGTATTTCTACAACGTGCATGTAACACTGCATATTAAACAATGGGGTCCTGGAACTCAAAGACCGTGTGAATGTCCAACAAACAGTCTACGGAGGGTAATTTGTTGCACGAATGAATATGTATGTGGTTCAGGGAGTTGACTCAGCTGGCTGGACACTGAGTTGACATAACAGGTGACAGTGTTTTTTGACTGCCATGTGTTGGGACATTTTTAACAGGGATCTGAACTGGTGGTATGTCTGGTCTTGGTTGGAAAAGAGTAATCCAGGACCCCTGATTTTGTATTTACACAAACTCACAATGGTGTGTGGTGACTTACACTGACAACTGGATTAGAGCACAATGCATGATGCTGAGTGTGGTTATCCCTGTGCGCTAAAAATGCCTTGAAAAGTCACCTTGTTTAGATTGGTAGTAGCCTTGTTAGTGGTTGCACTGATCACTGTGTTGCAAATTTATTTTAAGCCCATACTCAAAATCTTACTCGAACATAGTTATTTTCTTTTTTAGCCATTAGTTTAAACAAAAGTTGTTGTTTTTAAGGGGACAAAATGTATTAAACACTTGATGATAGTTTTACAATTTACTTATTATAGCGGACAATATTTTAAATTTGGTGCCATTTTAACAACAAATTGGGTACTAGTATTTAAGTGAAGAATGGATGTGTCTAGTGTCCATGCTAGTTGAAGACTTGATGTGTGAGTTAGTGTTATGCTATGGAGTCTTCACAGCTGTGAATCATGAATACAGCAAAATTCTCCCAAGCATATTTACCATGTTTAAAAAATAAATAAATAAAAAAAATAAGGATAATTTTTCACCAGTATGCATTTCAGTGTTTGTTTGTTTTGTTTTTTTGTTTTCCTCTCTTAAAATGTTCTGTAAGTGGGTGGAGGTGCTTTTTAAAGGGCGGGGTAGGGATCTATGCCAAACGATTAGTTGCAGCGAGCACTAGAGAAAAAGCTAACAAACTGATTCAGTGACATGTACTGAACTGTAAATGTACTAGAAACTGTCATCAAACTGCAGTGTATTTGTTTCCCAGTTTAAGGGTGTGTGTATATACGCACCATAGAGACACCAGTAGTCCATAGCTTTTAACTTAAATATTTTGCTCAGTTTGCTCTGTAATACTTTCAACATTTAAGTTGTTGACATTTTTTGTTTTGTAACTCTTGGAAAGTCTTTCAAACTACACTGAACTACAGTTAAACTATCTTGAGCGATTTAATTTGTAGTCTGATTTTTACAGTTCGAATAGAAATAAATTGTGCATGCAAGAATGCTCATGGAGGGCTAAAATATGCAGATGTCAATATTTGAGTCTGTTTAGCCTTGGATGACATTTGTTACAATAATTCTGCTAGAAGTAGTGACTTTGTACATATTTTGGGCTTAACATCACATTATCTGTGCAAGGGCATACCGGACACTACACTAGTAGTGTAGTAGTAGTAGTAGTAGTATAAGTAGTATTGTTAAGTCATTATGTTATAGGGATGCGTTTGTGTTGGCATCATTGCACAGCCCTCTGCCAATGCTCACAACAGTACACTCATCTTTGAGTAAAATGCCCTTGAAATATAGTCAAAAATTAAGTTTGATGGTTGATTTTTTTTTTCCTTGAAGCAGTAAAATTATGTAAACATACCAAGCTGTAAAATTATTTTGAGTTAGGAAATACATTTTTAGCTTATTTTCATGCATTGTCTGTCTTTTTGGAATAACAGAGGTCTACCTGCACTAATCTAACACTTAACCACTGCATGGAGTTTGGGACACGGGAATCTTTCTTTTAGTGCACACAACACCTCCCCTTCTTTTTTTGTTGGCAAAGCAAGGGCTATGGATGAACTTCACAAACTCATCGTTTCTGTTCACGTGTGGAGCACAATTTTTTTATTCACTTCACAGTATATTCTGAAGCTCTTCAACTTTCTGTCGAAGTGAATCGCTTCCCAACAACCACTGTGATTTGCCTTCCCCCTGCTACTCCTGTTGATTTCCCTTTATCAGCTGCAGAAGTATTGAACTCCTCTGCTCCTCCTGAGATGGCTGTTCCTGCAGTGAGCAAGGCGATCGCTTCTGAGAATCCTCCAGAAACCTCTGCTCCTGCTCAAGAGACTAGCTCTCCAGAAGAAGCTAGCATTCAGACTACAAGTGATCAACCAAATGGTGTAGATGCAACTCAAGAAATGGCCAAGCAAACAGAAGAGATTGAGTTGGTGGAAACACCTGTCTTACAGCAAGAGGCGACTGCTGACCCAGCAGGGGATTCTGCTGATTTGCCAGTTCCTGTAGAGTCTGTACCTTCTGCTGAAACTCCCGTTGCATCCTCAGAAGAGCCACAAGCGGGTGAAGAAGCAGCTCCAACAACAGGGGCACAAAGTGAGGAGCCAGTTGTTGCCACTGCTGAAACTCCCGTTGCATCCTCAGAAGAGCCACAAGTTGGTAAAGAAGCAGCTCCAACAACAGAGGCGCAAAGTGAGGAGCCAGTTGTTGCCACTGCTGAAACTCCCGTTGCATCCTCAGAAGAGCCACAAGTTGGTAAAGAAGCAGCTCCAACAACAGAGGCGCAAAGTGAGGAGCCAGTTGTTGCCACTGCTGAAACTCCCATTGCATCCTCAGAAGAGCCACAAGCTGGTGAAGAAGCAGCGCCAACAACAGAAGCTCAAAGTGAGGAGTCAGTTGTCGCCACTGAAGAATCACCTAACCAAGAGGTTGAGCCCATTTCTGTTGAAGCCAAGGCCTCTGGAGATGAGCGTGAAGCAGTCGCTGAGAAAATTGATGATCCAAAACCATCTGCTCCCGAAGACGTCGGTGTGAACAGCAAAGATGGGAAGGCAACAGATTCCCCAAAGCCTGCCGTAGAAGAGTCGACTACTCTTTGCCTCGACGCAGCTCAAGATGATGTGTTGCCCGATAGTATGATTCTCGATGTGGCTACTCAGAATGAAATTCCTGAGAAGGAAGAACCGGTTCCGCTTATCTCAAAGGCCATTCAGTCAAAGGGGACCTCCAAATCTGAAGCCCCACTTCTTTCCACACACCACCTGTCAGGTTGGTTGGTTTGTCCTCTGTAAAACAAACTAAAAAAAAAAGGGGGTCTTTTTTGAATTCATATTTTTTACCAGGTTGGGGATATTTTCTTTGCAAGTGGTAACGTGAGCAGTTCAAATGAACAAAGTGTTCTAATGTTTTCTTTACAACAAACAGTATAGTCCCTGTGGTATTTTGAATTGAGTCTTCGAAATGGTTAAAGGTCATCCTGCAATGTCTGTTTACAAGGTAACAGGATAGTTGTGGTAAAAAGGTAGTTATGATTCTGTCTTTGTATTTCACTTCTACAACACATCAGTAATTATGTATTTTGACAGGTGTTGGTCAGTAATACTGCAAAGCATTAGTTCAGTGATGCAACAGCAGGTTGCGTTTCTGTTGGTAGCACTGCCCTTACAACAGCAAGCGTGATGTTTCTTCATGAGGTGTGATATGCATTGGAAATATGATCCTGTCCTAAGTGCATCTTGACTAAAAATATAATGTTGTTTTCTGTGTGGAAGTGATATGTACTGTGCATTTTTGAGTGGCAACTTGCATCACACTCTAAAGGTAGGCAGGTGTGTCCTTTCCTAACCCTAAGCAAGCAGTTTGCGTCATGGTCTGTGAACATTTAACCCGCATGCGTAAGACTTCCCCTATCACGTCCAAAAAATTTAAAGAATGTTTTTCCATTCAGCTACACCTCCTGCCCCAGCTTCCTCTCAGCAACCTCAGGCAGCTTCTGGCCCTGCAAAGCCTAAAGGCAAAGATGCCAAGAGTGCACAGGGTTCCACTGCCCCAAAGGCTGTTCCTGGCAGAAGAAAACGCTCCTCTATGTCTGCCTCTTCTGCTTCTCCTACCTCACCCAAATCTGCATCCTCCTCCACCCCCCGGTCACCCATGCCATCTCCCCTAGCTTCCACACCTGACGGCTCTTCTGCTTATCAGACTAACCGCTTGGCCCCAAAAGTTGTCAAGGCTGGCAAGCAAGGAAAAGTTAAGAAAGGAGAGGCATTTGCTCCTGCCCCCACCCCTGCAGAGTGCAAGGTATCAGCAGAAATTGAAAAACCAGTCGGGGCTGAACCCAAGCAAACTGTAGTTGCAGCCAAACCTGCCCCAGTTGAGCAAAGCAAACCTTCACCTTTGGCTGCTACAAAGCCTGTTGCACCCCCACCTGCTTTTAAAGTTACCTCAAAGCCAGCTGTGGCAGCACCAGTCTCATTTGCAGATACTCTTGCTTGTAGCCCTCCCAAATCAGTTGAAGTTAAGCCTGCTTCACCAAAAGTTGTTGCCGTTATTGCTGATGATGATCTTCCCCCACTAATCCCACCTGAGAAGCCAGTTAAAATGCCAGTATTTGTACCCCCTGTTGAGAAAGAGGCATCCAAACCCAAAAAAGATGTGCCTGTTAAGCCAGTTGTAGAGGCTAAACCTGCTCCTGAACCAGTTGCAGAGGCTAAACCTGCTCCCGTTGAGGCCCCCAAGCCTGTCGCGGTGGCTAAACCCGCTCCCGTTGAGGCCCCCAAGCCTGTCGCGGTGGCTAAACCCGCTCCCGTTGAGGCCCCCAAGCCTGTCGCGGTGGCTAAACCCGCTCCCGTTGAGGCCCCCAAGCCTGTCGCGGTGGCTAAACCTGCTCCCGTTGAGGCCCCCAAGCCTGTCGCGGTGGCTAAACCTGCTCCCGTTGAGGCCCCCAAGCCTGTCGCGGTGACTAAACCTGCTCCCGTTGAGGCCCCCAAGCCTGTCGCGGTGGCTAAACCTGCTCCCGTTGAGGCCCCCAAGCCTGTCGCGGTGGCTAAACCTGCTCCCGTTGAGGCCCCCAAGCCTGTAGCGGAGGCTAAACCTGCACCCGTTGAGGCCCCCAAGCCAGTCGCGGAGGCTAAACCTGCTCCTGTTGAGGCCCCCAAGCCAGTCGCGGAGGCTAAACCTGCTCCCGTTGAGGCCCCCAAGCCAGTCGCGGAGGCTAAACCCGCTCCCGTTGAGGCCCCCAAGCCAGTCGCGGAGGCTAAACCCGCTCCCGTTGAGGCCCCCAAGCCAGTCGCGGAGGCTAAACCCGCTCCCGTTGAGGCCCCCAAGCCAGTCGCGGAGGCTAAACCCGCTCCCGTTGAGGCCCCCAAGCCTGTCGTGGAGGCTAAACCCGTTCCCGTTGAGGCCCCCAAGCCTGTCGTGGAGGCTAAACCCGCTCCCGTTGAGGCCCCCAAGCCTGTCGCGGAGGCTAAACCTGCACCCGTTGAGGCCCCCAAGCCAGTCCCGGAGGCGAAACCTGCTCCCATTGAGGTTGTTAAACCAGCCCCAGTTGAAGTTAAAGTGGCACCTGCTGAGGTTGCCAAGCCTTCAGTTGAGCCCACTGTTCCTGCCCGTAAACTCACATTTGCTGAGGCAGTTGCGAAACCTGCCCCAGTTATACCTGATGTTGAGGTTATCAGTACAACTCCTTCTCAACCTGTCCCATCACCCAAACCTGCCCCCACACCTGCTAAAACACCAGCCAAAGTGGAGCCTGTGATCAAGAACGACAAGGGTATTTCCTTCTTTCTCTTTTTGTCTTCATCTGTTTTTCCAGCTGTCATGGTTTCTGGGAACTACTCGGATCCTTAAATTTGTCGTTGAAAAGCCAAGGTTGTGAAGTACTTTAGCTTTGCTTTAAACTTTAAACTGTCCAAGATGCTACCTAGTTGCTGACTTTGATGCTCCTGCTGGTTCTGTTGCGTAGTCAGCTATATTATGCAGTTTCATTTGTTCGATCAAATGAATTGAAATGGTCAGGTGGTTTTTTTTGTTGTTTTTTTTTTTTTTAGTTAATGAAGATGTGTACTGTCAGTCTGGTAAAGGTGGTATCGGATAGGAAGGTTTCATTTTCACAGTAACTGTTTTCCAGCAACAAGTTGATTATTGATTATTGTTAACCTATATTTACTTGAAATTTTTACATTTGAGGTGGATGTAATTCATCTTGGGTAACAACATACTGTATTTTAAATCACTATTAATCTTACTGTTTTCATTCCCCAGGATTGATGCAGCAAATTTTTATAAACTAATAAATGGCATGTCCTGACAATTTTCTGTTGGTGGTTTTTGTAGGATCCGGCACTGAGTCGGACAGCGATGACTCAGTCCCTGAGCTGGAGGAACAGGACTCTGCACAGACACAGACGCAGCAAGCTCAGGTGAGAGTTCAGCCTCGTCTTGCATCTGTTGAATTGAACTGAAACAGAAAAGATAACATCCACTGCTTATGTAAACCAGCAGACTGTTGTCTGCCTTTTACTCTTCCATGATGAATAACACAGTGACTTTCGTTCTTCTGATTCTACTGAAGCCAGCCTTTCTGTCCTGAGAAGAGACGAGCAGAAACATTTTGTATCGGTTCATATTTTAACTCAACCAGTGCCTTGGTTTATAATAATGTGTTGCCATCTAATGTGGATGCATACTTTGTCTCTTACAGCTTGCAGCAGCTGCTGAAATAGATGAGGAACCCGTCAGCAAAGCCAAACAGAGCCGCAGTGAAAAGAAGGCACGAAAGGTAATGATCTTTGTTTCTTTGTAAGTGGCTTTCTTTGTAGTGGTCTGAATTGGCCCCTTTCTAAATGACTTGTATTTCTTGCAGGCAATGTCAAAGCTTGGTCTCAGGCAGGTAACAGGGGTCACCAGGGTCACCATTCGCAAGTCAAAGAACATCCTCTTTGTCATTACCAAACCAGACGTCTACAAGAGCCCCGCATCAGACACATACATCGTCTTCGGTGAAGCTAAGGTATTTAGCAAGCAACGATACAAGCCACCTTAATCTTTTTCCCTGTTTGATCCAATCCTAGCTTTTTATAAGGCAAAAGAAAGCTGCCTCAAATATTCAGGTCATGATGCCATGTAGATGTTGCATTGATTTTCATTTTACTGTTTGTGCCCTAGATCGAAGATCTTTCCCAGCAAGCCCAGCTGGCCGCTGCAGAAAAATTCAAGGTACAGGGAGAAGCTGTATCAAACATCCAGGAAAACACACAGACGCCAACAGTACAGGAGGAGAGCGAAGAGGAAGAGGTAAGCTGTGGTTTTGTCCAAGTAAAGATGGATACATAGGACTATGCACACTAGTTGTATTATATTAAACAAATCCCCTTATTTTTTATAGGTTGACGAGACTGGAGTTGAGGTTAAGGACATCGAACTTGTCATGTCACAAGCCAACGTGTCGCGGGCGAAGGCTGTACGCGCTCTGAAAAACAACAACAACGACATTGTCAATGCTATTATGGTAAGATTTATTAACTGGTTTTATTTTTTTTAAATTGTCAGCCAGCATAAATGTATACAGAGACCTCTTCAGTGATGAATAATACAGTGACTTTCGTTCTTCTGAGTTTCATGAAGCCAACATTTCTGTCCTGAGAAGAGAGATAATTTGATTGAGGAGGTGGCGGGGAATGTCTTAACAGACATGTTTAAAAAAACTTTTTTTGTTCTCTTTGCAGGAGTTGACGATGTAATGGGACCCTGGCAACAAAGGGTTGAAGAAAGGTTGCTGATTTAAGCTCGTTTATACAATTTATACCCAAGATGGAAATAAAGTTGTGGCTTGATAAAATGAAATTTGATGTTTTTGCACTTCATTGGGAAGTATGGTGGGATTTTTTTGTTGAAGTTTGGTTGCTTGATGGATTGTTAGTCTGGTCAAGGTAGGGGTAAGGTGGGATATCCCTAAACGGGGCTCTAAACCCCAACCATGAAACTACTAGGAATGTATGTTTTTTTTAATTTTTTCATACATTACCCTCGAGGGTCTTTAATTGTTGGTATGCAAGAATGAAAAAAGGTTTCGCTACACACCTTTAAGTTTTTGGTCTGTTCTCAAATGTTACATATTGGGTAATTTACCTTTTTGGACTTTGTACAAGCATTTATTTGAAACCAATTTCATAGGCATCTGAAATAATATGCCAAGGAGCAGCAACTGCACTTTATTTTTTAATATAAAAACCTAATCTGAAAATGAACTAACTTCAGCTGTCAGTTAATTGTAGTTGAGTAAAAAGTACAGTATAGAAATATACAGAAATACTAAAGTTTGGTTTAAGGCTCCTTGTGTGTTTTCTAGTCTTGTAGTGCTGCGGAGCTGTTTTATAGCACAGCTTTTGTTTGTCTTAAACTCCACAGGGCCTCTTAACTGGCATTTGAGTAAATATGTTTTGACTTTTCACCACTGTGAACCAGCCTGTTCAAATTTAATTCTATTTAAAGATGGCATGACTAATCTGTCAAGATTCAAATAAATGCCAAGGCTCACTTCAAAGGTAGTTACATGGATGAGCATGGATAGCCATTTTAATCTTTAGCTGAATTGTAAGCTTGAAAAAATACTCAGAACTCCTTTTTTGTATTAAAATGATCTGAAGTTGAGTCACCCTGTGAGACAGACTGAAACTAATTTCCACCCTCACTGCAGCAGGGCCTGAGATGCCCCGACTTTTAGTTCATAATAAGGTTTGAGCTTGAAAAATAATGCATCGCGCTCTTCCCATAATGCAACTTCATAACATCTGTTTATTAGACCCTCTCTCATGTGCGTAGCACCGTCTTTCAGTAAAAAATTGTAATCCCAAAATCCAAGCTCACTTTAATTATGCTCTCAGATTTAATAAAGCTCTCAGATTTAATAAAGCTCCTTCCAGAAATGCAGATGACACTCCCACTGTTTTGACAGGCTGAGTACTCATGACTCATGAGTTTGATGTCCAAGATCAGCCACTTGCCCTTCAAAGACACTTCAAGGTCTCTACACACCCATTACACAGCCACAAAAATGATTTAACCTGTTTAGGCTGGTTACCTCTCAGTGTGTAGTAGCACTTGTGTGAGTGGGGCAGCCTGTTTGTAAATAATTCTTGTAATTACTGGTATGTGAAGTGTAATCATATCATCAAATTTAAAGAATAGCACCGTTCAACTATAATCCAAACAGAAAGACAAGGTGAGAACACCTGTGCTGGTGTGCAGAGACCTGGGACTCCCTAATAATAAACAATAAATAACAATAAACAATAAATAAATAATAATAAACACCTACACAAAGCCTGTCCTCTCTGGAAATGGTGCAGGTAACAAGCCAGGCAGAGTATTTCTGTCTCAAAAGGTGCCTAGAAGGTATCTTTAATTACTTAAAGGCAACACTATAAATGAAAGCAAGAAGAGGGTGGATGTTAAATGCTTGTTGCGTTCATGAACCAGAATATTTCTTTATCACGCACTGGATTTCACTTTACAAAAAGTCACAGTAGGCATCATTTTAACGATTGAATCACTTCTATTGAGTTAACTAAAATGTATGTATGTTTTTAAGCGTCAACTCCACTAGGTCTTGTGTAGTACCACTGCATGTTTAAAAAGTGATATTAAGCCTTTTGTGGCTCAGGAGGAAGCGGCATGAAATCTGATAAATTTCCACCGGTGATGATTCTCAGTGGCTAAATTGCATTGTGGGTAATGTCGGCACCAGGTGTTGAGAGGTAAGAAAAATGCATTGAATAAAATAATGTGATATCTCTGGTTTGGCTGTATTGATTTTGTTAATGTGCTTTTAAACTCCCTATAATGAGTCCAACTGTTTTAGGAGTATAATGCTCGACCAGTGGACTGCTTTTCAAAACGTGGTGCCTACATTACCCACAATGCAACGGAGGCAGTTTATCAGATCACATGCAGCTTCCTCTGGAGCCACAAAAGGCTTTATACTACTTTTCTCTACATGTAATAGTACTCCCAAGACTTGTAAACACACTTCAATGTGTAAAATTGGTGGATTTATCCTTTAATTGCTGCTACGCAAGGCAGTTTTCACTATTTTATAACGCACATGATTGAGTAAATGATTTGTAGATTAACGTGGAGATTAATAAAACTACTCATTAATTTACAGTACCATAGATTAATGGCTAAAAATATTACAGTACAGCCTTTTTTCTTGTTTTCATTGTTATTACTAGAGAAAGGACGCTACTCCATTTCCGTGTTACGTTACGTATGTGTGTGTTTTTTTTTACTTCAGACCCCACCAACCAGGAATCCTCCCAGTGTCATCAATAAACTGTTCGCACATGGATGAGGTGGTTTAAGGTGATCATACTGGGTGGTAAAGAGACCATAGCAAATCACATTGGATTTGATCCACAGCCGATTATCCGCTCCCTCCTCCACATCACCCGCAGCTGTAGCTGAAAAGCTCTAGAAACGTCTAGCAGCCTTTTTACGCTCCAACTGCGTCAGTGCCGTCATTCTTCATCCTGGGATACGCAAGAGTATCCGGAGTAGAGTCCACAGGCTAGAGAGGCGTCTGCACTGCTTGTTTTGTGGGAAGCATACCTTCTTTTTGCAGGCGTTACTGTTCTTTTCACCGGGCTGTTTTATCTGCGAACAAGAAGCTCACTTCACGCCGAGACATGTAAGTTGTGTAAAGTTCACACGACGTTGCAGCGGAGGGAAAGTAGACGGATAGTGAAGCTGTTTAGCTAGCTAACAGTGGCCGTGTGACAACATGCTTTTTCAAAGGCGGGAGGGTTGGCCTTGCCTCAGTGAACTGTGTGCTAACAGCAACTCGCTCACCAGCTCTAAGCTTATATACAGGGGGAAATAATCTAATATTCAGTTAAAGTTATCATAGCAGGCCCGGTGTGCTAGCATTAGCTGAAAACGCGGCTACTTTTGCCCGTTGGGATGGCTACGGCGCACCGCATGGCTTAACTAACGTAGTGGCTAACGTCAGCGTTGTTAGCATGGCTAGCACTTCATTGAACGACTTCGCCCTGAAAGCTATCAGTAGATTAGCATGAGGTCTGAGTCACAAGTCATGATTGCGGCATTATTAAGGAAATCTCGGACTCGTATGTTTCAATACAAAGCTGCACAATATCGCAAAGTTTATAAACATTTAACTGGTCTAAACGTGTATTTAACGCTGGCTTAACGTTACATGCACTGCCTTGGTTGGTCCGCGACCATTTGTTAAGAGGATTTGGCTGCTGAGGCCATGAGTACAATGCAAGGAAAAAATGTGTTGGTAACTAAATATACAGATTAAAGAAAATCGCTACCACTCTTGTAGACTGCATGTAAAAAATAAAATTAATTAAAAATCTTAAGCAAAGGTCAGTGAGTCGTTATTGATCAGTTGTAACCACTGTTAATATCACTTATTGGTGTAGGTAAAGGTAAGTTTGTAATGATGGGAGAACAATCGTACATCATTCAATACGTTTTCAAGTTGCCAATTGGGTTTAAAAACAAAAAAGTTCCTCTATTATCTCTATACAGTGAATTTAGCATCACTAATATTTAATGGATGACTTTGGATATAAGCTAGTAATTAAAATGTGTGTGCAAGGTTATAACTTTTGCATCTACAAGTGAAATAATACAATAATATTCATCACACACTTCTCAAAATTAGTCAGAGATGTTGGGATATGGGTGCACATGTGCATGGACATTCAATAAAAGTCTAATGAATGTGTCGCATTATTTTGGGGACCAGAAATATTCACAAAATACGAATTCAGATATGTCACAAGATAAACAATCAAGTGAGTCACTAAAATATCCGTAACTATTTTTGAGTCATGTATATAATGAAACCTGAGATAAACCTCTCCAAAACTTCTTGTTAATTTGACCTTTCATATGCACAGATGTTTCACGTCTGAGGCCTCTTGATACAGGAGCACACGGTGTAACTGGATGCTGTGTGGTCACCTGATACAAAGGCTTTTTGATGGCAGGCTGTTGTGTCTGAAGACTTGCCCACCTGTCACCAGTGCTGGTTACCTGTGTCATGTATTTTTTATGCAAGTTATGGGTCTGATGAGCTTTACCGTAATGATGAGCTTTAACATATATCAAAGATGAATGTGTTTAGATTCATTTAATTTTGTCATATCCTGACATCATGTTTAAAGCGCTGTCGAAATAAGCTGTACTCTTTGACTAGAAATCTGTCCGTGCCTAAAGTCTGTTTACATGTGTTGATGTTTTGTTGTCCTCTGTTTCTTCACAGGCATCCCGCAACTGCCAAGTGGTACGATAGGAGGGACTCCGTTTTTATAGAGTTCTGTGTAGCCGACAGCAAAGATGTTAAAATCAATTTTGATAAAACAAAGTGTGGTTTCAGGTACGTTTCCCTCAGATCTCAAGTTGCATTTAACCATAAATTTCCTGTTAAGTGTACTATTATTGGTTCCCCTTTTATTGTCTATTTTTGGTGTGTAACCTGTATTTGTACCCTGTAATTCGTTAACTGTTGTTGTCTTTTTCCCCCCACAGTTGCATTGGAGGAACGGACAATGTCAAACATGAGAATGAAATAGACCTTTTTGAAGCCATTGATGAAAATGTAAGTTACCTTGACTGTCTGAATCGTTGCATTGCTTAATATTGCTTGAGAACATTTCTCCTGTATCGCAGATTGCATTTGGTGTGTTTGACCAAATATTTCCTTATTTTTCTCCCACCTCATCACAGGAATGCAAACATAAACGCACAGATCGCTCAGTGTTGTGCTATTTACGAAAAGCACAGCCAGGGAAGGCGTGGCCAAGGCTAACAAAAGAGAAGGCTAAGGTGAGAGTAATACAAACAACAACAAATTATTGCAAAGAACAGTGTATATAACCTTTTTAAACACCAGAATGCAATATAATTATAATGTCATAAATGATGTTTTCACAGCTGAGTTGGCTCAGTGTTGACTTCAACAACTGGAAAGACTGGGAGGACGACTCAGAAGAGGAGATGGGCAACTTTGATCAACTCTCAGATGTAAGAGCTATTCAATGATTAGTGTGGTGTATCAGATAACACTGAATTGGTGTTGTTCCTACAAGACTATCATTTCAACTTATGAAGAAGCGACAGAGTTTACACCTAGAACAGGCTGTTGTGGCTGAATGGGTTAAGTATAGGACTCTAACCTATAAGACCGGGAATTGTATCTGGAGTGAACTGTTAACCTATTTTTACACTCAGTTCAGCTTTTTATATTCAGTTTATTTTCATTTGTCTTTTTCTGTTAGCTTGAGAGAACAAAAACACTTGGTTAGGTTTAAGAAAACTTGGTTTGGGTTAAAGTAGAACCTTTAATAATGTTGAACACATGTTTGAGAGGATAACATCTCCCATGTGTCTCCCAGTCAGTCATAACAAAAAAAAATTCTTTGTGTTGTCACATTAATTTTGGGCTTGGAAAGTCATTTTTATAATATGTTTAAGAAGGTGCAACCCTAACCCTTATTCATACTCTACAATCTGATGTTGGTCCCAGTTAAATATGTATGTGTATTGTTGAATATAACATCTCAATGTTGCACATTTGGTATATGACCAGGGTGGATTAGGAGTTGGGAAACCGACCATAAATTGCAGCGCTCACGTGCAACCAGGAACCTTTGTTTCATGTCACTCCCCCCCTTCCACCTTGATTTTTTTCTGTCCACTGTCGCCACCTAATGGAGGCATTAAATGCCTGAAAATAATCATTAAAAAATAAGAGAGGACAATGTGGCATTCAAATTAAATTGGTACTTGATATTGGCCAGTACCCATTCTGAAGCTACTGTCTGTTCAGGGAGGCAAACAGTGAAATAAGTACATTCCTAAAATCTAGTATAAAGTGCTGAACCATCAACGACCGTAGTCAGCTTCTCATCTCTCGTATGTGTGAAATCTTGACAGATAGCTTGAAGTATGAATCAAACATAAACTGAGAGAGATTCTAAAGAATTTCCACTATTGTCCTACTTTTAGTGCTCAGGTTTATGTATTTTGTTTAAGTTAAGTAGCAGCAATGTAACAAGAGTAAATGATGTGGCTTTGGTTTAATATTACAGATGATGAACAACATCGGAGGTGACGAAGACCTACCTGATCTAGACGGTGCAGATGATGTAAGGGTAATTTTTTTCTTTCTTGTTAATTTCTTAAGCATTGAGCACATTTACTAACATTGTACTCCTCTTCCAGCAGAGACTGTCATCTAATCATGTTTTGTTCTCTTTTTAGGATGATTCTGCAGATAGCGATGATGAGAGTAAGTATTTATTTACCTTTTTTAAATAACACAAGGGATTCATGATGTATATGTCTGACCGATAAATTATCAGCCAATATGATGATGATTGATTTTTATGATTGAGTCATGTACAAATAATTTGTCCAGCCCAAATGGCTTACAAGACACAATTATTAGGAAAACAAACGGACATAAACCAGAGAAGAAACATATAAACTACAAATATCACTAAGCAAATAAACCATCCTGATGTTTTTTACAAGCCTTAGATGCAAAGGTAGTCAACTTGTTCACATTAAAATGACAAACCATTCCGTCATCATCCGTGCAACAACACCGACATTTCTGGATGTTATACAGACATTTAATTCAGGTCAGGTATTCTTAACTCATCATAATAAGGACAATACATAAGAAAATGTGATTTCTTTCCCTATAGTGGGAAATGTATATAATCAGCCATTTATCAGTATCCTCATCAGAAATATTAGCCAGTAAGTAGAACTGATAATACGAAGCCAAATTGCTTTCGTTGACTTAACAAGAACAGCATTTACAAACACTGATCAGTTGGTAGCTGTTTACCCCTCGACAATTGGTTTACCATCCATCAATAAACGCAGCACTCGCTACACCTTAGCCTTTCTTACCCTCAGGTGTGCATAAATAACAGGCTAGGAACTTATTTTTGAAACACAACGACATGAAACGATCAGGTATCTTATCGGTCTCGGCTGGAAGAAGCACCCAGTTGTCTTTTATCTGTATCGGCTGAAAAAATAGTCCATATCCTAAATCCCTAAACAACAGCACATTTTGACTGTGAATGATTGCTACAACTTATGATGGTACGTCTGTTGTGATGTGAGGGTTAATGCTCTTTCTGCCCCCTTTCTCAGAAATGCCAGATCTGGAATAGAAGATTGTAAGACTCTGGGAAGAAAATGGAAGAACAGAGGGCAAGAGGAATCATAACAAATGTATATCTTGACATTGAAGGCAGTGACAGACAACTGTACATATGAGTCAGCCATATTTAAATCCATAGCCTCAGCTCCAAACTCTTGACCGATCAGTCCACTGAAGGTTGATATGCATGGTATTGTACAGAGCAGCTATCTCCACTTCCATTTGCTGTACTGCACCTTTTGGGTATCTTGTTTTACTGTTAAATATTACAAGTAAGCACACATTATTTCTTGAAAAAGCTGTATAGTGGTCCTCAAATGAGCAATACATGTTAAAGAGATTTACAATTTGTTTTCAAATAAACTGTGGTTTAAAATTATTAGGCCCACCCATTCCCAATGTTGTGGTTTTGAGTAAGTTGACCAGTGTAGTTTATTTTATGACTGAAGAAAACACTAGCTATGTACATCAGATGAATTGGATGCATTTACTGATTGGATTCCTCTAAAGCCTTCCATGTGCCGTGAATTAGATATCCAGGAAGCCAGTCTTTGTTTCTGTGGCTTAACCTTCCAGCTTACATGTCTCCCTTAACTTCTTGTTTAATGTTTGTAAAATTGGAATATTCTGAAATAATTGCAGAAGTATTTGCATCTTCCCAGTTATCACCTAGTTTGGTAATCTGACTGAATTCCACATCTTTAGTATCTTAACAGTTCTTCTCTCCATACCCACCTAACATGCAACACTCATGTTAGACTGCAGAAGCGAGCTGAAATGTTTCGCAGCCGTTGACGAGGCTTGAAGCTCGGCTGGGCCTCAGCATTATGTGGTTTTGTTGCTATCCTCCAGGTTCTTTCAGTTTGTTTCATCTAGAATGATCCTCCCTTGTTGGCGAGGGAGTGTCGGAACGTAAGGCGACGTGTAACGACCAAATTATATTTGCACTGTCAATAAAATGTACGGGGAGACAAATGATGTTGAATTACAGTGGAAATTCTTTTTTTATTGTCTACATCTTTCTAATAAACTGTTCAAGAATCATTTTAAATGCCTTTTTTCTTAACAGCTGACTTGTGTTTTATTCATTTTTCTTCTTAAAGGTGCAATACGTAAAAATTGGCTACATGTCGAATTCATTCTTAAAACAAACTGAGGGAGCATATCACCAGAGTAACGCTAATTGCCAATTGTTGCAGACTGTAGCTACAGTTAGCTCAGTTAGCCGTGCAGCTACCGGTCCAGATGGCAAGCTTGAGACTATGGACTTTAACGGGCGGGGCTAGATGCCATAACATCAAAACTGTTATTCCTTCACTCTTTGAGGATAATGGTTATGTTTTTAAAAGTGTTTTCAACTTAAATTCTTACATATTGCACCTTTAATACAGTGATTGTGCCCTCTTTTTCAGAAGGAGGTAGTTGATTGATCATTGCGGACAAAATACATAACTGTTAAGAGGACATGCTGGAGGTTTGTAACCTGGCTATGGATGTTACTTAAGAAAACTTGCTTCTTAAGTCTAATCATTTAGCTATTATTATTTTAACTGCAATACTTTTTTTTTAAAAATCTAGTTCTCGTAATATTTGAGAATTTAATTTTCTAAGGTTGGTGAGCATCACTGGAAGGCTGAGTTGGGTGTGGTATATTTGTAATGACATTATTTGTAACGCTGCCCCTTTTATGTTGTAAAAACTCAAAGGTAATTTTCTAAACAAGTCAAAGCTCGTTTTTAATAGATTGTATTTTATTTTTAATACAGTATTGACACTTGAGTGAGACTTAGTGGTGCTGTAGCTCTGACCCCTGTAGTATACCCTTCGGCGCTAGGACCCAGACTCCTCCGTGCTCCTCGGCCCAGAGAATTAGCATACTTCCTCTTCAGGCCTGATTTCCTCACTGTCACATCCGAGAAGGTGACTGTAATGTGCTGCACTAGTTTCCTGTCTTAACGCCGAAGCACTTTAAAATAATAGCATAAATTAGACAATCGTTTTATAACTAATAGAATGTTATTAGTTGGATTATTACTAGATATTTTTTTTATTAAAACCTGCCTCCTTAAGGATAATATGACTTAATCAAACAACAAATGTTAAAGCAACTGTGACATCCATTAATTATAAAAGTTACACCAAATACCTTAACTTAGCTGACTTTCTATAAACAAATACAAGATAATGAATGACTTCACTTTGTCACAAGTAAGTAAGCACAGCTCTGAGGTACTTTAGGCTACTTTACTTGAGTAGCTCAATGTTTGTACTCATTTGAGATTGTACTTTTGACAGTTGTTACTTACATTGCAAATTAAAATAATTTAAAAAACAACAATAAATAACGATGCATTATAATGAAGTAAATGTATCTACCAAAACATTATTAAGAATCGGAAAAACAGGTTACTGCTTACATTTAATTTGATATATGTTTTCTAAAACAGTAAAAAAAACAAAAAAAAACCAAGTCGAGATCAAAAAAATGAAAATGGAGGAAATTCCCAGAAGCAAGTTTACGAAAGAAGTATACAGCACATTTATTTAATCATACCCTTTCTCCACTTCTTCATTAATTAACTCATAATTATCTAATACATCTGTAATAACTAATAAAAAGTAATAAAACTGACTTTCATAATAATTCTGGCATTTGATATTTAAGGAACATGTTCCAGACGATACTTGATACTTTTACTAATATCAAATAGTAAGTTAGGTAATTATTATTATTAACAAATGAAGAAAAACATTATTAATTATTAATAAAAAATATATATATATACAGTAAGATCCGCGGATTATTATTGTTGTTATTGTTGGTTTTGTTGTGAAGTTTCCCGTAACCGGATGTGTACGTCTTGCCGTTGGGACGTTCACACTGCAACTGTTCGCTCTGTTCTGACTGTGATCATGGCTGCACTGGACCACACCAGCCATGTTTGCTAATTTAAAACCCAAAGGTTAGGGAATAGTTGTTTATTATTTACCGCTGTGCCATCTTCACCCGCACACCCGTTTAGACGAAGGTTTAGAGGCATCTGCGCCTTCGAAATCCAAGGACTGAAAGGTTGGATAGCTTTCACTGAAAATATCAGCGAAACTTTTGATGGTGGCAGTGTGGGAAGATGATGCTCTGCAAAAAAAATTGTCTGTGTGCGTGCAGCGTAAACAATGTAACTTCATCTGGCTGCTAGCTTACGTTAGCCCGTGAACAAAAGGGAGCACGCCTCCATCTGTTAACAAGCGAGGCTGAGTGGGATATCGTTACTCATTAACAACACACCGGCTGATATTTATTTTCATCCGCGTTGATCTCTACCGCTGATGGGCACCATGGATCCAAACCAGCGTGGTTGCGGTACCTGCTACCTGGCTGTTAGCTAACATCGCTGCTTAAGCGGCGTACTCCGGGGTAAACGTTAAGGATGCTATCGGTTAGCTATCTAGCTAGCGTGCGTTAGCTTGTTTCTATTGTGATGATTTAGCTAAATAACCTTGGAACTGGAGCGGGGAATCTATTTGTCCGGTGTTTTACACTAAAGTAAAAGGTTTGTACAACATGTTCACGAGTTGAATTCATACCCAGCTAACGGTATCGGTTGTTAGCACAGCTGACTAGCAGCGCTTTAAAGTGAATTGTTCGTTTGAGAACACAGCTAGCGCGGCTTAGCTAGCGCGGCGCCTGCTTTGGCGACGGCCTTGTTGAATTAATGAAGTATCCATAGAGGGCTACTTTTGTATTACGAGCGTATGGAAGTGCTAAACAGCGAGTGGTGTGGTAGCAGTCCTCCGGGCCTCGGAGCGACTGCAAAATATTTTCGCTAAGTTAATCCCTCCATTGTTAGTTGGCCGAGGCCGCCGGGTCTTGGGTAATGTTAGTGTGGCTATGGCTGCCTGGGCCGTACATTTATCATGGCAGATTGAGGAGGATGTGCTCATGTTAGCAGCGCCTCATCAGCGGTAATGATGAGCCTCTATCGTAATATGCCGATTGTCCATTACGGCTCGCTCGGGCCTGGCATCGGCGGCTGCTGGCTGCGACATTTTGACGGTTGTTGTTGGAATCGGATCGGCGCTGTCACAAGCTGCGGTTGCCAAAATAATTCAGGATTGACATTTTTGGAGAGGAAAATGTGCGTCTATTACGTAGCGTCTCATAACTGCACGGAAATAAATGATAATGAATTAAATAAATAAATCGTGTGATTCACAGTGTGATGCGTACAGCGCACATGCATCTTGGCCTTGTTGAGCAGTTAGTTGCGTTAGTGCTTTACATTTTCTTGGTTGTTAGAAGTTAGATTTGTGTGTTTACACGTTTCTGTTTTTTTTTTTTTTTTTTTTCAGATGGAGTCAAATAATCATTTCAACTACACCCACTCCTCAGCAAACTCAGGACTGAAACTCTCCTCAGGGGATTCTCTTTATACTAACGGGTCCTCCATGAGTTTTCCTCAGCAGGGGAAGAGTGAGTACTTGTAGCACTTTATTTAGCACTGTGTACTTTATACAACTTATTGATCCTCTAATTCAATCTCAACAAAAACAACATTGTAGTATTACAAACCGCGATCTCTTTAACTTGTTGTTCTCGTGTCCGACAGATATGAATGGCGAAATGAATGTGAATGGCGTCACTACTGTACTTGGGTCCGCTGTGCCTGGTTCCCACCCACCAACAGCTCCTTACCCACACATGAGCAACCACCACCAGAGCAGCATGGGCTATGACTACTTGTGGGGAGGGCACCCTCAGTATGGTCCAGGCATGGGCGCCTCTCCTGGGCACGGGATGCACCAGAAGCAGCCGGCACCTGGGATGGTGCAGCCTCAGTCACAGCACCACTTCCAGGGTCACGGACAGTACCAATTGAACGGGGGTATTGAAAGTTCTCACCAGCCCCCTGTGGCAGGCCCAGCAAACATGCCTCTCAGTGGGAGTCAGTACTGGAACAGGAGTAACCCTGGCCCACAGCAGATAAGTTATAACTCCCACAGTATGTATGGGACCTACCAGAGTCAGGCACATCCTGGAATTACACCGTCACAGCATCACCAGCAGCAGTCCTTACAACCACCACCGCATCAACCATCACAGCAGCACCTCCAGTCCCATCGTCACCCACCGCAGCAGCACCACCAGCAGCACCAGCAACCACAGCATTATGGTATGATGCCCAATGGGATGCCCTACTACCAGCATCAACCCCAGCACCCGTCCCTGCCGTCTCCTCAGCAGCAGCCGCAGCAGCCGCCACCACAGCAGTCTCAGGCCCAAGGCCAGGCTCAGATGATGCCCCCAGCTGCGCAGAATTTTACTCCTCCACGTGGCAGCCCACAGCATCACAGTTTAGGCAGAGGTTCCTCAGGGAGCCCTCTCCCTGTGGGGATGTCCTCAGCAACAATGATGTCACCGTCGACCGTGCAGGAGAGTGGATCACCCAAGGACCACAGCAGGGAACGGAGCCCCCATGCTAGCAATGTGGGAATACCTACTGTCATTCAAGGTGACTACTCCACAGATGTTTTTGTCAAGCTGTTTTGGCTCATTTTATTCTGTCCTTCACTTTGTTCCTCCAGTTGTGATTTGAATGTGTTGGTTCTACATTTTGACTATTGTAATACTGTAATTAAGTTTTATTTCCCCAAGATTGAATCTGTTCTCTGCTTTACATTTCCTCATTTAATGCCACCAGTTTAGAGATGTGTGAGTAATGAAACAGTCCTCTTCCTCTTTGGTCATACTTGACCTATCCATTCCAGTTGCTGATCATATTATGACATGGCACTCCCTGGTTGCGTTACAGTGGTCAGGCCACCATTCATAAAATTGTATTGTTACTGTTATTGTTTAGTTTAAACGGCTAATTTCTGGCCATTTTGATAATTGCTTTTTATTTGTTTATTATAATTACGTATGAATTTATTTATTTAGTCTGACATGATGGTAAACTATCTGTTGGTTTTCCACTTTTGGTCAGACAAAGCAAGACATTTAAATGGGTCTGGGGAATTAAGATGGACACTTTTCACTATGTTTGTAGAGAAATCCATTAATTTAGAAGATAATCAGCAAATTAATAAGTGCTAAAAAAAAAAGTCCTGCTAGTTATTTCTTGCACATTAATGTCTTATAAAGGATCAGTCTCACTGCCGGTGCACAGTGTTTGTACAGTGCCCCGATTCAACCAGCAGGGGGCACTGCTTGATTAGGTAAAACTGTCTGAACTGTCCGTCACCGAGGTTGTGATGAATCTCTTACTGAAGTGCTTAAAATGTCTTTTGTTGTTATTATAGTATCAAAATGTGTCAGTTTGAACATCGGATTCTTCAGTAAAACAACTCACTTTGAATTCATCATAAAAAACACCTTATTCTGCAAATAAGAGGCTTTACTTTTTATTGACTCTTTTACTCTATTCCCTTTCAGGACACGCGAGAGAAGCTGTCAAGGAGACAGACTCAAGCTATAATGGCATGGAAAGGGCATCTGCTGCCCAGAGGCTGTCCAAATCTGACAGTTACCAACCCAAACCTGTGGGACCTTCGAGTGATTATCGTCCGCATACTGAACAGCCAGCAGCTCAACGTCCAGAAATGGCCTCCTCAGTCAGAGAGTCAGCCATGAATACACCTCCGCAGTTTGTGTCGTCTAAGCTCTCTGCATCTGCATCTCCTACAGCAGTGTCAACGTCTCTAAACAAGGACTCAACACGTCCTCGGGTCTCTGCAGCTACTGCTGTCTCCGAGTCTCCCACATCTGCCCCTCGGCCCCCTGTAGTGTCATCTCCTGATAAAGAGTCTGCTCCACCACAAACCTCAACACCTCCCAATGTGTCCTCTGCTCCATCTCCAGCTGCTCCTCCCAGACTTTCCTCGCCTCCTCAAATGATGCAAGGCCTCAGGCCAGAGATGACCCCTGTTGGATCCAAGCATCTGTCTGTGGGGGCCTCTTCCTCCCCTCTGCCTGCCTCACCTCCAAAATTGTCTACACCTCTTGCTTCGACTGATAGTGTGTCCAGACCACTTTCTTCAGTCCCTCCAGTCTCTTCACCTTCATTTGAGTCTCATCAAACCAAGTCTTCACTGCCTCCCACAACGCTTTCCCCTCCTGCCCTGGTGTCCACGTCCTCTTACTCTGCGTCTGGAGCCATCTCATCTCTTCAACAGATGGTTCAAGGGTCCAGGCCACCTCTGGTGACATCTGGAGCTCAGCATGAAAAGTCAGGACCCCCAAAACTAATGTCTGCCATTTCATCAATGGGTGCAAAGTCCTCATCTGCTGGTGTGGCTCCACCTCTTAGGTCTTCAACTTCAGCACCAACTGGCTCTTGTTTATCAACATCTGCCTCTCCCATGTCTGCGTCAACAACTCCTTCAGTTGGCGGTAAACCTCGTGACCCAGCGCCCACAACCCAGCATGAGACGTACACTCCTCTAGCTGCTAACTCTGGTCTTTCCACTGCCTCTGCAGCATCATTACTACCCGGAGCAGCAAGCCCACCCTCCCTAGCAGCCCATGAAAGTCCTACAGTCCGACCTCTGTCCACCCTACCTCTTCTAACCACTCAAGCCTCCAGGACTGCACCCGTGTCCGCCCCTCCTGCCTTGGTGTCTGTGCCTCCTGCAATGGGTACGTCTTCTGGAGTGGTCCAAAGTTCAGACTCTGAGCAGCATCCTCCCAACGCCACTCCTCCTCAGGCGCTGAAGCAGTCGTCTCCCAAGCCAGAGCACCATGGTCACAGTGAGGATAGGAAAGCTAATGAAAGAAATGGGAAACCAGAAGAACACTTCCCTCAGCTCGATTCAGGCACGAGAAGGACATCACAGAAGGTGGAAGCTACTGAGACAAGTAAATCAGAAATTCGCACACCCGAAATCCTCAGCGATCTTCCTTACAAACCCTTGCAGACCACAGTTGCTCCTGATCAGTCCAAGGCCAAGAATAAACAGACGGATTCTGAAAAGCATCAAAGCGGTGTCCCCTGTGAGTCAGAGGAGCAGGCTCCACTCAGAAAGTCTTCACATCTGCACAGCACTGGGGTAGAAGATCTGACCGATGAAGAAAGTTTTGATGACTCTTCACTATTTGACACGCCCTCTAGAATCAAGGCCAGCTCTTTCATGGAGAAGTCGTCTTTCGCAGATGATGAAAGCTCACGCGTGGATGACTCCAAACACTATGATAGTAGCTTTCAACCGAGAAAGGACACTTCCTTTGCAGAAGAGGAAACCTCGACTGCCTTTGACACCACTAAAGACAGCAGCTTCTCCGTGGAAGACTCCAGAGATGACACGTTGGACTCCACCAGGGAAGGGGAAACATCTGAGGCAGAAGAGACCAAGGACGGCTCCCAGATTACAGGAGAATCCATGCTGGAGTCTTCTCTTAACAACACCTCTCAGGTGGAAGACCCAAGTGATGCGTCTGAGTCGCGCTTATATGTGCCATCTCAGCCAAGTCGTCAAGGTACATTCTTGAAGTTCACGATAATAGGAACTAGCATCACATGAGTTCATTTTCTTTGGACATTGCTTTCATTTAAAATGGAGAATACAGATTTTTATGTCTTTATCCTAATCATTCTGAATTTTGCTATTTAATGTTGTTTCTTCTCAGGACCGGAGGCAGAGTGGGAGCACACGGGACATGATGCACCAGACTCTGCTGGACGCATTAGCATCAAGACCACTGTTAGTGAGACGATGACTCCCCCGAGTTTCAAGATGAGAGATGAGAACTTCATCGCCTTCAGTACCCCAGCAGAGGGCCCTGCTGTACACCCACTCCAACCAGTGACTGATCAGGCTGTGTCAGCTATCGGAGGGCATCTGAAAACCCCAGGGAAACCACGCAAACCTCGAACTCCAAAGGCAATATGGATGAAATCTCCAGGTATTCAACATTATGATGTCAACAGAATGTTTATTTTAAAATGTTAGATTGTATTTAACACTTTTTTTGTCTTTTCCCCTTCATTTTAAGCTCCTGAAGAGACCCAGCGGAAGCCTCGGGTTCGAACCCCTAAAGTGGAGAAGACCAATGAAGAGGGAGTCAATAAAGAGGAGGTAACCAAGGGTAGAAAGAGGAAGCAGTCTGTGAAGGTGGATGTTCAAGAAACATCAGGTGCCTGTGGAGAGGCTGGCCCGGCAACAGGAGAGGTCGATTCCATCACGGCCACAATTGAAGCTGTTCTGGCCAATGCTTCATCTATTGATGTCCCAAAACCCAAGAAGGCGAGAAGGATGAAGAAACAACAAGAAGGAACTGCAAAAGCAACAAACCAAGGTGTCGAAAAAACTGCTGATGATGTTGATGAAAATGATGACGATGACTCCACTGCAGGTAACAAAGAAGAGTTTTCAGACATTATGTTGTGGTGTTTGGTTGGGACATCATATCACAGTCTAACAACGCATTTGTGCACATTTTTTCAAACAGGTGAATCAAACAGACGGAGGGTTGCGACTGAGGAGCAGGTCCAGTTCCCACTGCAGCATGGGTAATGTTCCCTTAATTAATCGTATCAGTATTACACATTGCTTGTTTACAGAAGTCTTTCTATGCTATTACACTACAGATCACAATCACTATTGGCTAAAGACAGTCAATCATTTTCAAAAGCAAATTTTGTGCAAACTGAGATATCAGATTATTGTCATGGTGTCTGCACAGTTGAGTATTTTTTTCTTAAATCAATTAATTCTTTAATTGCCGTTGAGAGTTTAACTGATTTAACATGTGATCTACAATCAGACATAGGCACAAATACACAAATTGCAGCGTTCATATATTATAACTCAATTTCTAGTTTGTTGGCCATTCTCCTGTGTCTAAAAGGAAGCTGTATGACATGAGTGTAATTATGAACTTTCTTCACTGTAGATGGAGGAGGGAGATTCGTGTGAAGAAAATGGAGAACCGCATGAAGGGCGAAACCTGGTATTACACACCCTGTGGAAGGAGGATGAAGCAGTTCCCAGAAATAATCAAGGTGCATTTTACTTTTATAAAACAAAACTATAAAAGCTGTTGATGTTAAAATCAAAACATTTCAAGGCAGATATGACAAATGATATCTAATGATGTCCAAACATTGACTGTGATTTTCTTTTTCTTGTTGTTTCATCCAGTACTTGAAGAAACACTCAGACAGCGTGGTCACCAGAGAACACTTCAGCTTCAGCCCACGCATGCCTGTTGGAGATTTTTATGAAGAAAGAGAAAGTCCTGAGGTCTGTATATTTTTCTGAAAACTGTTCACTTCATTTTTTTTATTCACAGTCAAGGATTTGAATTTAAAAAATGAAATCTGTTTTGGGGACTGATCATTCTCTACAATATGTTGCAGGGTATGAAATGGGTGCTCTTGGCCAACGAGGAGGTTCCATCTATGATCATGGCCATCACTGGCCGGCGAGGTCGACCTCCAAACCCTGATAAGGAGAAACCCCGCAGGGTTCGTGGTGTCAGGGGAGGGCCGGCCCGCCGTCCTGGTAGACCTCCCAAGCCCAAGATGATTGATCTCCTTAGCAAAGTTGATGCCAAACTATTGAAGCGACTTGAGGCTAAGGGTGAGTGGATGTAGACTGGAGGGACTTGGCATACAGAGTCTTAAGACCAGATGTCTTAAGACTGACCAGATGTTTGGCACATGTAGCTTGAGCTAATGTTTGTTTAATTTTTTTTAATAGAAGCTCTCACTGAGGAGGAAAAGGAGAAACTTGCAAAAATCAAAAAGAAAATGAAGAGAAAGGTATGTAATTCAGTTTGTAATGTACATTTTTTCTTTGTAAATATTTTTTGAGCTGTTTGGCTGTTGACATCTCCTTCTGATTTTGTTGCTGCTGTTTATTTGTTTTAGGCAAGAATGAAGAGAAGGGAGGACACGAAGATTAAGAAGATGAAAGCGGAGAAAAAGAAAGCCAAGGTAAAGAAAAACACTTGACGCAAAATGATTTATCAGTATTTTCCTCAGCACAATCTATTCCTAACCTCTGTCTGTTCGTGCTTTCCTTTGTGGGCTCAGCTTGAGCAAGATGCTAAAGTCCTGGAGCTGAAGGCTGAACCAACCGACCCAACCCAGGTCACGCAGCCAACATCAGGCGCTGCTGCAGAGCCCAAGAAGCCTGGCCGCAGGAGATCGGTCAAGGTTGTGCCTCCTCCACCACCACAGCAGACTGATGAGGAGAGGATAGCACAGGGTAAGAGGGTGCTGGGTGCTCGGAGTAAAGCCAAGGCTCTGGCTAAAGCTCAAGCAGAGGCGGAGGCGGCAGCTCGGGCCGCTCTGGCAGCTAAGAGGGCAGCAGAGAGGAGAGCGCAGGCCCAGAGACGTCTGGAGGAGCGCAAGAGGCAGCAGCTGATCGCAGAAGAACTGAAGAAGCCCACAGAGGACATGTGTCTCACTGACCACAAAGTGAGTTCTCTGATTGACACTTTGTTTCTTTCAGCACTGTGATTGCAGTTTTTTTAATAATCCTGACCTTTGAACTCTGTCTCCATCAGCCCCTACCAGAGCTGTCCCGTATCCCCGGTGTGGTTCTGTCTGGCACAGCTTTTGCACACTGCCTGGCTGTGGTTGAATTCCTACATGGCTATGGAAAGGTGATTGGTCTCAACATACCCAAGGACATCCCCAGCCTTGCTACCCTGCAGGAGGGCCTCTTAGGACTGGGTGACGGCCAAGGAGAGGTCCAGGACCTTCTGATAAAGCTGGTGGAGGTTGCACTCCATGATCCAGGCCTGTCATCTTATTATCAGGTGTGTGACACATTCGAGCACTTTCTCCATGAATACAATTCCTGATCAGGAATGCGAATTTTTAATTTTTTTAATTTAATTTTTTTTCTCCCCATCAGTCCGTAAAGATCCTTGGGGATAAGCTTGCTGAGTTGGAGCTGACCCGCGGCACCGTCTCAGAAGTACTTCGCATCTTCTTGGAATCTCATGGATTTGATACAGAAGTGTGCAACATGATGAGGACCAAACCATTTCATGCCCTGCCTCCTGACACCAAGGCAGCCATCTTGGGTTTCCTGGTGGATGAGCTCAGCAGCAGCAACATTGTTACAAGGTAAGAAAAGGAGCTCATTATTTATTCTGTAGGTTTCTCTAGAACCTAAAGTTTTATTATGACCACATTATTAATGTTTCTGTTTTATATTTCAGTGACATTGACAACACACTAGAGAACATGGCAACTTACAGAAAGAACAAGTGGATAATCGAGGGGAAGTTGCGCAAGTAAGATGATGGTTTTCTCTCTTCTAATACAGAATCATTCACAGATCACTCCATTTAAAGCACAGAGCCATACAGCATGTTGATCCTCATTGTTTTCTCCCTTGCAGACTGAAGGCGGCACTAGCGCGCCGTACAGGTCGCTCAGAGGAGGAACTGTGTTTTGAGGAGAGGAGGCGCAGTGCTAGAGTGGCTGAGGAAGAGAACCTCAGTCTGGAGGAGAGCGGCCTGGTTGTAGAGAGAGGCAACCGCCGAGCACGCAAAGAAGAACCCAAACTCAGCGATGTACGTATCTGCTCTAGTGTGCCTTGAGTGTTATAAATCGATCATACCTACATCTAATTGTGATCTTTTCTGTGACAGAGTGAGAGCCCTACTAATGCCAGCATTCCAGAGCTTGAAAGGCAGATAGATAAGCTAACCAAGGTAAGCCTGATGCTACACAGGTGCAGCACTTTATATGTGTATGTTGCTTTATATTAACAATTTCTCCGCTTTTGGCTCTCCACAGCGCCAAGCATTTTTCCGCAAAAAGCTGCTACAGTCGTCTCATTCCATGCGGGCCACATTACTGGGCCAGGACCGGTACCGGCGCAGATACTTAGCGCTACCTCACCTTGGAGGAGTTCTGGTCGAGGGGCCAGAAGAGCTTTTGAGTGAGTCTGAGAAAGAATTTTTACATAAACGGCATCCTTCACATTTTAAGACTCTACAGACTTTTTGCTCGTCAGTCATCAACTAAACTTTCCTCACATTTCTGTCATGCAGCCTCTGGAGATGTCCTTGTAGCCGAGGTTCCTGTCAACTTCCTCAAAAAGGAGCCTAAAGTTGAGGAGACCCCCATGCCTACCACCCCACCTCCTACTCTACCTTCCTCTCCTTCCTCTGCTACCCCCGCCCAGCCCCAGACCTTCTCCCCAGAGGACGACCCCCTCCCTGGCACCGCATCCCTTATGAGCAGACCAAGAGGACGAGGACGGCCAAGAAAAATCAAACCAGAAGTGGAGCTTCACCTCCGCACGGCAAAGATTCGCCGCCGGCGTCGAAGTAGCGTGAGGTCTTGTGGAGAAGATGGGCCGGGATCACCCAACAGCAGCTCACAAGACCTCACACAGGCTGCTTTCCAGAGCTGGCTCAGCCAGTCGCAGGAAGCGGTGACCAACGGCACATGCTCAGCAGCAGGAGACGCTCCAGAGGGTAATCGACCAGAGGAGAGTGTGAAGGAGATGGCAGAGAAACAGGGACAGTGGTTCAACCTGCTCCCCAAACAACCGTGTGATGATAACTCTCTGACCGAGCCCCAGATACCCAACTCACCGGGCTCACCCCCGAAACTCCTCCCTCAAATCCAGAGTGCTCTGCCCGCGCTCGCTGTTCCACTCCTGCAGGTTTGACATCTCAATCATAATTACAAATACATTGAAATATGCTGTAGTAACTCATCTTCTGTATGGTGCATAAATAAACTAATCTCTTCCCACCTCTCAGCCGGACCCGCTCATGCCTGCTGTGGCTCCTGCTGATCCTCTGACTGGAGCACCAACACAGGACATTTCCCCTACAGCCCCTGCTGCTGCTGCTGTTCCTGGTTGTGCTCCACCAGCACCCCCCCAGCTTCTTCCAGCTCCCATTCCTCGTGCCACACCTGCTCCAGCTACCCCCGGCAGGCCAGGTCGCAGGCGAAGGAGAGGTAGCAGAGGCAGTAGTCCTGCCCGCAGAGGGCCGAGAGGAGCTGCAGCCAAGCGCCGAGGGCGACCTCCCAATTCTGTTTTCCAAGAGCTGGAGCAGCAGTACTTCACACAATTGGTGGTCAAGCCCATCCCAGCATGTAAGTGGTATCAGGTTAAAGAGGATGTTATGATTTTGAGCTAGACAAAACAACACATCCCTCAGATTGGATCTGTTTGTTGATGGCTGATAGTTAATGTTCAAAAATGTACAGAAAAAACACCATGTCAGTCTGTGTTTATCTTATTTTTAATGTGTTGTGTACAAAAATGTTTATTTTTCAGCCATGGTGCGTGGCTGGTGGTGGATCAAGGAGCCAGAGGAACTGTATAACACCTTACAGGCCCTCCATCCAAGGGGTGTCAGGGAGAAGGTGCTCCATAAGCATCTGGCCAAACACATGGAGAGCTTAGCTGAGATGTGCACCAAACCTATCGACGGTGAGTCTTGTGTTAGTGGACTTTGTTCCTCAGCATTTTGTGCATCATCCTTTCTTTCTTCTGTCTGCTCCCCCTGTTGTCCTGCGTTCTGCTTATAACTTAAACTGTTTTTTCTGCCTAGATCGTTTGTTTGAGTTGAAGGTAGAGGAGAAGGATGTGCTAATGGAGGCTCTGCAGGAACCCTGGCAAGTGCAGGAAAGGACAATGGAGACTGACATCAGCGCCCTACAGTGGGTGGAGGACCTGGAGCAGCGGGTTGTCGCTGCAGACCTTCATCTCAAGGTGAGAGATCACCTCATTTTTTCTGTTTCACTATTAGAAATCATCTGATTAATCTAACAGTGTTAAAACAACCTACTGTGAAATTAAACGTGTGATGATAAAACTGCAAAAAAAGGATAAATTATGCTTTGTGATCCAAAGATACATTCAGACTGGAGTTTAGCACCTTTTTTGTCATGTCATTCCCCATTTCTCTACTCTGTGTGTGCTTTCCATTGACAAAATATGAAAAGCTGCCAAAAACTAATTTAATGTGTACATTGTGATTCATCAAGGCACTTCCCCAAGGCGTAGTGAGCGATGCTGAAAGTAACATGGAGACGCCAATAGTAGAATTTCAGGTAACCATTAAAACGCTTCATAAAAAGATTTTTTAAGTCTAAAAATAACTCACAACTCCTGTTTGGTTATCTCCCTCACTGATACTTAAACTCTCCCTGTCTCACTCCTGTTTTAAGCCCTACACAATCCCAGATCCAGACTCCACACGTGATGACCTCCAGTATTACGAGCATGACGCCGACCCACATGACGACTGGATTGTGCGGACTAAAAAGGAGTGGTCCGGCCTGCCGCGTATTGCCACACACCCCGTGGACTTGGCCGTGCTGCGTTTGGCCAACCTCGAGCGTAACATTGAGAGACGCTACCTGAAGGAGCCGCTGTGGAACATAGCCGAAGTGATGCGCCTCGCTCCTCTCACCCCAACGCCGGGAGACGAGCAACCGTTGGACGTCTTCAGGTGACAAGAACCGGCATTTCTTCATAGTGTGGGAGATGGGTTTGTTTAGGTTCATATGTTAATCTTTGTTTCTTTGTATACCTTGCTTCTGTTCTAGTCTGGAAAGTGAGATCACATCTCGAATGCGAACATGGCGACAAGCTCTGGATCGCGTCCGCAGTGCTCCGCAGGTCTGCCTGTGTTTACTTCAGCTGGAGAAGGCCATTGCTTGGGAGAGATCTGTGACTAAAGTGGTAAGCAACTTTATCGTGTGGGAGCACTCTTCGCAAACCAAATTTAAAATTGGTATCATTTCAACACTAAGGTTTTCTTTTGCTTTTTATACAGACTTGCCAGGTTTGCAGGAAGGGAGACAACGATGATTGCCTGTTGCTGTGTGACAGCTGTGATCGCGGCTGCCACATGTACTGCCTGAGGCCCAAAATCACCCAGGTGCCAGAGGGAGACTGGTTTTGTCCTGCCTGCATTGCTGAGGTCAGAGCCCATCCTATGACTCCTCACAAAAGAAACAACCTGGCTGCCTTTGAATCTCTGCTACATTTGTTGCACATCAACTCGATCTTCTTATGTCTCCCAGAAGGAAAGTGATGCACCACGCGCATGCAAAAAGAGGACCAGGATGAGGAAGAGAAGATATGAAGACGACAGCTCTGAAGATGAGACGACAACACGACGTAGCAGCGGCATGGCAACACGGTACAAGGAGACCCCGGCTCCCTCTTCATCCACCCGTAACTCTGGAGAAGGAAGCGCCGCTAAACGTCGTCGCATGACAACCCGCAACCAGCCTGACCTCACCTTCTGCGAGTGAGTCCTGCCTTCATCGCCGTTGTGTTGACATTCTGGATGAACGTATTAACCTGAACAGGATTTTAAGTCTACATGGTGACATTTGTTTTGATAGTTTTGTTGTGATTGATATGTATTGATTATTTTATTAATTTTATTTCCTACCAGGATCATTCTAATGGAGATGGAGGCTCATGCCGATGCCTGGCCATTCCTTGAACCTGTTAACCCCAGACTGGTACCAGGCTACCGCCGCATCATCAAAAACCCCATGGACTTCCTCACCATGAGAGAGCGACTGCTACAGGGAGGGTAAGAGCGGCTCACACTGCACCAATGATAACCTTACAGAAAAACAAATGGTCCACAAAAAAGAGGTTAATACATGATACATGTCATCAAAAGTCCATAACAGAAAAAATATTACACTGAAATTCTCAGAATCTGCTTGGTGTTTATGTAACCTTATTGTTAGTCCTACTTTTTCTGTCTTTCCACTGATGAGTGTTTTTAAATTGACTTGTGTAAATTTACAGGAACATTTCCTTCCTCTAGCACCTTCCCCGGTGTGTTTTCTTATGAGTTTGTTGCTCCCTAAGCTGGCTGATTGTTCTGTACTTAAACATTTCCAAAAGAAAAAAGCATGCCCCACTTGAGGGATTATTTTTGTGCTGTAGAGGAGGCTCTCCAGGCATCTTTCAAACCCATAGAACAAAATGTTCCTCTCTGGTACTTTATTTTAAACATCTGTCTCCTCTGTTTCTTCAGGTACTGCAGCTGTGAGGAGTTTGCGGCCGACGCTCATCTCGTCTTCAACAACTGTGAGCTGTTCAACGAGGACACGTCGGAGGTGGGGATAGCCGGACACGCCATGAGGCGCTTCTTTGAGAGCCGCTGGGCGGAGTTTTACTCAAATAGGGACAAATAGGAGCCCTGTGACGTTCCCCGTGATGGTGGGGCTTTTTACTGTTTGGTGCTGTCACCGTCCCAGTCACACTCTCTCCATTACTGCTAAGACTGTCTGGAGGTTCTTCCAGCTTGTGTATTCTGTCATGTATAGGTATATATGTATAGTTTTTGGCTATTTGTCTGTTATTGTTTCCTCTACCGGCCGAATCTTTTCCAGGCCCACAGCTGAACTGGCTTGAACTTGTACTCATTCCCCGTCACAGAGAGTCTGAACATGTCTCTCTCTTCGCTTTTCCTTCCTCCTCATCCTCACATCAGCACCTCATCTCCTGTTTGCGTTCTCCTGTCACGTCCTTTCCTAAGCCCCATGTCGTAGCAAGGCCTCTGGTCAAGCCCTGTTGTGGGGCGCTGACCCGGCCTCAGGCCCCGAGTGTTTTGGCTCTCGGACTCATACTGAAGGTCAGGGACTGATCACACTACTGCAGCCTTAACTGCTGCATACTGGACCTGCTTAGCACCGCTCAACGACAAAATGGATCAAAACTCTTCACAGAGCTCGGGCCATTTCTTACCTGTTCATTGGAAACGTAATGTAACGTGGTCTTATGCCGAGAAGTAATTTTTTTGCTCAATATATTTTTATTATATATTCTATATATAAATATATATAAAGATTACAATAGCTGGGATTATTTAATAGCAATAGCTTGTAGTGAATGTGTACAGATTACCTTATAGAGATGTCTAGACGATTTATGAAAAGGCCAGTTAAGCTAAAAGGAATCTGTTTTTTGGACTGTCACAAGTAGACGTTGTATAACCTCCACTTAAAGTCTTGCACGCACACACACACACTTTTCACCAACACACAAACATGCACACGATTTCACACACATACCCACCTTCTGCTGCTGTGTGAAAGACACTGGTTTCTGAAACTGGAGGAATTTTTTTTTTTTTAGTGTCAGTCAGTCAGTCTGGGCTTAGACTCTTAGATTTCACTGTCCATTTTGTGACGAGTAAATAGTTGCTTAGTTACACCTGATCTGTGTCACAGACTGTAGACAACTGAGAGGATGCTACTGCAACACACAGCTCACTGAAATTTTGCTCTCATGTGGTATAAAATCAGCCCCAAGACAAGATTCAAGACTACAACTGAGCAAATGATTTGTGCTGAATATGACACCCATACTTGTGTTCGTCCGTAGCTCATCCAACAAGGCAAAAACATGTAAAGCTGGTGATTTGAGAGGCTAAAATCCTCCCATTTTAAAGACTAGAATTGCTATTGAGCTCTGATAATGAGGCACTGGGCACATTCCTGCCTTGTTTTCAGTCTAACATTCCTTTTATTGATTTTTGTGCTGTACACGGGCCAATGTAAAATGTTGCGCGGCATGGTTGGTGTGCTCTGAAGGCGACAGGATGACTCACGGTCTGGGTTTTATTTAAACATGTTTCTTACACTGAACTCGAATCCATTGATAGGAAGTAAAACCTTGACGTTCCTTATTACACGTAAAGGGACAGACGTTTTTTCAAAAAAGAAAAAAAAAAAGACATGAAAACCAAATGTGGTGTCAAGTGAATTTTTAATAATGTACAGTTTTGGTGACTTTAAATTTGTTCCTTTATATTTTTAGGACCAATTCATCATTTTTAAGAGGAGGTATTACAAGACTCTGTTGTATTAAGGTGATGTAACACGTGTGCATCTGTAGAATGTACTGTGAGTTGAATAAAAACCACATATAGTAGAGAGTATTTTTTCTCTTTGTTTCTTTCTTTTATCTAAATCTTTTCTGTGTTCTCGTGATTCTCTCAAATGTTCCCGTTTCCTCCCACAGTGCAGAGACATGCAGGTTAGGTCATGTGGTGACTTAAAGTTGCCTAGCCTACTCATACATAGCAAACAAACTATCAGGAGCAGATCCAGTGTGATTGAGAAGTTTTTTTAATAAATAATTTGTATGAATGAGGTTATTGAATATAATGTACACTGATTTAACAACTTCACTTTGACTATATATGGTCCAGGTGGAGCTGTAACAGTGTTGTGTAAAGTACCCAAAAGTCAAACTTGAGTAAAAGTGAAGATATCATGATAAAATATTACTTTGGTAAAAGTAAAAGTGAATAAATGTATCTCATATTAAATATACTCAACTATCACAAGCAATTTTCTACCAATAAATGTACTTAAGTGTCAAAAGTAAAATTATACATACAGTATATTTATGTGTATGTATATAATATATAATATTGGTTGAGGGATTTTCTGGAGATGTGGAGCTGCAGCTGCATCGTTCCTCAGGGAGACTCATTCTAAAATTGCGATTAAAAAAAAAAAAATTAATTTATGCTGTGTGCCAACTTAATTTACCTGGACCCAGTGACTTATATACGTATACTTACACATCTGAACAAATATTTCAAGTGTTTCCTTTATTATGATACCTTCATTATTCAAATAGACCTTGTAGTTGCAGAGATACACTCACACACAAAATAGAAGCTAGTTCTTAACAGGTTAATAAATTGCTTTGAGCATTTTTTCACAAATTATTAAACATTTTTAAAGACAACCCCATGATTCTTTTCATTAACCAATCTTTATCTTTAGCCTCTTATTTCCTGATAGGCGTATTAATTAAAACGATCATAAATTGCGGCCCTAAGAATACGAATGAGAACTGCAGGTATTATATTTAATAAGAAAGAAACATAGACTTACAGAATTTATTGTATTTTTCTGTTGTAAAGATTCCAGTCCCTAATTTCAGTAGGTTACTATTTACTGGTATAAAAAGCTACTATTAACAACATAACATGAGAGTGAAGTTTATGCTATATTTAGATTGTGCTGGCAGGTTCTTTAAAGGACAAGTTAACCCCAAAATTAGTTTGAATGAATGAATTAAGTCAATATCTGCTCATGCTGATGGAAAGTTTCATAGTCCACAAAATGTTTTTGCTGTGAAGCCCCAGAAATGTTTTGTGAACTATGAAACTTCACCTGATGTGCATTTTCATTTTTGGGTGAACTTATCCTTTAATATTCCTGCTCATTATTTGATTTCAACAGACACAGCATTATATCTGAAAAGAAGGCGACACTGTTAAAATGGCAGGTGAACATTTTTAAAGAAGTCTCACGCTGCCTGTTTACCTCATACCTCTACTAAAACTCACTGTATATCACGAGACAAGCCCGCTGCGATACGTCATGTTAAAGGTGAAAAAGAGCCCTTGACCATGATGGACAACATGCTGAAGTATTCGGGTGGGGCTCTGCAGCTCCCTGGAGGGTCCTGTCTGAGGCACATGCTGAACGTCCTGCCATCACTCCCAGCTGCTCCACAGTCGTAGAGACTCAAGTGCAGCGCGCTCGCACGCGCTTCTGTTTTACACTTACATCTACGAAGCACCTAAAAAAAAATATGGAGATACTCAGAATCAGAAGAATAAAAACCTGTGTATTGTCTTTTTCGTGCATTTCTCCCTTTGCCCTCCATTGCTCTCTCAAATCCCTTAGCTGGCACTTTGTGTGAGTGTGTGTACATTTGTGTGTGAGTGAAATTGTGTCCGTGTCAGCACTCTGGGCGGAGGGGGCTGAAAACTACCCACGCCAGCGGGTTCCAGTGTGCCCCCCGCCCGTCCCGCTCCACACAGTTGGGCTTAGCCCCACAAAAGGGGGGATAACAGTTTAACAGTTGCCGTGGAGAGGAGGGGGTAATCCACAGCATAATGGGGCACTCCAGCACCCCCCTCGGCCCCCCAACAGACCAACCAACCAGTTCATTCTGGACTGGAGTTGAGGGCCCCTGATGCCTGGGACCCCAAATATCATCACGAAACATCATGTCAGCTGCCTCTATAATACACAAAAAGTTTTACACAAACAATTTAAAACATAAATACTCAGCCGTGATGAACTAAATCCTTCATCAACGCGGCCTGAGGGGAATATTCTCAGTTTTTAGTCAAACTGAGGAATTCTGTCTGTAATGCAAAACGTCTTCACAAGGTGAGCGTTTGTTTGATATCAAAGGGAGAAAATGAAACGCAGTGCACAGACGCAGCATCACAATAGGCTCTATGGCAACAGCATCATGAAAGAGTTTGTCCCCATGGTGATCAGATCAGTACCTCACAAGAAGGCCTAGTCTGTGGAAGGAATAAAACGAGGGTGGGAGGACATCATTTTCCAGATCATACCGTTAACATAACCCAACAGTCTGATTTACATAACGGCTCGCTCTTGTTCAATACTAACTCTATTTCCTCTGCTGCTTGATATGAAACGCCACTCTGTCTGAACCTTCGGAAAAACCTCATTTCCCTCGAGCAGATAAATAATTAGAGGACAGAAGGAAGAGTCATATTTATCCGATGCTGAAATGCAACGTATGACTCAATAGATAATTTCAAAGCAGAGGATGCGGTCTGTTCTTGTCACTCTGGTCGTCCCTGCTCACTAATGGTCCCTTTCTCCTATAATTGATATGAAAATCAGGCTGAGCAGCAGTAATGGGTGCCAGGTGCTCAGGACACGCCAACGCAGCTCAGCACAAACAGGAGACAACAGGACAAGCAATAAACCCTTTATGTTACGTGAATGTTAAACTCTTGTAGTCCTACATGTAGCCCTATGTAGGTCATGTTGGTAAGGCAGGTGCATCTGTAGGCCTATGACATTTTAAAGGTTTGAAAGCCATCTCAGAAAACGGTTTCACAATATCAAGATATACAGGATTATACACTTATTATTATTATTATTATTATTCTTATTAGTAGTAGTAGTTGTAGTAATATCATTTACAATGAATGGAAGGAAAACAGACATGAAACAGGACATGAAACAGGATACATATTTGAATTATATATATATATATATATTAATAAACACTAATTTAATACCGTAAATTGGCCGTTTTTTTTAAGTAATTTTGTTATTGTCAACAAATTTCAAACCAACAATAGAGCTATTTTGGTCTGATTTTGCCACAATACTGCCAGTCTTTAGTTCTGCTAGCTGCTCTTTGAGGTTGTGCCAAAATGCTAATGTTAACATGCTCACAATCGCAATGCTAACATTTGGACTTTTAGCGTAATGTTTCGAAGTTCACCATCTAAGTTTTACGTGCTGCATACATGCTAACATTTGACAACTGGCACTAAACTTTAAGGTGGCCATAAACAAAAGTGTTGGAAAAACAGATATTTTAACCAGTTTTACAAACTAATTTGTTCCTTTTAAAGAAGTAATTATATCACAAAACTGCAAGTCTACAGTTAACATTAGCTATCATTAGCACTAATCTGAATCCTGGCCATCACGAAACAGAAATTTCAACCTGTTTATGGAGCTAGAGGAAAAGTCAAGGGTTCACTGGTTCAAACCAAATTTCATTGCAATCCATTTCATAGTTCAGATATTTCAGTCTCAATCAGCAAACAAACATCACCATCCATAGAGCCATGCTGCTAGCATAGCTACATAGCTTAATTTAACAAAAGGCTTATTAATTTTCTTAAACAGCTAATGTTAGGCTAATTTTAAGCAAATATTACTCAAAAAGGAGTTAATTGTACTTATGTAAGGGGCTAATTGCAGTTATGTTCATGCACATTTGGTCCTTCTTCAGTGTAATGAAGGAGAACATCAGTCTGTTGAGGCGCACCCATGTTTTTATGCCATTTTTACAGCAGCCATTTTGATACAAAACAGCAGGTAAACACAGAAGACTCTGTACCTAAACAGAACAGAACCTACATTAATATCATTAGTCACAGCTGTGTTTACCAACTATTTCATGTCAAGATGGCTGATGTTAAAAAGGTCTATCCATTGTTGTTCTGGTGTTTTCATTAGAAGAAAAATAGAGAATAACATTACACTTATTATGTCATTTATCCTTGAGGGTGTATGGCTGGCAGACCAGCAGACATTTCTGTATTAAAACACTAACTTACAGCAAACATCTCAAGCTAACAAATGCTTCTACAGCTCCGCTGAAAAACTCTACATGACCTGATTTCGTCCCAGTGCTCATAATTGTGATCAGCTTGTTTCGACCATTCACCCAGACCTTGTGCAACCATCTGAAGTGGCCACAATCACTTCAGTTTGAGCGTAAGTGAAAGGCTCCCGGTAGTTTACTGAAGATGCGTTAAATTGCTCAAGGTCGGTTGCATGTGTTGGAGGAAAAATTGGGAGGTGTTACGTGTTACACATGCAACCTTGGAGAGACATATTTCAAGGGCTTGTGCTGACAAATGTTTGTGCAGAGGAAGCCTTGATGGGGACTGAGGTGTGGGGCAAGGAGAGGGTGAGGAGAGAGAAAGAGAAGGGGGGAGGCTGCTCTCATCAAAGGACCTCTCAGAGACTCTACAAGTTAATGAGGGACGTAGCAGAGACCCTGAAGCCCTCAGACCCTGACAGCTACGCACAGACGGACGGACAGGCACGGAGACGGACCTACAGAGGACAAAAAGCCTTAGGAGAACGTACTCACTGAGTTGGAGATGACGTGGAGTGAGGTAAGCATCTTATTTTATTGCCTTAGTGTATAAATCCCTCATGTTTTTCCACATGTATCCAGCGTTGTGTTCACTAAGGAGGGTTTGTGTGTTTGTATTTAAAAGTGATTTTAGGACAATTGATGCATTTTAATCAGGTTACAGAGTTGAAATACAGGTTACAGGACGTGTTTATGTGAGATAAAGTGATAGAATAAGTATTGTCTTTGTCTCCTTTAATGTTTTTGTGTCATGTTTAATATTTTTCTACAGCCTTTGATAGCATTAGAAGGTACAAGAAGTCGATGAATAAAAATAAATATGCACTCTTAATCAGGCTTTAGGTAACTTGATTAGATTATTGACATGGGGTAACCTTGTTCGTCACAATCATCTTTGATTGTGTCATCTTTAAAAATGTTACAGCTTCTGATAGAAGGTGCGATAAGTAAATTGATAAACATAATCCTCAGCATGGACAGTATACAGTCTTTTTCAGGGTTTATGTGACTGTATAAAGTGTTTTAATATGTTTCTGATCATGAATCCTAGCACCAGTTTGAGCAAGATTAAACATTTTCTATGGTTGGACTAAATATAGACCGACTTTGTTTATGTCCCCTTTCCCCGAGGAGCTCCGTAGTCGGCAGTTCTGGCGTGCCATGCTCGCGGAGCTGCTCGGCACCCTGGTGTTAGTGAGCACCGTGCTGGGAGCCTCTTTGCCCGGCCCTGGAGGGGCCCTCGAGGGACCCCTGTACCCAGCAGTGGCAGTGGGTGTGGTGATTGTTGCGCTGGCACACTGTTTTGGAGAAATAAGTGGAGCACAGGTGAATGTCTTGTGGTAATACGTTTCATTTTAATGTTTTGTTTTTGTTTTTCTGAGTGGAAAATCTTTGCTGGTGGTAACATACCAGTTGTCAGTGGTGGACGAAGGATTCATATTATTTACATGAGTTAAAGTACCAATATGGAAATGTAAAAAAATACTGAAATTAAAGTTTATCTTAAGTAAAAGTACACAAGTATTATTAACTCAAAATAAGAGCACTCATTAATGCCCATGTGAATGATATATTTTCATATATGACATTTTAGTAGTTATTGTTTGTTTAAACCACTTTACACACTGTTAGGTAGTTTGAGTGGTTGTGAGATGATTAATGGAGAAATAAAAGAAAAAAACATTTCTGATTTTTGGGACTTTTCTTTGCCTTTTTGAGAATATTGCATCATTTTACATCTTTGGGCCTCGAATAGTTTTTAAAATGAAACCATGTGAGACATTTCGTGGAAAAATGACTCTTTGGTCACATCTGAATATACGTCAAACGAAGAAACTACGACTTTCTTGAGATGAAAATGTCTCTTTTATTTTGTCAAACATCATGTGTGTAATTCATGGCACAGTTCAAACTGGATCAACAAATGATTTGTCCCTCGCTCTTCACTACTGTACATGTGTTTTCTGAAACAAGGCCTCCTGGTGATTCACCAGCAGGGGAGCGACTTCACTTCTCTATTTAATTGTTTTTCATATTCTTAAGGTGTTTTATACGTTGGTGTGTGTTTGTGCTCCCTGACCAGGTAAATCCTGCGGTGACTCTGTCTCTGCTGGCCACTCGGAGGATTGATGTTCTCAGGGCTCTCGTTTATATCACTGCACAGTGTTTGGGGGCCTCTTTAGGAGCTGGGGCCCTCTACCTGGCCCTGCCACTGAAAACCACTGCAGACCACTTTGTCAACAGGGTCAGTTCTCAGATTATAAGCAGGTTACTTGTTGAGAATCGTAAGATCTTCTCAGAATATTCCTTTCTTTTACCTCTCTCAGGTTCCTATAGAGTTGAATGCAGGCCAGGCTCTGGGCATAGAGGTGTTGTGCACCTTCCAGATGGTCTTCACTGTGTTCTCAGTGGAGGATCAGCGACGGAGGGAATGCACAGAACCAGGAAACCTGGCTATTGGATTAGCACACACTGCTGGAGTGCTAATAGGGGTAAGAGGAGCTTTCTGTCAGTTTTGATGAACGCTAGTGTGTCGCAGAAAGTAGGTCATTTGTGTTAAACCTTTTAACATTTAAACATTTCATGGGATTCATCTCACAATCCAAAGATTTTAAGTTTGTTGAAATTGACTGACTCTGATCAGACAGTTTGGCAGTTTGTCCAGGGTGTTTACACGACAATCTAAGGAAACTGTCTGAGTCTAAATAGGAATATGGAGGAAAACAAAATAAGTGATTTAGTTAATCACACGAAAAACTCATTCTTTCTAACACCTTAGCCAGCCACCCAGCAACCATTTTGTAGTTTTCTGGAGTTACGCTAAGCTGCAGTCTTGCTGGGATGATGTAAAAGTAGACATAGAAGACATTAGCATTCAGACACAGCATGACAAGCTATGACAAGAAAATGGTGTCGAGATGACCCTCCAGAGAAGGAGCGAGGGTTAGAGGATGGAAAGGCTGACCTACATCCTCAGGGTCACATTTTTTTTTTTTTTTCACAGAAAAGTGGATTGTATGCTCATGTTGTCGTTTCTGGATCTGAAAATAAAAAAGTGTAATAAAAAACAAAAGTAGCACTTCATTTGTGTGTGTGTGTGTGTGTGTGTGTGTGTGTGTGTGTGTGTGTTGTTTTTCTGTCAGGCGAGGTTCTCTGGTGCAGGTATGAACCCTGCTCGTGCTCTGGGTCCGGCCATCATCACCGGCTTCTGGGAAAACCACTGGGTGAGAGAGAAGTCTGTCTCCATGGAAACACTGGTCACTGCTGCTGGATGATTGTGTTTAATTGGTCAAAGTTCAGATCATAATAATCGAAATAAATGTAATGGTGGAGAGCATTTTGGGTATTTCTATTGCTAGTTTATACTTTTACTACATTTACCTCAGATTCAGATCTGACATTAACGGTGCACTACGTAGTTTCGTGGAAGAAATCTTAACAAGAAGAGAAAAATCCTCAAACACAATGTCATACTGTTTTATTGTTTATATGTGCAGGACCCTTCGCAGCAGCCACCTTTAAAGCTTCAGACAGTGTTGTGGCGACCTTATTCTTCTCTTAAGACAGCATGTTTATTCAGTTATGGAGACATATAAATAGTGTTTGCATTGTTCCCTAATCAACATAGTAAATAGTAACTTTCCATTGTTTTCCAGCCTTTTTGAGCTGTGATCCTCTACAAAAAGCACTGTCTAGTTGAGGCTCATTGCAGGTTTATATTTCACGTCTGACTTGGTTTAAGGTCCATCAAAGACGCATTTCTCCTCTAAACATCTTGGATGGACCACTGAACTTATCTACCTGACTGCAAATAAAGTAGATAAAACTACCTCGAAATTCAGCAAAATTCTGCTTAATGCACCAGTATTCAGTAACTAAAACATCATATATATAATATAAGTATATATAAGTACACTAATATTTGTGCACTTTTACTTAATCAAAAGTTTTGAATGCAAGACCTTTGTTGATTTGTGGTGGATCACCCAGATATAGTGACTGTCTACTCACAACCCTTATATCTCATTTTAAGCTGTTATTCTTTCACCCACCTTCAGGTTTATTGGATCGGACCGGTGACCGGTGCTGTACTGGGTGGAGTGTCCCACGAGTTCTTCTTTGCGCGCAGTGCGTCACGCCAGAAGCTAGTGGCATGTCTGACCTGTAAGGATATCGAGATCGTGGAGACGACCAGCATGACCGGATCATCGCTGTCCACAGTCACACAGAACGCCATGAGAGCCAAGCAGGCCAACAAACAAGAAAACAACTGACGACACAGGCATGAAAAAAACAACATCGTAGACATTCATTCTGTAATATCACAGTGATTTTTATAAAGAGATGTATAGTTCTTCAGTCATCTGATCAGACTTGACTGCAGCAAAGACTAAAGAAAAGCTGTGCATCAAGTTTAATTTTGCACATGCATGAGCCCCATTAACATTAATAACATACAGTGTGAAATACAAAATAATACAGCAGCTGCTAAACGATCCAAGGGAGGAAAAATATCTTTATCCTAGATTCAACATTTTGAGTTTTAAAGCAGAATTCCAGTCCTGAGATTAAGAGAAATCCTTCACTTATGTGAAATCAGTGACACCTTGAGAGAAAACTCAAGGGAAGCTGGAGCTCAGGTGGAAGATCAATTGAAGAATTGTCAATTAATTGTAAGATTGATGGTTTGATCTCAGCTCTTTCTGACGAAGTGCAAGACAGTGAACACCAAAATGCAACCGATCGTGATAAATCTGCTGTTTATTTTCTTCATTAATCGATTTTTTTACCATAAAATGTCAAAAAAAGTTCTTTCAAGAGCCTAAGATGAAGCATTCAAATATCTTATTTTGACCAACTCAAAGTCTAAAACTTAAATATATTCAGTAAACAGAAATAAGAGCAGATCTCTCACATTTTACAAGATGGAACCTGTGAATGTTTTTGCATTTTTGCTTGAAAAAATGAGTCACTTGATTTATCTGTTCTCAAAATAGTTGCAGATCTTTTGCCAATTAACTGACTAATCGTTTAAGTGCTATAAAAATGCATAAGTCTGGCAAATGATAGGAAGGTACGACATTTCGCAGTTACAAGTTGAAGTCATGAATTCTACATGTAAGAATATATTAATGAAAATGAGGCAACATGCACACCACTTGCTTTTTTTGTGGTGCAGGGAATCAAATCCCCCCCAAAAATCTAATGAAACAGAGTGTTTCAGAGTATGTTCCTGCACATACTTCTCAGTTCACTTTCACTGGATTTATTGAAAAAGGTTGACTATTCACAAAGATGTCACAAAGACCTTGGGAAATGTACTCTGACATTATTAAAAGTCAGCCTGTCACTGAGCTGAAACAGAGTCTGTGTTTTATGGTTTGAATATAGAATTAAAGTAACCACAGCTGACAGATAAATGTGGTTGAGTAAAATACAACATTTCCCTTTGAAATGTAGTGGAGGAGACGCAGAGAAGCACAAAATACCACTACCTTAAGATGTACAGTTTAAAATGAGCCTGTGTAACTTTAGCTTACCTGTAGACGTTCAAGGAATGATGGTAAATGCTAAAACGTGATATAATAGAGCGCTGCAGGGATGACATATTTTTAGGCTAACCTGGAAGTTAGCATAGTTAGCAGCCTGTGGGATTTTTCAATTGGAGTTTGGATTATTGCAGAAAAGAAGCTCTGTGGCAGCTAAAAGTTTACTTACATGTTTGTTCAACAAGATAATCTTCACAAATGAACACCACCTTCATGACTTTTAAGCGTACATGTAATTGCCAGAAGTAAAAAAAACAAACGTTACGTTATAAGCAAACTACATGGCGGTCGCATGAGATAGAGGTCATGACACTTCTTACTACACCAGGCAGCCGCCTATTTCAAGACAAAAATGCTTTATAATTCAAATGTGCCTTTATTTACCGCTGTTTCTTATGTTGTAGAACAAAACGTGAAAATCTCTTGCGCTTGTGATAACCACAGACCTCATTTCAGGCATCTAACCAAAAACCCATTCAAAAAACCCACTGACTTCGAGACGAGGGAACAGGAAGTGCAAAAACGTTAGCCAACGTTAGCCACCATAAACTACTGGACATACCAGACTACATGGGGCTGAAGCAGCAAATCCCCTCAGTGTGTTTAGTTGACTGAGGGTATGTTTTATGGCTCTTTAATTCAACTTTGTGTTTAAAAGAGGAATAATGTGTTATTTCTTCTTTCAAAGTTACACGGTCTCCAACAGCGCTCGTTTTTTTTGTAATTGTTGAACTCATATGCTGCAGTGACAAAGGGAAGGTTACGTTCAAGTGATCACTGTGTTCATATTTCAGTGAGTTATCCTTTCAGCGTTTTTAGCTCATCCTGGAGAGTCATTATGCTCTACGAATTCTGGCTAAAATGAGTCTTTGCCTGTTGTTTTTTTGGACAGAAACAAACGTGGTAGCTGAATGTGACCTTTGAGGTCCTAGTCGCCTGTCATTAGTGTATATAAAGGTGTAGCAAATATTGTGAGATTCAGTATTATTACTTTCACATTTGCACATCATTAGAATGTATAATGGAGACTCATTGAAATCCTGCTGAAAAACACCATTGTGTTCGCCATTTTCAGTTGCGTCCCGTGTCTGTGAATGCTTTGAAATGCTAACGAGGTCCTTGCCCTGAACTGTGGGTTCAATGATGCTCTCAATCCGTCCAATATCTCTCTCATGTCTGCGCCTGTTAGCGTCCGTCTCTTCTCCGACATCTCCTATTCACAATCAAATGGACCTTCATACCTCCGTAATGGCCTGACAGAGAGAACATCTTCAGTGGAAATAAGCTTTGTAATTTAAAATGGATAAAATGAGCGTACATGTGTGTTTGTGTGTGTGTGTGTGTGTGTGTGTGTGTGTGTGTGTGTGTGTGATAGAGACTTTTTGCTTTCATGAAACCTTCATTTATATTTGTTTGATTTTGGTATCAGTTGCCATGATTGTCCTGTCTTAAAACATGTTTTGTGTGTAATTTAAAGGGTCAGTTCACCCAAATTACAAAAAGACACTAGTGGAAAGTAATTAATGTTCAATTTTGAGCCATTTCACTTGGGTATTTCCAAAATCTTTATACTCCATGACATTTAAGAGGCAAATATTGGTCTTTATTTATTTGAAAATGTTAGTTCCTGGTTACTTAAAAATTATTTAGATCACAGTAAAAAAAATTCACAAGCTACCCACTAGACGACATTTATAAAGTAGTTAATCCATCTTTACCAGCCTCAACTGTTAAGTAAATATAGCATACATTTATGCTATTGTCCTTTTATTAAGTAAAAATTCAAATGTGCGACTTTCACTTGTCACAGAGTATTTCTACACTGTGGTATCGCTACTTTTACTTTAAGTTCACCCAAAAATGAAAATGCAGTTATTATCTACTCCCTAATGCTGATGGAAAGTCAGGTGAAATTTCATAGTCCACTCAACATTTCTAGAGCTTCACACCAAAACAGTGTTGCAGCAAAAACTGCCAAAAAGAAAAAACAAACAAACAAACAAAACCAAAACAGAAAAAGTCTACAGCAGCCCTGAGATCCCAAATTAATTTGAAAAAATGTCATTCACACTCCTGACGCGCTGTTGAGGTTGTGCGTCCACTTCAGATGGGGTGCATACTTACACTATTAGCTTTAGCTGGTCTTCATTTCGGAGATGTCTGCCTCCATCCCAGTACTCTCGACACCACAAGTAATGAGTGAGAACGTTTTTTATTTGGGTGAATTGCCCCTTTAAAATGTATCTTTAATATAATAAAAAGTATACTGTATATATGATGTATTGATATTAATAATTGAGGTATAATGTGTACACTGTATTAAAGTCTAAAATAAAACCATGTTGGCGATCACTGCAGCAGCGTGATTTGAATACACACACTCATACATAAACTATTCACACACACACATCGTGCACAATAGCTATAACTGCCACAGTGCCGCCAGCATTTTGCATTGTGTGTGTTCTTTCTAACATGTATAAAAGGGAGTTAAAACGGCGAGCTCAGCGTTCTGCATTCATCACCCCCCCCCAAACACACACACACACACACACACACACACACACACACACCTCCCCCCTCCTCTCTCTCAACAGTGATGGCTCTCGACTGGTCAGCGCGATGCCCCGCTGCTGCTCAGTAACCCCCACCGTCCCCCCACATCCCTGCTGCACTGCTCCGCACACACACACGCACATGTGGACAAACACACTCTCTCACATAATGCAGGCCTCTGCCGAGCAGCTCCTAGAAGCCCCTGTCACAACAGAAGACACAACATGCTGTGTTATGTGAATTATTGTTGGTCCGCCGCTTCCACAAATTCATTTTCACAGTTTTTTCCTCCTCTCTCCATTGTTGTTTTCATTCCTTGCACATTTGTCTTCACCTTCTGCTGTGTCCTCTCCGTGGCTGTGGAGCAGTGCCAGTGACGGCTCTGAGCTCTGAGGCAATGTCAAGTTCATATTCACAGGCCTCGGCATGCGATGTCTGCTGCCGATAGGAAGAGACTTTTCTTTGTCTCCTCTTAAAGATAACTGGTTATGTCTTCGGCACAATAAACAGAAGCAATAAATGTGATCGCACACTTTAGCTGTAGCTTTAGCATTTAGCATAGCAGATTTAAGATGATCCTTTGTTAGCCGTTAATATGTATTTTTGTCTTGTCTCCGTCCATACGCAGCACACATGCTTGTTACAGACAATGGTTTCACAGGGTCAGGCATTTCAGTGTATGGGTCAGTTCAGCGCTGTTAGCTTTGGGCACTTCCGTCCGGGGCCCCAACTGTATTATCTGCATGTGTGTATATGTGTATACGTGTATGTGTGTGTGCATGCGCGTGTCTTTGTGTATTTTCTGTCCTTGTCCATCAGCATTTGCGTCCCCTGATTATGACAGTTATGATATGTCAACAGATGACATACGCCCCAAAGAAAACTTTCTCCTTTCAGCGTCAGCTGCTATTCGCCACCATTCTTCCTCCTAGTTTCCCACTCCTCCTGAATAGAAAAAGCACTTCCTGTTGTCTCCTCATTCAAACTCTCTCTACCTGCCAATAAATGTCTTTCGTGGATTTCCACTCATTCTCACTTTATCTGCTTCTCCTCTCTTTTGGCCTCGGCCTGTTATGGGGGGGCGACAGAGGGGTTAAGTTTGTTTGATTTAGGATGTCCAGCACTGCCGCCCCCCGCCCTTGGCCCTACAGGGGGATTATGGCGTCACCTGGGGCCCCTGGGGGGGTATTATAAAGCCCCTGTCTGGCCCTCTCCCCTCCGTCAGAGAGGCTAAAAGGTCCACCGGACACTCTGTCTATCCCCGTCTCTACTTTAGAAACACCCCTTTAGTATTGATGCCCACCTCCTCTTGACAACTCACCCACCTGAGATCTCCACCTACACTCCCACATTATCTCACACCTATGTCTTTGCGACAGGTGGACAGAGGTGGCAAGCGAACGCAGCTGAGTTGACTTTACCAACCCAGTTCACGGCTTGGTAAAGATCCGTTGAGTGGATTCGTCTGTTGACGTTCTGAAATCCTGTTTTTGTCTTTGAACTGACTCTGAGCGTTTTTTTTTTTGGTCAGCTGAGTTTGCTGACTTCAAAAGGGAGAACCTTTTTTGTTATTTTTGGCATTTCAAGAGGACCGAAAAGGTACCCATTTACCTTTTCCAAACTCTGATTTATTTTTAAAGAATCTTCTTCATCTGGTGGAGAGCCTCAAGCGAACAGTCACCATGTGGGAGTTCCGGTCCATGAATTTTTGGCGGGCGGTCTTCGCAGAGTTCTTCGGGACCATGTTCTTTGTATTCTTCGGCATGGGCGCTGCCCTGCGCTGGACCACCGGGCCTCATCATGTCCTTCATGTGGCCCTGTGCTTTGGGCTAGCAGCTGCCACCCTCATCCAGTCCATTGGCCACATCAGCGGCGGCCACATTAACCCTGCCGTTACCTTTGCCTACCTTGTTGGCTCACAGATGTCTCTTTTCCGTGCCATTTTCTACATCGCCGCCCAGTGCCTGGGTGCTGTAGCTGGGGCTGCTGTGCTCTACGGGGTCACACCTGGCAACATGAGAGGCAACATGGCAATGAACACGGTAAGGACCCGATGTGGATGTTTCAGAAAACAAATCTAGCAATGGAGTACATTTTGGAGTTTAGAAGTTTGTTAAATTTGGCAAGATGGATTCTACAAGTGGTGTCAGCTCAGGTTTAGTTCAGTCAAGTCCAACTGGGCCATCTACTCAAAACTATTTAAAACCAAAGATACCAAACGCTGTATCTATAATTAACTTCAGATTGAGGCCGTGGTTTCTTTAATTTAAGCAAATGTTTTTGTCCACATGTGTATCTCCAGCTGCAGCCTGGCATCAGTCTGGGAATGGCCACCACTGTGGAGGTCTTCCTCACCATGCAGCTTGTGGTTTGCATCTTCGCCGTGACCGATGAGAGGAGAAACGGACGCCTGGGATCTGCCGCCCTATCCATCGGCTTCTCCGTCACCATTGGACATCTCATGGGGGTGAGGCTCAAAGAAACATAGGTGTTAAATAAGAATCAATCATTCAACAACACAATGCTGTAACAGGAGTATTTTGTTGTAGATGTACTACACTGGTGCTGGAATGAACCCCGCTAGGTCCTTCGCCCCTGCTGTGCTCTTCAGGAACTTCATCAACCACTGGGTAAGGCCTGAGATCACACTGAAGACATCAACCTCAGCACTGAACTGAACACTGTCTTAACTGATGATGTTTGCTGCCCGCAGGTGTACTGGGTCGGGCCTATGATAGGAGGTGCAATGGGCGCCCTCCTGTACGATTTCATGCTGTTCCCACGCATGAGAGGTCTGTCCGAGCGCCTGGCCACACTCAAGGGCAGTCGGCCCCCCGAGAGCGAGACCCAGCAGGACACCCGCGGGGAGCCCATCGAGCTCAAGACGCAAGCCCTATAAACCTGCCCCCTTTCTCCGACTGGGGCCAAGGGATGAGGGACAAGGCCCTGAGCTACGCCAACCCCACCTCCACTGCCTCCCCCCATGCCTTCACACAACATCGCACAAGACTAACCCAAATACTCACATCTAGACTAACACACAACTCCAGTGCCACTGTAAAAACCGACACACAAACAGGTTCACAACCTCTAACCTCAACACACAACAAGACTCCTCTACCCCCCAGTCCTCACTCTGTATTCTGAACAGGACATTGTGTTTTTGATAAATGGTGACCAGAGCCTGAACCAGCAGCCGCCTCGTCTCTCCCTCCACCTGCCTGCTTCCAATCAACTTCATCTGTGACTCAGAGGAGCATCAAAACCCTGAATTTGATCAGAGAGGTTTAGGAAGGCGGGTGTCGGAAAGGGGGTGAGACCGAGGGCAGGATGAGGGTGAAGCGGGGATGTGGGTATGATATGAGAAGGTTAAGAGGGCATGGGGAAGGTGAAGGTGGAGTAAAGGGGTGGGGGTTGGGGTTTGGGTAGGGTAGAGAGGGCAACACTCTGGGTTTGTGGTCGTTTAAAGTTGGGTTAGACCAGTGAAGATGGGCATGCTTTTCATTATTCATCTGAATTTATCTCCATTCTAGTTTTTTTTTTTTTTTTTTTTAGGTTCATTTTGTTTTCTGCACTTCAGACACAAGACGTGGATGTATGATACCATTAGATTTTACCAGGGTTTCACTATTTTCAATCACTACATTTTATCTGTGGGTTTGTGTTCGTGTGTGCGTGGATCCTTCTGCAGAATGTGTGCGTGCAAGCGTGCGTGAGAGTGAGCGTGTGCATGTGTGTGCGCCTGCCCGTGCGTATGAGCGTGTTTGCAAGTGAGTGTGTATACGTGTGTGTATGTGTGTGTGTGCGTGTGTGTGTGTGTGTGTGTGTGTGTGTGTGTGAGAACAAGATTGCAGATACAGTACTTTTTATTTCGTTTTATTTTCATTACCGCTCTCCTGTTTCGTACCATTAACTGTGTTCATTTTGTCATCAATTTTTAAGACATGATCATTTCTCCTCCCCTCACTGTGGTATTTGCTATGATATTCATTTTTACATAAACCATCTGCTTTTTTGTTCTGAACCAGCGCAATACAAAGGAAATGTTGTATTCCAGACTTTGATAGTAGGTCTGTTCACTGCAGATCGGCTGTGCAAGCTTTACATTGAGTCTCCTTTTATTATTTGATCCTTACTGGGAGCACAAGGCGTTTCAATAAACATTTCAATGATAATAAACATAAAAACTTGATACAAGGTTTGGGTCATCTTTGTTTTCTTTTACATTTTGCATTTTGTGGAGTTGCAGTGAGCTGCAATAAGTAATCTCGGCCAGAAGAGGGCGAAAAGAACACATAGACTGACATTTAAAAGATGAATTAGATGAGGGAATCCTAATGATTGCTGGACAAAAAAGAAGAAAAATAATGGTGTTCACATTAGTTTGAGGGAGGTGTTGTTAAGGGAGGGGTCATTTGGGTAAGACAGGCTTCACCCATAGGCGGACTATTGCTGGTGTTGGATAAGAAGATCAGTTTAAAACCGACACTGTCATTTATCTTTTGATGTCTTCTGTTCTTGTGCAGAACAGCTGATAAACTAGTGTGACTCCACCTTCAGAGGTTTGACAGAACGAAGACAGCTGCAGACTAAATCTGGAATATTCCACATTTTTTCTCATGGCCAACAAATCCCACGAAAAAGGTCAAAACAACAATTATTCTGCTATCGAGTGTGTAAAAAAGTCCTGACATAGACCTCCACTGTTGTATTAAACAATCATCAGTGAGCCACATTATTGCCTGGTGACACATCCCTTCATTATGATGAACCTGGAGCACATACACCGTCCTGCTGCCATAAATCACAAGAGCACCAAATATGTATCAATCCACAGCTGAAAATAGTCCCCAACACTCCTGTTTTAGGAAAGTTTTCTAGAAACCACAGTGCCCAGCTGTTCTAGGATCTTTCTTAGCCTGTATGTTTGTTTACTGTGTTTAAAGATGTACAGTAGGAATTTATTATTTCAGGGCTGAGAGCCACAGCCACAGAGTCGGATGAGAAGATTGATACCGGTTGATACCATGTTCCTCTGAAGTCAGGCTCAGGGTTGGAAGCTCAGATGTTGTAATGCTGCGTTCAAGGTCGCAAGACCTGAAAATGTAGGTAATGTGACAAATTGTTCACCACTTGCTGATTGATCAGCTACAAAAACGATGATGCATAGTGGATATTGTGCCATATTTCAGGGTGAAACAACATTAGCTGATGTTGAACAACTGCTAATGTTAGCATTCAACCCACTTCCAAGCGATTTGATAGTGTTACACAATACGATGGGAAAGGCATAATTTCATTATAAAATATCAATTCATATCTTGTACTCAATTATTTGAGCCTGACGACAGTAATGTAATAGGAATGGCTTTAGTTAGCTATGTGTTATAAAATATGTTGTTTTACCTTAAAATATGGCCCACTGTCCCTGCAGATTTCCATTATCCATCTTTTCAATTGCTGATCAATTGAAAAGCTGTGAAATGATAACAATTTATCAGTTTTCCTACATGTATGACATCATATGTCACAGCATTCGAGCTTTCTGTCAGAGGAAGATGGCCGATGTGTGTGACTAGCCGGAAGCCGATCAGCTTATCTTCGAATCAAGACTAGAAGCAGAGAGAAACAGCTAGCCTGGCTCCATTTAAATGTTACACAATCCACCTTACAGCATCTGTCTGTCACCATTTAACACATTACATCTTGTTTGTTTGTTGTGTAGAAAAAACAAAGAGCAAGAAAATGACAATTTGCTGTTTTACCAGACTCATTTTTGGCACGGAGCAGCTGCCGGAAAATCATCTGAGACTCTGGGAAGTTCTCCTGAACACTTTCACCAGTCAATCAGTAAAATGTCAGTGATTTATATGACTCATGTGTGACTCTCCAGGCTCCTGGTAGTGTCATGCAGCAGCTGTTTCCTTTTACAGTGACAGTAATCCGACCACACTTCTTAGAAACATTTCCTTTTTATTTTGCATATTTGTTTTAAATGTGATGTATGGCTTGTTTTATGAGTAGGCCTACTAAGGTGGTGCCACAGCACCGTGAGACTCCAGTATCATCGCTCAAGCTTCTGTCTGTTTTTCTGCAGCTGGGACAAAAAAAAGACAAAGAAACAACTCTGACCAGTACAATGGGCTGGGAAAGGAGCTCGGTCCTGACACTGGCGTATACTGCATCGCTCTATCTGTCTCTCACTCACACACACATGGAAACAGACACCAAGTACACTCACACATATTCAGTAACAACATACATCTTGACATCCAAACACATTTACTTGATATGTATTGACAATTTTGTAATTTATCATAAAACCAAACAGTCCCCGAACATCGATAAGCGTCTGCAGGAATTTCATGTGATGACTAACGTGTTTTAAGTGTTAACAAAGTCTTTCTCTGGGGTAATGTTCGAGCAGTAGGAATAAAAAACATAATACCAGTGTTGTCTACCTTATTCATGCTCATCCGCCATCATTGTAATTGCATATTCTGTTAAACTGTGATTATCACTGTGTAATGACTTGCCAGCGGTAGATAAAAGGAACGAAAGGGAACAACAATAAACATTTTGCTCATTCGAGATGAGTGACTAATAAAGGTGACAAACACGAACTGAACCAGGGTACACGAAGAGAGAGATCTCTAAGGCCTTGACAGAAAGGTAACCTTGAAGAGGAGGTAATTGGACCTGCGTTTCTGAGAGAGGAACTGGCTCTCAGCTTGGCTGATGTCCAGCATTCATCTCAGTACTTTTGGAGAAACTGCAGCCGCAGCATCATGTCAAACAGACATATTTCTCTTTGTCTGTACCCATCCACTCTCCAGTAGTCAGCCCGCCTCCATCGTCAGCGCTGAGGCTCAGGGGGGAGAGAGGAACGACGGCCCGTTCCAGTCCCTGACTTCTTATGAAAAACATTCAGATCGTTTGCTGATGATGGTAGCAGTAGAACATTTTCATCAACTATTACAACAATAATATATATATATATATATATAAAAAAAAAAACAGGAATGAGAGTGCTGTCTAAAAGCCCTTTTGATTACATCACACTCTCTCCCTGTTAATCCAGTCTCATCCTGATGATGTCACAGGTCAACAGTCAGGCTGTTTTGAATCATCAGTTCGGCAGCTCGGAGCTGCTCACTGCATGCGGTCGGGCTGGTGCAGAGGGTAGTGGAGGAAGGCCTGCGGGGCGGCAGACATGGTGGTGAGTGCGGCCAGAGGGGGATGGATGGTGGCCGGGGGCGTCGGGGATGCAGTGAGAGCGGGCCCTGGAGTGCCGGGGGAGAAGCTGTAGCTGAGGTAGCCAGCGGAGGGCGACGGTGAAGGGGTGTAGGGGTACTGCTCCAGTCCTGTGGGGGCGTAGTGGCTGTAGGCGGAGCTGTAGTCCAGGTAAGGGGAGGCGAGCGCTGCCGCTGTGGGGCTGAGCTGAGACTGCAGCACCAGGCTGGGCTGGAGGAAGGCCTGGGGGTAGACGTACTGCTGGGCGAGTCTGGACAGACGGAGGAACAAGGGTTAGGATGAGAGATTAAAAGATCACTTAATTAACCGATTAGTCGAGCAACAGAACATCATTTGTGTTTATACTGGTTTTAACAGATGACATCACATCACCATAATTCTGGTTTCTTTCCTTGTCCAGTTTTGATTTTAACATTTTACTGATCACTTTTAAAGCTAATCTATTCTTTTACCTGTAGCTAAATCCTCTTATGCTTTGCTATGTGTTTTATTTTTGCTTTCTTGTTTTATCTTCCTAGTCTGGGCTTGTTTCTGTTTGGCTTTTATTCTGTTGCCGTCTTCCTGAGTTTTCTGCTTTTGCTTTCTTTTTTAAGGGTGCTATATAAAAAGTTTTTTGTTTATATATCTCAGGGGATTTCTTCTCTTTTGCTTTTGCTTTTCGTTTCGTTTTTATGTGATATCTCTATAATGGACAGAAGGATAATAAAAAAAGAAAGAAAAAGAAAATGATTGTCAGATTAATTGATAGTGACAAAAACAAAATAAAACTAATATAAAACTAAAATAAATGTTATGCTCATTGATACACAACTCCACACAACACAAAAGAGGTCGAACCTGGGAAGACGCATTATTCAAACTTAATGCTGGATTTCACTTTTAACTTCTTTTTGGTAAAACCACCCGAAGATATCACATTAGGAGCTCAACATCATTTCAAAATTCAAAATGTAAATTATCATTACATTTTAAGCAACACACATGTGTTTTGGTACTTTAATATTGTGATATTTATATCTCTGAATGATATAAATGACTTTTTAAAATCTCATTTATTTTCTGTTTTCAAGCTGTTTGTACAGTTATGCGTCTCCTAAACCTCATGTATAACACAAGGAAAGTGTTTAATAAAGGCCTGACCACATTCGTATTTGTGTTTGAATATCCGATAACTTCAGCAAAATCTAATTTTTGTTCATAGTCGTCACTTGGTCGTCCTCTGCGAGATCATTAGATCAGACTAAGTGTGACATAAACAGCAACAGTAACCAGAGACAGACACACACAGTCGAGTCAGAGTCGCGTGTTTTAACACAAACAAAGGGATGGCAGTTTCTTCGGTTACTGCTTTTCTCCTTTAAAAGGCATGCTGCTCCTTCTTTAAGAGCAATTATCAGCACCGTTGCCTTAAAATAGACTTTTTTCCCCTGTGTTATAGTTTAATTAGCACACTGCTTGAGATATGTTTAAAAAAAAACCCTCCTGCTTTGTTCCGAATGAAATATCACCCATTTAAAAATTATCTTGTTATCGCCAAATAACAAGATTTACATTTGATCACAATTAATTTATATGATTTTAGGCTTTAAACAGTATGTCTCCATGTTCAGTGCCTAACCTGCCACAAGAGATGCAGCGTATGAGGCTGTTGATACTCGGAGCCACAGCGATAATGAGAGAAAGAAGTGCTCCACTGTCCTCCTGTATTCACTCATGCCCTTGCCTCAGGCTGCCCACTTAACCTGAACTGCCTCGGTTACATCTGGCAACAGCAACAGCGATCATATCACAGGAACTAGGTTATGCTGCTTAAGTAAAAACAACAGAACATGACAGTATTTAACACTCACACTCCCGTGATCAGCGCCTACAGTCAAACCCATTAACCTGACAGTAACCTTGTCACTGACTCTGAACAGGCGATCAGAGCGAGCTGCTGCTGCTGCTTACCCCTAAACAGAGCAGGAGCAGATCAGGTGTGATGACACAACAAACAGTGGGACAGGGGGCCGTTCACACCCACTCTGCTGTATACACAACACACAAAGGCACACCTCACTATGATCTGATATACTCCAATGACCATATGTTTATTTAGGCTTATTTAACCTCTTCTATTCCCTAAAGTCCCTGTTAAATCAATTTAGAGGTTGGATAAAACATGTTGCTTAATTCCTACATATGCTAGTTTTTTATTGGAGCCAAACCAAATCTTACTAAATTTGAGTGAAATATTATGTATGACACTATACTTTTATTATTTTGCTGCATTGTCAGGACAGAAAACGTCTTGTGCATCATGTCTAGAGAGATTTTCAAATAAAGGAATAGTACAGACTGACACCGCTCTCATATTGATATGAAGCTACAGCTGAGAGACATCTTCTCATGTGTTACTCGAACATGTCATCTTCGTCTCTCAACTCTCTGCAGGGAAAGCAAATAAATGTTTTTTCCCCTCCAACATATCAAACAATTAAATTAAGGAGGAAAGACGACAGATTTGCTATATTCGTCTCAAACTTTATTAAAAGTCAAGATCTTGACACTAACACTAACTCAATTGTTACAGTACCAGTGAGGAAATGGTCCCTCTGCTGCAGCTTTAACACAATAATAGCCCAATGATTCGCTTGTTGAGGCTGTCAAAAAACCCTGATAGACTCTTTTATGAAGCACGACTCTCTCAGTAAAATCAGACATGTGTCTAAATGGTCTACTGATGAAAGGACAGATCATATTTTACGGCCTTACTGGACTGCATTGAGGCGCAGTGAAATGTGCTGAAATCTGGATTTTACAACAACCTACAGCCTGAAAACACTGACACCAACTCCTCAGTATATACTTATTTACTTATTATTTACTTTACTTATTACTTATTTATTGACGCCTGTTCCCCCGTTGACATGTGTGTCTTCAAAACTGGCACTCTTTCTACTAGATCAGGAAGTCATAAAACCTGCCTACTTGTTAATACAACCAGATGTTTTACTCTGCCTATTCAAATCACTGAAATCTTGATTTCAAGGTCAAAATGGGATTCTCAGTTGTTCTTAGGGGTCGCCATGTTGATAACGCTGTCTTTGTAACGGTGGCGCCGACGGTAATAACACCGGGAAACACTCCAACACTCACAGCGTCCGTTTATCTGCCTTTTTAGATCATTTTCGGCGTGGTTTGATCAGAATTGAACGCCATGGCAACATGAGCAAACAGCGCCACAACTGTCATGACCCAACCGTCCTGAACTCTGTTTGGTGCACAGAAATATGTTGACATCACCGATCTCCAGCTGAGCCTTGTTCCACTTGAAACCCAAACACAACAAAACACAGAAATTCAGAAATCTCTTGTGTGAAATAATCAGACGTGTTTTAACTTTTGCCCGAAAAGTGCGCGTTCATGGCAGAGTGGGAGGCTGACTGAGACATTTTCAATGAAGTCTGGCCGAGAAAGCGGCACCAAAGACGACGAAACCCGCGGACTAATGACTTACAACAACACATAAAGTCACAGCACAGCTGAAGCTAATAACGCCCTGACCCCTCTGTATCTCATCTCTCCTCGCTCGTGCTCCGTCAGTCTCTCCCAGAGCAGAAGTGCAGTGTCATTCCCACGGCTGTGTGCCGCTGCCTGCCAGCCTGCCTGCCTGTGCACCGGCCTGACTGATCCAATGTGACAGCGGCATCGTACGAGAGGGAGCTGCGCCTCGCCTCATTCCTCCCAGTGCTCAGCATCATTGCTGGCTGTCAAACACACGTACATTATACAGTACATAAAACATGCAAGGAAGAAAGAAGGGAGTATAATACACATGTGTGCAGTCAGTTAAGCAGCTTAGAAGACGATGTGTGTGTGTGTGTGTGTGTGTGTGTGTGTGTGTGTGTGTGTGTGAGTGGGGGGTTCAGGGCTAATTGGCGCAGCTGCATGGGTGTACGCTCACTAACAGACCCATGAGAGCAGAATAACCTCCACAGACTCTCCCTCCCCTCTCCGGGTTTACTCCCTCACAGCCAGCTTCCTCTGCGCTCCCTCCCACTGTCCTTCCTCAGAACCGGGCCGTGCGATAAAACGGAGAGGACGCACCGAATGAAACAAAAGAAATAAACCGAGAGCATCTGCATTTTTCTTTTTCTCTGTTAAGGTCGAGGTCGTGAGCGGAACGGGGAGATGCTGAGAGGTGAAGGATCAGCCATCATATCCCTCATGCCTCAGGACAGACACGCTTTTAATAGTTCAGATCAGGGATGTGAGTCAGTCAAAGAGACAAACACACACTCGTGGAGACGCACACACATGACCCTCCGTCCTCTCTGGATAAACACACACGGCTCGAGGGAGGGTGAGAGATAGAAAGGCCAACATCAGCGCTGGACACTCAGCTCTAATGTCAGCAAGAAAGAAAGACATTTAATTAATATATTAAAACAAACGGGGCCGTGTGATGCGGAGGGAACGCGCATTAAGTGACATGTTAACTGAATAAGATCACGTGTTTCTAAATCATGATAATCTCAATGTGTCTCAGATTGTGCTCGCAGCATAATGTTATCTAAATAATTTCAATCTCATTGTCGCTTGTGTCCTGTTAGTTGCACATTCAACAAGCATTTCAAAACATCCGGTTCTGACACATCAAGAAGAAGCAGACCAAAAAAAGAGCAGATGTTTGATTTAGATAAACTTTTATCAAGTTATGAGTAAGCAGCAGTTTATTTAACCTCCATGTGACTGCAGCTGCCTCGCAGTAAAAGTCGCTTACACGTTTTTTATGTTGATTCAGGAGGTTGTATGGACAACGTAGTTTGTTGTGTTTGCGAGAAAAAGTGGATTACTAACAGGATTACATCTTTCTTTTTCTTTTCTCTTGTCATTGTTTGCATACGTCTGTTATTGAGGTAACCCAAAGGTAACTGAAAGTAATCAAGTTACTTTACTTTAGTTTTGTGATTCTTGGATTTTAAAGGTAACTAGTAACTTTTTTTAAAAAGTTTAAAGTAACCCTCCCAACCCTGACTAAAAGTCTATTTGCAATTTTTGTCAGGCGGCTAAAAAAGGATCAGGCACTGACACAGAAGCCACTAACAATATAACAGCAGCCACTTCTTTACCATCTTTAACTCCAGTCTCTCTTTTAAACTCGGCTTGTTAATACTTTTCCATCCAATGGCCTTAACTTCAACTCGCATATAGCATCGTCACGTAAACACCCGTGACTACTGCACTGTCATTTGACGCAGGAGCGAATGCCGATTTTGTCCCCTCACATCACAGACAGAAACCAGATGTTAGTGGGATTTCTGTCCAGTGTGAAAAGTGTATTATAACTTTTTAAAAACCTGGCTGTGAATGATTTCTAAATGTGTATACGACCCTTAATAGCTAGATATATTGCAGAAATATTACACGGTGTCATCACTCGTTTATTAACAATTCATACAGAAGTTATAGTTGTTGATAAACATTAATAAACACTGAAACAAAGCTCTTAAATTGTGGTAGCAAGAGATGAGTTTGGAGTTAAAGCTAATAGCTGAAGAAGAAGTGAAAAGATGCACAAAAAAATGCAAATGCAGATCAAACGTGTGTCATCTTTTAACAGACAGCTGAACAAAATGGGAGCTCTCCGCGCTATGAAAAGCCTCCAACATGACCTTTTTTATGTTTTCCAAATTAGGCTTTTCATCCGACAGAAGTGTCTCTCCTAATTGGGTCCCCGGGCAAGAGAAATATACACCTGAGGGTTCCCGTCTACCTAAACCCCCTCGACAGACAGAGAGCGATCACTGCAGGCTCAGAGTGAGGAGGAAAGAGACAGAGAGATCATTTAGAGGAAGCAGAGGAAGGATGAAAACAAAAATGACAATCAAGATAAAACAGTCGAGGAGTGTATTGAGGGAGTCGACAAGTTTCATTTCTCACTCCACCATAAACGCTTTTCACACACAGAAATGAGCTCCAGCGTCATGTCTACCACCCGAAGCTTCACTGAGCCCAGCCACAACTACACCCGACCACAGGTGTGCTGTTAGTCTGTGTCATCCCCCTCCTCCCTCCTCCCCTCCTCTGTTCCGCTGCTTCAACAGGAAGTACCCCCACTACCGCCGCCGCCGCCGCCACTCCTCCACCTTTAACAGCCTCACCACACATTCATCTCCTTCCTCTCCTTTCTTTCTCTCAAAAAAAATAAACACCAGAATGTTTTATGAGAGAAAAAAAAAAAAAGAAAATTCACTTCTGCCAAGCGCCGACGTTGGGTGCTAAAGGCAGACAGCAGGCAGCCATGGGCGACAGATGTCCCCCCCTCCCTCCCCTCAAATGAGAGCACCCCCCCCTCCTCCACCTCCTCCACCTCCCCCTCCTCCCCAACTCAGCTGTACCTAAAAGCCACATTTGGCATCAGCCCGTCCTCTGTCCTCTTAAAACTTAAAGCAAATACACTGAAGCAGCAGACAGAGCTGTGCTCTGTTTGAGTTTATCTTTGTTATTTGCCGCTCAGTGTGGGAGCGTCTGACAGACAGAAGCCATGTGTGACCCTGAGGCCCCCCGAGAGCCCCACAGCTGTGAGGGCGGAGGAGAAACGGGAGCAACAAGAGGCCTGCAGACAAACTAAGAGTTTACATTTGAAGGAATAGTTTGACATTTTGGTAAATGCTCTAATTGCGTTTCTTGCTACGAGACAGGAAGATTGACACTACTTTCATATCTAAAAAATTGAAGATTCGGCCAGCAGCTGGTTAGTGGACACAACCTGGCTCCGTCTGAGACTAACCAACGCAGAGCTCCTATAAAGCTCACTAACTAACATGTCTGAGTTGCTTTTGAAGCAAAAATACAAAAAGATTGATGGTTCCAGTTTCTCAAATGTGAGAATTTAAAAAGATTTTAGTAAAACAGACTTCTGTTATCTGAATCTGATTCAAAACAACATCAACCGGAGTCGATACTGACCTCATCAACCATGTCTTTCGTATGTTTGTCATCCTTGAAATATCAGTTTTCATCACAATCCAAACCAACAACTTGTGTTATAATATTATGTGAATGTCTGGTATATGTAAGTGTGTGTCTGATCACAAAAAGGCATTATAAGAAAGTAAATAAAACGCTAAATTACAGACATTTTGTGATCGACTGCAAAAGGCTCCCAGCTGCAGAGTCCGGTTTGAAACCGAAACTATATCTTGAAGTCATTCTTAAAATAAAAGCCCTTCACTTTGCCAAGAAATGTTTGATTCTGACTGCAGTCATACTGATCATGTCAAAGAAACATCTAGCCTCGGAGCAGAGAGATCTGAGTTTGACAGATGCGCCCTGTGCATGTACAAAAACAGAGAAACATAAAGGCTAGGCTATGTTTTATGTTGTGTGTCTGCTTTGTAATCCAGAGGATTTAAACCACAGAGGCTTGTCGATTTCATTTAAAGAGTCAATATTACCTCCAGCCTCCTCGAAACAAAGAAGAGATCTGGTGAGTTTACAGTGACAGAGCTTCCTGTTGAGAGAAAAGTGGGTCTGCCACACATGCTGCAGCTGTGCTCTTCTGAGATCTCTTGAGGTTAAAGTTGTTTCTAAAATTAGTATCACTTCTTCTTCTACAACATCAAACAATAAAACTGCATCATAAACGGGTTGGTTTCCCCCGCAGACTGTTGTGCTGAGATGGACAGCAATCAAAACGATTTGTTGAACAAAGAGAAGAGCAGCAACCAACGATTATTTTCATGACAGCGATTCATTCGCAGTTTCTTTTCACGAGTAATCGATTAACCTTTTAATCTATAAAATGTAAAAACGTTGTGAATAAAGCTCCCCAGAATTTCCTGTCATCTTGTTGGAAACACATTTTCATTCAATTGGCTGATAGATTAATCATTGCAGCTCTAATGAAGGAGGACTGCAACCATTAACAAAGTTGTTGGACCTGCGAGAGATTAAAAAAAGAAAGAAAGCATAAAAATCACAGCAGTGCAGGACGAGATATCTGGACTTTCACTTCCCTCGTTTGGATCAAAATCCAAACACACTGGATCCAACAACACACTGGCTACACACATAAATGTCTTTTATGTTTTGAGGATTTGCTTATTTTCTCTTTCTCTCTTTTCTCTTTTTTTTCAATATCTTTCATGTTGTTCAGACAAAACAAAGCAGATTGAAGACTTCACCTCGATGATCGTACTATTTACTATTTTCTGAGATTTTACAGACTAAATAGGATTGACATAAAAAGACTTAAATGTTTGGTTGTTAAAACCAATCATGGAGACATTTTTTTAAATTCTTCATGGTACCACTTCAAAATAAAAGCCTCAGATGAGATGAGAAAAGAAGTGACACTGAACTATTAGTCAATTAAAATGAACGCCAACTGCTTTGATTTAAGTCATTTCTAAAAGAAAAATATCAAATATTTTCTGGTTCACACTTCTTAACTATAAGGATTAGATTTTTTCTTTGTCATTTCTGGCACTAAGTGAAGAGTCTTTGGGTTTTGGACTGACAAAAGAAGCAATTTTGAAAAGCTCACTTCACAGTTTTTGGGGGCATTTTATAGACTTTTTAATGAATCGATAATCATGAAATAAAATCATTACTTGCAGCCCTAAGGACTACTAAAAGTTAAAAGGGAACACAATTACTTTTTAATGAAGATCTCTCCAGTTTAAAAAAAGAAAAAAGCAACCAAGTCTGCAGGCAGCTCACAAAGTAGCAAACCAAACTGTTTTATTTATGCTTTATAACAGCTAATTATCAACCGAGGGAATCATGTCACTGTGCTGTTTATAAAAGGACTTGCTAATTATTTGATTTAGCAGTCAAGCTGCAGATTATTTCCTCAATTACTTCATTATTAATGAGAAATTAGTGCAGAAAACCCACCACTAACAAGTCGTACGTTGTCAAATCGACACTCCAAAACTCAAAAATGTCAAAAATATGATGACACAGAAAAGAAAATGGCAGCAAATCCTCCAGCTTAATGACACATCTGCTACAAACATGTTAATTCTTGTATTTGCAGGTGTTTCCACACTGATGAACAAAGTGCCACCTCCTGTGTGTTTGCCTCACAGGTGTGTTAGATAGTTAGTCAGTGTGTGTGTGTGTGTGTGTGTGTGTGTGTGTGTCTGCCTCCTGATGTTTTTTCCACTTTTGTTTCGGTCTGCGAGGTGTCAGAGCTGCGACTCTTCCTGGAAGCAGATTAAAAAGACCGACTCCCTCTGCTTCGAACGTCCGCCTTCACCGGGGGAGACTCTCAATCAAGCCATCATCACTCATTCATAGACTCATCTGGGTCGGCCTGGATTCCCTCATCACTCATTCAGAAATTGAGGACTGCAATATTAATAGCTCTCAGAACAGTTGAGGTTTTTAATGGACTCTTCTGTAGCCGCAGGACCAGAACTTGTCAGCCTGCAGAAAGTCAAAGCGAAGACGTCTGTTCCTAAACACTACATCTAGACATACCTCTAAAATATACAAGATCCAGTCTTTTGGACAACCAAGAAAGAAAACAAGCACTCTTTTTTTTCCCAAATAGCTGATATGTCACTTTGAGAAGACGCCCACATAGTCAACAGCACACCCCCCCCCACACACACACACCACAGTCAGCTGCGATACCGGTTGTCCTCGTCTAACATCACCTGAACAACAGCCGAACGCAGAATATCTGACTCAACCTGAAGCGAGCGTTCTTCTTACACAACATGAATCTGCTTGCTTTGCTGCTCTACTGTCTGTAAGAGCCCTGGGAATGAATCATCCTCCGCGTTTCACTCAGGAACTGACTCATTAAGGTTTTCCTTTTTGTGTTCACACAGCGAGACTCTGGCAGACGGGATGAGGAGGTAGAGTTCCTGTCACATGTGGATTACAGCGAGTTTCCACAAAGATCCTGAGAAACAACCAGCAGCAGACATTCATACATGAGGAACAGGTGACATGGAATTTATGCGGATATTGATGTCGTCCGTTTGCTTTATTACACACTATTATCGATCAGTGAGCCTGACTGAATCATACTGCTGTGCTGTTTAAAAAAGGACTGATTAATTCCTTATTGTTATTCCTTGTTCAAATCCCTGACAAATCAAGACGCACCGTTGGGGTCATTGTTGATGCTGAGGTATTAACAGTGCAGAATTGGCTGAGTGAGCCAAGCTGTGAGGTTTCAACGACGTGTTATGTGTGCGGCCCACAAACACAAGATTTACAAAGCAGCTAGCAGCAGTTAGCAGGTAACTCAGTGATGAGCAGCAAATGAAAATGTCTGCAAATAGGGGAGATAATGAGGTCTGGGAGCTCCTTATCCTCGGAGCAGATTAACTGCTACAGAACAGGCGAGGTAAATTATTGTTATTGCCATTTTATGCCGTTGTTTAGAGAGCGCTGCCTGATACGTATGTAAAAAGGCCCACCATCACGCCTCTTTTGCTCCTGGAGCGCCAGCATGCCTCCTGAAACCCAACCCTCCATGATCAGAGCTTACATTGTGAAAAGGTTGCTTGAAACAGGAAAGTTTCTTGTTTTCCTTTGTTGAAGTGCTTTGGACTACATCTGTCATTACTTTCCGGTTCTTTGATTACAGCATTTTTAATAACATCCCCTGTGAAATGACTCATTGAACGATCAGAATTTGATCCATTTGGTCCATTAAAATTTTTAAAAAGTCTAGCAGAGCCACTGCAGGAAGCTATGTGGAAGATCAGGGTCACTTTAGACCCGACATGTGAAACTTTTTGAGCCTCGTGTGCCACCGAGCAGCTTTCACAGGAATGAACGGGGCTCTGCCTCCGACGCTGTATCCAGACTTCCCTCGTTGTATATCAAAGTGATTGAGTCTCTCCTCAGACTGCTTAAGCCTCAAGAGGTAAAACTAGACAATATTTCACAAGAAAGAACTAAAGATTAGTCACAGAAGCATCTTTATTCCTCATCTTTCGCCTTATTTGATAGAAGCTGTTAACAGTAGTACTGCTGGAGACACACTCGCCACAGGTTTTGATTTATAGTTCATTGTTTGGATGTTGAATGCTACACCGGCATGCATCTTACGTGATCAGGCCGTGTCGCACTGACTTGTTTTTATTCGCATGTAGTTACATACAGTGGGGAGACAGCAGGCTACAAATGGACTTCTGCAATCTTTTGTTTATGAGAGTGGTGGTTGTGGTGAACAGAAGGTTTGCAGCTGTGAAGAGAACTGAATCTTTCTTCAACTGCCTTAACGTTATCTTCACAATCAGCATCGGCCATGAGCATCTGGGGAAAGCTGACCAATCACAGTTCGTGTAGCCGCTACAGAAGCTGCTGTAGCCCTGATGTGCCTGCATCTGTAACCCCTTAACCCTGAACTATGAATTCAGCTCGTGCCCCCTTGCAGGATTGCTGAGCCCCAGGTTGGGATCCAGCGGCCTAATACACCCAGAGATATTAAATAGATATGAACGGCATGTTCCTGGAAAAAAGGAGATAATGGCAGTGGTGCATGTGTGTGTTTGAGATGAGAGAGAGAGAGAGAAGAGATGCAGGGAAGTTTGACTAAATGGCTTGTTGCCTCAGTGAAGCTCAAGTCATGCATGAGTGAAATTCAGAATTGAGCTGCTCATGTGTTTAATGGACCAGAGAGAGACCAAGAGGGAAAACAGGAGACGAATCAAAAAACAATGTACAGATATAGACATTAGAGGAGCACGTCTTTGTGCTGTAATGGCTTTTTTTCTCCCTTCTTTACATCGCAGAGTCGCGCTGAACCCAAGTGGAGCAGGAGCGAGTGCTCAGAAATGTCAAGGACGGAGGAGGGAGATGTATTGCGTTGAGGAGGTGGAGGCAGCAGGTGAGAGAGAAAGAGAGAGAGAGAGAGAGGTGGAAATAAAAGGTATTGATTCTTCTCCATCTTACCCGTATTGCCTCTGAGCCCACGTGGGATGGACTTGCTGAACTCCAACGGAGAGACCTGCAGTCACAGAGAAACAGAGGGAGCCATGAGGAGAGATATTTCAGCAGACGGGGACAGACTCTCTCCTTTTCCGACTCTGCTCGTTTGCCTCAGATGTTAGCATGTATATGGGGGTATCAGAGACCGACCGCTATTCCCTCAGCGCACACACACATGCTCGACACACTCACGCAAATAATGATACACTCGGTCGCGCACAAACATCTGTGACCTCGCTGCCTTCAGAGTTCACCGGGAATCAGCTGAGGCTGAGTAAGAAAGGAGAGACTTCTCCTCCTCTCTGACCCTCCACTGACTTCATTTCAACATTCCTCTTGCAAGTCATCCCTCGCTTATTTCTCCTTTTTACTGCGCTACAGCGCTTCTCTTTTGTTCAAACCTATATCTGAATGCACATTTTCTTTTCTCCACCAGGACAAAGAGGAGACAGTTATTCCCTAACAGTCCCATCCCCTCTTTCTCTTCTTATTCGCCCTGCACTCTCGCACACAATAACAAAATACCAAGCGCTGCCATCTCCCATCAGCTGCATGCTTGGGGAGTTGCGTCGCAGCGCTGGCCCTGGAATACAGTCAGACACACAGTCAGTTGTTGTTGGCGCCGCTGTTTGTCAATCACACCTACACTCGACGGTATTTCAGCCAGCCAGCTTTAAATGAAGCAGCGAGAGGAAAGCTGCTGTCAGGGTCTGGTGTGCACCGAGACGTCGGAGGGGGGAGCACGATGCCTTTGTGTGTGTGTGTGTGTGCTGGTGGGTAACACTGAAAAAGCCCGGCGGCATGAAAGCTGCGCGTTAACTTAAGTACACAATGAGTTAATGCATGGTGGGAATGAGCAGAGACAGTAGGCTGAAAGGAGCATACCAGTGGTTTCACATGTTTAACCCCACTGACCTCAGATCTGTACATGTATTTATTGGTTTTTAGATTTATCTCCTGCGTTCCAGGCGGCGGTGGATTCCCATTCATGTCAACTTGCTTGAGACGAGGTCTGCAACTAGCTTATTTTTCATTATCGATTCATCTGTTGATTAACTTCTCGATTAATGGATTGGTTGATTCGTCTCTGAAATGATAGATAATGGTGAAAATGTCGATCAGAGCCCAAGATGACGTCCTCAAATGTCTTGTTTTGTTCCCAACCCAAATATATTCAGTTTACTGTCAAGAGAGATGAAAATATTCACATTTAAAAAGCTGGAATAAGATAATTTAGACTTGTTTTTTCTCAATAATTGGCGTTAATAGTTGACAACTAATCAATGACTCGTTGCAGCTCTTCTTGAGATAGCTCAACAGTGACCGTTCCGCTGCCTTTATGTTTTAATCAAAGTCATCATTTGCTAACATTCATATTATCCTTTATGGTTGTCTTCTAGGTTTAATCTCCCACAGGACATACAGTAGTTTGTGCATGCAAAGCTTGACCATTTGACAGTACCATACATTATCTTTGGCTCAATCCCATTTCCCATTTTTATCCTTACCCCTTGTTTTCAAGTGCCCTCTTGCCCCTCAGAACAAGCTTGCCTCTGAAAAACCTCCATTTGGAGGGCAGTGTACACTTCACCCTACCCTTCTATCCCAACAAGAAACAGGACAGGGGTTTATTGGGTTTGGGCCAAAACAAATGCTAAACAATTCATGTTTACTCTAGTGGACTACAGCTCAAGTCTCATTGAGCCATTGGCTACCTGGAAGTTGGTTTTTGCTAAGCTTGCTTTAGAAAAAGTCTGGAATTGAAGGATAAGCCTGGGGCCTGTTTCACCAGTCTGCAACATGCAAGCTGCAACTTGATATGTGAGATAATTAATTCACATTACGAAATACACGGGGACTTATCTAAATCCCACATAAACCATCATCATGCCTTAAATACTCACTAGCACACCAGTTCCACAGCTGAAAATAGTCCCAGACAAATGCACTTTTTTACCTGACTCAGTAACATTTGCTAAATATTACAGCTCCCAGCTGATTAAGCAGATTATTTTGCCTTTTTTTAAAAGGATAACTATTTATTTGTGACCTGTTTTTAAATATTTATGTCTTCGGTGCCACAGAGAGTGCAGGAAAGTCAGTGAGTACTCAGAGACGGATTAACAGTATTTGTTTTGGTCTTTTTTAGGTTTTTGTTTACAACAGAAAAAAGTAGGTAGTAAGTATCACCAGCACAATATGTAATTTCTGCTGCTAGGGGTCTCTATCAAAACAAAGCGAAGGACGTTTGCTGAGTGAGGGGACATAGCTGCTGTTCAGCTGCCCAGAGCTGACTAGCTCTGGAGGAGAGAGTCAGTTGCAGAGCCAGACCTGGAGGAGTAAACAGCTGGAGGCACCTTGGATACTCCGCTGATCTGGAGCCGTTTACCGACAGCAGAACAGAGAACAGAGATTTCTGTTGAACTTTTGGGATTTTCTTCACTCCTGTTTATCAACCCGACTGCAACAGCGATCCGCAGAGGTGACCTCAGTTATCGAGTGTTTACGTTCTGTAATGTTGACTACTGAAAATGATTTATTTCATGAACGTAACATTAAAGAGAGGAGAGGGGAAAAGAAGAGAGAGAACCAAACTCTCTGGTGAGTGCTGAGGTGAGTGAGAGGTTGACCTGAATGCAATCACACAGATACACATAGACTCTTTGCGTCATTGCTTGCTAGCTTAGAGGCTAATGAACAGTAAAGTAATCTGGCTATTTGGGGCAAATGTACGCTCGTGGGAAAAACACCAATAAACACAAATGATCCTGTGATCGAACCGGCTTTGCTGGTGGTGAGCACGTCATTAAACAACCACTGATGATGAAAATCTATCTGACATGACTCAGGCATGAATGTTCAAGGACGAGGTAATGTTTTAGTTTTACTCACGTTATGTTTACTCTCATTCCCGCACAGTATAAATTTAAAACAACAGGATACCAAATGAAATGCACCGATACTTTGAGCAAATTTGTGGATTTGACCATTGATGGAAATATTTAGGAACAACTGAACAAAGGTTCTTACATACTATATCTTTAAATTAACACTATTGTTTGTGGTTATTTGGTTGAAACATGACCGAAACAACCGGCTGATACGAACCCTGTAGATCCTGTGTGTTTAGCAGTGATCTAACACACTTACTTGTCTGCGAGCTGCGAGGCTTCGCTCCCAGGTACGCCAAGTTCACGTTCGCCTTCCTGCCGTCGATGATGGGGTTTGCGTCTTTGCACGCCCGCTCTGCTGCCCCCCTGTCCACCATGGTCACCTGTTGACAGAGTCACAGCGTCACTCTGATTAATATCACTCTGATTAAGCTACTGTACATGATTGCATGTGAAAGCTCCTCTGCTCAGTCTGGATGGAGTGATCTCAACATGAGTGCACTGATGAAGCAACAGACAGAGCAGGGCGGCCCTGAGGAAGCTGCTGTCCTTGCCTCTCCTTGAATGATTCAATCTTTCTGCTAAATGCGTGAGGAGACACTGACTCCACTTCATGAAGGGAGAAATCATCATGGTTTAAGGCTTCCAGTGTAGGAGGTAGATTTGTTTTTTCTCAGACTGGTCTGAAAGGATGAGATACAGGAATCTACCTTGAGGGAGTGAGTTGAAGAGTGGGCAGATAGCAGAAGGGGTGGTGAAGGTTACGACACGCACAGAGCAGCTACACTCGATATATGAGGAAAACTACTAAGTCCATCTACAAGAAATGGGACACTGTAAGCAAAACTGCCACGCTCGCTTTCATTTCGCAGCATCAGACTCTGGACTCTTATGCAAACAGAGGCGGCGGATGGTTTGAGATCGCTGAGGTTCAAGAAGCTGCTGCGGGGAATTAAAGGAACAGTTCACCTGAAAAGGAAAGTTCAGCCATTCTCTACTCACACCAACGCCGATGGAAAGTCAGGTGAAGTTTCGTAGTCCACGATTTATTTCTGGAGGAACATTTTCCTGAGCAGCTGAAGTAGATGGGAACTTGTTTTAAGTCGTAAAAAAAACAACTGGAAGAAAAACATAAAATGGCTCCATACAGCTCGTCCAGCGTAATGTCTTTTCAAATCAATCTGGGATCTTGCGGCTTCTGGAGACTTGGATTACACCGGACAAGATGTATGGAGTCATTAGTTTGAAAACAAGTCCCCGTCTACTTCGGTTGTTTGGCTGTGAAGCTCCAGAAATGTTTGTTGGACTACAAAACGTTTTAGCGTCCCAAGATGGGGTCTTGCTTCAAATGTAAATAACTGAAAAAAAACATAAAATGACTGAAGGGTAATCTAAGTCTAAGGAAGCCTAAAATTTATTTGAAAAGACATTAAACTTACAACCTTTTTAAGCCGAAATCTTCACTGTAGCTAACAGGCTAAAGGTGTTAGCATGCACCTGACTGAAGTGGGTCCAGGCCCCACCGCAAGTCGAGGGTGTAAATAATAGCTTTTCAAATCAAATTGGGATCTTGCAGCTTCCGAAGACTTGGATTAAACCAGACACGCTGTCCGGAGCCATTTTATGTGTTTTGACAGCAGCTTGTCCATTTGGCAGGACTTCTGGTCTAAAGCTTTACTTCAGGTGTTTAGCAGAACGTTTTGCCGTGAAGCTCCAGGAAATGTTTTGTGGACCATGATGGGTAAGTACATAATAACTGACTTTTATGGGGGGGTTTCTTTTCTTGAGAGAGCTTATCCTTGAAGAGTGCTGATGATGGGGAGTCAGGGATGAAACGATCACGGTGGAGAAAACAACTCAACACACACCGGTTGCCTCAGCTGACCGGCTCGCTGGCTGTGCAGAGGCAGAGCTGAGTTGAACTGCTTCATCTCGATCCAAAACACACCAACAGAATCCATCACACAAACTCACAGCCACTCATACAAACAACCATCCTGGCAGAGAGAGAGAGGGAGGTGAAGGGGGGGAGGGCTGTGTGGGAGGAAGTCAAAATGAAAGTACTGCAGCCTTATCTTGCAGAGCCAACTGACATGTCACACCTCTGTGACCAAGGTCTCTCCCCCCTTTACCCTCTCTGTGTCTCACAGCAGAAAAGGAGACATCTGTCCACAGATGCAGAAGCTTATTACCAACTCATGTGTCCCCCCCCTCCTCTCTCTCCATGTACTCTTACATACTATTTACTCAGTCGTACTTCGGGGCTGCAGAGATAATTGATGACACACTTATAAGAAATAATCTGCTACTCATGCTTCAAGCATGTGACTGCCACCACCCGACACACTGAGCATGTCTGCTGCTGGAACAAAGTGGCAGTGTGTGTGCAGCCTCCGAGGCCCAGAGGGAAGAAAAGCCCTGCAGAAGACGACCAGGAGGTAAAGATATACACACATACTATTAACCACCAAGATAAAGTTTAAGGGTTTAACCTCACGAGCTGCTGCTGCCACAGACGTGATCTAGTGCGTCTTCACCGCCGCGACAAGCCAATTAAAGTCCGCGCAGCTGATTAAACCTTAATTAAACTCTCCATGTGCTCATTTATTCCGAAAACAAGCGACTTAAATGAACTCACAAAGCCGTATCCTCTGGATTTGCCCGTCTGCTTGTCTGTGATCACCACCGCCTCGTCGATGTCCCCGAAAGTCTCGAAATATTTCCGAAGTGAAGCGTCGTTGGTGTGATAAGGCAGCCCGCCGACGAAGATCTTGGTGTAAGTCGTGTCTTTCTCCATGGTGGGGTGCATTATCTCTAACGGGACCCCGACCAGCTGACCTAGAAACAGCGGAGAACTCATGCGGCTCGCAAAAACCCAAACAAAAACAGGAAGGATAACGCAAAGAAAGAGCGAGAATCAACTTGGTCACCGAGCAGCTATGATAAGGATGAGAGCGCGTCCATGGTCCAAACACGCAGCCTCCTCCTGTGGGCTCACATACAGCTGTTGGATGTGTAGTCCTCCTGACAGGTGTCTGGGAACCTCATGTCTCCTGTCCCGGAAAAAAAAAAAGTCTTAAAGCTTCGGTAGGCGCGTCTTGAATGCGCCCACAGCGCGTCTGGTCCAATGGACGAGCCGTGCGTCTTTTCCATCTGCGCATCCCGCCCCCTGCTCCACCCATCTCCTGCTGCGCACACACACACACAACCACACGCACACACACAGGAACCCCCCCATCCCATCCCCCAGAAAACCTTATGGCAATACAATAGAGCTATTAGTTTGGTATCTGCAGGGAAGAGCAGGCGCTGAGCGTCATTACAAAGAAGAGTGTCAAAGTATGATGCATGAGGATTCATGGGAGAGACATTAAACATTTATTTCTGAATAAACTGCCTGAACTGGATGAGGAGGAGGAGGTTTTGAAAGCATCCATCCAAACAGCTGAGAGAGAGAGTCAATAAAGAAGAAACTGACATTTGGACTCAATTTGCGTCCTATCTGTGCCAAGATCACTGCATTAACTCAGACGCCAGATGTCTCATTTTTAATTTATGATCATATGAAAGCTTTATCTTGTTTGTATTTATTTATTTTTTGTTTTAACTCCCATGGCTGCTGTTTATGGAACAGTAAATCCTCCATCAGAGGGCTTCCCGCTGATCCTGGGTCTGGCAGGGCACTCTTGATGTTATAAAACGAAAAAATGTCGTAATTCTTCCCTAAGCTATAATCTTTTAACCTGTCTGGTGTAAAATGAAAGTGTGATAGCTAATTGTGTGAATACTTATAGCAACCTTGGTGTAACTGTTGGGAGGTTTACTTCTGCTTACGGCGCGACCCATGCTGGATTCATGGGTCTGATGCTGATACAGCTATTAGGGTGTAAAAATATTCAAATATCAATATAAAATACAGAAACACACATTTTTTTTAAATGATCTCTCACATGTGGTCATCAAAAATACATTATATTATATATAAATATATATATTATTCAATAAGTGTTTGCTCTACAGCTGTCGCCCACAATCAAGTGTCAGTTTTGGCCCTGGAAGGGAAAAAGTCTGGGCACCCCTAATCTAAAGGAAAAGACAGAGGATTACCAAAGTCATTACAGTTCATCCTGAGGGGAAAATAAATATGTGAACCAAATTTCATGATCATTATCAATCTAGCGATCTGGGAGGTTTTGCGAAAGCCAAAAGCAGGATTCAACATCTGGGGACCACGACTGGTCCCGGCAAGATGCCACGGCAGTCCACCTTGTTGTTGCCTCTGGTGTGGCTAAAAAGAATAAAGATATTTTAATTCTTACTCAACAAACAATAAAGCATATAAAACACAAAATGACGATTACATAAAAACCAAAGTGAAACAGGAAATTGCCTCTTGTTTTTGGCTCTGAATGTGTCCGACTGTTCCTCCACCTACAAAACTGTTGAGTGTTTGATTGAGTCAGCCGGCAGTAACCTGGCAGCCAATCTTCAACTGACAGACACTGTAATTTTATTACAAATGACACTCAAGTGTACAAAGGAAATGTCATTTAAAGCTTTGAGTGGGAGGACAGGAATCTGTAGGTGAGAGTACAGTAACAGCAGCGGGTCGGGACAGCCTGGAGGTGTGAGGTCTTTTCATTGGTCGCAAAATCATTAAGAGTAGGAAAGAAAGTGGGATGATGAATGACAGAAGTGCTCACAGAGGTGGGGGGTGCAGGAAACAAACAGCAGATATAAGGGAGGCTGCAGACAGCAGCCTGAACCTCAATGTCACCGACCGACTGCAGCCAGTCTGAGAGGAAGCTCTTGTCTTTTTGCGTTCACTCCTGAGGATTTGGCCACACAGATGTCCTTCACACTCCACATGTCTATGCCTCCCGTCCACACACACACACGCACGCACACACGCACGCACACACACACACACACACACACACACACACACACACACACACACTCCTTTGTGATATTCAGGAGATTAGGAGCAGAGTGTTTCTCATGTGAACAGACAAATGGTCTGTTGATAAAATTATGAGCTCATTGTCTCTTAAAGAATAGCTGCAGTGTAGAAGCTTATGTCAAGTACAATTTAAGCTAAAAGACAAAGATCCCCATGTGCTCGGTTACATTCAGGAACATCAGCCTGGCGGACCAGCAGGTTTAATGCCACCCCAGAGGACAGACAGTGAGGAATTGAGAACGAGGTTCATTTTCAGTTTTGTTGTCCTGTGTATGAGGACGTAAGGGACGCACTTTTGACTGATTTCTTTTGGCTGGTTGATAAAAAGAAAACTTGAAGTTGTACTGCAGGAGGACAACCTTTTTAGTAGCAGATTTTGTAGAATAACAAAATAACTGGTCATTTTGTAATGAAATAAAAATGTTGGTATCACTTTCGATGAAGCCTGTGTATGTAATACATTATAATCAATAATGAACATGGCGATAATGCACCTATAGCACCTTATTATCACAGTAATAAGCACTCATGAATAATCGTAACTCTTTATAAAACTAATCATAACATAGCATTATAAACAGTATAATGTGTGTTAGTGCCTGTAAAAAAGTAATAGTCCTTACATTGACTTTTTTAACTAAAGATTAACTAAAATTATTTAAAGAATGAGAAGAAAAAACAGTTATGTTTAATGACATCTGTGTATTGTGTTGCAGAGACATCTACTGGAGTTAGCGTGCTAACCAGCTAGCCGCAGCCAGATGTAATACGTCACAAGCTGGTTATAGGTCACTGTAAGTTGTTAAGTTTAAACTCCAACGCTTCCTGTGCGCCCAGTGCAGCTACAGTTAGCGGTTACTTGAGTGATATGCTGCCCCCATCTGTTCTGAGTATGAAGTCTACAGGTGGCCAATTCTTACATATTTCTCCTTAATTCTTTATAACTTAACAACTTATAGTGACCTATAACCAGCGTGTAACGTATAACATCTGCCCATAACACTTACATTACTTATAATCACATTATAATGCTAATAGTAGTGATTATGATGTGTTATTATATTGTACAAGTATGAGAACTTTAATACACTATGATCATTGCAAAAATAGTGACCAGTTATTGATACTTGACCTTATGAGTCATCATTTCGAATTATGACACATAACATAACATAATATATATAATAACTATGTTGAATATGTGTTATAATGCATTATAGACATTAAAATGTTCGACCACTGCAACTGTATGTTTGGTGTCTTGTGAAACCATGAGGTTTGGGCACTTTGTGTGCATCACACTAAAATAAAATAAATAAATCAATCACAGACACACACACCTCCCAGTTTATGCAGACTGGCAGACTTCAGTCCTTGTGGTTGTTTGTTTCTGCAGTAAAACACACTTTCAGTTCTCTCTACAACATGACTGGACACAGTTTGCCTGCTGCTCACTGACAGACCGAGCTGTGGCTGCAGGATTGTCGACTCATGTACAAAATGAATGCCCAAAGAGACAGCAGAGACATTGTAATGTTTAAATATAAATTTGTATTTACATCGATATTAACATCAAGAAACAAGGTAAGAAAAGAAATGCAAGAGTATTTTACATCCTGTAATAATGACGTTATGTTTCCCAGATGCGTTTTCTCTTTTCTTTAGCGCCGACGACGCGCCGAGAGGAGTTTCTTTCCTTTAAAGCAAAAACAGACTTTTTTTTTTTCAACATTTGTAGATTAAACTTTCATATTCTTCATTGAGACTGGGGTTAGAAAAAAAAACACACACAACTCCAAGCTATTATTCTGAGACATAATGACATCAATCATGAAACCTCCTTTCCAGCTTAGAAAATCTCGACATTCTCGTGTGAAATAACCGTTTGCAGCACCACATTTCAACTGGCCATAAGTTCTACAGAAAGGAAGAAACAATCACAAACAAAAAAAGGAGTCAAACCACCTCAGCAGAACCAGACTCATGTCTACTCTATGTCATACGGATGGGGGTATAATATATGCAATTAAACATATTTAGTTCAATGTATATTATAAGTTATGTGCAACAGTAAAAGCACACATGAGTACTTGCACGATCTACGTCAGGAACTGTTTCTACGCACTGCAGAATGACAAACAAAAATCTTTGGATTGAGCGTGTGTTCCAAGGTAGATTTCTTAACAAAAGCTTCACAGGAAATAAAATAAAGGCAAACTTAAATGTAAAAAAAAAAAAAAAGCCCACCTGCCAGAAGATTTGACAGGTAATTAGGGGCTCAAACTGTTTATTGTGTTGCTCCCATGAGGACAAACCGAATGGACTAATGGACAGTTATACGGCGGTTCTGACTTCCTGCACGATTCACAGAAACTCTCAGGAGTGAAATTGAAAAAAGTCACACATGGAAGCATGAGGTTCGCTTCAGAAAATATCAACCCCACATACTCATAAGACATCTGGGCCCCTAGAAGGCTAACACAATCATGTGTCAACTCTTTTTTTTTTTTTTATATTTTGTGTTTTCTTTTATCGTCAACAGAAAAATAATTTATTTAAAAAAAAAAAAAAATTACACACTAGCACCTCTTTAGCTAAGACCAGCACCACACAGGGCTTTCTGAGAGAAAGAAAAGAAAAATCTACACGTACTGCTTAGAAAAAGGAGGCCCTTCCTCTCCAACCGATGGTTAAAGTATTGAAAATAAAAGCTGACCTATGACGGATTAAGAAAATTACACTTTTAAATATCAAGCCTTACAATCTGTGCAAAAACAGTATGTGACCTACAAAAGCATATATATATTTATATATCGTACATTTGAAGCCTATTTACAATTCATATTCACAGACGAAAGGAAAAACAAAGAAAGCTCCAAACAAGACATCAGGTCTAATACTGCAGTGCCGTCGCTTTGAGTAAAACATACTCCAGCTTTGTCCTCAGAGGAAAACCAGGAGGAAGGATTATTGCTCGAAATCTGCACACTGAAATCTTAACATACGCTTAACTTTCTTGCACAGCGTGAGCTCATATAGACATAATCTTATGATTGGCAATCAATTTCATTTCTGCGCTTGTCGTTAACACTGTAAATTGGCACGAGGTAACCAAAATATCTGCAACATTTGGATTTAAAAATTACCTCTGGAATGATAAAATGATCTGAAACGGTATAAATATAAGTGGAGTTCTGATCATTAATAGAAGTCCAAAATGGTTCATTTCTTCTGTTGTAATAAATTGGTTCACTGTAGACAAGAGTGTTGGATAAAATCTGTGCTTACAGCCTTTCTACTGGTTCCCACTTGAGAACAAAGACCACCGAGGTTACCCATTTCCAATCAACAGCCCTCAGTCACTCAAGAGAGGAAAAGGTCGGAGAACACACACACAAAAATAAACAGTAAATGTCTGCTGCTTTTCATTAATTCTTGGGTAAAGGCCTCTATATTGCCACAATCCTTTTTGATGTTGGCCTTTCCTTAAAGTGCAATCAGCCAACGAGTAATTCAGTCGTGCTTCCCGGACGACGAAACAAATGTGCTACTGCTTAATGACATTCATCTGAGTGTCACAATCTGATGGCTCGTCATCGAGAACGGGGGTTTTCTTCAGCGTCGCAGAGATCCTTCAGGAGCAGCAGAGAGGCGAGAGGAGGAGAAAAATCCCAGTTCGGAGTTCAGAAACAAGAGAGGGATCCCACATTTTACATCTGAACACAGCTTCATGGTACATTCGACAAAGGAGGGGATGTCAAGTCAAGTGTCCATCCACCTTCACTGTTTGGTCCAGCGAGCGGTGTGTGTTCACTGAGGCACACACACGGCTCATAAAGAGAGAGAGATATTAAAACTACGAGAGGAATCGCACATCTGTCCGACTGTCTCGGGATTGTAAATGAGTGTAAATGTGTCACAGTGTTTCTGATTCTCATGTGACGGTCTGACTGCTCTCCTCCATGTAGCCAGACTAACATTACTGGCAGCAAGTTCACTCCCCCGTCTGGTGGGAGTGCAGCACTACACACACGCACACACACACACACACACACACACACACACACACACACACACACACACACACACACACACACACACACACACACACTGCTTGATCCTCCACACACTCCAGTGCTGCAGCCGTGTCCTGTCTCTGGATGGAGATCACAGTGAGACAAAAGCTTCTGTCATGACGCTCAGCAGTATTTCTAGATCGAGGGGAAGAAAAGAGGAAACAATTGTCAAGTGCACGATTTACCAAAACTGTCTGTCCTCAGAATAGCTTTATTTAGACAGGATAGATTCACAGTTATAACAATATGGACAGTGTGTTCACTGAAATGGTTACTGGTTGCTGTAATTGTTTCTCTTATCCATAGTGGACACAAACAAATCTCAATTTAAGCCACGCAGAATGAATTCTCAGCCCCTGTCCTGCACAGCTGAAGTTAAAGGGTTGGTTCACATCCGTACTAACGTGTTAATAGTCACACAATAACTAACTGAGCCACTGAGGTGGCAGTAGACCAGCAACTAAGGTTAGCGTTTTTGTCAAAGGAGTCTGGTGGCATTTAAATGAATAATATGAGCAAAATATGTGTGAAAGCACATTCGCAGTACATGTTTATGACTGACTTCCATATGAAGAGGTGGAGGGGATGGTGGTGGGGTTGAGCGACAAGGCTGCCAAGCCAGTGACTGCAGTTGGAAACCCAACCATATCATAAGCATGGCATTGTCACGACATAAAATAGAAAAATTGAATCCAAAAAACATGAAGTTTTAACGTATCCACCGCAGCACACTGCTTAGTCTCTGAGCTTGTACTCTTGTCTGCTTCTCAAAACTGGGGTTGTGCTGACCGCAGTCTATTGTAGGTAATACTCTGACATAATTTCTCAGTTTCTTCTTTTATTCAAATCTCTCCTCAAAACTTACTTTGACAGGAAGATCTGACTTTGGTCTGGCTTCTATACTTTTTGCATTTTACATGGTTTTATTATAGACTGAGTTTTATGGTCTTTTATTTATGGTTATTTTTATCTTCAACTCGATTTCACAAACTTTCATTTCTTTAAGCCTACTATGGACAGGAGAAATGTTGACAGCAAGCTATAACCTTTTCCTGTACGTATGGGCATGTTAGTTTTAAGCTAAACCTGAAAAACTGTGAACCTGTCCTTTAGGTATTCACACACTCCACATACCTGATCAGGTCCCATAGGAATGCGTCCCATCACCATTGGGTTCATACCCATCTGCCCTCCCATCTGACCCATGTGACCTCCTCCTCCACTGGCTGGCATGCCCCCGTTCATCATCATGCCCCCGTACTGGCCTGGATTCCCCTGCTGCCCAAACTGCTGCTGCCCAGGAGGTCCCTGCTGCCCGAACTGCTGCTGAGGGTACGAACTGGTGAAGGAAGGAAGGTTTTAAGTGTTCACATTGAGGAAAACAAGACCTGAAGCCAAAGTTTCTCCTGACAGCACAGTGTTGTGGTGCCTGCTGTAAATGTGTTTGATGCCATACCTGGTGCGTCCCATGCCTCCCTGCGACCAGCCTTTCATTTCCGCGCCCTGGTACATGGGACCGCCCTGTGGGTGCTGTTGCATCATGGGGTTTTGAGGTCCCAGGCGGCCGGGCATCATGGCGTTAGGAGGACTGCCGCCTGACGGGCCGAATGAGGGGTCTCCCTGCTGGCCCATCCCTGAGGAGACCAATCATAAAGCCTCAGCTCACTCCTCTCGTCACAGGAATACCCCGATACCTTCGATACACCGATTCATTTAGGATTTCTTATAGCTTTTCTGTTTTTGTACTTAACTCCGAACTGAGCCGAGACCTCTCTCTCTATTATTATTATTATTATAGTACACATCTTATTTTGTCTAACTAGAGATGTATATGGACTCCCTTTCAACAAATGTTGCTTACTGTTACAGAAATATGCCCAACTTCATTTTTTACATGACAAATACGACACCAGAACACTGCAGTGCACGAACAAACCACCAGGGCGCAGCAGTATTCTGCTGGGCACTGGGCTCAGTAGACCCACCGTAGTTCCCACCGTAGCCAAACTGCTGGGGGCCCGGCTGGCCCATGTTTGGCCCCCCCATGGGGTTGTCCATGCCACCGGGAGCCGTGACGTTTGGAGGAGGACTGAAGCCTCCTGCGGCTGCAGCAGCGGCCGCCGCCGCCTGCTGCTGCTGTTGCTGCTGCATCAGCATCATCATGCGCTGCCTCCTCATCTGCATGGTGACCATCTCTCTGCTGCGCTGAGCCATCATCTGAGCGTTGATGAAACCCGGCTGCACAAAGGAAACAATCAAGTCAGATTTAATACATTTGGAGCTTCAATGAAATATTTGTGTTATAAAATGTTAAAATGTGAGGAACGATCAGGTCTCTGGAGAAAAATCTGTCAAGTTATTTTAAATTTAACTAAACTAAGATGAGGGAAAGTAAAAGTATATTTACACCAAGAGTATTAAAGTATTAAATTAAAGTCAACAGAGGACATGCCAGCCATCAGCATCATCTGAGTCTGGAGATGAAGGTAGACTTCAGGAAGAAGTCACCGTATTCCTTTAAACATACTTTGGGTTGCGGCCATCAGCCCTTTCTCTCATCCTCCAGCTCCTACAGTATCTGCCTCCTGTGTATATACTTTCAATTAAAGGATAAGAAAAATAATAAATAACAGAAAATCCAATAAAGATTTCAATAGAACTATGGCAGCCCTGGAAACCTTCAGATTTCTTGATTTATAATCTCTTGGGACATGAAGGACGACCGCAGAATAGACTCCTAAAAAGGCGCAGCAGGTGATGTACCTGCCACAGGATCTGTGGAGGCGGCTCTGCATGACAATCAGGACGTAAATTGGCTACAGAACAGGACAAGACCAGACTAAAATCGACAATCAGGTCTGCTGAAAGGTTCAGTACCACATTATGAATTCAGCATTTATAAAGTGTTTAGAAGTTGTTACTATTATTAATGTTGTACAAATTCTTTGTAGAACAATTAGAGGAACATTAATACGATCGGCTTTCTGGGAAAATCTCTTTGATTGGTGTTTATCTTTTTTTTTGTGATAATGCTGTTTGATGGTAATCCATTAATAACTTGTTGATTTCAGCATTAAGTCTGCAGTTATCCATGTTAAAAGTTATTAAAGCATGGATTTTGGTGCAGGTTTATCCACTAAAAAGACTTCCTAATGAACTGAAGAGATAAAAAGTATCCTGATGGAGGATAAAACACAACCGGAGAATGTGTGGATGTGTGCACACTTGATTCTGATACCACATTAAGTCTCATTTTACAAAATCCGTATTTCGGTGCTTCATCTGTAAGAGTTGCTGCCTGTTATCTACCTGTCCTCCCATGCTAGGCTGCATGCCGGGCCTCATGCCAGGGTTGCCTCCTGGGTTCTCCATCTTCATGCCCATGCCCTGCCGCGTCTGATTCATGAACTGAGGAAGGAAAAAGAACATTTAACATAAAGATGGAGGAGCAAATGTTACTCTGACCTCTGTGATGGTGTGTTCACAGGTCTTAGTGAAAAATAAATGAGACAGCTACAGATCGTCCAGAAAGTCCTCACTTATACCAAGAAGGTCGAGCACATTACACCTTGAATCAGTGCACTGGCTTCCTGTTTGTCAAAAGATGGATTTTAAATTCTTATTCTTGTCTATAAAGCATTAAATGGTCTCGGGCTTAAATATTTCTGATTTACTTGTATAATATGAAGAGTCCAGACCCCTCAGGTCATCGGGAACTGGTTTACACAGTGTGAATGTGCTACATACTAACATGGTCAGATGGGACACAGGCTGACTGTTTTCATGTAAACTGATGAATCTGTTAACTTCCTGTAGTCATACCTGCTGTCCCTGCAGCCTCTGCTGCAGCTGGAGCCTCATGGGCTTGTTGGCGGTCATCATCCTGGGTCTTATCATGTTGCCACGTGGGTGTCCCATGCCACCCATCCCACCCATACCGGGGAAGCTGCCACCTTGGCCCATCTGAGAGAGCATGGGTCCAAAACCTCCCTGCTGGGCCTGTCCCTGCATGGGGTTTCCTCCATAGCCAGACTGCATAGGCATGGCGGGGGGTCCGGGATATCCCTGTCCATAGAGAGGCTTCTGGTCCAGCACCATGGACGGGTCCTGGCCTGGAAAAGGCTCCATCGGCTGCTCAGATCCCTGGGTCTGAAGAGGACAAAAAGAGAAGTTTTTTAAACTTTTCCTCTGATTGATTCATTTCCAATTGGTTGGTTCTGTAATTGTCTTTTTCTAAGCAGCACAGACAGATCCCTCTGGGCTCATCTATCTCCCTTTGGTAAAAGAACAGTCTGAACACGTTGAATCATGACTGCAATATCTAATGCAAAGATGAACGTACGGCTCACTTATGAGTCATGATATACAGATCGATTAGATCCCCTTTTACTTTACTTCTAAAGGGAGCTAGAAGACCACAGAGGGTGTTGTTAATCCAACGTCTTATAGTTTCTGTGATCACCCACCTGGCTGACCAGGTCTGGGATGCCGAGCGCTCGGTCTATCTCCTCCAGAGCTATGCCGTCCGTGTTATTCAGCAGAGAGTCCAGCTGGTCCAGAAGCGCCCGCTCGTCGCTCTGACCCTCACTGGTGGTGGGAGGCACCAGGAGATCATCTAAGGTGTTGCCAAACTGGCGTCTAAGAGACACGAACACATGAACACCATCACATTTAGAATGAACTGTCTCCTGAGCTCGCTGCAGCTAATCAGGAAATAACACAGACAATAAGGAATAATGCGCTCACCTGCTACCCTCCATGCCCATCATAGAGTCCGGCCAGGAGGGGGACTGGTTGGCCTGGCCCTGCTGGCTGAAGGGGCTCATTCCCATGCCCATGTCAGCAGAGCCTCCTAAACCATGACAAGACAACATGTTAATACACATCACAAGTGTCTGGGCAGTCAAAACCCAAGGTTATACAAGTTGGGTGTAATTGAAACAGACATAAATGATGTATTAGTCGACATATGTTACATATAAAAACTTCAAAACAGGTCATTAGGGAGGATTCACCAAAGAGTAAGCAGTAAGTAGTTCTTGCACAAGGTCTGCTACAACCGTGTCTTCTTTTATAAGCAGACTAAAAACATGTTTTTGCACAAGCTTTAGACTAGGTCTTAAAGGATTTGTTAACAGGAAGCACTTGGCTGAGACGTACCCATTTCCATGAGCTGCTGCTGCAGCATAGACCTGCTGCCTGGTACGCTGTTGGAGCGGCTGACCATCGGTCCAGACATCATGCCCTTACTGCTGTTGTACTCCATGCCTGGGCGCAACATGGAGGGGTGCCCTGCTGAGCCCACTGGGCTGGCACTGGAGCGGGGCATTCCCCAGTCCGCTGACCCCCCCATGGGAGACCTCTGGGGAACCATGCCCCTATTCATTGGTCCTGGTAATACGGAAGCAGCAGACGCGTCAGTAAGTGTTTAAGGTGAGCAGTGTCGACATTTACCATCTTAAATTTGTATCTTTAAAGTCAGGGACCTAAATTCGCTAACGAATAGTGAGAGAACCACATGAACACACACCCATGTTTCCTGGGTAGCCGTCTGGGCTGCCCATCATGTTCTCCTGCTTGATGAGCATGGGGCGTCTACCAGCTCCTCCGGGCCCACCTGGAGGCTTCCCATCAATGGACATGGCCCTCTGGAAGGGCCCCCGAGGCCCCGGACCTATTCCTGGACTCCCTGTACACAAATGGTATAAACACATTAGTCACACACTTCTGTTTTCCTCAATGATACGGAGAATATAGAAAAAAAACAACACCTCAGTACCCTCCGGCATTTTGAAAATACTAATATGTATTCAGAGAGTAAGAATGTATAAAACACTTATTTTCTCATAGTATTTAATACTTCTATGATGTGGAAACACAATTTCAAACAACTTTTACTATAAAGCATTGTTGCATTGTCTGTAACTTAAATGGTGTAATTCCTAAATTTTTTTTTGCAGCTTTAGATGTTAAACTAAACTTAGACAAATAACATACGATGATGCCAAATGTAGTTTACTGGCATTTTACATTGATATCATCACATATAATGTCATATCCCCCGCTCTGCATATAACCGTCACTTCTTATTCTTCTTTTTTTGGTTCTTGAACCACTTACCCTGCAGACTGTCGTCAATGCAACCCTGGGGTTTGTTTCCTGTGTCGTTAGCCCCTCCACCTCCAGCCTGATCTGGGTAAAAGTCGGAGCTTGAACCCCTCAAGTCCCCAAGGATGGACTCTAGGTTGTGCAACTAAACGATAAATATAGGTCAAAAGTTATTACGTAGATGTCAGTGGAGAATCACATTCATCCAGATCACAGGTTATTAGACAAAGACAGATATACGTCTCAACAAAGAGGAAACCTTACGTCATCAGGTGGCTCTGACTTGATCTTGCTCTCCGGGTGTTCTGGTGCAGGGCCGGGTCCAGATCCAGGGCCGCCCCGAGCAGGGCCGCCAGCGGCCCCCGGGGCTCCCTTCCCATCTAGCTCTTCGAGTTTAGGCTTGACGTCTGCCGGCTCTTTGGAATCATCCTTGTTGAGGAGGTAGTGGAGGAGGGCGTGGGTCTTCTCCTTCTTGGGGCTGTGCTGCTCCTGCTTGGGCTCAGTCATCCCAGGCCCCGTCCCGGTCCCTGATCCTCCTGATCCAGCCTCACCACCTTCCTGGCCCCCCAACGACACCTTCCCTGTAGCTTCAGCTGTGATCTTTGCTACTTCATCTGGGGTGTTGCCGTTTTGAAGAAGCTTGTGAAGGATCTTGTGCTTTTCTTGCAGTGAGCCTGTGTAGTGGGCTGACGATAGTGATGTTGACACGCCTCCTGGCCCAGTCGCCTGACCTGTGTTGGCACTGGCTGAAGAAGAGGAGGAGACCCCAGTAGACGAGGGGCTGGTCATGCCTCCAGTGGGGTCCTTGCTGTCTGAGCCTGCAGGAGTGCTGCTGCTGGTTGGAGGTGGTGGTACAGGGGGCCCTGTTGGCCCGCTGCCACCTATTCCCAGCTCCTCAGTTGGGGAAGTCAGCAACTGCAGCAGCTTCTTATGCCCCTTACTGTCTGGTACCCTGCGGGGGGGCTCGGAGCTGGCCACTCCCGCCTCATTGCCTCCCTCTGCGGATTCTTTTGTTGCTGTAGCTGCCTGGCTGTCTGGTCGGTCAACAGAACTCTCAGCCTGAGGATGCTGATGATGGTGGTGATGGTGCATGGGGTGGTGATGGTCGCTGGGCCCAGGCCCTAAACCTCCCACTGGGCTTTTGGAGCCATCTTGGCCTGGTTTGGCCGGCTGATTGGGCTGAGAGGAGGAAGAGGAAGAGTGGACGCTGGGAGAGCTGTCTGGTTTGAGAGCTGGCGTGGGGGACGTTAGGGTTGAGGGGAGGGAGCTCCCGACTCCTTCACTGATCGCTTGTAGGGCGTTGAGGGAGCTGCTGGAGAAGGTGGTGGTGCTCCCGCCACTTCCTCCACCACTGACAATGCCACTCATGGGAGAGTGGATGCCTAGAAAGGAAAACATAACTCAGATTAATCCAGTTAAACAAGAAAGTTTCTTAATAAGTGACGGGTAACTATCAGTGAAGATCAACTTACCTCCAGGTGAGAACTGGTTGTTGCCCATCTTCGGGCTACCTCGGTTCCGGGGCGACATCAAGAGTCCCTGCTGGGGGCCACCCATTCTGGGGCTTCCCGATGGGCTGTTCATGCCGCTCAGCCCAAACCCTCCGCTGCTCTGAAACGGGGGCTGCTGTGGATGCTGCTGCATGCCTTGTCCCGGGTGATTCATGGGACCTATCTGATTCATCTGGTTCATGTGCCCCACCTGATTCATCTGGCCCATCTGATTCATCTGCATCATGCGGTTGCCCATGCCTCCACCTCCACTTCCTCCTCCGCCGCTCCCTCCGTACATAGAGCCGCCTCCCATCGGACCCATGTGACCCATGTGGCCCTGCTCGTTCATCCCAAAGCTCCTGCTCATGCTGCCCATGCCCCCCATCCCCATCCCCCCGCCGGTGTTCATGTTCATCTGGGCATTCGGGTTAGGGCCTCCCATGCCCTGTTGTCTCATAGTGTTGGGCATCATGCCTCCACCTTGACTTGAGCGGTATCCATTTGGTTCTCTGTGTGGAAGGAGACAAGAGCAAGGTTTGAAAAAAATGCAAAAACCTTGAAAGAGCTCTCAGACTGTAGATGCTCAGTATAAATGCAACTAAAATAGCACCTCCTGTGTGGAGTCTTCTCACTGTTCACAGGATGTCAGTGGATAAAAGCTACTTCAGCTGCTACTTCAGCTATTGAATGCCTCGGCTGCCTCGCATAGATATGCTGGAAGTGCTTTTTTTAGTCAATACAGTAAATGACACATTCTTTGCTGTGTTTGAATGGAGCATTACGTGTGCATTCTCAGTTTCTGACCTCTGTAATAGGTGAGTGGAGATGAAGCCTTGCGGCTCGTTGCTCATGGGGTGTCGGTAGAGTTTGCTCTTGGTCTGCGCCGTGACTGGAGTGCCGTCGGACAGGGAGAAGCGGTACAAGGGTGTCTCAGCGTGACCCTGCAGAAAGGCTGCGCAGACAGATTAAATGACAAATTAACACCCTGAAACACTTATCTGATAACAGAGGTCATCAATCACTGTCTTTATGTGAAACCAGCTCTGTGATTACACCGAGGATCAATGTTGTTACGCTCCAGACATTTGTATTCATGAGCTCAATATTGATACACTAATGCATGAGGTGTGGATGTGTGTATTTCATCAGTAGGTCTAATTAAGATTCTACTGAATGGAGGTCTGGCCAAGACGAGCAGCAACAACACTTTAAAAACAATTTTGACCAAAAATGAAAATTCAGTCATTACTTACTAAGGGTGTCACGACAATGACAGTTATCAGGGTATAAAAGTCACAGTCCAGAATAGCATACTCGTCAGTACTGAGAAATCTTTTTTTTTAAATCAAAAGTCAAATCGAATTCAGAGAATCTTGACACCACTACTACCTTACTGACCCCAAAGTCGGCTGAAATTTCATAGTCCACAAAACATTTCTGAATTCTCCTAAACTGTAGTTGATTGGGACTGCAAGTCTCCAGAAGGCCAAAGATCCCAATTTGATTTGAAAAGACATTATTTACACCCTTGACGTGTGGTCGAGCTCGTGCAGACGGGGCGCTCACACTTTTAGCTCAGTCTCTACAGCGAAGATTCTGGCTCTAAAAGGTGTAAATAAAGTCTTTCCAAATCAATTTGGGGCTTCTGGAGACTTGCATTATGTCGGTCGAGGTGTATCGAACTTTCAGATGTGTTTTTTTAAGTTTTAAAACAAGTCCCCATCTACTTCAATTGTTTCACTGTATGGCTGTGAAGCTCTAGAAATGTTTTGTGGACTACGAAACTTCACCCGAATTTCCACCAGCATGCAGTTGAGTAGATAATGACTGAATTTAAGTGAACTTATCCTTTAACAGCTATGAATATAACCTTGTAAGAGACTAGATTGAATACACAACTGATTAAACAGCACTAAACAAGACAAATTCACACATTTTAAAATACTTCAGCAGTCTATTCCAGGTGTGCGTGTGTTCATGTGTGACCCACCCTCATGGTAGTGGCGTTTGTGCGACCACGGCTGCCCATCACTGTGCTGAAGGAACATCTGAATGCAACGCCTCAACAAATCCTCCCAGCCGGGACGCATCGACGCTCGCAGAGAGTTCTGGTCGATCTGGATCAGTTTACCTGCCGGGGAGGACGGAAAGGGGGACGGGTGGAGGGAAGGAAACAAGAAGAAGACGCAAGAGGGATCAGTCAAGCCTGTTCATGGATAAAGACTTGAATTATGGTCTGTTGGAGCTTTTGGGTTTGTATTTAAGGGACAAACAGTTCTGTGCTTGCCATGATTTCATTGAAATTTTAAGTTTTAAAAGAAACTTACTGGTCTATATCTTTGATTTCATGGTATATTGTTCAATTAATCATAAATAAGGTCAGGAAATCTTAATTTAATGGGAAAACAAGGCACATACGGTCCTCTTTTACCAAAACAAGTTGTTTCAAGTAACAGCATAATCATGCCCCATCAGTATCAAGTCATTTTCCACTTAAATAAGTGATTTTTATCTTGTTCCTTGGCCGTAATTCCTTCAGTGTGCTAAAATTAAGGATGAAAAAACTTTGAATGAGGAATTATATGCTGAAATTCAGTGTAATTTGCTTGTTACGGTGCTGTAGCAAGTCTGATCTTAAGTAATTTGATTTAAAAATAAACTCTTCCACTTATTTCTAAACCTTGGAGCACAGAGCCTACTTACTTCAGGATTTCTTGTCAAGTGAAATGATAGACAGATAATTCCACTAGTATTAAGTCATTTGCTCCTCAGAGTTTATTTCTTGTATTTTTAGCTTTTCCTTTTCTGCAGGATATGCAGCTCCTCACCTGAGAGCTCGTGCCTTGTGTTGAAACTCTCCGTTCTTTCCATGGCTGTCACCCGACGGGCCACACAGATCATACATGACTGAAGGTCTGCAGGTGAAAGGAGAAGACTGTCAGTAACGTTTCGATTGGTTTTAATGTCAGTGACTGAAAAATGCTTCTCTACCCCTCCGTTCAGGATTGCACTTTTGAACTCACGATTTTCAAGACACAATCGTCAAGTATGTGTGCAATATTCACACATTTTGCAGCATATTCATTCTTTTTGCAGCCTCTTCTCGTATTTCTGTCAGTGTGCAGGCATATTTTTCTGCTATTAAACCAGTTTTACACAGATTTTATGTCACAGGAGGGAACATGATGTACATCTGAGATGCACAAAAAACAGTGAAAAGTAAAAATGGGGAGAACATTCACCTGAGCTTCTAATTATGTGTCAAACAAAGTGAGGCACAAATGAGAAATTGTGAAACTGCAAAGTGGTTGCTTTAAACTCAGATTTTAAAACAGAGTTTTCTATTTTAGATCAGATTTTGTAACTTTCTTTCAAAGATCCCCTCCAGACCATCTGACACAGCTTGTCCATAAAAAGGTCAACGATCTCATTAAAACATTAGGTTTTAAACTCAGATTTAAAGGGTAACTCCACCAATTTTGCACCTTAAGGTCTGTTTACTGGTCTTGTGGAGTACTAATGCATATGTGAAAAAAAAGTAGTATAAAGCCTTCTGTGGCTCCAGAGGAAGCTGCATGCAATCTGATACATTGCCTCCAGTGATGTCACTCAGTGGCTAAGTTGCATTGTGGGTTATGGGTAATTTATTCCACACATTATTCTTCTTTTTCAAAACCTGGTGCCTACAGTACCCACAATGCAGCTCTGCCACTGAGTGACATCAGTGGAGGCAATTTATCAGATTACATGCAGCTTCCTCTAGAGCCACAAAAGGCTTTATACTACTCTTTTCACACACGCAGTAGTACTCCCCAAGCCCTGTAAACACACTTTAATGTGTTACCCTTTAAGTTGAGCACAGAGTCCCTTAACCAGCCCTCCAATGTCAAACTCTGCACACACATCATTCTCAAACATCAAAGTGAAAGAACAATAAGCAAAACATGTTCTTGGGTGGAGGGGGACTTTAAAAGTTTGCCAGTACACACAGATGAATGTTATTTCTAAACATCCCAAAATAGCGACCCTTATCATGACCTAAAATGAGAGTTAGCCAGCGCACCTTCCCCCTCCTCGATCATGGCCTTGGGCTGTGTGAGAGCAAAACACTGCATGGTCTCGTAGCGTGGCCCTCCTGGCCCCTCCTCCATGGGGCCGTGGGCGTGGCCGAACTTGACCAGCATCCGGCAAGTGAACGTGTGACTCTTCTGTCGGGCTGCCTCGCTTCCCCACGACACTCCATTTACTAAAAGCAAAACACACAAGCAAAAATACATTTACACCCTGGAGTAAAAGGGAATGAGCATGAAGCCCCAGGGACTGAAACCCAAACACAGCTATGAATGGATTTCCTGTTATCAAATATCACAACAGCTCACACCCTTTTCCTACTGCGGTTCCACACACACAAACAAAACAAACAAACCACACTGCAACATGTATTTTCTCTCTTAAATTGAGAAGCAGAAGCCTCTCCTGCTGTTCGGATCCCTGGCTAAATGGACCATGGGATTAATGTAGCCAAGGTGTCGATTTCCAATATCTCTCCCTCTCAGTCTGCTCCGCAGCGGGCAGAGGCCAGGGACACTCAGCCATCTATCCTCATTTAGGCCCTGACTCCTCATCACAGTACACACACACACTCATTTAGACGGGGGTCACCTTCACATGGGAGAGGGAGGTAGAGAGAGATGGGGGAGGCAAACTTCAGAGAGACATCCGACTGTCCTCCAAGGTCTGTCTGAAGCCTTATCAGGGCCTTGAGTTTGCTGGAGGTTTTTTGTCTGGCAGGTGAAGGGAGGGTATAGGAGAGGACCCAGGAGAGCGAGACATGTCGGAAGGGGGGAGTCGGATGGTAGTGGTGGGGAAGGAAGGGTGATTTAACAAGGCCTCGCGTTTCTTTCCTCGATAGAGAAAACACAGCGCAGTCACCGGGGCCGGCGTCTCCCCTCAGACACAATTAGCCAACATCGAGGCGAGACGGAGGAGTCGAAAAACACACAGAGCTCACTTCATGTTTTCTGCATCAGGTCTGTTTTTGTTCATGCATGTGGGCCTTGGGTGCTCGCGAGCTCGTGTGTGTGTATTTAACTGTAGCTGGCATGGTCAGCGGTCATCCCGCAGGAATGTGCAGCGAGAGCGCATTTCATTCATGGGTCCGAAAGATAATGGAGGGGGCCGGGCGGCAGAGTGAGACACAATGAGGGGCGGGAGAGCAGCGAGGAAGCCGGTTGAGACACAGACAACCACAATATTCATCTTAGTAGGCAGCCATATTAAGTTTGAATGAGGCTGAGGAGGAGTGAGTCGAGAGAGGCACGAGGGACGCTCGGAAGAAAAGTGGATTAAGATGACTTTTAAAAGATAAAAAGAGTGAATGAATAAAGGAGCGTGCCGGGAGGAAGGCGAGGAATAAGTGAGAGAACACGTCGGTGACATGTCGGAGCCGTCGCTGCTTAGGAACGTTACTGTGGAGTTAATCGAGTAGCAGGTTCAGTCGAGCACACATATCCATAATTAATCAGCTTTATAAATAGTGCGCTCTGTGCACACACACATGGGGTGGCTTACACACACACACACACACAAGCAGCACCTTCTACAGAAATGCAATCAAATTACTGACACATATGCATGTAAATATATACAATAAGACATCACGTGCACATGCGTGGAGAAGTGTGGAGGTGCATTATTCAGCAGTAAGTAGTTTCCAGATGGCTGCCATGGGATCTGAATAGAGCTCAGGCCTGTTTTACACTGTCTGGACCACTGAGTGTGACTGACAGCTGCGCTACGCTCTGCCTGCTTAGCACCGAGTGGGTGGGTGCTCCTGTGCACATGTGTTTTGTCAGGTGTGTGTGTATGTGTGTGTGTGTCTTTCTGGAAAGCTCTCATGCACATGAACAGTCTTCCCAGGAGCTCCTCATTATAAAGGAAGAGTTGAGAACGGAAGAGCGTGAATAAATAACTGAGGAGTCTGCGTTGTTGTAACCTCTCAGAGTTTGTTTTGTACCTCGGCCCTGTGGAAGATGTCAAGCAGGGTTTGCTCCTGAGCTCCCCTGTGAGTGTGTTTATGTGTGTAAGTGTGTGTGTGTGTGTTCCTCACTGTTGGTCTTGGGCAGGTTCTTGTGGAACTCCTCCTTGTCGTCCTCATGGAGAATATTGTACACGCTGGTATTTATGAGCTCCTCCTGTTTGTACTGCAGGTACTGCGTCACGTTGTCTGACACAAACACGATGCTGCCCTCCCGGTTGACCACAAACAGGAAGCCGTCCAGAGCCTGGGAGCACAGCGACAGTAAGTCACCAGGCGACCAGCCTGTCAATCAAACCTTGTATAAATATTGTGCGATCAGCCGGGGTCGAGCGCTGGACTCACCTGCAGCAGGAGCGGCCCCAGGTGGTCCTTGTCGATGACCCCCTGACCTGTCGAGGACACGTCTGACTTCTGGACGTCGTCGTCGTTGGATGAAGCTTTTCCTGCAGGAGAGGAAAGAGAGGAATTACAAAAAAAACAACCACAAGTCGCAATTTCAAGCCCAGCTGCCTACAAAGAAGCAAAAAAACAAAAAAGAAAGAGCAAAGGAGAAACACAAGGTGAGAGCAACGATACCTGAAATTGGAGGAAACAGCAAGTCAGTCACTACTCTAGCTGCACCAGCAGGGGGCAGCGTTTCTCAATCTTCATTTTTTTTTTTTTTCTTTTCTTTTTTTGGGATTTAAAACTACAGGTGAGGAGGGAGACGGACGGAGGCAGGTTTCTCTGAGGAGCCCGTCAGGAGGAGTAGAGGGCTGGGTGCATGTGGAGCAGGTAGCAGCCGTCCTCATGCTTTATATTCAGTGTCAGACTCTGAGGGACTGTCTGGTAGGCTGGGGCTGAGAGAGAGAGAGCGCAGGAGAGAGCGCGGGAGAGAGCTAGAGAGGCTCTGGAAGCTGTAATGGTGCAGGGGCAGGAGCTGAGGCACCTGAATTAATGGAGGGGCTGAGTCTGAGAGAGAGAGGGAATGAAAGACAGACAAATAAAGAGAGAGAGACAGGAAGGACCGGAGATGTGGACGGAGACGATGCTGACGGAGAGCTGCTGGCGTTTGGGTTGTTGTATTAATGCAGGGTTTGGTCTGAGAAAGAGGCGGGGGCTGCTCGGCTACAGGAATCATTCTATCTGATTAGCTCCCAAGGGGCACAGATACCCACACAAAGAAAAAAAAAAAAAAAAAAAAAAGCCATTGCTGCCTTCAGCCAGGCACTGTGAAGTTAGGTAGAGAAGAGGAAGAGAAAGGAGTGTGCACGAAACAGAAAGAGAGAGGCTGCACTCCATCAGTTCACTCAATATCTTAAGATGCTGGGAGCAAACCTAAAGATGCTGCAACTCATTGTGCTGCAATACAGATGAGAAGGGGGAAGAAGCAGAGCAGGAGAGGAGGAAGACGCGAGAGCAGAGCACGTTAAATACAAGTGAGATGACTGATGGAGAAAAGAGCAAGAATGAAGACTGGCAGAAAGAGCAACTGAAAGTGAGAAGAGAAGAGGAACAGGTAGAAGGCGAGATACGAGTCTAAACGCCTGTGTCATTTCTGTCTTCACTTCCTGTAACTATGGCAACCTGTCAGCAGCCAGTCAGGGCCAGCTGTAGCCTCTTCCCCTTCCTGTCGAGGTGGCAGACGCTGACTGAGCCGAGCAGAGACACAAGAATAAAATTCAACAGCGGCTCTCCCCCTGATCTCCACAAATTCACCTTGAGTGGAAGAATATCCATACTGACACAGTCCTGAATGTAAGAGCTCAAATATATCCAATCTGCACTGATGATGACTCCCAGCCTGCAGCTTTTTAAATTGTGCGCTGGAGAAATGACCGCTGCATAATGGAAACAGAAGTATGACAACAGCAGCTGTAACAGAACTAATAATTTGGCAGTTCAGCAGAATGGATGGGCATGTGATTACCTGCAAACGTCCAATTAAACAGCCCCTGGCGAGGCCAGCGCACAGCTGTGCGTGCCCGTAACACACACACACACAAACACGCACACACACACACATGAATGACAGGTTCACAAAGCATTGCCAATGTTTCCTCCCAAACATAAACAGTTGAGGCTGTGAAATTTGTGGGAGATGAATGACTGATTCGCCCTTGCACCTGGGCTCTGAGGAGGCACGTGCATGCGTGTGTGTGTGTGTGTGTGTGTGTGTGTGTGTGTGCGCTCGATAACCCCAAGCTGTCTCTTCCCCCTCTATCCCTCTCCTCAACATCTTTTCCCAGCATTTCCTCCACACTTTTCTCAACAGTCCATCTGACTTTGGTGCCCCTGCCCGGCTGCAGACCTCAGCAGCAGCAGCGTCCACTCACCCTGCTCTTTGATCTGGCGGATCTGGCGCACCGTCTCTTTGAGGATGGCGCACTTGTCTGGTTTGACGTTGAAGCTGTCGATGTCGCTGAGGTTGGCGGAGATCAGCTCCGCTAGCTCCTCGATGTACTTGCTCTCCTGCTCCCGTCGCTTCCTCTCACACCTGCAGAGGGCGATGTGCAAAGGTTAAAGCTAAGCTACGTCGCGAAATCTACTTCTCTCAGAGTGTCAGTGCAGTTCGTAGATTCGAAAATAATGCAAAGTGGCTGCAAGGTACGTGGAAAGTAGATCGCTTGGGCGCGATGCCTTTTAAGAGTTTGTTCGGCAACTGAAGAAAAAAAAAGAGGTAGGACATTACTGAAACTTGACGTCTTGATGAGAATCAGATGAGAAGATGGATAACACTCTTTAAGGTTGTAACTTTAAATATCAAGCTACAGCCGAGGACGTTATATTAAGTCAGCTTTAGCCAGCAGCAAGTTAGCTTAGCTTAGCATTAAGGTGGGAGGCAGGGGGATTGAGCTTGCCTTTGCAGGGGCTACATCAAGCACCCAGGAACAGCGCTGGTTTTGAAGCCAATTTGACAGAGTGGCCTAACTGTGTAATAACCGCGTCACATGATGCACACTGGCCTCTGAAATAAGTTTTTTCCACCATAAGCTTACATTGCGGAAAAAGCAGCTATAAAATGACTTCTTTCACTATCAGTATTTGAGCCATTCGGTCGGATAACATTAAAAAAGTCTGGAAGAGCTGCACCTGTTTTATCCCCACTCAAGTTAGCGGAGGGCTAAACTGGACGTTATTATTATTATTTTTCAAGTCTGTAGTTTTACTTGTACTTAAGTATGCATTCCTATATCCTTTATGAAAAAATGCTGCACTTCTATATAACAATCTATAAAAGTCTCGTCTCTCTGAGCCATATTTTTAACCGAAATTAACTGGAAGTCTATTACTTCCCCATCCTTTAGTAATGAAAAATATGATGTGATGATAATTGTCTAATTAATTAAAATGGTCGTTTGGAGTTAGTGTGTGGTTTATTAACCATCCTGAGAGACAGAAGGATTTTAACTCAATTACACTCTTACAAAGTTAAATAAAATCAAAAAGAGACAAAAGCAAATTTCAAAATGATCAAATTCTGCCTAAAAAGCGCTTTTTCTACCAAAGCTTAGTACAAAATCTTCTGATGTTTTTTGCACACATGTTGGCTCTCACTCGTAGCAGCACACAAAGGAGCCACACGGCTGGTGCAACCACTGACCCAGTAGCCCACTTTCTCTCGTGCTGATCAGCCACACTCACCCCAGACCAGGCGTGTCGCAAGTGGAGAGCTTGCGTTTCCGGTTTTCTGAGCTCAGAGGCTCCATGGAGTTCTCCCCCAATCCGCTCATCATGTACACATATCAGCACCTGAGGGGAAGGAGCACACACACACAGGTGTAAATAAGGCTTTAATAGAGACAGAGAAGGGATTATATAGTCCCTATTAGCCCTCTAGCTCTTATTATAAAGGTAATTGTGACGGAAGCAATACAAGGGAATCGTCCTTTTGAACTCAGCGAAAAATAAGCAATGCAGAGGCAGGTTGTAAAGTGGATACAGTGCAAAACAGTACACAGCAGGGTAAAATATGCTTATATCATGCAAATTGTATTCTCCTGGCAGATACTGACGAATATAAACATGTCTCGTCTCGTCTGCCTCCTCCTCCTCCTCCTCAGAAAAAGAGAGTAAGCATGTGAGGTTGTGTTTGTTTGTTTGTTTGTGTGTGTGGGCCTGTGCATGTACGAGTTCATCAGCTCATATGGCACACACAACCACACACACACGCGCACACACACACACAGGATTAGCAGTGTCTCTGATGATAAGCCACGCTGCACAACTAACCCCGTTAGACAGCCGTCTGTCTCCCATAATGCATCATATTTCGTCTCCAGGAAGTGAGCTGATAAAGGTTGTGCGGGGAAGAGAGGCAGATGGGACGAGAGGAGGCGAGGAGAAGGAGGAGGAGGAGGAGGAGGAGGAAGAGAGGGGAATAGAGGGAAGGAAAGGAAGACATAAGAGAGGGAGGGAGAAGCCGGCGCTGTGAAGTGGGCTCCGATTGGCCACTTTCTTTGCCACAGTGACAGCAGCTGACACTGGGGAAAGGTAGGAGGGAGGGAGGAAAGAGAGCACAGCGGAGGGGAGGGAAGAGAGGAAATGAGGGGGAGAGAGAGAGAGAGCGAGAGAGCACAAATATAGTGGGAGAGAACAGAGAAAATGCAGAGGCAGAAAAAATACTGAGGAAGGGGGAAATCAGAGCGAAAAGAGGCAGCGGCAGTAGGAGGGAGCGAGCTGAGAGGGAGTGAGAGAGAGAGACAGGCATGTCCGAGAGAGACAAGAGGAAGAGGAGGGGAACAGGTGAGAGAGGAAGAGGAGGAGGAGATGTAACATTCAGACGGTCTGGTGTGTGTTTTGAATGCATGTGTGGCGCGCAGAGTGGGCTGAAAGCCTCCAGTACCCCTCTTAACCTTCACAGCCAGAGCAGCTTTTTCATTCCATTGATTACATGGTTATCCTCTGACCAGAGCACTGCCTCTCCTGCATAGCAAATCAAGCCAACGGCAGGGGAGAGATGCCGGCCTGTTATTTAATCACCATGCACCATCATCATCCCAGCCTCCTTCTTTAGGGGATCAGGGCAGGCGGCGAAAAAAACGCCTCATTGCATTCGGTTTTCTAATCTTCTGTTGCGTGCTCCTGGCTCGCTACAAGATCATAACCAGCTGAAACAAGCAGTGAACACACCTCGCCAATGACACAGAATCAATATGAAGGCTGCTTTCATGCACGTCTTCAAGACCAGGTGAAACACAAGTGAATTCCCTTGCAAGACAACAACAGGGAATACTCATAAATCTTCTTCTCAAAGCAAGAGGCGCTCTGAAGATGCGCCGATCCTCTTGCTCAATCCCTCCCGCTTTGAGTTTCTTTCAAATTTCTCTTTTAATCTCTCCCTTGAGTACCTCACACCTGACTGTCTGTCTGACTGTCTCGTTGCCTTTGTCTGCTCGCCTACCTGTGTGTCTTCTTGCCTATCCTCCTGTCTGCCTCCCTGCGTGCCTGTCTACCTGCCTCCCCCGTCTTCGGCTCATCGTTAGACAAACCCCCCGCTTGCTGTTGTCTGATGAAACCTACCACGAGGGAGACGAGGAGCACAGGAGGATAGGCAGAGAGGCGGAGGCACAAAGTCGGAGGGTTCAGAACTGGAGGAGCCAAAGCAAAGTGTTTGAGTGAAAATCCGCCTTTGCCTCTCCGCCGATCGAGCCCGCCCGCCTGCCTGCCAGCCTATTGATGGAGTTCTCAAAGCGGGAGTTGCTCTAATTGCGGAGTGAATGAGGCGGCCCCAGAGAATGGTTGATTAGGAGGCTGCTGAATGCCCCAGGGAAATGGGTCACCTCCAGCCTGGCGCGGGCCGCCCGCTTTTCCAGTGCAGGGAGAAAGTCAATTACACGCCACAGGCAGTGGGGCCTGGTGGCAGAGAGGCAGCGGGCTGCGGTGGGTACAATACAGCAGCAGGGGGCAGTGGGAATGAGACACGTAAAGAGGGAAATGGGAGAAGGTGATGGCAGTATGGAGGGCAGCAGGAGGAGGAGAGATGGGCACGAAGATGGCAATTTAAGGGACAAAGAGTGAGATGCAGTAAATGGAGCAAAAAGTAGGTAATAAGGTAGTTTCTTTGCACCTGGGTTAATAAATGCTTCGAATTAGAGCATTAAGAAGACTTTAAAAGAAATACTAGAAATTGAAAAAAGCCTCAGCTGAATTAAAGCTGCTATTTTGGTTTTCAAAATAATAGTTTAGAAAGGTATTTTTGAGGGTCACAAGTGTGAAAGAGTTTTTTATATATATCATCTCGAGGATTGCTTTAATTTGTTTTTTTATTTTTCCAATACTGGACGTTAGGTTGAGTATGAATCATCATCCTTTACAAAGATTTACATTACTTGACATTGATCATTTTAACCTACAAGCACAGTACTCAGTACCCTCCAATCTTTGGACTTCCCCCTCCTTCCTTCCCCCAGCCTTAGTGACAAATAGGTAAAACAACCCCCTAAAACTTAGTGTTTTATATATAATATGTACATAGCTTAAACTGATAAGGAAAAAAAAAAGATTTTCATGTCTCGCTCTTTAATGTGACGACTGGGTTTTCGCCCCCTATTTGAGTTGGAACAGCCAATACACTTTTGCCCCCTGATATGATCGGATGAAAAGAGCCTTTTCTAGCCCCACCCCACCCGTACAGATGCTCATCTCATAGTTGATCTCCCTCTTCAGAACAGTACAGTGCATAATGGAAACACACTTTGATAATGCACCTTGAAAATGTACATATAATTTACACTTGAGTTGGAAAAATGAGAGTGGAAATTAACTTGAAAAGGAAGGCATCATTGGTGACACACCAGCGAAAAGTGAGACATAAAACCAACATATTCTCCAGGCCACAGATTTGCTTTTGATCAGCTCTATGTTCATTGAAGTCTATAAACTAAATCATGTAGTTGAGGTTGAGTCAAGACATTAATCGGGGTCAGAGGTAAAAGTGGGAAGCTGTTAATCAGAGCGGTACTTAATCAGCAGCTGCTGTTGGCTCGGACAAACAGGAAGAGGACAAAGAGTTTAGCTCCCAGCTGACTGAAGCATCATCATCTTCTGTTCCTCTGCTGACATGTACAGCACAGGTGGGAGCACACGTGCAGGTAAGCAGCTCTGAACTTTCACAACAAGTTTGAACTGCTTCTCAACCCTGATCTTGACCTGAGTGATTTCAGGGGGTCACCGCCTTCACGCTGACAGTTGACCCACATATTTTCTGGGTCATTAGACGGGTGTGAAACGAGGATCACTCAGGTCAACAGTGCCGTGGCATCACTGGGGTGAAGCTCAGCGTTTTGGGTCTGCTACAGGACAGCAGCCTGCCAGTGACCCAGGAGCCTGAATCCCAGTGGGAGCACTGCTCAACAGGAACCACAAGACTTTATGACTTTATGGCAAAACCAGAGGAAATGGTTCACCTCGTGAACTGGAGAGCATGCAATCCAATCCCAGTTAAGCTCACATGTTACAGGACAGACTGACAGACATGAGATCTTATTCTGATTAGCTGTCCAAACATCATCATCTTTATTCAACAGCTTGTTGCAAGGTACCTCAAACACTAAAGTAATAAATTATAGATACTCAAGGCTCCCAGAGGATGAATCCGGATGTTTCTTGTTGACCCTCTGACCTTCCTACTGGCCTCACTATCAGGCCAAGGTTTCCTCTTGCATACATGGAATATCATATCTACTTCCTCTACATTCATTCAGGAGTGGCAAACCCCCACAGCACAGCTCGATAAAATGGGAAATTGGTCATTATTATCCAGATAACAAAACAAAACAAAAAAAACACCAACAAGCTCAAGGCCTAGTGCACAGAAGTAGCTCTTCAATTATCCAAAATGAACAAATTCAGTGCTGCAAACCTCTGACAGCACTAGATACAAAACTAAAACAAACAGAGATACACCTGGAACAAATACCAAGAATTAACCGCTGCCACCACCGCGACAAAACAATTACAGGGAAATTCTAGAGTCATCTTGCCCGAGTACTACGACATTAACACACCTGATGTTGTTTGTTGCGCTGCAGAGCCTGAGTCGGCACCAGATGTTTAGATGCGCTATGCTGTTCTGCTGTCTGACTTCCTGTCTCCTGATGTGCTCTGTGCAGACTGACGCGGCTGCGGTCAGCTTCTGTCAAAACCAGACTTAGGTATTTTCTGCAGAGCAGAGCGGAGGGATGCTCCTGAAATGCGCCGTGGCGGAGCCGGTGGAAACACAAGCGGAGTCTAGAACAGCCGCGATCAGATCAGCCATGACGGACCCGATGGAAACTGGGGGTAAGATTTGATTAAGAGTAAGGAGGGTTGATGACAAGATGATGCCAGATGCTGGATTTGTTGTCAAAGCGAAAAAGCAAAAGCGCCCATTTGGCAATAATTTGGATTTAGACCCAAGGGAAATTTTCGTCACTGCAGTAACCCTAATGTAATGACTCTGTGAATATTTACCTTTGGATACATTTTTATTTTATACGGCGTTTGTGTTGTGAAACATGCTGTAACAACTTTATAGTTTCCATTCAGCTGATTTATGCTTGATAGAAGTCTGTATGAGCAGACTCCTCCATCTCATCATCACTTAAAGCATGCTAATACTAGATCTGAATAATACTGACCCTGAACTTCTGTCTTTTAATGGACTGCAGCAAAAACCCTGTTCAGACACCGAATATGTAACATTTCTGGATTCGTGTAAGTTTTTGATTGATATTCGTTGTCTGCATGTAGAACATTTAACTGGATATTATTCATTTCCTCAATGCAGTCGGGACGGATGATAATTGAAAATAGAGAAAGAGTTGCTCCAGTTATTATTGTGACTGTATAAGCAGCACAATTGTCATTGTGTTGTTTGTTTTGTGTATAATGGGACGTGCTGCATGTGTTTCAGCCTCTCTGATTTTTTTTTTTGTTTCAGTTACTTTTGGGAAATTTCATGAAATGGTTTATCACGGCAAAAGAAAATCAAGTTTGCAGAGAGATTTCATTGTTTCCAACAATAACCTTTAGAAAGTTTGTAGAGTCTGGGGATTTAACTTTCAATATTAACTATTCATTTCATGGATATTAATCAGGTTGTTTTCTGTCCAAATTTGAACATTGAATTTATTCTGTTTTGAGTTTTCGCGAGGAGGGAGAACGTGTCTGCAGACAGCTGTGAGTTATCTGACTTGACTTCACATAAAAGTCTCACAATTCCCAATTCTAGACATCTTTTAGATGCAAGACTTTGAACTGAATGGTATTTTTTCTTGTAGAAATGTGTTTGTTTTCTGTGTGCACAATACAAATGTTTTCAATAAGAGGAGCAGCGCTTAAACGCCACTGGTGAGTTAAACTCGTGGACTCAAGGGGAGCGGATTTTAAATGGATGAACGGCAGCAACTGAAAGCAAAAAAACAAAAAAAAAAGGTTTCGGCAGACAGAAAACAAAGTGGAGCGACGACAGCCTTCCCACGACAGAGTGAGTCACACCAGGGGAAAAAAACAATGCAACAAACAAGAACATGTCGGAAAGAGTTACTGGGGCCAGACGACGAGTGTACGGGAAAATTAGCAAAAACAAATATTAAGCACACCTCTCTTTCATCTGCACACAGGCAGGTTTATTCCTGTCTCAGCATCGTCCCCAGATAGATCCAGCTAATGTTTCAGCGTCATTTAGCGTCAAATTGAAACTCTTATGTGTTGTTGTGTGCAAGAGAGCTTGAAGGTTAGCACGGAAAGTTTGTAAAAAAAGTTGGTTCTCTATGTAAAACGATGATTAGCCGAGTGTGGTCATTCACCACCTCTCAAACGCAGAGACGGAAGAAGTGGCTGCCGCCCAACTTCCGGTGTATTTGTTTGACAGGCGTCTATTTCCAGAAGAAGCCAGGACTGTGTGGGCGGGGTTCTGCTTGTCTGGTGACAAAAGCGAGGAGCAGATAGGAGGGGAGACAGGGGGGAGGGAAGGTGACAGAGTCGGCCTGGTTGGCGACTCCCCTGCCGCCTACCTGCCAGCGAGCCGCTCTCTCATAATCTCTGTTGACAAAACAGAGGCACGAGGCCCTGATCTGGCCATGTAAACTCACACCAGTGACATGACAGGAGCTGCAGCTGCTTCGCTTGGAGAACTCGCACAAGCACAGTGTTTCCCACACATAGGCTCTACCTGACGGCCCGCCAAGGCAGATAAAAACCGAAGTCCGACTCTATTTTCTTCGATCGAGACACTCAATAATGAACACAGACCTGTGGACCTGCATGGCCAAAGTTTGTCACATTTGAAGAGCGTTGATTGATTCACAACATCGACTCATGCATTTAATAAAATACAAGAAAACATCCCACCTTAAAAATTTCAGTTGGCTGCCGGCAGTCTTTGATCAGCATAGTAAATTACTTTTATTTTATAGTCTACAGCTGCAAAACATCCTTTCGATCAACATTCACTCTTCTGACGGTTTCTTTATTGTAGTTTGGTTCATTTGAGTAGTTATTTGTTTGTAATGCACAGACTTTTTCTGCTTTATGGACAATAAGGAAGAAAAAATGTGTTCCTAGTTTGCCGTCTGATCTGATCTCTGTCCAGTCTTCTGCAGAAGTTGGTCCAACCTAGCCGAGTAGACTTTGTTCACATTTCAGCGCTTCCTTTCCATGATATGTCAACGGTCCTCAAGGCAGCTTTCCTGTCATCGTCTCTGACAACACTGTAGTTGCCTCTTCGGTCGTGTGCAAAGTCATTCGAACATAAATAACAACATAAAAGTACCAAATATACAATATAAATGACCAATTTAACGTACAGACTTCTAGGAAAGGTAGCGACACTATACGCTTATGTAGTGGCCATGTGTTTAATTATTTCAACCTTATTTCTAGCATGGTGGATGGCAGGGCAGCATCATTTATCGTATGGACTTGATTACGATGATTACTTTCTTGATGATTTCACTAACTTGCTCCATTTTATGTAAAGATATTGAAGAAAAACAGAAAATATTCACATTTCAGAAGCTGGACCGGAGGATTTAATAGTGTTTTGGCTTGACAAATTACTTAAACAATTCATTATTAAAATTGTTTCATCAATAATCAAATACAAGCCTGCTTATAGTGCTATCTCTGTCGTGTTTGCAATTATTTCTATGTCCATTTTCGTACATTAGAACACTTTACTGTTGTTGTCATAATTGCACTGTTGTTGTCATAATTGCACTTTAAAACAACTTCACACTTCTTGTGTGCACTTCACTGACTTTGTTGTTGTTTGTTTTCTTTACTAAACAGCATTTTCTCTCATTGTGTGCACCAGACCACTGAAGGAACAGAACTTTGTTCCCCTCAATACTGATTATTTTATATGGAGAGCATGACGGTGAATTCCACTTTGAACCTCGACCTTTGAGCCAACACGTTTCAGCTCTCGTGGATGGTCTATATACTACAATAGCCATGAGCTCAAGCTGCCATTGCTATGGAGAAGAAGCTGGTCAGAGGTCAGAATCAGAGTTAAAGCAGATTCAATGTGATTCATGGGAAAAAACACTGCACAAGTTTACTAAACTGACCCAAAATCCCAGTTTTTCAACTTCAGACAAGTCTCAGAAGTCAGAAATCACTTTCAAGTTACATATTTACTTTAAATCTTTGAGGAAGAATCCGGTAACCACCTGCTCCTCCTCATCTTCATCCTGTCTAGTTTTCTTCCTGTTCACGTCCAGTATATCTTCTCTGTCTGGAACCGGACTCCACCACCCCCCCCACACACCCACACCCTCACACCCTCACCCCAACCCCCACACACAATCACTCCTACTCTATTTGCAACGGCAGCGTGTCTGCAAAAGCATGCGTGAAGCTGCACGTGAACGAAAGAGAGAGTGCGGTTTGGTGAAGTCTGGGTACATTTTTTGTGCGTATGTTTGTGTGTGTGTGCTGTTGTCACCTGCACACACAGGGGTAAAAGATTAATGCTCTGTTTCAGCCTTTGTGGCAGGTAGAGCACAAAGAATAATTTGATTTCTCCTCCCGTCTCCCTGCTGTCTTCCCACTCATTTTCTCATCTGCCTGAAAATCATCCGCTCAACCCTCTTTGTTTTCCTCTTGTTCTCACTCTCTCCTCCTAAACTATTCCACCTTCTAAATGTCTTTTTCTTTCTTTTTTTAAATCTCAAACACAAAACACCTCCATGAAGCATTTGCTTCAGAGAACAAACACACACACACACACACACACACACACACACACACACACACACACACACACACACAGATCTTTTTGTGTTCAGGTCAGGAGGATGTTGCAAGAATGTGGCAACAACAAGAAACTGTCTCTGGCAAACCTAAACCCAGCAGGATGTTACCATGCCAACCATATGGGATGTGAGCCCACCTTGTGACGGCGCCGAGATGATGGACGATCGGATCCCCCCTCCCCGCACTCTGGAGGTGCAGTCCAATGCCGGTTGGTCAATGGAGTCTGGAGAAAAAAAAGAAACACACACATAGAAAAAAAAGTTTAACGATCACGCTCCAGAGTGCACGTTCATTAGGGCGATATTAATGAACAACAAGCGTCATTATTAATCAGCGGCCTGAAGACACATGCACAGGAAGCTGCATTAACGGCTTAATGAGCAGGAGGAACTGTGAGGGAGCCGTGCCTCGCTATGTGCTTTTGTCTTCATTACTGGTGCACGCGTACACAGAGCAAACACACCGTGGCTCCTGTGCATTTGCATCAACACACAGATAGCACTCACAACCAGACTGACCACACACACAAACACACACACCCCCCCCACACACACACACGCACGCACAAATACACGAAAAGGGATGTTGAGACACAAGTTTTACAGGAAGCCAAACGGTCGAAACCTGAAAGTGACGACAGCATGTGATCCGGGATTCAAACAAGTCACTCTAACTAGTTTTTTTCCCCACTGAATGTGCACTGCAGATCCCAACAACTGGGTTTAAACGTCAAGCTTTTATTGGCAAATATCTCCCGTGCTTTGTGGACGAAAACAGACTATTAGGCTAAATCGGAGCTCTAATCCCCAAAAGCACATAATAGGCTAATTTGTGTCCATTTAGATCCAGATAAGAAACAATGTGTGTGTGTGTGTTGTTGTTGTATTAGCTCAAGTGCTCAGTCTGAAGAATCATAAGAGAGTATCTCGTGGGGGTAAAGAGTGCGTAACCATGGAGATCGCACCCTGTCATCAGTGAAGCACGCTGCCAAGATGTCTCATGTTCATCTGTCACTGTGCCTCCGTGTGTGTGTGTGTGTGTGTGTGTGTGTGATAATGTAGGTTGACTTTCGTTTTCATGAGGAGGACGTGTGAGAGCGTTGTGTCGGAGCGCACGTTTACAACCAAATAGTTCCGGACACGCCTCCACGAGTGTGTGTGTGTGGTTTTGTATGGCTGACCTCATGCCTAGCGTGCCTATGTTGTCTGTTTTTGTGTGTGTGTGTGTGTGTGTGTGTGTTTGTGTGTGTGTTCACAGACAGCGACCTGACCGCTGGCTGCACCCATGATTAGGAGCAGATGGAGGCTGTCGGTGTGTGTGTGTGTGTGTGTGTGTGTGTGTGTGTTAGTAGGAAGGAGGAAGAGGAGGAGGGAGGGTGTCGGGTGCTCTAGTTTAGGTGATGTATGGACTCTCACACACACCAACAAAGACCCTCCTTCAGCCGATGTGTTTCCTATTAATTGTAAGGGGAGAAAAATAAAGCCAGAGAGCGGCTGCTTAAGTAGGAAGAATTTATAGCTCGGCCGTGACTCCATTTTTTTGTGCAGAAGTTGAGAATAAAAGTAGTTCTCCTGGCCTTCAGTGTGATGATCATTACAGCTCTTTGTGCTCATTTTGACACAACCATGAAAACCAGAGTGAATAAAATGCTAGTTAGCGGCATGTGGTGTAAAGCCTTGAATATAAAAGCGGTGTGAATGAGCGTAAAGATGCAGAGGCAGAGTCTAAGGAGAAATGTTAAGCTTGAGGTCGCACGCGGAGGCCTTTTCGCAGCCCTCTCAACATGTCGTCTGTTTACCTTGTTGTGCTCTTCAACTGCTCCTCGTCAGTCGGCGAAACAAGCACTCAACCGTTTACTGAATGAGCGTTTGTGGCGATTGTGTTTCGTCGCTGCACTTGAGCGACACAATAAATATTTTACACAACAGCGTCTTTGTCTTGTTAAAGCGGCACAGTTGAAGAGGATGCAGCCGGAGTTCACGTTTTACTGCGGATGTTAATAAAGGGGACATTATCTTCGTGAACCTGAGCTGCTCACCAGCACTTCGTTATTGTCAGGGACAATTCTGCATTTTACACTGTCGGAGAAGCTGTTTCACGTCAGCGGTCAGATTGAGATTTCTTCCTCTTTCCACCTTACGTGAAATTGCAGAACTCGGGTCTGATGATTCAATTTTTACCGAGCCTCTTTGTCCCTAAGCTGCTTAATTGATAACTGGTGATTGTCAGACCTTTGTTAGAGCAGCTAATTGGTGTTCAACTTTAATGGTTTTAAGGATTCCCGGACTGCTGAAGGTTTTAAATCAGGCAGGTGCTTAATTAACTAAATGTTTTTAAAACCCAAGGCCTTATTATCATCATCATCAGATTATTATCATCTTAGTAAATATCTTATTTATTCTTATACAGATTTATCTTCATAAACGTGCTCTCTTAAAGTGTGCCGTTTTAACTTCGTCCTGTGTTTTAATTTCTCTGTACAAGGGTTGGACCGATGGCTGATGACGGTGCCATCGTCCATCATCAATGGCTGACGGTCACTGCCTTCTGAGCCCTGTACCATTGTCTCATCGTGATTTAAGAGGCTCAGAGTGGACGTAACACACGAGCGAGTTGTTGGTGTTCTCTCCATGCCATGTTAATTGTTTTCTCATTAAGCCAGCTCAGTTAGGTTGCAACTAAGACTCAATCATGCCGTTGTTAGTTGCGTCTTCTCAGCATAGCTTCCTCTGTATAGCAAGCCAGAAAGTTACAGACATGCGGTGCGAAGACCAAATCAGACCCAGCACAGGGATGTATGTCGAACGCTCGCCAGGCAGGGGTGTGAGAGTCATCGTCGACCGTGAAGTTTCACTGTGGACAGATGTCACATGCCAATTCGGTAGTCATCGCCCAACCCTACTCTGTGCGGCACCCTTAATTTACCCTTGTGTTCGAAACCTGCTTCAAAAATAAACTTGCCTTGCCTTAATATGTCAGTGAATATGCCAACAACAATGCAATACCATGCGGTGAAGTGTCAAATATTATTAGAATAAATGTCAAACAGAAAAACTGCTTCACACGCTGACTGGGGTCTTACTGACATATTTGCTTATCAAATCCACAAACTATGGCTTAAAAATGAACACTGTGTGAAAGACCAGGTCTGATAATCTCATTTACTGGTTTTACAATCAATTATGATTGAATTATATAAATAACAATAAGAGAAAAACCTTTGTGCTCCAGTTTCCTTCTTTGCTCATCCACCCATGGATGGTGATCTACACTGACCGTCCCTCCTCTGATGGCAGCCGTCCTCAAGCCGAAGCACAACATAAACAAGCAGCGCTGTACGATTCACTGAGCTATTGCATTGTGAACACAGCAACGTGCTGAGAAACAGAAACAAAACATGAAGGAACGGGCACTTTCTCAGCTTATGTGTTGGTGATGAGTGTAAAGTCGGACACAGTTGAGAAAACTGATAAGATAAAGATGGTAAAACCACACAAACACACACAGACACACGTCCTCTTCTGTCACCTCCAGCTGAACCAGGAAGAAAACCGAGAACCACATGTGGAATAATGCGTGAATATCCCTGTGTGTGTGAGAGAGAAAGAGAACGACATTTTCCTGCTAACAAATTCCAGCATCTGAGGCCGTAAACTCTGAACTAAATCCCATTTTGTTCTCAACAAACTCACTGCGACTATGGCCGATTCCGTCTTTCCAATGCAGATAAAGGAGCTTGTGATAGTGTTCTTCACGCTTCTAAAATGTTGGACCCGATCTTAAATGGACCAGGGAAAACCAAAGCTAAATGCCAAGTTTGCAAGAATCCATTCAGGTGTTTGATAAACTCATACAAAGAGCTGAAGGAAATCTACGAGACGGGATTTAAAGGCTCTGAGAAGTTATTTTTATGTGATTGGGAGGCGTTCACGTTACAAAGTCGTCTTACCAGGAATGTGTTCTTGGCAACAGCGGCACCGCAACGCCAGATGACGTGAAAACACAACTGAAAAGTTTCTCAAAAAATAAACTAACACCGAAAGAAAAACCAACATCGGTGAAGAAAAGAATGTGCAGCCTTTTATACGATACTGGTGTTGACCAGTTGACCAACTTCATTGGAAGGTGGTAATCAAGGCTCTGCTAACACCAGCCTGCACACAAAACTGCAACCAAAACCAATTATGGCACTTCTCTTTGGTTGCAAACCCACCATTAGGGCTAAAAACCCCGAGCTGGTGCTCAATAACATTTTATTCAAACTGAATCAAATCCTCTTATTGAATCCAAATCCTGTTAAATCCCAAATCAAATCTGATTAAGTTTAACTTGCAGCATTTGCAGTTGACTAAAGTTATAAATAACTAAAACTCTAAGATTGACTTTAGAGCCATAATCACCCTTTGTTGACTGAGAGGACAGAAACTGAGCACTTTTTGGCAGCCGCCTAATTAATGTTCATTACCTGTTGCTGCGATCTGAAAATGAGATGAGCAACAGGAGATATGAAAAAGTTGATTAAATTGATCTGGAACGGAGTTATTGTTCATAAGTTATTTGATCCAGATCCACATATTGAGGGTCCTGATTTGGAACGATTAATCTTGATCTTGATTAGTTATTAATAATAAACTACAAAAAACACAAAGTCAGCTACAGCTGGTATACTCTCCTGTCTGATTTTTTATTTAAACAAAAACAAGATTTAAAAAATAAGCATTGGTATTGGCAATCAGTCAAACTGTTACTTTAAAAGTCAGTATTGGTATTACTGCATCCCTTAAAGATGGTGTACTAAATGGCTGGATGACTTTAAAACAGTTAGGTTATTTTGGTATAATAAAGATTTCTTTGTCAATAAAAAGAATAATAATACAAATTTAAGGGGAAAGTATCACACTTATTTGTTTGTGTTTTTAAAACTAGGAGTCAATATATTGATATCAGCCTCATAAAACCCCAAGTGTCAGTCAGACTACACGCCTAACGTTTCCACGTTTTGTTCTTCTTGTTAATAAAACGGAAAGCAAAGAGGTGAAATGTTCAAGAAGAGATTTGGTGGTGTCTGAGCGTAGCTAATGTTGGTATTTTGCCAAAAAGGAAACCAGACCTAAAATTGAACCGGCTATCAAAAACCAACCATGTCCATGGTAAATTGAGTTATTTACTTGAGGGTATATAAACGCACCCTTTATAAATAATAAAAAAAAAAACATTCACGTCTGGATCTGTGCCTTTAAGAAACATCCTCAGGCGACTGATAGACAGGCAAATGAAATTCAGGCACATCCACTCGTTGTTTCTTTGTGAGCTTTAATCTTGTCCCTCGCTTCACCCCCGTCTTCTTCCTGTCTCTACTTTTTTGTAATGGCAGGATTTTTTTTTCTCTCCGTGTGTCTGTCTTCTGTAATAACTGTGAATAAGGGAAAATGTGTGTGCTGTGCCAGCGTACACCACGGCACAGTGCAGAACGCATAAAAGTACATTGTGTGTAAGTGTGTTTGTGTGTACTTTGGGTAACTCTGCTTGAGTTTTGCTTTTGCCCAGTCCCCTCCAACAAATCCAGCACTCACACTCGAGCAAAATAGGAGCCAAGCCACATCTTGGCACCTTGCCTCCCCTTAAACAAATCAGACCACAGAGGCTAATAAAAAACTCCAAGTCCAAAGCTCGCCTCCACAGACGAGGGGGTACCGAAGAGGGGAGCCATTCTTAGCTACCCCACTCCGTCTACAATGAACTCGCACAAGACAGAGCGCTGCTTTTCAACTCGGACAAAAAGTGCCAAGCTCTCCACTGTGTCCATCATCCCAACCCCCTTTTCTCGGGTCTTAAATGGTGCTTTGATGCTATATAGTTCCTAACTAGACTCGCTAAAAAAAAACACTCATTGAAAACAAATTGCTTCTTAGTTCAGTGATAAAGTGAGAGTGAACTTTCCATCTTTAGACCAATTACCGCTATCATAGCACACAGCCTGCTGCTTCAAACTTCACACTTCAGAGAGGGATAGAGGGGGCGAAGCAAAGCAGAGGGAAAGCGTCTGGCTCAGGGCAGAAATAGGCCAGGCAGGTCTAAAACTAAAACTCATCCAGCTATCCAGGGTGTGTCTGCTTTACGCTGCCATCAAACATGCATTTACATATTCAAAAAAGGAAACAGGCGTTTGCATGACTCATCCTTTCCAAGGTAGAGGAAACCAAGCTCACAGCGACACTGTCTGTACCACGCTTGTCCACAAGTACCAAAACAGTGCATGTGCAGTCACACAATAACTCACTTAACTCACAGAGAAGGCAAACTGCTAAAAAAAAAAAGAAAAAAGAAAAGAAGAGACCATAAAAAAGAAATGAAAGAAAAATTATTGCATCAGGTTTTTGTGATAATAGCTCAAGGCCACTTTAAAATGACTTTACGGTGCAACATCTGTTTTGAGTCCAGGCTGACACTCAATGTAATAAAACAGGCAATTTTCTTCTCGAAGAATTCAGGGAGTATCAAATACTGTAAGGCCACGTTTGAAGATCAAAAAATGAGGGGATCACTGCACACACGCACGGCTAGTCCTCAACAGTTCTTTATTTCTGTTTATGGTCTTATTTCGTCTGATGAACGTTGTCGTCTACAATGAAAAAGACTCACCTTGAGAGACCTCACCGGAGTGATCTACGGACTCTGAAGCTCATTTATCCCCGTCATTTGGTCTGATATGAAGCAAATATATAGACTTTATAGTTAGAGATGTGCATGTCTATGCTTATTAATTATGTGTACCTATCATAGTGTAGTTCAACAGAGGAAAGAGGAGGCTTGTGAGCAATACTTGAGATTATTTAGTCGTTTTGTTTTTTTTCACGAGAGCTGGTCTTGTCCACCACTTTGGTCCATCCTGGAATATCTTGACCACTATTGGATGGATAGCCATGACGTTCATTTTCCCCAGAGGATGAATTGTTCACACTTCTGGGATCCTCTGACTTTTCCTATAGCATCATCATGAGGTTGATTTGTGCTTTTGACTGAAATGTCTCAACAACCACTGGATGGATTACAGTGATTTACTACAGACAGTCATGTTCCCCTCAGGATGAATTGTAATCACTTTGGTTATCCCCTTTGTGAAGATCCCTCCCACTCTGTTTGTGATTCCTTGTGTTTTTGCCTGTTCTGTATTAAGGCAGAGTGGCAGGAGTGTCGGGTGAATGAGCCGCACCTGAAGTAACTTCATCTGATTGCTGCACCTGCTTTAAGAGGGCCGGAGATCTCCCTCTTTCTCTCTGTATCCCGTGCTCATATCACAGTTTCACAGTAAACGGTAAGTTACTGTTATCATTATTAGTTACAATGACGCTTAAAGGAATGAAAACAGAAGGATTTTTTGGTTGAACCAATGGTTGATTGCTTTTATTATAATTTCACAAACTTTTATGTCCTGACAGACTTTAAATTTGATATAAAGTTGACGTCTATATTATTTTAATAACGCTAATATGCTAGAATTCAACACCATAGATAAGCAAATGTACACGGTACAATAACCGCCAATTTTCAGGCTCAAGTGTTATTAAATTCTGTAGTTCAGCAAAATGAGGAACTTCAGTTGTAGTTTAGTACAAACACATAACAGAAACATTTAAATGTTTGGCTTTTCATATTTTGTTATAACAATTTCTAGAACGTATCACACAGCCCAGTTTTCAAAATGTATGTAACGCTATAGAAGGCAATACAAGAGCAGAGATTGAACACTCACTATCAAAGCCCAACAAATATTGTATTTTTGGGGCAGATGATTGGGAGTATCACATTTATATATGTGGTTATCAAACACACACAAACAAAGGCAGGATTTTTTACACATATTATATCAGTAAACCTTATCGTCCAAAATGACCTTATTCCACTGGAACAGTAAACTTGCATATCTCAAAAGCTTAAACCTGCAAATTGGCACATATAAACAGATAATGGCCGACCTATATATCGATCAGCGTGGAACATAATTGTTTCTTAATGTTGGGCAGGTGTCCATTAAAATCATTGGGACATAGTGGTAAACCGTAAACAATACTTACAATACTTTATACCACACTGTCCATTACCAAGTTCTCCCACTGGTGCGCACTGATCTAAACATGAGCAAACCTGACTGCAAACTTTTAAAAAATAGAAGATTCTCTTTTCTCCTGTGGTTTGTGGTCATGGTGTCAATTACATAATTTATTCTCAAGTATCGTGAAAACAGAAATAAAGGATTTGCTAGAGGAAATACCTCTGTCCTTCACAGCGTGGCATTTTTCAGCTCCACTTTGTCCATTATTGTATTGTCTCTGTTGAGTGTTTATTCAGACACACACAGATGGGTAAAGAATTAAACAAAGTGTCGGGAACAGCTTCGGTGTTGAAACTATTCAGTCACCTCTTGGAAGCATCTGCATTTGTTACGTTTCTCTCTTCATTAAGTCAGTTATTTACTTATTTTTCTGTGTCTACATTTCATGAACTTGCAATAAAAGTGCAATCAAACGATCAGCCAAGTCGCTCACAGTCTTTGTGTTGACACTGTGTTTGTGTGTACAGTAAATTAGTGTGCAACAGTCGGTGAGGTTTGTGTTGTCACACAGCAGATGAGAGTCTCTGCGCTACCTTCAGGAACATTCTCCAGTAACGTGAGCTGCGCTGTAAGTGAGGGATGACGGATCATTAAAAAGCTTTGCTGAACTGGATTCTTGCATTTCAGTCCAACCCTGACAAGCATAAATGTGCATGTTGTCAACAACAGCTCACTGCTACTTTGTTTGAACCCGGCCACGTGCCGATCATGTGTTCAGAGATGAGTGAGAGACAATATGAAGGAATGGCCTGACAGTAATGTTGCAGAGCCAATAAACAGACTTGATAAGATAAGGACAGCGAACCTCACGTGTCCTCATCTGCCTCCTTCAGCTGAACCAGGAAGAAAACTAACACGTGGACTCATTGAAATGTACAGAGAGCGTAACATGTTTTAAACTCACAGTCTAACATGACTGCACAGCCAAGCGGGGAACCGGGTTGAATGAGACGCCTCATTGGAAGCCATCAATTATGCACGAGCTGTGCATTATCATAACATAAAGGACCATTTCTGTGAGTTAATTAACAATGAACCGAGAGGGAAGGCTGTCATATCCAAGAGCGATGAATGACTGCGGCTTTGGTAAATACTTAAAACATTCTTGTCATCACAAAGAGTAAATTACCTTGTTACAGGCCTCACGGGGCAGAGAAAGAAAAGCAGCGAGATTTGCGGTAAAACAGTTGTCACCTGCTTCTAGTTACTGGTTGTGAAATGAATAAAAAATGAGGGAAAGAACGAGGCCCCTTTGATTCAACACAGGCTCGGTGAGGATGAGGAGGAGGAGGAGGTGAGCTTTCTGGACCGTTGACGATTAATAAGTGGAACAGGTCAATCAATAAGACACGCCCCTGCATCTCTAACCCCGCCTCTGATGATCATTCTGCTGCCATGGCAACAAACAGGTCTATGCAAATGAGTGAATTACTGTACTGTAATACAATACATGAAACCAGGAAGTAACACGAGAAAAGGTTTTCCTCGGTCGAAGTCATTATTGTGCAATTCATTGTCAAAGTCCAGTTTAGAGTTTCTCTGCACTCGCCTGCTAATCTAAGCTCAATATTCAGCAAGTGTGGGTTAGGTTTAGACAACTGATGTCCAGAGGTCAAACGTGTTAATACCTTTTCATATATTCTGTAATTTTCCATGAGGCAGTAGATGTTCTTTTATTACTTGACTATCTGCATTAAAATATGCCTGGAGGGGATGTTTAAAGAATAAGTTTCTCCCATAAACTGCACTGTTTGTACTTTAGTTATTTTGAATGTTATTTCCTATTTGTATAAAGCACTTTGAAAGGTGCTTAACTCAATAAAAACACCTTATTTGAATATTGTCGCTGCTGCAAATTATTTTGTCGTACACTTTGTGCTGCAGGAAGCTGCCTTTGTCTGCCCGAGCATTTCAGCTTTTACAGAAAGTGTACACAGCATTAATGTTGGGTTCTCACTGCTTTGCATTGTGGGCTACTGAAGTTGCTGCTGGATGAAGAGATAAGCATCCCTGCTTCTGCTACAATTATACTTCCTGTATGACTGAGCCAGTAGACAAATGGTGGGTCTGTAAAAGAAGTCGTTGCTTTTTCAGTCTGTGGAGTTGACAGCCAAGTGCTGAACTTTTAAATTAATCAAATATTTTAGCCTATTAAACTCCAATAAATTGAACTGGAAATTTCTCATCTTGTCTTGTTTAAGCTGAGAAAGTTTTCAAGAGAATGTTTCTGTAACTTTAAAATCAACGTACTCCTTGAGCTCAGTTTAAGGGAGCTGACACACCAGGCCGACAGCAAATGACGGCTTTTTGTCTAACTGAGCCTGTTGAATCTGCGACAAAGCCCCACGGTGAGAAAAATCACTCCGATTGGCTGTTCAGCTCAGTGAATCAGTGCAGGAGAAGAGTTTAATGAGAAGTCTATGGGACGTCTAACCAGGAAGTAAACGTGGGGGCTGCAAAACTTTGTTGTTGAATGTGTAAGAGATTTTCAAAAAACCTGTTCATTTGTCACCTCAAGTCCTAACCCTGATCCGCTCACACCGGGTGTCTCAAACCATTGAAACTTCAAACATAGATGATTTTAAATTTTTGTGTAAATGGTCCAACATGTTCAGTATTACAGATGGGACAAAACATCAATACAGCACATGAACATGAACAAGAGGCACTTAGCTAAGACTGCAGTTTTTGTCCATTGTTTCATCTCAGTTAGTGTCAAATCTGTGAAACTGACACCACAATGGAGAGCAAAGACAAATAGTTCCTGCATTTTGCTTCTTTAGAGGTATTTTGTATTCTTCAGTGCGACAGATATCATTAGATGATTGTTTTACAATGAATCGGTTATCGATTATCGTGATACCATCGTTATCACGGGCAGCGTATTGTGATTTCCACCCCTATTCAGCATCCTGTATCAAATGCAGGAGTTGTGCATTTAAGTGGTGTAACATTGAAAAGTTGATGTAAAAGTTCAATAAATGAAACTTGGTGGAGCAGAAAAACAATAAAAAAAAGGAGGGTGGAGTTAGTGTGAAAGAACAGTCTGACAGTATAAAGGTGCTTTTCTCACAGAAATAATTGCATGCAGATAAAACTCAAGCCCCTCACTGCCTGAGCTGCCAGGAGAAAGAGCACTTCTTTTGCTGATGCGTGTGTGTGAAGACGAGCGAGTGTGTTTGAGTGTATGAATAAGATGTGAGACTTCCCTTAGTGGGAATGGAGCATAATTGGTTCACAATAACCCATCAGTGTGGTCTTAGCGAGAGAACACCATCTTCTCCTTCACCTCTACTTTCCTCATCGCCTCCTTCCTCACGCTCTCGTTCTCTGCGGTGACAGTGAGGGAGCAGATTTGCCACATAAACACCTCCCTTCCTCCTCCTCCTCCTCCTCCTCCCTCCCCCCCTCCTCCCTCTATTTATTTGCTCGGGGTCCAAAAACTGCACAGCACAGGGAAAAAATGATGGGGGGGTGAGGAGAGGAGAGGGAGGGGAGTAGGAGAGGAGGAAGAAGAGAGAAAAAGAGCAGAGGAACGAGGGAGGGAGAGAGAGAGAGGGAGGCAGATACACAAACATACACTACAGATTCGACTGCACACACGTGGATGGGACGTGCACGCGCACACACTCCTGGTGGAGCATCTAAATCACATTAGCTGCCTGCCTGACATCCATCACTCCCACAGACAAAAGCACATGCCGGAGAGGCAGGGAAACTGCATGGCAACATGCATAACCACCCACAAACAAACACACAGCCGGTCACAGAGCAGCCGACACACCTTGAAACCAGATGACAGCGTGCGGGAGAAAGCAATCCCTCCTCACACACAATATTCCCCAATCAGAAATCAACTTGCATTCACTTGCACGCACATCACTGTCAGCACACATCAACCGTACATTCGGGGATCCACTCATTCGCTCCCGTGCTCTGCTGCTGCTGCTGCTGCTGCTGCTGGTGCTGATGCTGCGCGCCTGGCAAACCGGCTTTAAGCATCAGAGAAAATCAACACTTCTGTGATATCACAATGGGGGAAAAAGCATAGCGTGGTTGCTTTAAATATTTAAAGCGGAAGGAGCTAAAGAGGGCCAGAGCGACATGTTGAGAAATCTTTGTTTTTCTGTCGGTATCAATCTTCTTTCCCATTAGAGGGGGATGGGGCCCTTAGCGAATGTGTTTGTGTGTGTGCAGACCTAAATATTTGTTGGGGGTGCCTCTTATCTTGAAGATGGTGCGGGTGCGTGTCAGCGGGGGGGCTTCTTACCTAATGGGGTGCATGGTGAGCGTGTGTGTGTGTGTGTGTGTGTGTGTGTGTGTGTGTGTGTGTGTGTGTTTTATCTAACGGGCTGTCTCTTGAGTGATGTAATTAGAGGGAGAGAAGGGGAGGAAGAGGAAGAGGAGACAAGTTTTTAGGATGCAGGACAAACATGTGCTCTATACATTATCAGACCATATGGTGCCCACTGTGCTGCAGGAGCACAGCGCAGCCCCTCATCCACTTGTCTATCGAGCCAGCTCTCACTGTTCTCCCTCCCTCCCTCTCTCCCTCCCTCCGTCTCTCTCTCTCTCCCTCTCTGTCTGGTTAACTCAATAACATCCACAGCCTCCTCTCTTAACTCAGTTTTTTTAGCAGCAAAGAAAAAAAACTCTCAGCCCCCTTTTTCTCCCCCTGCTTCCTCTCATCCTCGACGACGACGGTCTCCGGCTCTCGTCTCCTGCGCACCTTTTCCCCCCGCTGGATGCTGCGCACTCATCGTAGAGCTTAATCCGAACCCAAAAGGATTACTTCAATCGCATTAAAATCAGAAAACTGACGCCCCTCGCTATGCACCATCTCGACGATGACAGGCGTCGAGAGTGCGTTCACACCTGCACGTGTGCCGGCTAGATTGTAGGGATGTCCCTGCTTTGAGATGCTTTTGGCCCCCGATCTAATTCACAGCTCCTCAATCTGAGTTTATCTTTATACCCAGTCATCTAAATACTCAAGGTCCTGGTTCAAAATTACTGAAGTTGAACAAAATGAGTAAACGTTTAAGTTGTGAGACTCTTGAAACCGAAACTGCTGCCTGGCTGTGAACGCAAATCATTTTCTCACTTATATACTCTGTCACTCACATCTGGAGAGAAATGCTGCACTGTAAGAGCCAGCTGTGTGAAAGAGAAGCAGCTTCGGTAAGAAAGGATCAGCTTTTGTTCAGTTACAGATCCATTAAAATATGCCCAGATCGCCCCCCTGATGCCTATACTTAGGATCAGCTGGGGAACATCTCTACTAGATTGTCTACTTGTGAACAGCAACAACAATTACAGTAGACAGTCCTCCACCGCACTGTGCAGTTCGCAAATTGCTAATAGCCGAATGCAGCTGCGAGCTCGTGTGTCTGCGTGCGCGCACGCGCAGCGGCGAGCGCGAGGAGAGGGCTGCTCTTTTAGTTGGCTCATGAAATCATTTAAAATCGGCCCACTCTGCGCACACACACATAAACACACTCCCCCCTCCAGTCGTTTGATGTGTAATGAGAGAAACCATTAGCAGTAAAAATGGGCTCTCCCCACCCTGCCGCTCAGCAGATCTTAGTCAGAGCCACAGTTACATGTCTATTTATACATTCGCTCCTCTTTAGATTTTTCTTCTTCTCTAACAGGGAGCAGTTTGTGCAGCGCGCAGTCGACGAGGCTGCATTCCTCCTGCCCCTCTCTCCCCGAGTCGTCTTCTTCTTCTTCTTCTACTGCCTCTCTCCTGTCTCTGTTCCCATCCCCCCCTCTCTGGCTGTCTCCTCCCTCTCTATACCCTTCCCCCAGCTCTTTCCTGCTCTGTGCCTCCCTCCCTCCCTCCGTCTCATCAGGCTATATGCAGCAAGGCACAAATTCATCGGGGGAAAAGAGACACAGCAAAGGAGAGCTGGAGATTGAAGGAGAGAGGGGGGGGGGTGGGTTGAAACAGAGAAACTGAAAGAGAGCAAAACAAGAGCGAGTGATGGACTAACGGGGAATGAAAGGAGGAGGAAGGGGCCAGATAGAAAGAGACGGAGAGAGAGTGAGAGGACAGAGGGGAAAGGATGAAGGAGGAGTGGGTCGGTGGGAGAGCAGCGAGGACGAGGAGGAGGATGAGGAGGAGGGAGAAGCTCGCTCTCGCTACAGTGATGGGCGTTCCTCTCCCGGTTCCTGCGAGGTCAAAAGTTTACTGTGGTTTTAATTTCACCTTTCCGCAGCCAATCAGAACGCGTCTCCGGCTGCTGGGGGAACTTTGACCCACTCGGAGAATCTGACTGTAAAGATCTGAAGCTCGACTCTGCTTCTCCACCAACTCTCTTTGTTCTCTCTTTTTTTTCCCTCCCCAATATTATACTTGTTTTTATTTTATATTCGCCCATCAATAACCCATTCCTCCCCCCCGCATGTTTATTTGTCCTTGATCACAGAGGACAAAAAAAAACCCTGGTTGTTCTTGATCTAAAGGGATGGAGAGAAGGGGAAGAGGAAACATAGGAGGCTTTGTTGTTTTTTTTTTTGCATTTCAGTACTTTTCCTCTCCTTTCCGAAACAGATGCCACCGAGGCGGCGTGTGGGTCGACGAACCACAAGATCAACAGGATGAACAAGGCAGACCACGGCACTGACACACAGGAGCCCACAGTCCATGTTACCGCCACTTGATGAAACAAAAAATAAACAAAAAACAAACAACAAAAAAACATAAATACTCACAGAACAACTGCGGGGACACACCCCGCATGCTGCAAGTGTGCTGAATAATGAGTGTGTGTGTTTGTGTGTGTGCACGCTGGCATGTGAGCATGGAGAGGGAGTGCAAGTGTGTGTCTATGAAGGGGGAGGAGGCTGCAGTTAGATCATAGCATCAGAGAGGGGAGGGGTGGCTCTGCAAATAGAGCGAGCAGAGTCGGCATGGCTGGCGTCGGTAAGTAGAATGGTTTCAAGCCTCTCGTAAGGAGACCAGGCCGTGTGTGTGTGTGTGTGTGTGTGTGTGTGTGTGTGTGTGTTTTTCAATAGCCTCTTCATCACTGTCTGTGTGCGTAGTGTGTGTTTGATTAATTAACAGCCTCGGTCACTGAAGAAGCTCCCCGTTGTTCTATTCTCCCCACATCTACTGCACAATTGCCCCCACCCTCCTCCTCCATCCACCTGACTGCGATAATAAGGCACACACACACACACACACACACATACACACACATACACATGAGAGCACACATCCTCACGAGAGCAGCAGGCTGTGAATATCACCAGATGAAGTGTGGACAGAGCCCAGACGTGACGAGATGTATAGACACCCTCCACCTGTGGCTGACTCTCTCTTCACAGACGCTGCGTTTACATCCAGCTCTCCACCCAGAAAATAAAATGTGTCTGTTTCAATCAGCTGGAATTTAAAAACACAAGTCTGGTGATATTTTATTTTTCTATTACTGTCAGCAATACATAATTGAGCCAAATTGGTACACACACACACACACACACACACACACACACACACACACACACACACACACACACACACACACACACACACACACACACACACAGTAGTTTATTTTCAGTCAATCCCACAGCCCCTCCCCTGCTGCTGTAAAAACTAAGTTAACAAATCTGCATATTAAAATAGTCCACAACAAATACACTTTTACAACATTCACTCCCGTATGAGTAACTTTTGATAAAAACTACAGAGCCCAGCAATATGAGGACATTATTTAACCTTTAAGAAACGGTAAACTTGTGACCCATTTTTAACGATTTAAGTCAATAGAGAAGAATCGGATGAAGCTGAGAGCCACTGACAGGCTGAGGCACTTGGCAAGTACTGAGCTAGACTATTGCCAGGCTTCCTGTATTTTAATAATACAGTTTTCTACATATTTTTGACATTTATCAATGATTAATGTGCAAGAAGTCCTTCAGGACTTGGTGTTAGAATTCCTTTGTTTTTAATATTTGACATATATCATACAATTTGCATGAACACTCCTGCGGTCAAACTTGCGCATGCTGGTGGTGACCAAATAAAACAACCACCATTGTGGATGAAAAATCTATCTGGCCTGACTCAGGTACAAATGTCCAATGACGAGGTAATGTTTTAGTTTTATTGCCGTTACAGTTAGTATAACGATAGCGTATAGTTGCGGTTGGAGAGACAACCACAGGATGAGACGACGTTTGGCTTTTTTCTGTAATGAATGACTTGAATGATTGTAAAGTGCATTATTTAATCAATTCTTTCAGCAATGCTATAATGGAAGAACTCTATTCACTTTGTAAAGGAGTGTATTCTTTACGAGAAACAATTGAACCCAAGGTAAAAAGAGGAAGTAGGAGTGACAGCACAGAAGCATTTCTCTAGTAACATTTAGAGAGCTAACCAGCTCTTCTGATGGCTGTCACATACACAAGATGCAATTAATAAACTAAAAAGGAGTGACTGAATTTGGGCATTTCCTGCAGATTGTTGTTAAAATACATTTCTCTCACACAAGTTGTTTCCGCAACCCTTTCAAACTACCCAATGATGGTGCGAACTTTGCCAAAAAGTACTTGGATAAAAATCCAGCTACTGACAGCCAACCAACAAGCAGGGAATCGTCTCTTTTCTAAGATTTTCCCTTTCACAACCACCAGCCATTAAAACACCTCCAGTTTCTCAAAGAAAACAGATCACTTTACATCTGAGAGGTGCTTCATCCATCTTTCTTTCAATGCCTTTTCCTCATTTGGCCATTTCTCAGGTCGGACGGAGGAGGAGTGGTTTATTTTGTGGCCGTATCACATTCACTGGGGTTGATGGTGACAGTAAAGCTGTGAGAAGATGATGAAAGCAACTGATGATTTCCTAAGTTGTTATTGTCAGTCCGATCCACAATGTGAGCATGTGAAAGTCTTTCCTCCTCAGTGAGCTTTAGCTTGAGGTTGTCCCAAAGCCATGCGAGTTAAAAAATTGATTTGATAAGTTATTTGATCTTCTTATGTTCGGTGCTACATTGACATAAAACAGCGTTGGAGAAAAACGGTTTAAAAAAAAAAAAAAAGAGTTTAACAATCGTCAAAACAGCCCAGCAGGCTAACCTGACTAAGCTGCTATAGTAAAATGGTCTGTAACACCTTGCCTGGAGGAGAGAGGCCCCAGTGTTACCCCAGGGTTTAAGGTTACACAGTAAATGGACTGTTTGAAAAACACTTGAAATTTAACAATGTCAACTGCATTGCCCATTCTTCTGCTGCTTGAAATCCCCCAACCCCCCTGTGGCACTCAAACCAAAAACCTTTTCTCTCCTCCCTGCCTCCTTTTTTTTTTTATGTTTAGCGCAGGAGCAAGCAAATGGAAACTGTGAAGCGGAGCAAAGCTTGTGGAAAAATCAGCATCACCGTGTCCCTAACCCTTAACCAGGACCTCGGTTTGTTTTGTTGGTAAATACAAACTGTAAAAAAAACAAACGCACACCGCGCAAAGGTATGTCACAGCACCGTAATCACACAGCAACAAGTTGCCCAAACCCTCCATTGAACTCCTCCGGCTATATTTCAATTCTTTTGTGCAGCTGAAGTGTGTCAGGGCAAAGGTTAAATGCAGAGCAGTCACAAATTGGTCCTGGCTAGTCAGAGTTGAATATACGTGCGTGGTTCTGACTAATGTGGTGTTAAAAGGACGAGTAAAGCATCAGAATACATACAGCTGGCAGCAAAGCGAGGCATAAAAATCAGTGATGACAAAGAAGGACTTGTCAGCGTGTTGGCTTTGGGACCAGTCTCCTGGTTCACCAATCAAACTCTCTGAAGTGTGGACAGAAAAACTCAAGGTGAGCCTCATCCTGCCAAGACGCCTCATCCTGTCATAGAAACTGGCAGGATTATAAACTGTGTAGTACACTTCAGTTCCTGTGTAAAGTAATACTTCCTGTCGTTTTTGGAGACAGCGAGAAGTCTTCGATCAAAACTCCAGTCCAGTGAGTTTGATTTATCTTTCTCCAGATAGTTTAAACTTGGCAGTGTCTGTGTTTTACACCACTTTGCTCTGCTTTTTTTTTATATAACTAAGTCCATCCCTGTTTACAATGTTTAAAAGGGGAATTCTGGTATTTTTAAACCTCGGCCCTATATTTACATGTCTCAGTGTTTAAATGATTCATACTTGCCAAAAGTGTCGCAGCCACAACACATCTGCAGTGGCTGCAATGTAATCCTTCAGGGCAACTACAACTGTCAAAGTGACGTCCATTAAAAGTTTTAGCCACTGACAGGCTGAGCTTGTTACTGCCAGACAATATTACGGAGAGAATTCCTACAGAGATAGTCCTTTTTGTTAAATAGTTCCTTTTCGTAACCAGAAAATCAAGTCACGTTCTCACTCTGAAATCTGAAAGGTGAGTTGTTGCCTTATCTAGATTGTCAAAATCACTTACATACACTTTGGAAATAAATTCTCGCTGACAGTTCCTTCAGGTAATCTCCAAACTCCTCTCTCCAACTGACTGACGTTTCCACTGTCGTCTTTCTGAAACAACTCACCTCTTGTGAGGTTTCACAGCAGAACTTCTTCTTGAGCAACCAGTGTTTCTGGTTACACAAAATAACTTTCTACTTGACTAAAAGGTCCATCTCCGTAGGAATTGTTTCTGCAATGTTGTCAGACACTTAGAAAAACAACCTCAGCTGGTCAGTGGCAAAAACAAGCACTTTTGATGGACGTAACTGACAGTTGCTCCAAAGGATTACATTGCGACTGTAACCGCGTCGTGGTGTCCGGCTGAGGGGATCCACTGGACTGAAGTTTTGCCAAGTATGTTGAACAGAATTTCCTTCAGAACTTTTTAGGAAAAACTTCTTCAATGCTTGAAACAGAGTTTAAACAAGGTTTCACTTCTAAAGGAAAAAGTCTTTATACTCATTCTGGGTCATTTAAAGGTGGAACCAAACCTGCTGTGATACAGAGGATAGAGAAGCACTAAATTGTACAAATGGGGATAACGGCACACAGCTCAAAGGCATTCGTGTTATTTGCAGTCATTTGTACACACGAAACAGAAGGGAAGTTAAAAAGGAGAGTTTGAGGGAGAAGTTCAAATCCCGCTTACTTTCACACCTCCACACACCTGGCCAGTCACTGTGCGAAGTGGGTGTGCTTGTTGGATTGTCTGTTTTCGGATAGTTACATAAATGGTTGGACGCAACTGAAAGTACTTCCGACATCAGAAAGGTGTGGAGGGATGAGTTTTCAGACACCGTTAGACAATCCAACAAGCACTTCAATTATAAGCACACCGAGTCCTTTAGCCTTCTTAGCTCGCCAAGCACGACAGTTATTTCAACACTTCTTCCAGCTGCTTCACATCTAAATATAAAAAGAAAATGCGTCAGTAAGACACACTAGACTTATACAACAAAGAAACAAACAAAATAGTTATTTAATTAAGTGTGATTATTAAAGCACCCGAAGGCTTTTAATGCCTTTGTCACAAGATGGAGCCTATTACGCGGAGAACCTATCACACTGTAGATTTTATTACTGTTTTTGCAATTTTCTTTCCATTTCCACAGAATCATAAGCCGTGTTTTCATCTGACTGTCGAATGAATCTAAAGCAAACGTGTTGCTTAAATGCTGCAAAAAATCATCATCGATTGGTAAACCAGGGTACGCAGAGCATAGAAGTTGACGGTTCAGGCTACGTTTACACACGGCTGTACCAAAGACAGTGGAAGAAGTAGAGGTCACAAACTAGAAACAAATCTACAACGGACTGTGGGAAGACGCTGACAGCAAAAACAGCCTCTCTCTTGTTCACCTTCTTCCAAATCTTCTTTGCCTTTGCCTTTGTCTTCTTCTTCGTCTTTGTCTTCCAGTTCTTCTTCTTCAAATTCTTCCAGTTCTTTGACTTCTTTTTCTTACTGTTCATCTTCTTCTTCCAATTCTTCTTTTTCCGATTCTTCTTCTGATGATTTTTATGATTCTTCCTCTTCTTCTGATTCTTCTTCTTAGAATGGAGACAGCTGATCAGTCATGCGAGTTAAATGTTTGCCACTTAACACGTTTGGAAAAGGTGTTTTCATCTACCATTAAACTCATTGACTCTTTTTTTTAACCTTTTGTTTTTCCATCTACATCAATTGTGATACTTTAAAATGGTTATAAGAATACGTCGACAGAAACATGGCTATAGTATATGAAAACAATGTACACAACAGTACTTACTTGAAATGGTATAAATCTCACTGGTACCTGTTTGTTTTTTTGTTTTTTTTTCAACATCAGTGTTTTTTTTAATCTGAACTCCACCAAGCAACTGATCACACCTGGCCAGTCCCTGTGGGCACAAACTTCCAGACAGAACACACCAGTCAGATCATCTGAAAGACCTTCCCAACACTACACCACATTTGTCACGACACTTTGTACTTTGCTGAACACCACTGACCAGAACCAAAGGTCGAGCTGGAGGTGTCCTCCAGGTAAATTATTAATGGCCTGTTTTCTTTTCCTCGCTGCACCTCTGCTCTGCCTCCTCTTCCCTTTTCTCTCGCTTTGATTGTTGTTTTCTCACTCTGCCTCCCTCTCATCCCGTCATCTCCACCCTCTCCGTCTCCCTTCCCTCCACCCTCTCTGTATGTCTAGTGTGGAGGAAAAGGTGTTATTTTTAGCTGTGGCGAGATAGGGAGAGTGTTCATGCTGGGCTAACACGTACTCTCCACAAGGCCTTTACTGGAGGCCTGTCACCGACGTGCGAGAGACAGTTAACAGTTAACACATTTGCTTCTACTGTGTGTGTGTGTGTGTGTGTGTGTGTGTGTGTGTGTGTGTGTGTGTGTGTGTGTGTGTATACTGTAGTATCACGTCAACATTACTGAGCTGATTCCACTTGAGTAGACAGAAAAGTTCCTGAGATAAACAAAGGGCAGCACCTGTGACAAAACTCAAAACAGGACTGGTACCTTCATTTACATCAAACATTTTCAAAAATTTTCTAATCATAACATTATGGGTTAATGGTAATTTGTAAGATACGGCCAGGATTCGAAGGTAGCTGCAAAAAATAACATAGTTAGCATAACCGCTAACTGCTGCTCTTTATGCTGTAGCCATCTTTGGTTGTAGCTAGCTGTCATGAATGAAGTGGCTCAGTTAGCCGTGGAGCTGGTGGCCTAATTAGCTTCCTGAACTCTGCCTGGAGCTGCCTGACCAGCTAGCCTCGGCCTAAAGCTCCTGTGCTAGCGGGGTAAACAAAACACTACCCCCCGAGAACCAGAACCACTAGCTACATGGCTAACTAAGCTAACTAGCTATGGGCAGTTACAGTTAGCAGTTACTCTGGTGATATGGTGTCCCCTATGTGTTTTGAGTATGAATTTCACAGGTGGCCAACTCTTACATATTGCACCTTTAAAAGAATTTCCTGACAGTTGTATTGTTTATTTTGTTTACTTGTTAGACTAAGTAGCAAACCAGCTGCATGCATTCACCTCCAGGCTGTAACTATGGGGGCTATCAGACTATCACCTCTTGAGGTACAAAATGGCATGGCTAGGCTGGGGCTAGCTGGTTAGCATGCTAACGTCAGTAGACATCCCTGCAACACAGTACATGGACGTGACACATAGCCCCTACACACGTATTTGACCAGTCAGTTTTTCACAGCAGACTAAGTCACGTAGCAAATAGTTTGAGAGGATGAGGCAGCGTTACCTCCAACACACTACACCTAAATCTACCAGCGATGTCAACAGTCTGTCAGTAAGTCTTCTTCTAGTTTGGGCTTGATCAGCTCATTAAATATCAGCAGCAGCTTTCTAGGTCTGCAGGCAAGTCAAGGCTGTTCACCTGATGGTTACCTGAGTGGGCAGCTGAGTCCAACAAGAGATGTTATTTCATCCTGGGCATCATGTCTAACTGAGACACAGGAACATGCACGTATGCAGAGCGAGAGGCAAGAAGGCGAAGAGAGCCTTAACACAAGCAAAGCCTTCTTTTTGTGCAAAGTCTGATTTTTCTGGACAACACCTAAAAATAAACAAACAACAGCTATAAAAAGAAGAATAAACAAGAAGAAGCAGAATCTTTGTCTCACATTGCATCAAATCAATATTTAAATTCTGGCCCCTTTTTCTCTAACGAGAGCATGCAGATGTCACTGCATGTTTACTACGACTCGGATCTCACAGGACTAACAGATTCAACGTGAGGGAGGGAGGCAGTAAAAAAAAAAAAAAAAAAGAGAGGAAAAGCTGATTCAACCAAAGACGCTCCCTCCCCTCTGCCTGAGCTGAGGCCGGTGAACGGAGGGCTTCTTTCCACTTTCCGGCTTGGCAGAAACAGATGGGTGAAGGTGGTAGCTCTGCTTAGTCCCCTCCACAGCAGAATGTGAAATTCAGCAGTTTGACTAAAGCCTGAGCCTGCGTCTTCTCTGCATGTCATGTGCATGTTTTCCAAAATCTCCTGAGTCATAAGTTTCACTGAGCAATCAAAAGTGTCATTTACACAACTATTTCGTAGGGTTAAAGCCGTTGATATCGCCTACCGAGCCAAAATGGGATCAGGGGTTACATGCTCAAGACTGATCAATGCATACGGGGCTTACCAAATAGTAAGATAAACACAGAGCACTGCCAAGAAAGCAGAACTGATCAGAATCTTTAATTAATTAATTTTCACACATGGCTGAAGAGGTGAGAATGAGCAAATTAGTTCTGAACTAAATCTTTTGTGTTGGTAATGTTCTTACTAAAGCCACTCTGCTCAGTTTGTCTATAAATGGGACCTCAGTTGAGCTGGTCGCTTAAACCAAATTACTGGGTGTTAAATAAGACGATTAACTCTCTTGGTCTGATCAGATTGATCACACTGTTTGCATTGCATGATGGGAAAGAAAATGTGCTGCTCTCTTCTTCTTGGAACAACACACCACTTCTCTGTGTGAAAAAACTAGTCTAGACTGGTATTTGTCACAGGTTTAATGCACATCAAGTAAGTATGTGGCGCCATGTCCATGAACAAATCCTATGACGAGAGCTGTTCTCTATAGACAAGCTGTATGCAGAAGATGGCATCCTTAAAAGTCTTTCTTAAAAGATTCTGCAAAACCTTTTCTAGACAATCAGGTCATGAAATGGCATTAAAATAAAGGTTATAATCGACAAAACTGTTCAACGAAATGCAGTCCATTTTTCACAGACAGCTTGACGACTGTTCTGTTCTGCCACAAGTTTCTGCTGCATGAAATCAGTTAGCTAAATATACATTGTTGTTATTATTATTATTATCATCAAATCCTCATGTTTTGACCAGATTGTGAGTGGCTACACGGGTCAAACAAGGGACAAACAATGAGCCACTAAATACTGAGTGACTGTGGCATCGAAAAGCTCTGTAGCTGTAGCTCTGAGCGACAGCTGGCCAGTCAAGATGGACTGCAACCACCAAAGAGGACGGTGTGTTCACTGGGGAAACTATAAGTCACAATCCCCTATATTAGCACCGCCGCTAAGCACCAATAGAGAAGCCAGTAGCAATGCTACCAAGCAGAACAATCCCAGTCGTTGTGGCCTGCATCGCTGCAACTTGCAGTTACTCCTCTGAGGAGGTCCACGTCTGGCTATGGTGTGGTCATTATCAGTATCAGTTGTCTCAATAAAGGCCGTATCAGATAAACACAGGATGTGGAGAGTTATTCCACTTATTTTCTGATCTCTACAATTACCTTAGTTCGACGATGGGGATTGAAATAAAGAATAAAGCAATGGCTAACGCTGCTGGTGCTTATTCAAGGTGCTGTTGTGCTTGACAGGAGGTTTCGGATAAACAAGCCTCTATGACATCACAGCAGCAACAGTGTGACCTCGGAGGGGAGTTGGAGAGGCAGCCAATCAAATGAAGGCAGCTTGGCCGGCCCGCTGCTCCACACCAAGGTGACAAGGTGGGGGTAGCAGACCTTGGAGCGCTCTCCCGCTATACTGAGATGAGTGATGCCACTACTGGTGACACTTGAGAGAAGAGCCCGTGGATGGAGACGGCGTTGTGTGTATACGTGTGTGTGTGTGTGTGTGTGTGTGTATACGTGTGTGTGTGTGTGTGCATGTGTGGTGGAGGTAGAGTGATATAGGAGGTGTGGCAGCTGAGGGGAAGGCAGGACGGGAGTGAATTAAGTTGAGGAGGTGGTCACGTAACAGCTGGGTTCAGGCAGAGTTGAAGCCACTTGCTCGCTGTGCTGCAGCTGGTAACATTTACCTCAACTCCTACCCCATAAATGTTTGTTACTGTGTGTGTGTGTGTGTGTGTGTGTGTGTGTGTGTGTGTGTGTGTGTGTGTGTGTGTGTGTGCACGGGTACGTAAAAGAGTTCTAAAACACATAAACCAGGCCTGGATTTTTACAATGGAAAATAAGTTGAAAAAAAAACAGAAAGCCCCTTCTTAGACACACACACACTCCTGTGAGGACCCCTTTAATAAGCATCTATTACCTTACAGAGCAAAAAGAAACCTGAAACTAGCCCCCGCCTCCACCTCAAATCCAGCTCTCCTCTCCTCGGGGCTCACAAAAAGGTGACATGTTGTGTTTTTCCAACTTTCTTCCAAACAATCATACACATGCACACGCCTGCCCTGAATCATCACGTCACCGACCACAAGAAGTGACACAATTTGTCACTGCTCTCCCAGAAAATAGTGACTCAATGTGTTTGTGTGAATCCTGCTGAACTCTATGTGCACCACTCCGAGAGTAAAAGGACAAAAAACAGAGGGAGATGAAGAAAGCCCCCCCCCCCCTTCATATTTGGCACAACCTCATGCTTTCTTTACCCAATTTTGTGGCACAATGAAAACAGGTAGGGAAGTGCCTGTCTGACACTGGTCTTCTGCTGTCTCACCTTCATGTGTTTACAAAACAGCAATGTTGATTAAGTTTTTCTCAAAGCCACTGCACAGTGTGACTTCACATGCTCCTGCATAAAAGTAGAAAAGATGTTCAGTTGTCAGCCCAAAACATTGGCCTTAAATCACACTGAACCACACTGATGTAGAGCTTCAGTGACCGAAGTCAGTCAATGTCATTATTCTAACACTGTCAACACATGTATACAAACCAACAAATCAGAATATGGTATGAAAGTTTGCAGAATAACACAGACAAAACAGGAAAAGTTCAAAATTTTGCCTCATATAGGTAGAAAGTTGCAGTTGCTTCAGGGTAGACACAGTTTTGAGGACCATGAATGGATGGACCAACAGAAGGAGATAGAGAAACTATGCTGCCTTCAAAGATGCCTCCTACCAGAGTGTATGACAAACAGTTCATAGGTTGTGAAAGGGGATCATGTTGCGTGAATCTGTTGAGAACGTATGTGCCATTTTGTTATAGGCCACTCCCAATGCCACACCCCCTTTCAGTCGATTGACAAGTACTCAAACACACAACTTTGAACACACCTTCCTAGAAGAAAATCTGTTGCCGCGAAAGGTTGGTGAAAGTTTGAAAGTGGACCGACTGACCAACTAACAAGCCGAGCGACCGAGCGACCTTTGGAGCCATGAATGCGGGCCAGCCCTGAAAATTGTATTTTAGTGATACCAATAGTTATGATATCAACAGACCAGCTGTCCAATATCAATCTTTAAACTACTGAAGTAGATCACATTGGAAACGTCTCATATCATTTGTGATTAAATAAAACTTCAGAACCGTGTTTGACTGCTTGTGAGGTGAGTTTCCCCTCACACATCGCCACCTAAAAATGACTGATTAAGCCATTTGGCCCCACTTGGAAACTTGTAAAATCATTCTCTATATTCAAACATTGTGATGTACGTCTTTGATTAATTACTGCAAAGTGAACGCGGTGTGATCGATCAGTCATTGCCACGTCTGCTGAATTAGATCCCTACTTGTTCTGTCTTGTGATCAATGTAGTTACAAGATGACGCTGTGTGGCCTTTGTTGTGTGACGAATCACCTCTGCTCTTTCTCTCTAAAGGTTAATGCCAGACTGTTGTTTTTTCTATCAGCAGTGTTACATTTGCTTTCAGCTACGCCTGCTGTGCGTAGTCATGGTGTAAGTCAACATGACCTAACACCCGGGGTGTCACGATTGTGATTCCAAATTGAAAATCGACTGAAATCAGTTTTCAATTATGAGCATTGAAATTGAACGCAGGATGGGAGATTCTCCCATTTTTTTACCCTCAAATGCACAAAATAACAATGCAAAGACTACAATACAGCTACATTATGGTAGGCAGACACTTACAGACACTTCAGCTGTGTGAAGGAAAACAAACAACGTCTACAGAATCACATATATTGGGTTCATTTTCTTTTTCAGAGATCCTTTATTGATTTCTTTGAGAAAAGGGTTGACTCTGGACAAAATTGAGAAACCCAACTTTGTAACTGAATTTGTATCTTGTTTTTTTTTATTGTTGACTCACTAAAGGGTGTTTTTTTTTTGTTGAACATATGTTTGGTGTTTTTGGTTGTAATATGAACCCTACTGACTTGATGACTTTTCATCTAGCGCCACCATCAGAGCAAAATGTTTTATTTGTCCATAGTTTGGTTTATGACCAATTCCTCTAAAAACGAATGATATTCCCATCGTCCTCTGTTGTACTTTGTATCAGAGCTAATGTTAGCATGCTAACACACTAAACTAGCAGCTGTAGACTCTCGTTTCCCCTATTAGCTTCGTAGAGCTGCGTTTCACTCTGTATTTATCACACAGTGACATGCATCACAACTGATGTTCTCCGACACATATTGAGGCCAAGATTTTAATCAGACACAGCTTCACAGTGTGTGACATGCAATGAACCTGCGAGATCGCTGCTATCAAAGTGAAATGGGGCCTTTGTGGTACAATGTGTGCTGCGCTGAGTCCAGTCAGTGCCGGCAAACATGCAGCAGATCCCCCCGAGGGATGCTGCAGCCCTCTGAGGAGAGGGGAGGAGAGGAGGGAAGAGGAGAGGAGAGGAGGTTGAAGAAGCCCCAGGTAGCCTCACAGCAATGCACCATTAGAGAAAGGAAAACACAAAGCCAAGCTCGGCTGCTCGCTTCTTCTCTAGCCACTGTATCCCTCACTCTCCCACTGACCAGCTAAATATTTTATCAGCTGGCAAAAGAACCTACAAGCCCCAAGGCCAGAGGTCCTTTTTTGTTTGTTTCTTTATTGAAGAAAGTAAGTGTGCATGTGTGTGTGTGTGTGCATGTGTGTGTGTGTGTGTGTGTGTGTCAGAGGGCGGGTGAAGGGAGGGCTGAGTTTGTCCACCGACCGCAACGTCACTGAAGTGCTTTGATTGGTCACTTTGAAGTAGTTTTTCTGTTTTTCTCTCCCTCCCTCTCTCCCTCTCTCTCTCCCCGTGTGCATCCTGTGTGCAGCACGCTGCTCAGTTCAGAACTGGATGAACGACCTTGAGCAGGCGCGCAGGGCTGTGTTGCCATGGCAACCAAGCCTCGCGCAACCAGTAACAGCTGGATGCAACAGCACTCCCTGAATTTTAGCGGGAGTCGCCACGTTAATAAAACGACTCTCCACGTCTCCTCCCCCCCTCCTCTCCTCCTCCTCCTCACTCTGTGTCCCCCCCCACCCCTCCTTCATCTCTCACATACATTTACTCACACACATGAACCTGCGCTAACACAAAAGAAAGCCGTGGTTGTACAAAGACAATATGTTTGATATTAATACATAAACTCATTTATTTATTTTGTAGTCGAGGGCTTCAGCTAATTGTTAAAGTAACACAAAAGAGAAAACAAAGACTGGAGGTGGAAAAGACGAGACCAGAGGAGGAGGAAAAAAAAGACGGAAATCACAAGAAACAAAACAAAACACAGAACAGGGAGAAACGCACCAAGATGGGCACTTGACATTCCTCTCACAGTAGAAATAGCTCTCAGAAAAAATCAAGCAGCAGAGGACATGAGCTGCACAGAGACATTCTGGGGAAAGAAAGGAAACCCAAAGCGAGGATACACAGTCATCCCTCTGTAGGCTCTCTGTTTCTCATCAGCTCATCCCTCCAACTCAAACGACAGACAACTGTGTTAACTACTTTTCAGCTCGTTAACTTTACCAAAAACATTTCCAGAAACCCAAAAGAAATGTTTTCAACTGAAATGACAAATGAGTCATTTCCTGACATGTCAAACAGCTGAAATGACCGATACGACTCTTGGATCAATCTCCGACCGATACAAGGACATGACCTGTGTTTGCAGTTAGTCTGAACGGGTCAAAGCATGTTCAGTGACCTGGTTCCACGACTCGCTCCAGATCAGTGTTTAACACAGGCCTGAGAGCCAGATTATATAAGCATTAATAATCAGATTCACCTCAACAGCAAGTGAATATCACAATTTATACATTTTAGGGATTTTTTTTATATCATTTATCTTTTATTTTGACTGAAAGTCTAAGTCTATAAAATGTCAGAAAATGCCCATCATTAGTCCAAGATGATACTTTCAAATTTAGTCGGAAACACAAAAATATTCATTTTTTAAAAGAATATTTTAAAAAAAAGAGAAATTTAAACCCTGACCCTAAAGGGGAAGATACTATCAGGACATGAGTGGAGGAAAAACAAAAACAAAACACGTGTTGTCTATCCAGATACATGCAAAAATGTCACGCAGATAGAAACTTAAAGGGCCACTATGTAGTTTTTGAGAAAAGAAATTCAAACTCAGAATTGTAATATTGACAATATTAATGAGGTTATAATACAAATGCAAAAATATTCATCTTTTCCATAAGTGAATAAACAAGCTGTTCTCAGAGGAAAATAAGGTCCCCAGAACACTGTTTGAAGCTAGAAAGGTGGCAGGGTCCGCCACATATAGACAAAGTAAAAAAGTATGAAATTGTGTTGTCCTTTAAGGTCAGTTTGTTTATTCAGTCATGAAAACTAAGAGAGTTCACTTAGTGTGTTTAGGCATAAAAAAAAGTTGTTTTATTCAATATTTCCAAACTAACAATGGAGGTGCAACCTGCCCGAAAGAAGTTAGCACTAGCTTGTAAACACAGTGAAGTGAATATTTTCCTGGAGTTGGTGGATAATATGTCTTGTGACAAAAATGTCACTGATCATCGTTTAGGAGAAAAAATTAAACAATGATAAAATAGGTACAATTTATTTTGGACTACTTTGTAAAGACAGACTGATCAATGATTTTTAGTGGTTCCTTTGCGTTGTTTCACTTTGGTGTCACAGCATCTTTTGACAATGATGACCTGTAAAATGGCAGGTGGTGTCGACGCTGAGAAATCATGAATTTCTTCCTGTACTGTCTTGAGTCATGAAAGCGCGTCAGCTTCCTGCACAACTCCTGCGGCACTGACGCCAACACACACAGCAGTCATATCAGTCACACACACCAATGCTGACAATAAGATCAGCGTGTGAAAAATCAATAGAGAAAGAAAGTTACACTTGAATTGTTAGAAGTATTTTCTTCTGTTTATCTGAATGTAAAATACATATACATGAGTGGAGGTCTACTTATGGGTGGGAGAGGGAAGGGATAGACAGACAGACGGAGCTAGATAACAAAATAATCAACAAGTAATTAAGATAATCTTCAACACTTAAAGATACATTACATCTCTAATGCCGAATAAATAAAACTCAAAGCTTTCAAAAGACACCCTGTGAAGGACTTTCATTGATGGTTAAGTGGAAAGTGGCCTTATGAGCCTTGAAAGCAGCCAAGATGTTTTTTTTAAACGGGATGTGGGTAGTATTTCTGGTTTCAAACTGTTTGCTGTACGATAAAATACAGCTCATTTGGGTGTCAAAGCAGAAGCCAACACATAAATCCCCTGTCTATCTCCAATTCATTATCAGAAGAGCAGCAGCAAAACATGCCTCTTGATAACTTCACAGGCGGGAATGTTGCCTCTGTGGTTTCTGGCTCAAGAGCAGAGCCATAAATGGTATATAGTGACTTGACACATGCAAATTAAGCTTACAGATGGCTAACAGGGTGGGTATAGTGAACCGCAACACTTTTTGGTATCAGCCGAAAAGTGCTTATCAAAAATGTGGTACCAAAAGTTAGCATTTAACGCATGGTCAAGTTTGATTGTTTGCTAAACACCCCCTCTGGACAACTATTGTCAGATCATAGCTCAGCAAACTTAGCTGGGAGGCAGGTCCGTCGAGACCGAGTCCGTCGAGATCTCTACGATGCCAACAGTGTACAGGGGGCTCTAGGGAGGAATTGAGTAAACGGTGGATTTCTCTACTCTAACATAAGCTGTGATGGTTAGCGTGTATGGCTAATTAGCGTACTACCTATAGTAATAACCAAGTGTTAGGCCACCAGCTCTTATTCTGGGTTGTTTGACGAAACACTGACGATTTCATAAATCTAACAGTAACAAAAACCACAAGGCAAATGTAAATCTCGGCAGGTCAAACAACTATTTGTACTGCATTTATGTGCACCGTTGCAACTGACCCACAGTGTGCCACAATTGTTACGCATCTGCGGTGCAGTTGCACAACACCGTGTTGTAGAATGACAAACAGATGAACCTTGAACCATGAGTGTTGGATAATGATAATTAAATTAATCCTGAATCTTGAATTCATTTTATATTTCACATTTTAAAAGGTAAATCTGCACTGACACTGTTATATTGCGCCACCAAATCTGAAATCTAAAGTTTGGAAGACATTTAAATTTTATAAGAAAGAACGAAACTGGACAAAAGTTTGGCCATTTGTAAGGTCTGTACAACAGCAACTAAAGCTGCTGTAAGCGCTGTTGTCATTTTAGCTAACTTCCTGTTTTGTTTTGCAGTTAGCAATCCCCTCCCTCCTCTCTACCAAGGACATTATAATTATACCTGGACGCAGCCATGGAGGCGAAGTCCCATTCATTTCTATGAAAGCTGCTCACCGGAGCACGAAACCAAAATGACTTGACTTTCCTCCGCGTAGCTTCCGCATTGTGGGGCCCACAGAGCGTGCACACTGGAGACTTCCGGTTTAGTGCCAGGCTTGCTTGAATGGGGATATAATAATTTAATTGTGCGGCTCATCTAGACGTCGCAAAGGTTATTGGACCGAATGGCTGAAATTCTGACAGTCAAAGGAGTCACTTCGCGGGGGTTGTGACTCTTTTTGGGCACCAGTGCATCACGTGGCGATGTAATTACACGGTTTGACCACTGCGAAAACTGGCTTCTCTGCTCTGGCGCTTGTCCTCAGGGCCTGCTCTCTACGTCACCACATGAGCGCGCAGCACTAATCGCAAGACATCGCAGCAAACAGAAGGATCCTGCTCGCTGCGCGTTCACAAGCAGACAGGACCGCCTCTTTATGGAGTTCTCTGTCCTGATTGGACAAAGTGGGCAGGACATGTATTTTCTCTTTTACTGCATGGGCAGGTGGAGGAGGGACACGTGTTACTGACCAAACACTGCGATGGAATATAGAGCTATTTCAAACTTATTTTATTAAAAAGCTTTAAGCACGCCAGTAGCATGACACTCTTAACACTCACCTCAGCAAGAAAACTTGAGATAAAGACACGGATACTAATCACTTTATTCAGCCAGAACTCAGGGAGGGTCTAAGGTTGTCACTGCATCTAATAATTACTAAGGACTTCTGACCTTACATTTGAGTTGTAACTTTTTCCGTGTTAGAGCTTTGCAAAGTTTATAAACTGCAGTGTATGACTACATTATATAAAATGTTAAGAACTGTATCAGATTGCATGGTACCACAATCGTATCGAGCCGTCCTATAATATATTGTCCCTGAATCGCGTTGAAACCCGTGTATCAAGATACGTATCGGATCATCTTATAAGGAAAAGGTGCACACCAACAGTATCAAAAGATGCTTAACTCTCTTAATTGGAATAAAATCTAGTAAGACTGCATCAAATCAGAGACGGGGAGTATCCACCACTGGACTGGAGAGTAAAGGACAACGGGGAAAAATGAGTGACAAAAAAAAAAATCACCCTTCCTCCACAGAGTGAAATCAATGAGAGCTGGTGAAGATTAATTCCTGTTTAACACATCCTGACACATGGGAAAGGGCCCCCCCCAACAACAACAGCACAACAGTTCAGCTCACTACACTGCAACTGGGGGAGGCAGGGGACAGAGGAGACATACCAAAGAGCGAGAGGGAGAGAGGGCACAGCAAAGAATGTGTTCTGGTTGAGTCAGAAAACTTCCTGATTCCACAAAAGGTGAAAAAAAAACCTCCACAAATGGCCGCGCAGAGCCGAGGAGGGCAGAAACAATTTGAGCAAAATACCAGAAAGGACGCCGAAGACAAATATGTCAGGTAGAATTCCACCTGAGCTTCTCCCCTCATCGCACACACCCCCCTCCGTCCTCCTCCTCCACAAACACACACACACACACACAGACAGCTTCCCATGCTCCCAGGCTGGTGTGTGAGGTCGCCCTGCCCTCCTGCTAAGCCTCGTGAGCCCTGCCCCCAGCGCCTGACCCAGTCACCAGCATCCCCTGCTAACCTCTGTCCCCTTTTTCCCATTCAGCAAACATCATGCATCACTGTCACCCTCCTCCTCCTCGTCCACGCATTCATCCAGCCATCCGCTTAGCGAAAGACCCCTCATGGGTGCCTACGGGTCCGAGCAGCTTGCCCACACCCCTCCCAGTCCATTGGGTTCCTCGAGCAGGTTGTAGGCGCGTGTGTGTCTGCACGTGTGCAGAGACTCGGGCCACAGAGTTGACTGTAAATCTGTCAGGAGAGGGGTGCTGTGGAACGAGGCGAGGGCTTCTCTCCGCCACACCCCACCACTTGGGCAGCAGACAGACAGTTCAGCCACACAGCTGAAACGACTAGCCGATGAAACGACTGACAGAAAAATGAATTTTGATAATAGATTTAAAATCACTTAACAAGCAGCAGCTGGTTAAACAGGAGTTGAGAAACTACACATCGATTGACAGCAGAAAGAACAAGGAGGCTTTCTGCTTTCAAAGAATTCACCTGCAGTAACAATGCACACAAAACAGAGCAGTGTAACACACAGAACAGGTTTCACAGTACATTTATCCATGTTCTCGCCGGTGTAAATTTGGTTCGCTTTGGACTTTTTAAGTATACAGCTTTCAGAGGATAATAGGTTCATGACTATAATTCAAAAGGAGGTCGAGAATAGTAACCTTTTGTTGGGGTGTGTGTGTCATTTATCAATCAAAAGCTCAAACCAGTCCATGATTGCAGCTTCTCCAGTGTGAGTATTTGCTGCTTTTCTATTATTTATATCTTTGTAAACTGAATATCTTTGGGTGTCACCCTTGTCTGTTTGTTTTTTTGGTCAGTTGGTTGGTTGGTTGGTTTGTCAGCAGGTTTACACAAGAACTACTTAACGGATTTCCACGAAACTTGGATTGAGGATGGGTCTCTGCCCAGAAAACACCCCAATGACTTTTGGTGTGGATCCAGATAGATAGCCGAATCCAGGTTTTTTTTCTGTCACCTCCTTTAACATTGCAAGATAGGGCTTTTTTTTTTTTTGACATTTTCATTAATTACTCAGGGAATGATATATGGATCTTGATGAAAAAAAAAAAATCAGGCTTATTTAGGTGGCTGGTATCTCGGCGTGGGACAATATTAAAACTTCATGTCACAATTATTCTGCTCAACATAATTGTGATTCACGATATTATCCTGATAATCATCAAAATATTCTTAAAACTTAAAAATAATATGTAAAATTGCACTGAGACATACTGGAATCACGTCAACCTCACATGTTGTGAGAAAACAAATGTATTTATTGCATCAAAGTTAGGACACAGAAGTTTTTTGTGATAAACAATCAATCAGATAATCTTAAATAAGTACACTACTCAAAATGATTCAGGGATATTTTAGTGTTTCACTTGATTGTTTATTCTGTGACATATCTTAATTTTTATTTTGTGAATATTGTTGGTTCCCACATTCGCGACACATTTCATTTGACTTTAACTGCATAATCCATGCACATGCATATATGCCTACTGTAACTAATTTTGAGTGGGGTAATCATATATCATAAGGTCTTCCTGCACAAATAAAGGTTAAATAAATGGAGTATTTACACACATCCGATTGAACTTGTACTTCAGTGAGCTGGACAGCTTTTTCAAATCACTCAAATGAGGATATTCATGATTATCCCGATGATGAAAATTCACCTCAAGTCTTTTTTTATCGCAATCCACAACACAATCTTTATGGTCCTATCCCTGCTGGTATCTATGAGTGAGTAAGATTAGATGGGGATACTCGACCTGGTGGGCTTAAGTTATGGTTAAGCAGATTTAACATTTAGAGTGAAATAGGGCCATCAAACGTGATATTGGATTAAGTGAACTGTTGGGCCTATTCACTCTGCTGATTGCCCTTCTTGTTTTTACTATTTTAGATTACTAGATCAGGAAAAAAGTCCTCGAGTCAGCTACGAAAGCTAAATTTAAACACAGTCCTGAGTTTAATTAACCCAACCTGACACCTCTCACCTGTCCACAACTGTCTGACACGCAAACCATCTGCATCACTTCCATTCAACCACTGTTTACACACACTGGACAGCAGACTGCCATTATCCCCAGTACCAGTAGGTACTCTAGCAGGGCTCTGGTGTCACGCTCAAGGACATGGTGCTTTCCATGTACACACACACACACACACACACACACACACACACACACAACACTGGCTGTGTGTGGGATCAAACCGTGGACCTTCAGGGTTACAGGATGTGCACAGGGCCACGTTGCTGCCCCCTGCAGATATACAGTGAGACGGGTGAAGCAGATGACAGGAGGGGTTGTGAAGGAGAGCTAACAAGGGGGTGGAGGGGGAAACACAAGCACGGCGATCGTTCACTCTCTCTATGCAATGCATGCTCCCGTCCAGTGCACTGACAGGAGAGTCGGTGCACTTTTTTTTTTTTTTTTTTTTTTTAAATCGGGACTGCTTTGACTGACAGACGAGACAGACAGTCAGCATCGTCTGCGTCCACCACCGCATCGTCGCATGTTTGTTGTAACGAAAAGCAGCCTCTTCCACACACACGCACACACACACACACACATATACACACACAGCTGATCAACACACATTTCGGTCCAAATTCCCTCATGTTACGACAGCGTCAGGCTCAGCTGTTGTACAGTTTCTGCACCGGCCATCGCGGAGACAGCCAGCAGCAAGAAACACAAGAGGAGAAAAAAATAAAAATAAATAAAAGTGTTGACTATCACCGTGTTTGTGTGTGTGTTTTAAGCGTGAGCACGCGAGTGTGAAAGTGTGCGTAAGTGTCAGTGCTCTCCAGTAAAAACAAAAAAAAAAACTTCTGTATCGGGAACACTTCTATGATCCAACTGTCCAGCCTGCGTGATAAGTTGAACTAAACCCGCTCCGCGTTATTTCATTTCTGCAACACTTCAGTGCACATGACAGGCAGCACGCAGCCCATCGCCGTCACGAACAGGTTAGTAAATCTTCGCTGTCATGTACTAAATGACCATGCACTGTGCCCTCCGCACCGCACCGATGCCAGCGCTGTGTGTGCACCGCCGCTGGGAACCCAAGTCAGTACATTTCCGTCCTCTGTCGAAATGCAAAAACCAAATGCAAAAGTCGGGCTAAATGAGCCGCATGTTAGCAAACACGCAGCGCGAGCTTACCTTGTGGACGTATCGCTCTGCCGGATCGATAATTTCTTCTTTACACCGTTAACTCTCCGCCATCTTCGGCACTGTTTGTTTAAATGGGAAACACTCCCGGAGCCCAAGAAGCCAGTTCTGTAAGTTGAGGCGTCGCGGGGGCTTCTGGGTAAAAGAGTTCGTTCGAGCGGAGCGCCGCGCTTCCGGCTCCCTCGTCCAACCCGGATACGGACTACAGGCCGACTCCACCACCGCAGGGGTGAAGAGGGAGGGGGCGGCGGTGGAGGGGGCTGGACAGGCACTGTCTGTCTGTGACGATACGAGCCGCGGAGAGAGATACAGCAGCGGCAGCAGCAGCAGCAGAGGTGTAGCTCTAGTTAAACTCACAAAAAGCAAACCGACTCGTTTGTGTGATGGAGCCCGGAGGCTAAAGCGGCCACCACACTTTCCACCTAAAGTAGGCGTTTGGCTGGAGGGGGTGACACAGAAGTAGACAGCCTAAAACTTGAGAGCAAACCAGGACGCCGAGGTCTTATCCCTGTCTGATAACAGCCATTTGGATAAATAAAAGTCTCGTTCATGTGCCAGTGGCGTCCACTTTATCTGACGCTGGGATAAACTTTAAAGGATCATGTCAGTGGATTTATTTTATTTATTTATTTATTTATTTATTTATTTATTTATTGCATGTTTCAGCTAATTCACTACAAATGTTATACCATTAAAGCTAACAATTTAGTAAAAAAAAACAACAACAAAAATTCACTTTAAGGTGCACTATTGTCTTCGAAAGACAACACACACTGTTTTACTTTGTTCATGTTTTCTAAGTAGCGTAGCAGTGTTTTCTAGCTTTAAAGGTGCACTATGTAGTTTTGGGGAATTTTAATCGTTAACTTATGCCTTAACAATTTAAATACAACAAACTTTCTTCATTTTAATGACAGCATAAACTGATTAAACAAACTGACCTAATAGGACAACACAATTTCATACTGTTTTACTTTGTTTATATGTGGTGGACCCTGCCACCTTTCTCGCTTCAAACAGTGTTCTGTGGGCCGTATTTTCCTCTGAGAACAGCTTGTTTACTCAGTTTTTTTCTGAGTTTGTATTTTTACTTCATAAATATTGTAAATATTAAAATTCTGGGTTTGAATTTCTTTTCTAAAACTACAGAGTGCCCCTTTAAACAGTTCTGGAGGCCTTATTCCCCTCCGAGATCAGCTTGTTTATTAAATTCAGGAAATATATCAAATACATATTTCTGAGTTTGTGTGATACCTTATGAATATTGTAAATAACCAAAATTACATAGCCCACCTTCAAATAAATGAGGTACACTATGTTGTTTTTGGGAAAGAAGTTTTGATCAGGAGAGAAAAATCTACATTCGTGGATTTATATGTGTGAAGAAACTGAATAAACTAATCACAGGACATAAATTTTACATTGTTTTTACTTTATTTATTTATTTATTTATTTATGCAGGACCACCTTTCTAGCTTCACACAGTGTTCTGGGGACCATTTCCCCCTCTGAGGACAGCTTGTTTATTTAGTTATAGAAATAATATTAAGAGCTGCACAATATGGTAAAGAAAAAAATCATATTGTGATTATTTCTACAGAAATAGTTGTTGGGATATGATTCGTGATTAAATGGAAATCAAATATTTGCAGCACAATTTTCATTTTCACTGAAAAAATATTAAAGATATGACAATGTGTACCTAACAAACATTTTTTTCTTACATCTGGAGAACAAGATATGTTGGCCAGGACATCTGCTGCCAGCACCACAACACTCCATTATAATCCTGTTGTGCTGTTTTGTCACACATTTTACCTTTTCTCTAAAAAAAAATGCAGTTTCTAGCAATTTGGATATTTCATGGGCCATATTATGATTTTGATCATATTTAAATTCATTGCAGCGTTAGACATTCACATGCAAAAAAAGGTCACAGTGGCACAATTTATTGCAGACTTCAGCAAGTTTAACTTTAAAAAGTCTGCAATGTGATTTTCATACTGTAAAGAAATAAATGGAAACCAACAGCTGCCTAGAAATTAATCATGATTTGTAGTTATAGAACTAATATTATCCAAATCACGGCAGATTTTGGCCCCTAAATTGAATCATGTGGGGAGAGGGGTTGGATATAAATGATTTCTCTGATCATCTTTAAGTTATACATATATGTGATATGTAAAAATATGCACATTGTATTTAAAATAGTAATATTTTATGTAAAGAAAAATGATAGATTACCAACTGTATGTATATAGTTTTGGCCCAGACTGTCCACTGACACATATTGCACAAAAAATGTACAGTATATTGCACTGACACTGTATATTGTATCTATACTCTATAATACTGTTTACTTGTATTATACTGTATATCTGTACTGATACTGTATATTTGTATATTGTACTATGTACATCTTGTGAAGGCTATATATTTTGTCTCATTATTCTTATTGTTGGTTATATTCTTGTACTGTTTCTTGTGGTGTTTCCTTATGAAACAACATTCAGAGTGGAAGGCAAAGGAAGGATTTCATTGTACAGGGAAACTTGTTTCTTTAACTATGCATATGACAACAAACACTTTGACTTGACTTTGACAATAGATGGGTATACTCAAGGTTTTATGCCAAGGATGAGAAATGTTGTCACATTTTGGTCTTTGTGTGACCGAAACCCTCAGCAGATTCACTATGTGACAAGTGCCCAGACTCAGATATAAAAATAACATCATCACTATATCAGTTCACACTTGGGTGAGTAAGATGACAGAATAGAGTCTTTGAAATGAATACAATAGGTCACAATAAAGATCCTATTTCTTTGTATATGTTTTCCTTTCTTTCTTTACTTTTCTTTCTTTGTATAAGTGCAAGATGTTAGGGATGTTGTGTGGGTATAACGTGTCTCAGTGTCTGTTGCAGATACAAGAAAGGGCTGTTTTCTACCAAAACTCTTTTTTCTTCCTCACGAAAGAGACAAATGCTAAAATGTCACTTCACATCCTGCAGGCTTTCTGCAGGAGCCAGCCTTCTGTGAACTGAATTTGTTTCACTGGAGGGACTGTGGCTCCTCCAGGCCACCAATCTCTTATAGATGAGGCCCATATGTGGGCTCCATATGCGAGCTGGCAGGGTCAGCGTGGAGCAGTGACGTCATGGTGGCCTATGAACTGGGACACGTCGGCACAGCGCCCCGACTGCTGCCAAGGTATACAAGGCGGGGACAGACAGCACCAAAATCCGTCTCGATGGTGATGCCAGGCGGAGATGATAGATGGATTGAGGCACTAACAACCCCACCCCCCCACCCCCACCCTCCACACACACAGGGTGAGTTCGACTCCTGTGGTGTCAATGACAGTGGGAATGAAAGAAGATGAGAACAGGAAGGTGAGAGAGAAGTGAGACAAGATGATGAGATAGTGGAGTTTACTTTAAGGCAGTTTAAGAAGACACAGAGACAAGATCACAGATAATGATAAATGGTGTCTATTGCCCAAAGAGAAAGGAGGCTGGGAAAACCTATGTGTTAAAGAAACACAAAGTAGAAGACGGGGAGAGAGGACACAAGTGTGGAGTTGTCAGAGTGATGGAGGAGGAGAGGAAGTGTTGTAGCTCGAAGGAACATAGATGGGGTGAGAATAAGGTAGAACTATACCAGCTTTACTCAGAAAGTGAGGGAGGGGGGGGAAGACGAAGAAGAGTAAGAAAATGTTGAAATAGGGTTGTGAAGAAGGTTTAAAGCAATTAGCCTCGCGGGTCAGGCATAATTTATCAGGCAAAACTAAAAGAACAGCTAAAGAGAAGAAGATTAGAGTGTAGCTCAGAGCAGGATGCAAGAATTTGGATGCTCCTGGAGAGCAAAAATAACATTGGGGAGATTCTTCGAATTTAACCACAGTCACCAACTACTTCTTGAAAAATGTCGAGCACATTAACTTGAACATTTTTATCACTTCCGTGCATTTCAGACACAAAGAAACCAACCAATTAAATAAATGTGTCCACTTCATGTCGTACTGTAACCCTGAAATACACTCATACACTCAGAGACACACGTACAGGGATGAGAGAGTCCAAGCTAAAGGATTTAGAGACACTTTAAGCCTCCTTTAAAAGAAATTAGAGCACATTTGAGGTTTATTGCAGGCTGCACTGAACCAATAACTGCAATGTAAGAGCTAAATGGAGATAGAAGGATATTACTGTACAGTATGTGACTGTCAAAAAAGGCTGGACTTTTCTATTTTCACAATCTATGTTGTGTTTGTCTTGTATTTGTAAGGGTAAGGACAACGATAAGATGCTGTATTTGGAAAGCTGTAACAATAACATACTGTAGAAATGAATCAGAACAAGGTGTTTTTTTTTTTGTTTTTTTTTACATAACATTAACTAAAGTGTGACTAAAAGCTGTATTGCACTTCCTTAAATCAAATAACATCATCAGGGAACTAATATGATGTTATCAACTGAATGTGTAAAATCATGTCATGAGTGCCTCTTTCACACCCCCAGAAATCCTTTTTTTCTTTAACTTCTCACAGTGATGCAGTGATGTAGAAGTGTACTTCAGGGTGTAGATACACTGTGACATCACTCTTGGGTTTTGTTACATGTAATGGACTTGTGCAAGCAAATAGAAATGATGCCAGGTTGCCAGCCTGACTGGATCTCCAAAACACTGCCCCTTAAACGCTTCGTCAGTCGTCCCCCCTTTAATTCTGACTTTGTGACATCACACTAAATCACCATGTCACACATTTGCATAATTTATGCCTATATTCTCGGTAGAAGTGAAGCTAACTGGAGGCTGAAAACACACCAGAGCCAAGTGGAGACACGGTGAGCAGCGCTGGCTCAGGCTTGTGTGAGCTGACCAATCAGAGTAGACTGGGTATTCGGGAGGGGGGCCTTAAAGAGACAGGAGCTAAAAAAGAGTGTCATTGTCATTTAGTGACCATTTCAAAATTAAAATAATATCGTCCAGGTGTAGTAATCATTATTTTATTATGTCTTCCATTTTTAAAGGACCATAACAGTGTTTTTGTGCATATTTAAGCCTCTCAGCTAAAAAGCACAAGTTGATTTTCATTCATTATCAAATGAGAGGAAACTAACGGCTGCTTGGAAAGTAGGAAAAAGACATTCAGATTCATAAAACATTACCATATGTTGTAAACAATGGTTTGGCAGTAATGTAAAGTATATTTGTAATAATTGGACTAAACCACTGGCACAATCATTAAATAGACATCAGCTTTTCTTGGGACTGCCAGTGTAATTGTACTGATTCATTCTTAAAAACTCTCGTATACTTTTACAGAAGATTACTACATGAACGACAAAACTGTAATTGGATTATTATTGGAATTCATGATCGTTTCAGGCATTTGCTTGCAAATAATTTCATTTGAATATATTGTTTGGAAACAGCTGTTAAGTATAACTGCAAGTATTTTTAAGTGGCTGTGCCGCTATTGCACTTTGGAGTGAAACACTTTAATTCATTAGGCCTTTTCCTGATAGAGTGAAACAGTGGTGAATTATTTTTCTACAGCCAGCTGGCTTCAGGTTGCAGCTCCACAATATTTAAAACCACATTATTATGGTACTTATTGTCCGTCATTTGGAAAATTCTGTCGCGTTGCCTCAGGCTGAAGAAAACGGAAATGGCAGAAAATTAAATGTAATGTGAAGAAACACACGTACGCACGCACCAAATAGAGTTATTTGTCCTGCACTAGCACCTCGGCACGAAACAAAGACACAATAAAGCACACTTACTGTTTAATATCAATACATTAGATTAGGTTACCATGTGGATGGAAGATGATCACGCTTTATTTGCCAGCAGGCAGTTTATTGTTGAGACAGTCCCTCAGTTAGAATTTAGGGGACTGCAGAGAGAGTTGAGGGAAGGTGAGAGGAACGGGGAAGCTGTTTATTATTCCAAACAGGTAGGGATGAGGCTTCAGGAGGGTAGTGGAACAGCTACAAGCACCACACACACACACACACACACACATGCACACAGATGTGAGACATGTAGAGGAGAAAAGAGACAACCCATATTTATAAAATGCTGTATGCTTGTATGCAGAGCTGAAATTATTAGTCGATCAACCACTTTGTCGATTCATTGAGGTCGTGGGCAAAAAAAAAATCCACAACTACTTTGTTTAATTGATTAATTATTTAAGTAATTATTAAAAACACATAAATAACAAACATTTCCTAGCTTTATCTTAAATCGATAGATTTTGGGCTGCTGATCAGATAAAATAATTAATTATTTGAGAAAGTAATTGGTAGAAAAAGTTACATTTAAAATAACTGTTGGTTGCAGCACTATTTGTATGTACTATATATGTGAATATAAATATAGGCTAATGAACCATAACAATACATTTATTGTATAATTTAAGGTTTAAAGGAGCAATTTGTAAGAAAATTTTAGTTAGGAAAAAAAAATGAAAAGAAAGAGCAGTGTTGCATTATGTCGAAGACATCTATGTCGGCCTACTGTGTTACAGAGTTGTCTATTGTATTTAGCATGCTAACCAGCTAGCCCTGGCCCGTCTTGTCTGGAAAATATTCCAGCGCTACACTTTGTTTTCACCTGCTGCCAATGTCCGACTCTCTGACTCGCTTTTCTCACGCTGCACGCCTCTCCCGTCCCGTCCCTGCCTGCCGCGTCTTGTCGTCCCTGAAGTTGTAGTCCTGCTCAGCCGCTGTAAATCACCTCTGTATTGTATTCCCTGTTGTCAAACTGACAACTCTGTCGGCCTTGGAGGCTGTGTTCAGTCCCAGTTCAGTGTCAAGCTCTTTCAACTCTAGGGCTGCTTGCTCCACGGCTAACTGAGCCATGAGCTAATTAGCTAACAGTAGCTAGCTACAGCAACAACAACTTCACCTGGACTCTGACGTGGAGCTGAACATTATGTTGAGACACTGCTCTGCAACAATAGCTGACTAACAGTTGGAATCATATTCATATTCATTCTTGGCGCAGTCTTCATCAGGGTGATTTTTGACAAGATGGCAGCTTGAAATAATGCGTTTTGTAGTAGTGACAGCACTTCACACTCACAAATATTTAAGACGCAGCATGTTTGAGAGGTCACCATGACTATGTTTGACAGTTTGAAGTGGGCCTGTGAACATTGATGTAGATATATAATGCATCAGATGGTATTCAAAGGAGAGTAAAATTACACAGAAGCTATCAAGATAAAAAGAGACGAGGAAGCCTGGTCACAAATAAAGGAGAAAGATAAAGGTGCAGCTGTGGGAAACAATTAGTTTGTCATACATTTATGAAACCAACATATGGTCCAGTCCCATTCATCCATTACCAACTTATCATATAATGTACAGATGAAGCAAAAAAGGGGGTTAATTGTATAATCACTGACTCACAAGCCTCAATGGATGATAAAGGTGCTGTTTGGAACAACAAAGCCCACAAATATTGAGGATAAATGAGAGGGGAAGATGTAGCGTGGAGTTGTGTGTTTACCGTCACAGTGGAGGAGTGCACAAACTGTTACCAAGAGCGTTAAGGCTACTGAGGAACAGATGACACTGTATAAACACACGTGACCCAGCTAGTGCTGTCAGCTGTCCCAGTTGCGGTGGGGCCGTGTGTGTGTGTGTATGCACGTTTGTAGGTGTGCAATGATTCATGTTCCAGATGCACAGCTTGTTGTTGCACAGCTGCATGCGCACATTCACACAGGAAACATTCCACACAGTCTAGAGGACATGCATAAATCATTTTCATATTCCCTTTGCCTTTTTTAAAAAAAATGTGTGTGTTGCTCAATGTGAACGCTCGAGGCAAAAGCGACACGTGCTGACTCCAGAACTCACAGTGCAACATGCCACATGGTGTCGTGTTTTGGTACAGTCGTAGACAGCAAGGACTGACCACGATTAGAAAAGCTCTTCAAAACGTAATGACCATATGTAGGGCAGTCTATTAATTGCAATACTGTTGAGTGGATACAGAACAAATTTAAGCTGTAATCACTCTAGAGTTGAGAGCACATGGGTACAGATTTGGAGGTGTGAAACAAGTATTAAAGGGGCGCTATGTTGTTTTGGAACTCAGAATTTCAATATTTACAATATTAATTAGGTAATAATACAAACTCAGAAATATTTATTTTTTCCATAACTGAGCAAACAAGCTGTTCTCAGAGGAAAATAAGGTCCCCAGAACATTGTTTGAAGCTAGAAAGGTGGCAGGGTCCGCCAAATATAAACAAAGTAAAACAGTATGAAATCATGTTGTCCTTTAAGGCCAGTTTGTTGCTAATGGAGGATCTTTTTCTTCTGATTAAAATGTCTTCCCCAAAACTACATAGTGCACCTTTAAGCAAAAAAACAAAAAATGTGTATAGAAACAAGTGACAAAGCCAGGTTGAGCGCGGTGGGAGGTGACATTCAAGTCAACACTGTGAGGACAGCTTGCTATCGGTCAATTGCATTAATTCACCTGTCAGAATTTCACTGATCAATGAAACTAAATGTGAAAAATTGTACAGATTGCGACCATTTCATTGACATGAATTGATTTTGCTTTGAAAAGTTGTTGTTTTGAACCGAGTGCGACTGGGCCTCATCACCCTGGGTCCACTGGTGGGCCGCAAGAGGTAATTTGCAATAAATAGATAATACATTTTTATTTTTCGTTTTCTGTAATTGCGTTTGATATTACTGTAAAACAGTTATGATTCAGTATTTAGATTTAAAAAGGTCATCAGAACTGATTAAACAAGGGAGTTATGTCAAACATTATTTTTAGTTCAGGCAGCATCGTTCTGAAGTTTGGGAATGGTTGCATTAGATTGTACTTGCTTGACACAAACTTTCCAAAACTGAAAGTGTACAACAGGAAACCATGCAAACGAGGCCCCATTTCTTTTGCACAATCAAAACATGTATTAGGCGACTCTCAGAACTTGTTTTCCATTCAAATCTGCTTTATGCCCTTTCAATTGTTTTTGGCATTTATGAACATCCAACCAAAAGCAGCCTGTTTAACTTCAGAGCCCTTTCATTTTTTTCTCTCCTGTTGATATTCTTGCTTTGTCCAATTTCATATCAAGAGGTGGATTATTTTCTTTTTGCCAAGTTTTTTTATTTTACTAAATAAGACTTAGTTCTAAATGGACACACACTAACATAAACACGCACACATTAAATAGCAGAAGGCTGGACTTGTAAAGAGGTGCGTGTAATGAGGGAAGAGGCTATTTGAATATACTAACGTCTCTTTCTTTTCCCTCCCATCCGGTCATTTAGTGTCTCATTTATCTCTCTGTTGTCTGTAGCCTCTTAATTTCACCTTTCCTTTCTTTATCGCACCATTTAGGAGTCTGCACTAATTTGCATTTGCCGGCTCTGATGGACACTGATAGGGCACTGCCCTCATCTTCACACCACACACACTCTTCCCTCCATTATCCTGCTTAGTTCTAATGTAAATCATAGCTCTCTGCTCTCCGTCTGTTTTTTTCCCCCTCCTCTCACTTGCTTCACCATTTCGTCTTCACTCTCGTCTGCTTCTCATTCCCGTCCCTCTGATCTATCCAGATGTTTCCACCCTCTTCCACGCTCTCCTTCATTGGGCTACACCTGCTCCATCGCTCACCTCAAACCCACCCCTCTCATCTGCTCGCTCACAAATAGCTGCGAGGTCATGAACGTCTCTTAGATCTCCACCATGCTTCATGGATCACTGCAAGTAAACCTGGCTGGTAGAGCAGCTGCTGCCCAATTTGCTCATTTGAGACAATCAATGGAAATAACACAATACCGGGAGAGGATTACAGAGACACACACAAAGGCACACACACATGCTCTGGTCCAGCTAATTGTTGGCTATTAGTCTGCAAGTCTGGGATTGCATGTCTTATTAAATACAGAATTTCAAATGAGCTTCGTTAAACAAGAAAGTACTCCCCTTTTAATGAAGCTAATTTATATGGAAATTACACATAATACTGACGATTCAGCGAGAGATTTATCCTCATTGGATGAAGGGGAGGAATTACGGGGAAAAAAAGAGCGGGATAGTGATTTTTTTTCCTTTAGCAGGTCACTGCTGTCGGATTCTCTCTGCAAGTTTGCCTCTCTCGTCGGGTTCGGGTCATGTATGTTTGGGTTGTGGATACAGCCATCAGTGTGTATGTGTGTGTGTGTGTGTGATGGAGAGCGTGTGTGTGAACTCCTGTCCTTGTGCTGACCCTGTAGAGCTCCAGCCTGCCTCCCTGGTTCCCACTGATCCATCATGCTGTCTGATTGGCCAGAGAAAAGCCATTACTCCGAAACAACACAACACATTAGCAGTGAGCTGCAGGTGTCTCTCCTCTGTGTTGTGCTCATTCCTCATCATCTATGGATGCAGATGTCATGTTTACAGTTCCCTGCCAGTTAAATTGAACGGCGAAGACGAGGTGGAGGTCTCCCATCCCATCATTTGGATAAACACCATCAATTACTTCATTTTAGTGGCTGACTGCACAGTGAAGTCTGTTCAAGTGTTGAGCTGAATGCTGTGATAAGACAATGTTTCAGTCTTCCTCACTCTGACTGGTGATTTATTAATGCAGGTCTGTATGCAGCTATGTCCCTGCAGACTGTTTCTGTCCCTCAGGCTAAAGGCTCACTGTTGCCCCCTGGTGGTAATTAGCCGAGAAGAAATAGGATTTAGCCATTATCTCCTCAAGGCTCCTGACACCGTCCCCAAAAAGGCAGGAGAAATGAAAAATGTTTTTTTTTAAAATCAAATAGGTCTCCAAATATATCTAAGTTAAATAGGTGGAAAGATTGTACAGTGGGAAAGAAAGGGAGGGTGTTGTGCGTATCCCTGCTTTATGAAGGACAATTTCACTGCTGGTTCACCTCAGAAGTGGATAATTATCTACAGCTCTCATAATTTACTGTGCACTTTGAAACGGCAATGTTTTTTTTTTTTTTGCGTGCCGTTTCCATGGAGACGGTCTTACGACTCAACCTGCGGGCACTATGTGGGAAAAAAAATGGGCTCAACAAGTTTGCGTAATGAATAAAAGCTTTATTCAAACATGAAATAAAAAAAATAATGACAAAGAAAAAAATGATCAGAACCCACAAGAATTTGCATAAATATATACCATCAGAGCAGTTCAGAGACAACATATCTTGAAAAAGGAAATATATCGCCACATCTATAAACAAGCAGCAAAGTAAAGACAAATCAAAGACAATGCAGGATGAATTAATAGAATACAATAAACGTGTGTCTCTGCTGTGCAGGTCTTTCTTTTTTTTTTTCTTATTTTATAAGTGATCTCGTGGTCAGATGCATTAATGATTGTTGCCACCTAGAGGTTGCTCATACAGTTGAATCACTGCAGTTTTCAGCTTTCAACAATTACAAAATGCACACAGTTTTTAAAGTCGAGCAGCTCCAATTTGTAAATCGCCGAGAATCAATGCAGAAACAGCCAAAGTGAGCAGTGTTACGGTGCTCGGACATAATGCATATTATGCAAAAAAAGTGCATTCCTGTGGGATTATACAGGCTATTGTGTCTCAAAGCAAGGGGGCCGTGAACTGCAGAGCGGCTCGTGTTTCAGAGCAGTAACGTCTGCCGACTGTTGCACAGTGTGACATCTGATGAGCGAGAAAAGCTCACAGTAGGTTTCACCCCGCAACATGTAGTTTGTTGGTTCTGCATCCAGGCCTGTAATCATCACACAAATAAATCACTATACTGACCATTTGCTCCTCTGATCATACATTATTAAACTGGTGTAATAGTGTCAATATGACGGTGTATTTGATAAAACATGTAGTTGTGAGAGCTGCAGTGTACACCTGCAGCGTGGTGTCAACTGAGCGCTGTTATACAACCGAGTTCACTTTGCTCTAATAAGGCCATGAAGTTAAATAAACCATTAGGCTAAGTAAATTTGTACAGTCATACCACAACGTATACCCACGCTAACAGTTCAGCAAGCTTCATTCTTATATAAAAAACAATTCATATCAATATGGATGCAAAACAAATATTCACACGTGTGTACTGAACAACAGTGAATTTCAACAGTTTCCCCCTCTATAAAAATAGCTTAAAAATCTGACACATATTTTAGTACAGTGTAGGGTTAAGTCAGCTTTTTTTTTTCTCTTTTACATCTGAGACAGTTTAGTAACAGGCTGGTACATACGTCCTCTGCTCCTCCTTCCCTCCTATGACACTGCCATACACAGACATCTGGCTTTAAAAGACCACCAAAGTCCCAATAAGGAGCGCTAAAGGGAGCAAAAATGAATGGCATCTTCATCTCCTCCCTGCTCTAGACTAAAGACTCCAAACTCTCAGGTAATACAGTCTTATCTGTACAGAGCTTCACATGCACAGTGGTTTAGTAGTAGAGCGGGACTTTATCCATGAGAGGAAAGAGTATGGCCAACAGTACAATACATGTGCTCCGTTAGCAATGTCAGGATCATTGAAAAGGTGAAGCAAGGAGGACAAAACATGCCACGTTTGGCAAACAGAAATCACAGAGTCTCTCTCACACAGGAAAATGGCATCTGAGGGGCAGAGACATTGAACACAGAAGCATTTAGTAACCTATAGAACGTACACCTATCCACAACTCAGTGTTTCACGCACAGAAGCGAAGTGAACTAAAAGACGGGATGTGATCGCGAACACACGGGGGGCAGGAGTCGATGAACAGATTGTCACAATTCATGCTCTGCACGCAGGCAATATATTTTTTTACGAGACGAGCAATAAACATCGCTGTCCTTACCATCATCATCATCATCATTCACGCCCAGTTAATTCACACACACAGTAGGCAAAACAATACTGCGCACACACACGAGTAAGTGCCCAGGCATACAAACACATCCACGTACAGACACACCTCCCATTGCACCATGGGATGTAACTTTTAGTGTAAGTGATCAAAAGCTTGTCCCCTGATACCCAAGAATAAAAAAAGCGTAGAACGTAGAAGGCAAACAGAACGCAACACGAGCAAAACGAGTGATACAAACCACTGCCATTATAAGGACACTTGAAGAAAGATTGTATTGTTTGGATTAACTAAACGCAGTTGCTATGTACCGCTGTGTCTGCTGGTTATAGCTTCTCAAAGCATAGAAAATAATAACTATCTGTAGTATATGGCAAAAATAAATAACTCAAACCTCTTGCAGCAGTTGTAAAAAGGCCACTGAATGCTTGTGTGTGTGTGTGTGTGTGTGTGTGTGTGTGTGTGTGAGAGAGAGAGATGCAAACTCAACAGCACAGGTAGTCACTAGCCATAAAGTCTTTAGCCGTAAACCATCATGCATCGACATTACCATATAAAAGACTGAATCGCAGCCTCGAACACAGTTTCTTACTCAAGTTTCCGATCATGCCGTTAGAAAGATTTAACTGTATGCATACAGTACAGCATCACAGGTTACAGTACAGCTTCCCCTCGGTGAGTCACCTAACCTGGACGAGCCCCTGTGACAGGGTGAAGCTGATTACCAGGCTAGTAGTGAGAAAAGCAGACAGAAATACACCGGTCGCCTCAATCCTGTAATGTGTTGGATTTCAAAGGCAGAGGCTGTCAAATAATGGCAGTAAATGATCAAGGAGTTAAGTACAAGCTTCAGTTTTTCTGGCTGCAGTCATGCCAAATACCTAAATAGCACAAATATCCCTCTGGAGCAATTAATTTAAGATCTTTTCCTGACATCAGCAGAATATTGAAGTGCTGTCTTGCAGAGGAAGAAAGGCTTTATTTTGGGACTCGAGCCAGTGGCCTTTTTTTCGCTAGTTTAACTGAATAAGGCCCAAACTTAAAATGACACCCCGAAGACTTAATCTGTACATTAACACTTTACATTAAGTTGCCCTGAAGTCAAAATCCGCTTTTTAAAGGTACTGTGTTAAGGATTCCGCGTCAAATTTACTGAACTCAGTTTAAAGTACCCGCCGAGTGATCGTAGTTTTACACAAAAGGACACTTTGAAGAGCTTAATCTATCCTGTTAAAGCATCAGAACCAGCACTGCCCTTTCAACGTCTCATCTGCCCAGAACCCAAATTAATGATAATAAACATTTCTAGGAGACAGTAACACTGAGCTTTCTCAAAAAGGAGTGTCAACCCCAAAGGGAGAGTTGTGTAAGGTTTCTTAGTGCGCTTAAACATTTGATTTGGAGAGCAGACGACAAAATTTGAAGTTGTGTAAAGACATAATGTCACATTGTCAGAACTCCCTCACTTCTTCCGTCTTTATGAAGCTTTGGCTTTTCTGGCCCGTGGTGATGTTTTATCGTCAGACTTCACAACCCCGTTGGTCGCACCTCCTGATGAGACACGTGAAAGCAATTTCAGTTAGTATGTTCAACAATGAGCATTAATGCCAAATAATCAGAAACAAGCAGCGTGAGGCGAAAAGGGAATTCAGACAAGGTATTAACGTCCGTCCTGAGTGATCCGACCACAAGTCAAACCTTTTCTTATGATCTGATCACTCAGGATGGATCGAATTACATTGAGTCAACCTGGGTGACGGACTAGATGCTGAAGTTCTTGAATACTTACCCCTTGTAGGCTCCCTTTTGTGAGGCTTGCTCTTTGGGCTGACTGCCTTCTTCTTTGAGGCCTGGTTCTGGCTGTGCTCCCTCCACTTTTTCAACTGGAAGTTAATGAATTTCCACATCATCCAGGCCTGTGTCAGGCAGATAGCTGCTAGACAAGTCATCCTAAGGGGTGGAGAGGACATACTTTAACAACTGCGTGAAAACTTGTGAACAGGAAAACAAAACTTTGGCCATTTTTGTTGATTGTAAGTTAAACACCATGAGTAAATTAGCTAGCTACGAGACATTAAGGGCTCTTCCTGTCAACTATCATCTGGACTTGCCTTATGGTGAGCACATTGAAGTTGCCCTCTGCTAGAGAAAAGCCCTGGTTTTCTGTACGGGGTAGCCCAAAGCCAAACGTCAGTACTGAGAGTGTGAGGGTGAGGAGGCGGGCGATGACAAAAAGCAGCGCCCACAGAGTGAAACTGGAAAAGAAAAGAGAGCTTGCATCAGGTTGTTCGGATCAGGAAGGCACGACCACCCACCAAATACTAATTAGACAAATGAAAGCAATACATACCCCTTCTGCTTGTTCTCATCGCTGAAGTAGAAGAGGCGTGAAGCGTGGAACAGGAGCTCCACCAGGTAGTGAGGGACCAGCAACACCAGGCCCAGCCGGTGGAGGCTAAACATGACGAGACACAGGGAGAGGGACGGCAACACAGACTTTACTGAGGATGACTCAGGACATGAAGGAAGACTATCAGCTACGTACACTCTTCTTAACCCTCAAAGATCTAGAACTATTTTTGGGTCGCCTGACTCTCCTGGTTTGTTTTTCCTGCCTTATTCTAGCAATTCCTAAGCAAGTAACAGCCACTTATTATAGTATGATCCCCGGCGCTTTTTAGTGGAATCCTACATTTCATGTACTGACCATGCAGATGTGTCCAGAAGGAGTTCAGAAAGTAAACAGAAAGGTTATTAAATCATAACAGAGGACACTGAAGCAAAAAACGACTTTTTCAGAGAAATATCCACTGAACATGGACAAGAAATGCAGCTTGGCTATAAACCATCGCCCAGAGTGAGAAACTACAACGGTTTCCTTGATGATGGCGTCATCATGTTCATTACGGAGCACCTGAATGCCCAAACAAGACATGTAGGATACCACTGAAAGCTCAGGATAAACTCTGCGTTGCATGAGTTTTTAAAAAGGGATAGGACAGGATTAGAGGTTTAAAAGTTATTAAACATTTTAGAACAATAGGTATTTTTAGCCCCTGGCAGCTGTCTAGCTCTTTGAGGGTTAACTAGCTGTGAACCAGGAGACGATTTTTATATCATATATTCCTTGCATTAAAGTTTTATATGTCAATAATCTTAGAGGAGGAGGAAGAGCAAAGGCAAAAACAGGTGCGGCTCACAGGTCAAAACACAGTCTGAAATCTTTGGTTTCAATTCCTCATAAGGAGGAAAGGTCGGCTGACGTTTCCTCCTTATGAGGCTATAGTGATAAGATGAGAACTGAAAACTGAGCAATTTTTCACAGTCAATCACTTGAAGACAAAAAAAGAGTCACTCCATGAACTGGAACTGGTAAGAAGTTGAAATGCTCTCAGTCATTATCAGGATAATCTAGATATTTATGAGGCACACATCTAGAATTTGCCTCTTAAGAATATGTGTTCGTCAGAAGATATGCTGAGAAAAATGAATTACTTTACTCACTTTAAGACATAGGCACCAGTGATGTGGACAACGTAAAGGCAAATGTAATAGAGCTGGCGGGGGATGTCCTCCTGTAGGAATAAAACAAAGGCGGAGAGAGTTTGTGTCGGTCACGGCAGCAACGTCAAAGAAATATCTAAAAGCACTGCAGATCTGAGTCACTTCATTTACTGTATGGTAAAACAATTCTTGAGGAAAGCCAGCAACCTTTAAAACACAGCCGGGACTCATTAACCATGTTAGCTTTGACGCCATCATACATTTTCTGTGCAAATTGAGCCTCGACTTCAGCTCAGCTCCAATTCACTCTATAATAATCCATGTACGCAATAGATATCAACAAAATAGCTTCACACACACACATTATCCAACAAAAACCTCAAATTAAAATGCTGTTTTAATGGAGTAGACAGCATTTCTAATTGTTTGGGCATAATTACCGCAACAGAGCTGTGATTGTTTAATGTATCCCTAGTCGCTATGTTCACATCTGAGGAGTCGTCAGCTGATTCCTCATGGAGACACATGAAACCCCCAGCAGGGATAAGAAGCATTGCATACTGACTGATGTATTATGACTGTACTCATAGGTTATAGACTGCTCCATTGCACAAAAACTTTGACAATTACAAGTACAATGAATTTTATCGTGGTCTGATCTTAGTTTTTCTCGTACTTGAGCCAACTAGCCACTTCACAGCTGCAACACAAGACCCCTGATTTACATAAAGAAACCGAAAGCAACAAACGAAAACCTAAAGAACATTTTTCCAAGCACATCATTTAAAAAACAAAAAAAAATGACACTCACCTTCCGTACTTTTTGAAAGTACAGCTCAGGAAGTGCGTGGAGCCAATAGGCAATTTGGCAAATGTAGAAGAATTTGACCTGAAAACTAGACAGAGGACAGGTTGTGCAGAGGTTATATCATTTATCTATATGTGCTGAGTTATATCGTGTTAATATACAATATATCATGTTGTGCTGGGTGCACTGTTCTGTAACTTGTATCTAAAAATATGACATGAACAAACCAAACCAGTTGGAAAATGGGACCAGAATAGACTTTGTACCATGTATCTTAAATTAATTAAAAAAAGCACTAAAACTGTAAAAGCTCAAAATACTCCTCAGTGCAAACACTTCACTGAATCATTCAAATGTCAAATATGAGCTCATGATGTGTTGGAGTCTATGGTATTTTACTCACACCATGTGAGTGTGTGGATAACCCTCCCATAGGAAAGTAGGATTCGTTGCAAAGTCCTCCTGTCAAGACAAAAAGAGACGTACATATAAGATGAAGCCTAACGCGGTGTGGGAAAGTGTCTCTGTGAGTCCTGAGCCACGTACCGCTGTGAGGATGCTGCAGCCCCAGATGAAGGAGAACAGGTAGAACGCCGCAAGCTGTCCGGACTCATTGAACTTGCTGTGTTTGGTTTTTGACAGGTGCAACCTCCTGTTCATTTTCTGGAATTAAACAAAGATATTAGACAAGATGAACACATTAATATATCATAATCTAGTTCCTCGCTTGTTATTCTAAAAGTATGTGTTCTTTTTTTTCAGTTACTCACATCTTATTTTCAAAACTAATACATTTGTGAATTAAATTTAACAATTAGCAACAAGTGGCTACGTATATAGCACTGTATGTTACTGAGTTATAACTGTCACAGCTTTTTGTTTGTTTCTTCACAAACGTTATGATTGTAGTCATTTGACCAGCAATCGATCAATCAAACGCTCTGAAAAGAAAACAATCCCTTGTCTGCAGCCCATCCAATAATTTCATTCGACCCACCTGTGTGTCTAACCCATACCTGCTTGACGGGAGTCTACCGAAATGCTAGGCGGTGTATTGCTAAAGGTATTAGCACACAGAAATGGAAGAGAAAGAGCAGCTAAATTGTCCCCAATATTATCACGCTAGCTTGAAAGCGATGAGAACCAAATAGCCACGTCGCTGTTTACATTTTCTTTCATGTGAATGAGACACAAGGTAGTTGGATATGGTTGGACTTCTTCAGCGGCTAACGCAGTAACGTTAGCACAAAGCACACACCCACAGCCGGGCCGGCTTACCTTTTCCGTGTACTGAGGTATGTTCATGACGGCTGTTTTTCTTATGTGTATATGAGTGTGGCATCTAACAGAGTTGTTAATTTAGATATTTATGAGACTGAAAAGGCTAGGAGAGCCTGTGGAACGTAGCAGATTAGCCGCATATCTACCAGCTGGCCAGTGAGTGATAAGGGGCAGCCAATGTGGTCATGCGGTGCATGTTCATGTTCATGTGTTTTGGAGGGAGGCCTGAAGGGAGAGGTTCGATTATTTTTGGTTAGATACTTTCAAAATCTAGCTTGCTCTTGCTGGTTTCTTCAATCTTACCAAGCACAGCTTTTAAAAATAAGTTCACCAAGTCTGTCTTGAGGATTTTACCCCCCCTCAACTCTTAAAATGTATGTGCATTCAGAAGTTATGCCAGTATCTACAGGGAGAATAATACATCAAGCAGAGTTGGCTTGACTATTGATTTAAGACAGACATAAAAAAAAAGTTTCCTTTAAGAGATACAGGAATATTTTTAAAGAATCTTTGTACACTGTTGAATTTGTTCTACAAAAGGATTTTTTATTTTTGATATAAAAGTATATAAAAAAATGTTTTCTTTTGATTACAGCCCACTGGGAACTGTCAGTGAAGACAGAAGAAGTCAGGAGAAACATGAGCACAGCTTCGGTCACTCTGCTTTAGTGCACATGCAGCTGGAAGGATTGGAACTGATTACCTACAAGTGGCTCTCCAAGACCAGGAAAGAGCCAACGTGAGGCATTATTAGATGCTTTTGAAATGAAAAACTAGACGAAGACAACTGAAGCAAGTACACTGGTTTCGGTTTCTCTCATACTACATGTTCATGTGTTACAAACAACAATGTGAGCCACTGTGGAGTTCGGGTGTTGATGTACTCACATCGAGAATATACTCTTGTATCAAGGCATGAAGGATGACGGCAATTAGCAGGTAGAAAAACACAGTGGCCACATCTTTAGGGCCGTACTGGTAAAGGTTCACTGGCTCACTCTTCTCATCTACAAAAACGAGAGAAGCAAAGAAAAATCCCAAACAATGGCTACAAAGGAAATATGAGCAATCCACGAAGTGCGGGGCACTCGTTTAGAGATCAGATGCAGGGAAATGATGACGATTACTGGACTTACCAAGAACTTGTGTTACGTTGTACTGGACTGTGATGAACATGATGGCAAACTTCGCTGTGACCTGGAACACAAAAAAACAAACATGCTTAACGGGCTGGAGGAATGGTTTGTCACTGATCACTCACATGTTTCAAGCAAAGGAAGCCAAGCCTTTGAGTTCATTAATTAACACCATTAAGTTATCATCATATGCACACAAGTAATAAGTGAGGACTGCTGTGTCACTGCAAGATCCTGAATCTATAGATTCCCATAACAAGGGTCTGGGGACCTCCAGGGGCTCCCTTGCAGCATGAGGTATATTTCATGCTTGCTACAGAGCCTTTCATTGTGTCACTGTGAGTGTGTGTCATGAGTATATACACTGATAGCTCTGTGCCAAGCTATCACACACACCCTGATCTTCACAGATGCAGTCTGGAGGCTAGGTTTGAGTGAGGACAGGTTAGTGTGGGGGACGCTATCTTGTTTCATTCAAACGTGGCTAGGTACCAGTCAGCTATAGCTGCTCTGTGGAGCCAGAGACCTGCTGATCAAATGTGTAGCATGCACACACTTTTAGCCTGACTATCTTGTTGCCAAAGGCCAGATACATGTATTGGTTTTGCTATGGAGGCAATGGATAGGCCGACTGGTAAAATAACCTGTTAGCTGTGTGCCAGTGGGCCTCCTCGCCATCTTCTTTGGCAATCAGTGAGACACATGAGAAGGGAAGGAGACACACTAGCGCCCTGCCCCTGGAGTGCGGCTGTCATGTCAGCTAACGACAGTTAGCAGCGGCTAACATCTCTCGGCTAACAGCTCACAGCTCGTGTCCAAACACACAGTACCTCGAACATCAGGCCGAGGAGGATAATCATGGCCAAACACGAAACCATGTCGGCATGATTCTGGATCACAAACTCGTGGCTCAGCACCGGCGGGCTCTTGTTCTTCTTGCGGAAACCCATGGCTCACCGACTCGGCTCTCCCTTCTCTGGCTCCGGGCTGCCTGGGTTGGAGCTAGCTGTCCCCCGCTGCACGGCTGCCGTTGGCCTGAACGCCTCAACTGATGGATGCTGGCTCGGCTCGGGGCTCGTCGCTCCGCTGCGGTCCGTAAGCACAGTGAACCCGCTGCTCATGTGTTTAAAAACAGTCATGAAGATGCATCGCACCAAACCAAACACTACAGCACAACACCCACTTTTTTCCTGCCTGGTGAAGTCAGATGACGGGCCCTCCCACTTCAAAACCCCATTCATGAACCGCCCAGTGTCATTGACGTAGAAGGAGAACCCGGGCCCGTGGTGCCTTCACGGACTCCATGTAAACGCCCCCTTCCCAAAACTCCAGAAGGATAGTTGTAGCTTGGGTGATAAAAAAATGTTTGGGGATTGGTAATATTTACAGAAATGGCAGGAAATGGTACTGTTTATCAAAAGATAAAGAAAATGAGTAAGTAAATAAACCTGCACAAATCGTATTGGAATGTAACTAAATACAGTTTTGAGGTACTATTACTTTATTTGAATATTTGCATTTTTTGCTACTTTACACTTCTGCTCCACTACATTTTTGAGGGAAATATTGTACTTTTACTCTACTATAATTATTTGATCACTTTAGGGAGGCTACTCTGTACTTTGTGGATTGCAAGCCACATCAAAGCCAAAGCAACACATTTTTCAATTAATTTGGCTCTATTTTTATGATTACTGGAATCATTTTATTTTATTTTATATATTTTATTTTACTGTATGTAAGAAAGATTATGAGTACCTGTGCTGTATGCATGTGATATGTATATATTTCGTCTTCCTACTCCTTTTTGGACATATAAACAGTGTTATTTTTAAGAATGTCTTTATTCTTTATTGATTTTGTTCATTTACTTCTGCTTGTTCTTCACTTGTTTTTTGAAAGCTTTCATTTTACTGTTTGTTAATTTTGTTTTTACATGTTCGAAATAAAAATATATCAATCAAAATAGCACAGCTGGGTTACCCCCAGGGGGCCCTAGAGCCCCAGGATTATTATAATTTGTTTAAATGTAAATTTGATAAAGAGTACAGTACAGTATGATCTGAAGATAGCTCTGCATTATTACCCAGCTTAATGAGCCTTTCATGTAGACAGCCCCAAAGGTCAACTTCTTGTTTTGAGACCTTTATCATTACTTTATCATTACTGCATTACTGAGCATTATTTCATGCTCAGAAGGTATTCAATAAGGTCCAAAAGTCTTAGACCACTAGCCACAACACTTCCATTGTGCATTTGTTTTTGATATAATACAATTTTTTTCTTTACAAATGATAATAGCAGCTTTACAGTTGGATTGAAAAGTTGAATATTTTTCTATTTAAGAATATCTCAGTATTTGTTATGTCCCCTTTTGCTTTAATGATAGCATGCACTGGAGGTGGCAATGACTACACAAGTTTGTGCAAAATCTGATGACTCATGTTATGACTCTGTGTTCCACACAGCTTCTGGTGACGTCACAGAATTACTGGCTTTCTCATTATTAAAAGATGCCCCCATAAATGCTCAACAGGGTTGATGTAAGGTGACCATGGGGGGGGGGGGGGGGGGAGTCCATGACAGGCAGGACTCCTTTGTCTTCATTGGTCTTCAGATAGTTCTTGCAAAACTTTGAGGTGTGTTCGGGGTCATGGACTTTGCTCCACACTCACCAGACCTCAACCCCAAGTGTCATTTATATAATTGCATATATATATATATTTACTGTGAATATTTCTGGTCCCCAAAAATAATGCAACACATTTCATTGCATATCCATGCACATGCATTTATGCACCCATATCCCAATATATGGGATAGTTGTGTGTAATAGTTAGGTTGGTTGCATGCATGACATGAACTCGGACAGGTTCTGTGTGAGTGTGCATGTAATGACCCTTTTTTAAAATTATTCCTTTATTTGCACGCACATAAGATTAGATAAATTGCTTGGAGGAACCTTTATTCAATTGCCTGTTGTTTAATGTTTTATTTTGAAAAAAAAAAAAAAAAAAAGTGACCGGAAGTTACATTACAGTACATTGGCAGTAAGACAATTAGCCTGTTAGTTACAAGACAATAAGTCATGTGATGGTTGATATTATTTTTTTCCTCGGACTTTGCGTCGATTTTCGGACAGTGTACGGAGAAAATCAACAGTCAGGTGACAAACGTCAACGTTTAACTACATGACACATTATTGCTGTGACGCCAGGCACGACACGTCAGCTCTCCACTGCCGTCACCTCACGAGCTTAATTAGTCGTTTATTTAAGTTTTCTTTGAGGCTTTTTGGAGCGGTGATGCAGTCTGGCGAAAAACAGGCTTGTCAGCGAAAGCCAGCCGGTCTAAGGGGTTTGCTGTCGAGAAGGTAACGTTAGTATTTAATGTCCGTTTAACAACTAATAGCGTTGATGTATGTTACTCTATAATTTGTAGCCTAGCTAAAGATTCAAGTTAAAGAAGACACTTCCTGCTGGTTGACGCTAGAGGTCAGTACGAGACAGATCCGGGACAGCAGGACACAGCTAACCCCCTCTCTCCCAGTTCAGTCACAGTGGTAGACATCAGCACAACGTTACGCAAACACATAAAACACATGTGCTGGTCGTATTTATAGATCATAACTGTGATATGAGTGACAGTCCAGCCCGGCTAGCTCAGTCGGTAGAGCATGAGACTCTTAATCTCAGGGTCGTGGGTTCGAGCCCCACGTTGGGCGGAGCTGTTTTTTCTCTCTGTCACTCATACATAGAGGAACATTTAGCTCAGAACAAACTGGCTACGATGTTTTTGCCATTCGGGAGTGTACAGTTATTTTGAGAACAAGGCAGAGGAACCGTAGTTTGTGTTAGTGTAATGTTCAGTTGTACTGTATTGAAGGGTTTTCCCTATATTCTGAACCCCTTTTCACATCTGTGGAACAATAAAACAGTTCAGTCAGTGTAATGTAGTCTCATACAGTCTGAAACAGCAAAAGATAATCTAACACAATAATGTAATCTAAGCTCTAGATAGATAGATATGTAGACAGACAAATAGATAGATCGATTGCTAGATAGATAGATTGATCCAGCAGCTTATACGACACATATAAATCACATATACACACATGAATATAAGAATGCAAATGCAAGCAAGAATTTAACAGTAAAAACAGGAATTTAAGAATAAAACACACGCCACATGAAGTGATAGTCGGGCCACCAGTCCTAATAACTGCTGTCATTTTATTAGAGTATGTGCAAACTGAGGCAGTTTAAATTACAGGGTATAATACATAATACAGGTATTGAAAAGTAAAGTTTTAAAAAATAAAAAAAAGTGCAAGAATAACTTTCTCTGGGTTTAATATATATCATTGTGATATAAATTAAATGCAAATATAGATATAGATATTTGCAGTTATGGATTGCATTACATTAAACATTTTGTTTCTTATATTTGGACATCTCATTTAAATCTATTGAGGAGTAAACACTGTAATACAATGCAGTCCAGTATCACTATGTGTCAACGATTGATTCAGTCTCAGCCAAATGAGAACACGTAATGAGTGTCCTTAAGATTGTATTCAAGATTTCATGACTGTATTTCTGTATTAAGTATAAACTGTTTTATTGCTGTTGAATCTTAAAGGGACAAAACGTGTGCTTTATGCTGCTGTGTTTAATTATTTATGTCAATGCTCCTCCAGTGTTTTTCCAATCACCTTTGAATTTTAGCGTTCCTTCGCACGGAAGAAGAGATGTGTTGATTTATATTTAATTTCTGTTTTTATGTATTTACTACATTTTGCTAAACAGAGGCTTGAACATGTATTTGTGTGTTTGGTTAAGACTCACTTACACATTGAATATTAAGGTTATTACAGTAACAATAGTAATGTGTGACTTAAAAAGCCACAGCTTCCTCAAAATTGTAGATGTCCCTCCCTTTCCTTTACAACAAACCATTAGTGTTTTCACTGTACAATTTCTCATTTTTGGTGCCTTTTTTCTGTTTCTTTCCTCTTTTTGCAGACTGAAATGCCAAAATAGGTGAGGAGCTACAGCCTGTCTTTTCTCTGGTAACAGCCAAGAGGGAGGGAGGAGTTTAAACAAAGGCCCTCTCCACATAAAAAAATGGAGGCTTGTGCAGAGAAGCCATGGTGTCCTGCTCCTCTCAGTCTACATGCTGCCACTTCTACTTTTAAAGCCTTCAAATGACACATCCACCGACAGATTCTACACTTGGAAGCTTTAAACCGTTGTTACATGGGGTTTGTATGTCAAAACTGCTCACATTAATCATGTTATTTTGTGGTTTTAGGCCTAGCTCTCTGCTTATTTTTCTTCCCCTGTCTCTGACACTCTCAGTGCTGCCCCTGCCTGCACTGAACAAAGATAATTACTCAGGAAACATTTCGGCCAATCAGACGCAGCCTTGTATTCTGCCTGTGAGGAGAGCGACCAGTCAGGATCTGGCTAACATCACTGGGGCCTGATCGCCTTGCCTGAAGAGCGGAGCCTTCCCCGGCTGAGGGCTGAGAGTGTCCTCCATGTTTTATAAGTGTTGACATAACAGTGTGTCAGGCAGCCATGCATCCACAGAGGTAAGCTCTGTTTTTCTATCTCATCTGTCTGATAACAACATGGCTTCCTTCTTATTGTTGTGGTGACTGTTGGTTTCTCATGATAAATGTGCACACCTTAAAATCAGTTTAGAGTGCAGCAGCAGCAGCAGCAGGAGGAGGAGCTGGGGTGGATTGGAGGCCTCGCCAGGCCTCTCTGCTCCACAGCGCTGAGGGTGGGGGGTTGGGTAACGACTCTCACCCTTGCTCTCTCTCTGTGTCTCAGGGTCACATGGGTGCCCCAGACAACCAGGCTGCCATACAGGAGGCAGAGTGATCCATGGCAAATCCTTTTTCTTTTTTATAATGCAAAAGAGAGTTAGATTCAGAAATGGCACCCACATCTCCTTTCTGTTGTGGCAGTCCTGTGTTGTAGCCTGGCAGAGAAAGAATGGGGGATGGGCAGTGGAGGTGGAGGAAGGGGGGTATTATGTACCCTTTGTAAGTGGATTGGCTCTGTGCTGTTTTCTTGTGTGTCATGCCAGGCTGGGGAACAGACGTAGGGGGCAACAGATGTGCTTGTTAGGACGACAAGGAGTCCAGAGCATAACTGAATACTTGTTTTAGTCTAATGTTCTTATATACTGTATGCATGCTTAAAATGGATACTGCATGAAAGCTGTACTGAGGATGGGGTTTCTGCGCTCCACATTGGTCAGAGGATGAGCCCACGTGAAACAAGCCTGTAGTTGGAGGGCAATACTCTCCAATCCCTCCAGTTTAATCTTTAAAAAATAATATGTTGAGACACAGGTTACCTCCATTTACTATCCAGGGCTGCGTCAACTCCACAGCACTGTTGTGAAACTGCTTCCTCCACTCTGATCCTCACAGTGGCCATTTTGTGTTTGAGAGAGCTCTTCTCTCCACTGATCACACAGCAGGACAGAGAAACGACGTGACAGGCTACATGTTTCTACATGACATGTCATATATATACAGATAAAAATAGCAGTTTTTCTATCACACCATTTAATAAGACATCTACACAAAAAGACAAGTTGTTTGAGGAGACTCCTTACGGTTCCCCATTTTGTACTTTTCAGAGCATAGACTTGTGCTTGCATGTATCACTGTTTTAGCAGGCTTAACTGCGTGGGGGAAACAAAGAATGTTTTCTTTCCCTTGTGACCCGACACATGGCATGTTTCCTTTACGGCAAATAGTAATGTCACAGTCAGTGTTTCCTCCTGGAGGACGACTAAGTCAGCTCTCTGTGACACCAGAATCAGAAGTGAAATGTTCCAACTGAACAAGAATAATGAGCTTCTCTGAGGTGCATGACTGAGCCTGTGATATCAATGCAACATTGATAGTTAGAAATGTCAACAATGTGTGCGGACTAATCGTCTGGGCCTCTTTTTGAGGCAACATAATCTATAAACAGGACAGCAGAGTTTGTATTGCTGAACCGTTGAGTTATGCACCACAACCAGGAATATAATCTCCCAAAAGACCTTTTTCAAATCCCTTCTGATTTATACTGTCATAATCAAAAAGGGCAAGCTAAACTGAAGGAATATAAAGCGTCTAATACAGGGGGAAATCTCTGCATTGCAGCAAAAATGCTTTTTAAGAGGAAGAGGGGAGCCGGCACACTGTGATCCGTGTGGCACAGCACCGCCGACCAATAATGTTCCACCCTGTTGGCCCTCCAGCCAATTGCAGCTGCAGTTGAGGTTAAAGATTGACAATCAGAGGGAGAGAAGCAGGGAGAGCAAGGGCCTTCTGGAAAATTCCACAGCCATCTTTGATTCACCCTTTACAGCTTTATATAAAATCCAGGTCAAATCTTTTCTTTTATACAGAATAGTCTGTGCATACTACGGTTGTTGGAACATTGTTTTAAAGGAGTCATGCTAAGACAGGATTTTCTAACGTGTTTGAATAATTAATTCATGAAATGTACCTTTTTTATGCTTTTAATTATTTTGTCTACGTTGATTTCAGGAAAAGCAAACGCTACCAGGATGCATTTCGTCGGTTGTCGGTGTAGTTAAAGCTGAATGTTTCTTGTCATTTCAAAAAAACCCTAATAGCCTCTCTGGGGTTTTGTGTAGCCTGGTGAGTGGGATGTTTTCTAGTCAATGGTATTAATCCCAAGTGTTTTCGAAAGGCAGTTCCAGTGGAAAGAGTGCAATGCTATGTTTGCAATGAATGGCTTTCCTGGTGGCTCTTTAATCAGATATTTGCCTGTTTGATGTGTAAAAGCTGTGAATTCTTGAAGGTATAGAGAATAGCTGTGCGAGGATCTGAGCATGGCCTCACAGTGTTGGTCTCTCTTTCTTCAAAATGAAATCTAATTATTCTATGACAGCAGTATTCACAGGGAAGGAGGGAGGCCAAGATTGAAGACATAAAAAAACAACAAACAGATGAGTGCTCCACACATTGCTGGATTTCCTCGTGTCTCTGCTGCGTTTCTCCTCTTTCTCGGCGATCAGCCGTGAAGGTTTGTCTTGACATAGCTGTTTTTTTTTATATAATGTTGGACTGTAATCTCCACAGATCTCTCTGGTCCTCCTGCATGGATGTGCCAGTGCCTGAGTCTGAGCCTCGGAGTGGGGGATGGGGGAGAGGGGGGAGGGGAGCAAGCTGTGGCCTCCATTTTCTGTGACGAGAGAACCCTGCTCGTCTCTCACAGGAGAGGAATCTGAAGGCACTGAGTCAGTGTTGTTTCCGTTTTGTCCATCAGGTACTACTTGCAGAAGGAAATACTGTCAGTGTTTTGTCGAACTCACGTCTCTCTGGAATATATGCCAGAATCTGCTGAGGATTTATTTGCCTTACTCTCCTTGTGTGATGGATCATAGCTCCTGATCTGAGAATGCCCTTTGGATCAGCATACTTTTTTTCTGCTGGTCATTCTCTCTTCCTGGTAGTTGCAGCACTGTCTTGCCTTTGGTATTAATTGTGGCACTCCGTTCAGCAGATCTGGGGCTGCCTGGTGATGGCGGATGTTCTCTTTTTTTTCAGGGCTGTGGTACACGTAGCAGAGCGATTTGGTTTTCTTATTTTCATGTGGGCCTCGTTTGTTCACTCAGTCCGGAACAGGAAGGCCCCGGAGGGGTTGGGGTGTGTGTGTGTGCGTGTGTGTTCGTGTGTGACTGTTGGCAGTCTGAAACAAGATACGCATATGCCATATATTTAAAGGAACTCCGCTCAAGCCATGTCAAAGTTAGGATGCATTTATTCTCCTAAATTTCAGCCTGGTGAGCTGTCTGTGATTGCCAGTTTGAATGCCTGAGAGAGAACGAGGAATGTATTGAGAACAGCCTTGATGATTGTGAGCTTCAGTGTTGGCTTGGTAACAGCGTTCTGTATTTTTAATCATTGTTAAACCTCTGAATTGTGCAACAAACATGAAGGTTGGCATGGTGTCTAAATGAGTATAGGTTTAATGGCTGATGTGATCACATCCAATCTCTTCTAGAGTTCGCTGATCCACTAAAGCTTTCAGGATACGTATTTTATCACCGAACTGACATTTGATCAACTTTGTGTTGAATGTCTCTTTAAGGGTGGAGGAGGGGACATGAAGAGCATTCCTTCACTTTCAAAAGAGGGGAAAAAAGAAGCTTATCCCACAAATGTGGTTGACCTTTGAGTCGTAGCCTGTAAACCCATCATCCTAGCTGGAAACCAGAGCTGCAGCCAATGCTATGAACTGGTCAAGTGTGTGACCTGTCAGGGGTCCTCGCGAGGGTTTTTCTTCTCGGGGCTTGTGAATAAAGGCTACATCCTTAGAACGAGGGCCTCTGTTGCGCTGACAAAGGAGGAGCCAAACACTCAAAGACTTTCATTTATCGCTGGAGTCCCTTTATTCTCTTTTTTTTTTTTTTTTTACCTCGGAGGAAATTAGATGAGAGCAGGAGTGGAGACCTGGGAAATCAGGCTTTTCCTGTATTAGATTTGTCGGCTGGAGATACTGTATGCTTAGGTTTTAGATGGTTTATTAATCTTTGGATTGATTCATAATCTATATATTTACTAATGTGTGATACAGCAGTAGGATAGGGAGACATTTTGAGTCCTGATTTTACGTAACTCCACAATTAATAATGTGAATGTTTCCTGAATAGAAAATATGGTGGTGCAAGATTTACACATCAGGTGATGGATAGTGATTTAAACATTTAGGCCTTGTTTGGAGCTTGTTAGATGCATCGCTTGCTATTGGTCTCCAAGAATGGGCCCAAATCCTTCGAGGCTACCCTGTTGTTACTGAAGGGGCTTGAGAGATAACAGAAATGTATACCGTTAATCACCATGAGACACTCTTCCTCCAGTAGTACGGACTAACTCCCTCTGGCTCTCTCCTTTACTATAGGGCTATTCTGTTTATTATAAACAAAGCACAGCAAAGATCAGGACATAGTGAGTGAGGCTGCTATCTGGCGCTGTAATCTCTCCTGAAGAACAGAGGTGCAGGGTAATGTCAGCTAAATGGCCCTATGTGTTGTTGTGAATATCAACTTGTGCTTAGCGGAGGGGAGTGTTGCCATGGTGATTGTTTCAAGAGAGAGAACGGTAACATAAAGACCATATTCAGACTCGTTTGTCACTGATGATATGGAAAGGATTTGAACTTCGCAGCACGATGCCAGAAATCAGAGAAAAAATCAAATGACAACAATAACAATGGAAACCTGCAGAGTCCCTATTGACAGATCCTCTGGGAACCGGGTGCCTTAGGTGGTGTTCCACTTGTTTACTGTTATGCTGATGTGGTTTCTGAACACCCTTTCTGACTTTGCCTCTGTTTCTGTGTTTCTGTGTGCTCTTGTTTGGTGCTCCGCAGTCTGGCTGAGGACGAGGTAAAGACAGAGTCTGATGTGGTAGAGGGGATGGATGCGTCTGTACGATCCAAAGGTAAGTCTCTAAGGCCGAGCAGCTCGCGTTAAGAGTCAAACATCGAGGGCGTCTTTGAGGTTATTTACTGTAAGTTTCAAGAGCAGTGTAAGGCATTTTGTTGGTCTCTTAGGAGTGTGAAGACGATCCATTATGCCCGGCTGCCTGTCTGTTTAGATTTTGTGCATCACCACAGGTTCTAGTTAAGTTAAAGGGAGCCCTCTAGATAGCTGTTGTGGTAATTTAATCTGTATAAGTGGCATCTTCAGATATTGCTTTTTAGATCAGCTGATTTTAATGTTACAATGATGCTACAATTCCAGAAGATGAATGCTGCATCTGAACATCAAATTTCTCAGCTTGCTTCAATTTAAGCTTCTTTGGTTTCTCTCTAAGAACATGTGATGATGGGATCAATGTTTAATGGTTTATTATTGTTTTATATTCTCTGGATTTATGCTTGGAATAGACAAATAGACAAGTACTTTCATACCTGTTTTAATCTTCTGAAGCTGTAGTGCCTGACTCAAGTGCAGTGAACAATACAAGCCTGTTTCTTCTGTTGTGTGACCACCTGAATGTCTTTCTGCATCCAGTCCCTGATCCACCAGGGTCAGCAGAACGACCAGCGGCACCACAGAAGAGAAAGGTGTCGAGCCCCACCCATTCCTCCAATGGACACTCTCCCTCGGACACCTCCCCCAGCCCTGTCAAGAAAAAGAAGAAGCCTGGGGCCATCAACTCGAACAGCAAAGACCAGGTAAGGGCTGCAGTATGCTTATTTCAAAATCTGGCGTGTTCTCAAAGGATGTGGCCAAATGTCAGTGTACTTGCTGTGATTGGAGGTCTGTCCTCCCCCATGGAGATGGAGAATGGAGTTAGCAGAGGAAATGTCACCCCAAATTATCTTAAACAAACCCACATTGACTTTGGGTTGCTTTGTCTTCCACCCAGCTAACAATTCAAAATTTCACAAAATGCTGAATGCCGGATTATGCTCAAAAAGAACAGTTTGTATGTCCTTATGTCTGATCTCATTGGAAATCAAATTTGTTTTATAGTTGTAACGAATGCTAGAGCTGGCTTGATCGAATTTTGGGGTGAATCTCAATACCAATACTGATGTAAGGGAGTAAAAAATTCTGATACAATATATGCAGATACTAATATATCTATGATAGGCCAATATTGGCGGAAAATACCAGCCAGCCGATATATCAGTTTGGCTGTACCAAGTTAAAAGCCTGCCATCATAGAGGAGTTGTCTCTCTTGGAAGGCGTTCATATTGTGTGCCACAAGTCGCGTATAAAGGGTGAAAAAGAGGCAGATTGTGGCCTGAAGTAGGTGCGAATATCGGATTGTCATCGAAATTGTTGGACATGCATCCCCAAATCCAAAGCTGGAAAGCTGTCAGGGGTTGGAGTTATTTGACTGTCCAACAAGCAGTTCTGACGGGGTCATACTGGTGTTGTTAGTCGTCTTCTTGAATACCATTTGAGCACAAAAATGTGTGCGGAAAAGCAGGTTTGTCAACGTGGGTAAAACTGCTTAAATAATTGATTCACAAAAATGTGCCTTTACTTCATTCTCTCTTTCAAACTCATTGCAACTAAACAATGTTTGAGCACTACTTGAACAGAGACAGATGGAAAACTATCTGTGCGCCAACGTCTGTAATTTTAACCTAATAGTGGTGCACTCAGGTGTCGTTTTTCTGTCACTGTGGATTGGAGCTGGAGGCAAAAACACTCGACACTACCGCAGAGTCATTTAACCCAGGAATGAATACTGATTTTACCATTGGCCATTCAAAAACAAAAGCAAGATGTGAGTGGGTGTTTGTGTGTTTTACCTGAAGGGTGATAATACAGCTACTAATCAGGAGAACAAGACTGAGCCACATTCCCTTTGAGAGCACGTCAATTTTCATTTTGACTGTAGTATACTGTCAACTTAAAGCTGGACAACGTGTGGATGTTACCTGCTGTCATAGTGTTTAGTTTGTCTTGATCCGATTGGTGTGTTGTGTATATTTGAAGCAGCACCATCAATGCATGATAAACTCACAGTTACTTCATTAGTTACTTTTATTTGCATTCTTATCAATTGTCACTTATCACTTACTTACTTGCTGAATTCAAGTTTTATGAATTTTGGTGATGTATGACTCTGATGCAGAAGCTTTTATTATCCGTTTGCCACATTAATCTGGTGCTGAGTGATTCCCGTTTAACCTTTTAGTCCTCTGTTGAACATGCATGATACTAAAACATTTAAATATCTTAGAAACACGGCACAAAGGTTGTGCTAGCGGCCAGCCAAATGCTTTTTAAATACACAAGTGGGTGGTAGCTGTGCCTCACTAAGAGTAGAGCTGGACAATATATTGATATTCTATCGTTATTGATTGATATGAGACTATAATACATTTTAGATATGGTATAAGTGTGGTCTTAAATGCTGCATAATAGTGAAGTGATGCAATTTTCTGATATTACAATACTTGCCATTTCCCACTTCATCATACGATCATTCACTAACCGTTTGGCTGGAGGACCAAAAAGTTAATTTTGCACCTTTTTCATAAATATTTTGCTTCAGAGGGTTGCTGATATGCTTTGATTCTCATATATTTTCTCACCATTACTCTGATTTGGCGTTGGCTCAAGTGAAATAAGCTTAAAACTAAATATGTGGAGCTGTGAAAGCAGATGCATCAGTTTCTATTGATCCATTAAGTAGCAGAAAGTCCCAGTCAGGTACTTACCAGAGAACCATATCATGTATTGTGTTTACTCTCAGGCGAGAGGCTTAAGCTCCCCGCCTAAAACCTGTTGGGTTAGTTTGTTTGACTCATAGTTGAAACGGTTACATGACAGGTTATATGACATGTTTCATGTTCAGACAGTTAACATATATTTTGAAAAGTGTTTTCTCATCCTTATTGTCATTTATTGGCTTTACTCAATGCTGCTTACCCTGCTTACCCCACCTTACCGTGGCCTTGTTTCTGTTGCACTGCACCTTTTTGTGTTCCTGCGTGTTTTTTGAAACCTGCCCCCCTGTTTCTCTTGCCTGCATTTCAGTCAGAGCTAAGACATGGTCCCTTTTACTATATGAAGCAGCCAGCACTCACCACAGACCCTGTTGATGTTGTACCGCAGGACGGCAGGAATGACTTCTACTGCTGGCTGTGCCACCGCGAGGGCCAGGTGCTCTGCTGTGAGCTCTGCCCCAGGGTGTACCACGCTAAGTGCCTCAAACTACCAGCCGAGCCCGAGGGCGACTGGTTCTGTCCAGAGTGTGAGGTATCTCGCTGAAGACGTGTGTGTGTTTGTGGGTGTACACAAGTGATTGTGGGACTCAAGGCTAATCTTGCTTGCTTAGTTGATGAGAGCGGTGTCATACTATGTGCCATGAGCAGCCAGTGAGGACGAACAAATTGGTGAAATCACCTGCTGTCATCTGTGGTCGATCTACAGACTCTGAGCCCTCCATGACACATGGTGTGACACCCCTGCAAGCTAATTACGCACACTACAAGTCTGAGAGATGTTAGAAAATTAAAGTTTGATTTGCTTCTTTACATTTAAGGAAAATTTACTATGCACTTTTCATTGGCACAATTTTGATGTACAAGCTAAATCAAAAGACAAATAATGTTAACTTTGCAAAATGAACATGCAAATTTCTTTAAGTATCAGTGTTTATTCCTTTTGCTTGGTGTTGGGTTATTTTCGTTATATGTTCATTTATGTTATTAAATATTTAACTTGTTATTCTTGTTGCAGAAAATAACAGTTGCTGAATGCATTGAAACCCAGAGCAAAGCTATGACAATGCTGACGATAGACCAACTCTCCTACTTGCTCAAATTCGCACTCCAAAAGATTAAACAGCCTGGGGTAAGACTTGTTAAGATCCATTGAAAACTGGTTTATTAAAGTGTTTTATATTCAAACACAAAATCCAGGAAATGTCTAAAGCACCCGTTTCTTTTTTTATTATTTGTCTTAACCGAGCAGACGGAGCCTTTTCAGAAGCCTGTGTCTCTGGAACAGCACCCAGATTATGCAGAGTACATTTTCCACCCCATGGACCTGTGTACTTTAGAGAAGGTAACCATATTTATTGTCTTTATTCTTATTCTTACAGGTATGTGGAGTAGCAGAAATTACAGTTACATTTATATTAGTGGGAATGAGACAATTGTAAGTATAGGAGGGCTTTATAAAAAGTTTATAAAACCTACTAAAAGTACAAGAAACTATTTTACTTAACTAATTTGCTTTATTTAACTATTTTTACTTGAATTTTTATTTTTTCCAATATGCAGAAATACAAAACAGCATATTGTACTTACGTATCAGCTCCGATGTCTGTACAAGATGTAAACAAAAGAAGCAATAAAAAAGTAAAAATTAAAATTACATAAAATCAAAACTTAAAGAGGGAAGAAAAAAACATGTGTTGCATAGTGAGATGAGGTATATAAAACAAACTAAAAAAATACAGACAGTTAAAGTCGGGAAAGGTAGGAATTTTATGAACAATGTCCATTATTTCCTTTGCAACATTTATTTTCTTTACTACATCTTGCTGAATGTAGACAACAACATGTTGGAAAGAGCAGGAAAGGACAACATGAACCTATAAATTTGTATTGACTGGCCCTCTGAGAGTCACATTAAGGATGAGAATTGTTCATAAAAACAAACAGACTGACCTAAATGCAAGTGTGGCTGCAGGGAACCAAGATGGAGCTTAATATATATGGCTCACCAAGACATAAAAGCAGCACAAGAAGTGTTACATGTACTTGTATTGAACAAATGTACACTACAGTACTCAAGTAAATAATACAATACCTAAACCAAAACATAAGAAATATAAACATGTCATCCAGCACTGTGGAGCAATTTTTTCTGGCTCAATTTATATCAATGTATTATTCTGTCTTTCAAGTTTCTTGTCTTTAATTTTGATATTTCCACTGTTTTGAATAGAATATCAAAAAGAAAATGTATGGCTGCACTGAAGCTTTTCTCGCTGATATGAAATGGATCTTACACAACTGTATTATCTACAATGGAGGTAGGCCATCTTGATATATGTCAGTATTCCCTCTACCGCTAACGATCATAAAATATAAATTAATCTTCTTATTTTCTTCCAGGTAATCACAAATTAACAGCTACTGCGAAAGTCATCGTCAAGATTTGTGAACATGAGGTAACAAAGATTTACCAACTTAATAATAACAACGATTCTGTAGATGTGTCTGATTTTCTACATTAATTCCGTCTTTTTTATTCAATGTATTTTTCTAGATGAATGAGATTGAGGTGTGTCCGGAGTGTTACCTGTCTTCATGCCAAAAAAGGGACAACTGGTTTTGTGAGCCATGTGTAGGTCTTTACACAATCTTAGATATTATATTAAAGCGGTGTTTATACATTTTGGTTCAGATTTTAGACATTTGAAGCATTGAAATGTTTTGTTTTGTCCCTAATAGAGTCAACCCCACCCGCTGGTCTGGGCTAAGCTGAAGGGCTTTCCCTTCTGGCCAGCAAAAGCACTTCGGGAAAAGGACGGGCAGGTAGACGCACGCTTCTTTGGGCAACATGACAGGTGTGTAAGCTTTGAAGCAATGAAGAGGACATTTGCTGTATGTTTTAGGGTTGTTTGAACAAAACTACACCACAAAATAAGTTTCCTGGTTATTCTAATTTGGTAAATATTTTATTGTGCTTTTTATGTAGGGCCTGGGTCCCCATCAACAACTGCTACCTCATGTCCAAAGAGATCCCTTTCTCTGTGAAGAAAACAAAGAGCATTTTCAACAGTGCCATGCAAGAGATGGAAGTCTATGTGGAAAACATTCGCAAGAAATTTGGTGTCTTCAACTATGCACCCTTCCGCACTCCCTACACTCCCAATAACCAGCTACAGATGCTAGTGGACCCTGCCAACCCTGGTGCCGGGACAGTGAAAACAGAGAAACCAGATAAACTTCGCTTCAACTTTGATATCACCGCCTCTCCTAAGATGGTACTCGGCAAGAGTTCCACGCCCAGTGCCATGAGTCGGAGGGTCTCCATGACGGACATGCCTCGGTCTCCCATGAGCACCAACTCCTCGGTTCACACGGGGTCGGACGGGGAGCAGGATATGGAAAAGGCCAGCAGGAATCCTGCCTTTCACTACAGCACTGGAGAGGAATCAATGGACTGTTCTGGTAAATAAATGTTAAAGTTGTAAACATTGTATCAAAGGTTGATGTGAAAACAAAGTGACACTGTGAAAGGGGTCACTTACAAGGTACATTTATTATTTTTTAAACAAGGGTTTAAAAAATGACAAAAGAGTCCTCGAGTCCTGCTACATCTATTTTATGGAGTATTGAGTGTTGAGGATGAGTTCAGGAGACTCACGGCCTGGGAAATGAAGCTGCTGCTGTAGTCTGGTGATACAGCAGTGGATACTTCTGTATCTTTTGCCAGATGGCAGCAGGGTGAACACGCTGTGGTTGAGGTGAATGTTGTCTTTTAGTATCCTTTGGGCTCTGTGCAGACGTATCATTTCACTGATGCTCTGTAGATGGGTACCAGTGATGTTCTGGGCAGTTTTAATCATCCACTGTGGAGCCTTCCTGTCCTGGGCCGTGCATGAAGCATGCCAGTTTGTGATGTTTCCAGTTGGGATGCTTTCCATTGCTCCTCTGTAAAAGACCAGAATCTTGTTTGTTTCCATAGGAAGTAGAGTCTTTTATGTGCTTTTTTTAACCAGGGTGGTGATGTGTGATGACCAAGACAGGTTCTCAGTGATGGTAATTCCAAGGAACCTATATCTGTTGACCTACTTGACCTCAGCTCCACTGATGTAGACAGGGGTGTGTGTCTTTTGCCTGTAGAGATGAACTTCAGAGAATACTTTCTGAGCTGTCTGGCCCATAGAATTACGGTTCTGATTCACTTTGACTGCTCTCATAGTGTCATTTTCTGCCTTAGCAGGAAACAATTTTCAGTATTAGGCTGTAGAAACTCACAGTAAACTACCTGTTCAGTTCCAAACAGAAGACGAAGACGGTTAGAAAACTTGCTGGTAAACATAGTTGAGCAGCTAAAGAGTCACATATTTCCTTCAGGAGTCGATGAAGACCAAAACCAGAGCTAAGAGAGTGAAAATGGACTAAATTCACAAGGTGTCAAGAAACACGACTCCAAATGAAAGATAATTTTACTCAATAACTACTTGATGTGTAAATCGGCATCTGTTTACTAACAAGTTACTCAAGTCAACTTCTGTATGTCAGTGTTGTGTTCAGTTCGCCCTGGTTCCCTCGACAGAGAGCCTATGGGTTTATTCAATTGGCTTACTGCAGAAAATAAGCTCTGTGGCAAACATGAGTTAATGATTCTTACACGTTTTGTTCAGCGAGATAATCATCACGAATGAAACACCACTTTGTTTGAAGCATACATGTAAATGCAATCACCAGAAGTAAAATGCTAACTTTAGGCGATAAACAAACTCGGTCGCATGACCTCAGCGTCACCTGACTCAGAAAACCCATTAACTTTGAGACGCGGGAACCAGAAGTGCAAAAAGGCAAACTTGTTTTCAGTCATAAGGACTCATTCCTGCATCACTCTTTTGCAGGTGTAAAGTGTACACCCATAAGTGTATTGATGCCATTGTAAAAAACATCTCACCTCAACAAGCAAATATTCTGAACTTGATATATATATTTTTTATTTTCTTGTAATTACAGCATCTCCTGTCTCAGGTAAGATGGGTGCTGCAGGCAGTGTGGCCGGCAGCCCGAAGCCCTTTAACCCTGGACTGGTGCCCAAGCAGGAGAGGACTGCAGGCACAGGTGGCATCCTCAATCTCAACCTGGGTCAGTACCAACAGAACAAATACACTGTTATGATGTTGTCACAAAGGCTAGTAATCAACTTGTCATCGTCATTATCATGTTGAATGTGTCATTGTGTTGAATTTGTCCTCACATCGAACGTTTCCCTGTTCCTTTCAGATCGGGTGAAGGCTGAGATGGATCTGAAGGAGCTGAGTGAGACGGTGCAACAACAACAGCAGCAAAATCAGCAACAACAGGGAGGGTCGGCTGCCCTCGCTACCCCAAAGAGACCCATCAGGAGCCTGGACAAGACTATTGAGAGCTGCAAGGCACAGCTCGGTACATGCACATTCACCTCATATTGTACATGTCATTCACTAGAAGTTTTTTCTTTTTCTTTTTTGCGACACGGCCCATTTCCAAGATGGATTGATTTTTATAGTCTGGTATAGTAAATTATGAATAGACTTTGGGTGTGAAATAGAAGAAACATTTTTTTTTATTATTCTGTTCTGTCTGACAAAAAGCATTTGACTCTTTTAAACACGTAATCAATATGCTTATTTCTTTACACAGGGATCGATGAGATTTCTGAGGATGTGTATAAAGGTGTGGATCACAGTGACTCCGAGGACTCTGAGAAATCTGACTCGAGTGACAGTGAATATCTCAGTGATGAGGAACACAAGCCAAAGAGCTCTGCTCAGGATGACAAAGACAAAGCAGAGAGGAAAAGGCCCAAAGCAAGCACAGAGGGAGAGATTAAGGAGGGACCGGCTAAAGCCACCCCTGAATCCCTGCTCAAAGACAAGCAGGGCAGCAATGGCCCAGATAGGGACCTACAGGACAAGCCCAGAACACCCCAGTCTCAGCCCCTCAGTGACAAGGCCAAAGCTCCAGAGGAGGGCAGAGCAGCTGCTGCCACGTCAGTGGGTGAGCAAGACTCTGATTCTGAAAGAGAGCTGGTGATTGACCTGGGGGATGAACATGGAGGACGTGACTCAAAGAGGGCAAGACGAGAACCTGGAGCTTCTGCTGCCAAAACTCCCAAAGAGTCTAATGTTGCCAAGTTGGAAGGTGAGACAAGTCGAAGACGACACGCACACCACTTGCTTTTTTATGTTGCAAGGAATCAAATCCCCCAAAATACTCAATTCCAAGTGATTGCTGTACACTTTGAAAGGCCTTTTTTACCTCATGAAAGCCTTAGTGACTAAGAGGAACTTTTAAGTGTTTGTGAAACAGTCTCGTGATTCATCTGATGATTATAAATGACCTGCAACAGCAAATGAGACCATCAGCGAAAACACTGCTATTTTTATATAGTTATTATTAATTCCTGGCAAGCGCTAGCAAAGATCTTTACGACAGCAGGCGCTGGTGTCGCTTTTGTGCGCTTTTGTCAATACGGGCTGCTAGAATTAACAAAAACTGAATGTTCCTTGTAGTCACTTTGAATAAATCAATACAGAGGTAAAAAAAAAATTAGAAAGTGTTGAGTTGGAAAGTGAGGCCATGTGATATACTGTGTATGTATTCTCCTGTTATCATCATGACTTGTGTCTCAGACATAAGAATTATTTCCTCCTGACTGTCCTTCTAACTAAGTGTTCGAACACACATACAGAGAGGTGCAGGCCAGTGTGAGCTTTAAAATTCAGCAAAATTGAAACATGACATACAATTCTTCTCAAGTACACCACACATATAATATTAAAACTATTGTTTTAGAATAAATCAAATGCAAGTTTTTGTTTGAACTCCTCAAGGAAAGATGAGGAGCAGGCTGTACACAAATCTGGAGAAGTACCCGAGGTGGACAAATCCCTGTTACTGCAGTGGCGTCTCCAAACAATATCTGTGGATTTGAATACAAACTGTCTTTAGAAGTGAACAATTTTCAACTTTTACCTTTTACTTTCTATGTAACTTTACTTTTGACAGTGATTTATAGGAAATCTATGTATAGGAAGAACCTGTGCAGTTGCTGGATCAGACTTTTGGAGCACACAAATCTGTTGTTTTGTCTACAGATGTCTGGAAAACTAATTTCCTTCTAACTCCATGCCCCCTGATTTTCATCACTGTAACTAGATTTTGATGTGCAACACTGGTGGAGTTCCCCTTCAACTAAGTTTGTAATTGTTCTAAAAAAATCCTGTTCCTGTTCCAGTAAACTCTTTAAAAATGGCTTCAAGTTTAACCTGGAGTGCCACTCTGAAGGAGCAATATTATTTTCTTTCTTCTTAGGTAAAGTGCCTTCATCTGCTGCAGCAGCTGCGCCGTCACGGGAAGCCGCATCTAACCTGAAAGACTCTTTGCAACCCGCCATCACAGCAGCCCTCAACCTCGTTTCCACTGCAGCTTCTGGTCAGGCCAGTGCCACCACAGCCAGCAGCGGATCCACCAGTGCTTCCTCTCCTGCCTCCACCTCAGTCTCTGCAGCATCTCCAGTGCCTGCAGGCTTAAAGAAACAGCGCCCCCTACTGCCTAAAGAGACAGCTCAGGCAGTGCAGCGGGCAGTTGTTTGGAATCCAACCAAATTCCAGACGTCTTCTCAGAAGTGGCACATGCAGAAGGTGCAGAGGCAGCAGCAGCATGGAGAGCAGTCAGCAGTGCAGACACAGGCCCAGAGTCCGGGGCAGACACGCAGCCCACAGCAGCTGCAGTCACAACAGCAGAACTCAAGTACCCGCTATCAGACCAGACAGGCAGCCAAGGGTAAATACACAAGCTTAATCATTCACCTCAACATCAAACTTCACGTAACAGAACATACTTAAATTAAAAGATGCCTAAATTCCCTTTTCCCACCCTCATCTCCTGCAGGGCAACAAAAAGATCCACCTCAGAGTACCTCCTCATCAACCACTGCTGTTACGTCTGGAAGCTCCTCTTCTTTCGTGTCAGGAGACGTGCAGATCCCCACAGTCTCGGCAGACGTGGCTGCAGATATAGCCAAGTACACAAACAAAGTAAGCTGCTATCCTCATCTGTTTCGGGCCAATTTAACTTTATATAATTTCAATTACTCCTGAATTGACTTTGTTTTAGTTTGTTTGTTTCGGGATAAAAGTCGTTAAAACAGTGCACTAAAATCTCTTTTTTGCAGATCATGGATACAATAAAAGGGACAATGACTGAAATCTACAATGACCTCTCCAAAAGCACATCAGGAAACACAATTGCAGAGGTAAATTCTGGCGTATAGAATGATGCTTTTTAGTGTCATAATACTTGCCGAGTTTTAAACTTTGTGTTTTTGCCACAGATTCGACGGTTAAGGATAGAGATTGAAAAGCTCCAGTGGCTGCATCAACAAGAGTTGTCAGAGATGAAGCACAATCTTGGTAAGTTTCCTGCTTCCAAGAATGTGTCCCCACACCTCCCGAGAGTTGATGTGGTACTGAACCAGTCTCTTTACGAATATTTAATAAATACAGATGTTTCTCGTTTCTTCTTTCTTCTTTTCACACATGGTATCAGTTTCAAGTTAGTTTTATTTTGTCTCACTTAAATGCAGAACTGACAATGGCAGAGATGAGGCAGAGTCTGGAGCAGGAAAGAGAACGGTTGGTGGCTGAGGTGAAAAAGCAGACAGAGTCTGAAAAGCAGCAGGCAGTGGACGAGACCAAAAAGAAACAGTGGTGCGCCAACTGCAGGAAAGAAGCCATCTTCTACTGCTGCTGGAATACAAGTTACTGTGACTACCCCTGCCAGCAAGCCCACTGGCCAGAACACATGAAGTCCTGCACACAGTCAGGTAAAATAATCATTCGTGTTGCACTAGTGTGTCCAATATGTAGATTACACTGACTTACATGTTGGACGCTGTGATGCACAAACCTGACACACGATGGTCTGGCACCTGGATGAATGTTGTTTAACAAAGATACACAAAATAATATGCTCATGTATTTCATTATTAAAAGTTAATTCATAGGCAGAATAAAGGCACTTGTGTTTTCTCAGTGTGAATGCCTCTCCAGTTTGGTGTTTGTGCCACTGTTTCCTGTTATAAACAAGGCACCCAGTACTTACTCCTAAAGTGCTGTGACCGCTGTGGACAATACTGAAATGTTATTTGACACGAAGGACAGTTTGTTGTCTTATACACAACAATTATAGTGAAGCAGTAAAAATAAATGTGGAAGACAAGTGTAGTCATTAAATGTGTAAACACTGACTTAGAATTTTTTAATTTCAATATTAAACAAAACGTGACACGTGGCATAAAGTTGCATTAATTCATTCAAGATAACCGTTCTGACAAATTAATTTCCGTGTACTGTAGAAAAATATTCACTGAATCCTGATGTTAACTACATTTATATACAAGCATAAAGTAATTGGACTCTAGTGACTAGGTTTTTTCTCATGTATGATACGAAAAGACATAATTGAAACTTTTATCTTAAATTTCTAGGATAGCTGCACTCTCACACAAGTCTGATGTGAAACTCATTATTTTCAGATGTTATCCATTGTTGTGAAATGGACAGATTTATTTATTTATTTTTTTTAGATATTTGTACTGAAGTTCTAAGGCAGTTCCTTCTCCACAAATAACTGAAACTGTTTCAATACTCATTTTTCCAGCTGTGCTTTCTCGCTCTCTTGTTTAGAAAGTGAGTAAACACACATCACTGTGTCCACATAGACCCGCCTCCTCCCACTTTATCTTAAAGGCTGTCATGCTTAACAGAGTACACAAGCCCTGCTTTTATTGATCTTTTATTCAAAATAAAAAAATTGCCTGCCCTCAATTTTTTTCCCCTGTGATATCAAATATTGATATTTTTTAAGGTATTGTATCGAAGTTAGAAATTCCAGTATCGTGACAACACTACTTCATAGGCCCACTCAATGTTTTAAACCAACGGATAAACTATAGTGTGACAAGTACGTAACCTTATCATTGTGTTTTATTGATCTTGCTGTTTACCCATCCTGTGAGGTAACGAATACTGCAAACACAAAAAGATATGAAGCGTCCACGTTCTAATTTTGCGTTTCCTTTTTAGCCACAGCGTCGCAGCAGGAGCCAGAAGCCGAGCCCAACTCAGACCCTACAGCGAAATCATCAGGCCACTCTCCTGCCAATCAGACCCTTCCCTCAGCAGCAGGATCCATATCAGATAAAAACAACTCTCCTACGTATATGGACAAGAGCAAGGACAGTGCTGGCGTCACTGTGACCTAACTGCTACACTACAGATACACTCGCTGTTTTTGCAAGGCTGCAGGGTTTGTCTCGTCAAACTTAAAGCTTGAAGGCCTGCACATTTTTGACAAATCACTTTGATTTTTCCATTCCCATATGTGCATCTGCTTGGTGGACATTTTCTCTCGCTCGTCTCTCATCTCTCACAGTTTCCACAAGTCTGTGTTTCGGTGGGTTCACCATGTGAAAGTAGTCTGTCTTGAGAAATAAAATGTGAGTCTGTATGTTTTCATATTGTAGTTCGTTATAGCTCTGTTACCACTTTGTTTCAAGTCTGAACAAGATTGTATCAACACAGATTATTTGCTACATTAACACTTTGAATGCTGCTCCAAAGTACTTCATTGCTGTTTTATTTTGTTAACTGCTATCCATATTATGAGACAAAAACAATAAACAGCCATCAACAGTTTATACTCATTTATCATGTCGCCATCAGAGGTATTTTGAGTTATGCAAGTTTCATCTTTGTTTCATACAATGCTCGCTTCATGTCAACTGAGGTATTTTGAGTAATACGAGTTTAAACATGTTTTCAACTATGTCCTTCATGTGGCATTTTTGGCTCATACCAGTTTTGTATTGTCGTTCCACATTGTATAGACCTACATTAAAAAAAAATATCTGATTTATTAAAAAGAACTAAAAAATTTTAAATGTACAAAGTTTTTGTAAGAAAATACCTGAACGATATTTATAGTGTTATATGTTTTTATAGTATGTTTAATGAAATCACATTTCTATGTGTCTAAACAAAGTTATTTGAAAATAAATTACTTCACATGAATGTCAGCTCTGAGCAAATCTCTGTTAAACCGGTTATCCAAAGCTGAGGTATATCCTGATCGGACTTTGTATAAGAACTGGTTAGGCATTAATAGAAACTGCATTTTGGCTGGATATTTCCTGTGAGCATGTCTGTTTTGAGCTTGTGTCTCGTTTGTGTTTACATATTGTACATACAATAAATGGACTCCTGAAGAAAAAATAAAAATGCTCTGATCAACTTAGTACACCTTGATTTATTTATGGTGTCTGTCAGACCTCTTTCTGTGGAAATGGCCACCAATCAGATGATGATCACTCATAAACTGAGGACCTGGATCAAACCTATTCAACTAGTGGCCCTTTCAATAACCTCAATCTTAACCCATTCATTAGATATGTCCGTCTTTAAGCGCAAAAATACTCTTGTTTTATTAAAGTCTAACTGAGACTTTTTAAGCAGTGGTTATTTATGGGAATTAAGCTGACAACCCACTTCTGAGATTTAAAAACTGCATTGTTTTTGTTTCTTTTTCAATTGTGAAAGCTAATTAACAAAGCCGATACAAAAAAAACAAGCAGGGCATTGTTTTAACCCATTTGAGCTTTCCAGCTCAGACATGAGTAATGTAAAAGTCTGACTTTTTTCTAAAGTCGGCCCTGATCCAAAGACCTTCTGTGGCCTGATCCTGATCTCGATGAACTGAGCAGGAAACCACGCTGAATCGCGCCGGTCAGTAATTCTCGCGAGGTTACGTAACAGCAAGGCAGAGAAAATGGAAGGCTGTGCTAAATAGCAAACTGAACGAATCCTTTATTAACTGGAAACTAAAATATTTGCATGCAAGGTATGGTTTCAGTTTTCCTCACGGTGTCGGTTTCCCCGCGTACTAATTTAAATGTTGTGTCGGCACCGTTGGAGACAATTAGCTGCGCTGCGTGTCGCGTTTATTACCAGGTAACGTTAGCATAGCAACTAGCGGTTAGCTGAATTAGCTGGAGAGAACAATGTAGGTCGTCAAGAAAAAAGGAGTCCTCTAACGTAACTGCGTTTACTGTTTATTCACTGTAACGGCTGTTGCAGTGCAAATACATTTGTTCTTGCGCCTTTACACCCGACTGAAGTCAGGTAGTGAAACTAGCATGGGTTGTTGTTTCGTCTCTAGTGTCTAACAGTGTGTTAGCTAAATTTAGAGTACAGGGACATTGTAATGAGACTGCCTCCCTACCTATCACTCCCGGCTGTTTGCATACCTAACATCTGCATCAGACTGGTTTCTGTCTGAAATAACGGTCCTGTCTTTAGGCCTTAATACAGCAGCCTATTAACATGAGATATCGTAAATAATTGGATTAAAGCGAAGAGCTTATTTAATCAAGTCTTCCCTCAGGTGCCGTTTCAATACACAGTAGCTATTTATTAAACCCATGGTAACACCAGTGTAAACATGTGGCCAGCTGTCCTTACATTCCTTTACTCTAATGATATTATTAAACAGTGTTACAGTGTTGGCAGTTATGGTTATAGTTAGGATTATTTTTAATTTATATAACCCAATCGTTGTACCTTTCTCACCTTTATCTGTACGAAATTTTAAGGTAATGATCCAAGTTGAATCTGAGACAAGTCCTATAGATCCTATGGATTTAAAGAAGCATTCAGTTCCTCAGTAGCCTCAGTGAACATGGTCCAATTCTACAGCTCTGCAATTAATCCTTCTGCCATGAAGGTTAAAATATGAAGTATTTGCTGAAACTGTTTGTGGTGCTGTTGAATATGATAAACATGTCTTAATACTATAATAGCACTCACTAGAGTGCATACTACCGCCCAGGCCCACAGTCCCCTTTAATTCAATCGAGCCTAATCTCACATCAAACTCGATAGCCTTGTGTCACTTTAAATCTGACACCACTCATAATTTAACCTCACCAGATCTAAATAAGCCTGAATTATTATTATTTTTCATCAAGATCCATGCGTTATTCCCTGAGAAAGTAATAAAAATGTCAAGTACAACGACCTATCCTGCGGTGTTATAGACGATGAGAAAACTTCCCGGATCCACCCCTTTGTCTGGATCTGCACCAAACGTTAATGGGGGCTATTCTGGGCCAAAACCGATCCTTCATCCAACATTTGTGGAAATCCGTTCTGTAGTTTTTGTGTAATCCTGCTGACAAACCAACAAACAAACAAATTGACACGGGTGAAAATATAACCTCTTTAAAACAGTTTTAAAACTGAACATTCTGCCTTGTATTAAGGTACCAATATTTAATGGCCGTTCTATTCGACCGCTTAAGTTTTGGGTCAGTGGCCTTAATGAACTGATAAATGACTGCATTTGGACATGTGGTAGAGCTATGAGTTTTTATATTAACCTTTTAATGTGGAATGGATGGCCACGACTGGCATCTCCCACAGCAGATAATATTTGTAATTGAGTTAAACTGTTGAGTTTGTGGTTTATCATTGTCTAATATTCTTACGTGGATGCTTTGCTGTACTTACCCAGGTGCAGAGACAAGGGGAATGACACCTACAAGATCCTGAAGGCTGGGCTATGGCAGGTACCTGTTTTTTTGCATTCAGCCCATGTCCAAATTGTCTAAAAGTTAACTTTCTTTTAAGCTTGTGTACTAACAGATTATATCGTCTGTGTTTTGACAGCCTTGTTACCTATGGATGTCCCAATGGACCCAATGGAAAATAACATCACTGATGATAATTCAGGTAAAACGGATATATAACTGTCGTCTATGAGATGCATAAATGGACAGACTGCTGCTTTGAGAGAACATGAAAGAGATTTTGTGTTTTTGTAATTCATGTTTGTTCCTGTCTTTCTATAGAGGAACAGCAGAACCCATCAGATGGGTCGATTGCTAGGCCATCCCTGTCTGAGGTTAAGAAGTCCTGGGGCTTCAGGCGGACAACCATTGCTAGAAGGGAGTTCTTGGATGAAGTCGGAGAGCTCGCTCACAGTTCTGCACCTGTACGCAAAACCAGAGGTCGTCGTAGCATTCACACACCCCAGGCCACTCCAGAAAGCTGCGACACCCAGAAAGCTACACACTCAGCTAGGAGTGTTCTAGATGACCTTGAGTGGTCTGCCCCATCCTCGCCTGTATCAGAGGAGAGCAAGCCAGCTTCAGAAGCAGGAGGGAGCCTTGACCCGAGCTTATGGCAAGATTTTGGGTCTGCCTTCCACACTGCCTTCTCCTTGCTCGGTGGCGGGGAGGGCTTGTCAATGGAAATGTCAGATGCACTGACGGTCCCAGACATTTTGGAAGCCACTGATGCCGTTGAGTCCCCCCCTCCACAGGCTGCAGATGAAACTGAGGTGCCTGATAATATGGAGCCTGCTGATGAAATGGAGATTTCCCAGTCTGTTGCTCCTGACAATGTGGCAGGAGGGGAAATGGATAATGTGGTGTTGATCTCTGATCAAGATGAGGACAGTGATGAAATGACTCTTATACAGATTAAGGAGCAGCTGGCACATGAAGGCAGGCAGGTAGAAATGAAAGCTAGAGGGGGGAAAGGTGGAAGAGGAAGGGCCAGAGGAAGGGGCAGAGGCAGAGGAAGAGGTAGGGGAAGAGGTAGAGGAAGGGGCAGAGGTAGGGGCAGGGCAGTGGAGCTTCAGGTAAGCATTGTAGATGATGAAGACAATGATGACGATGTGATACTTGTTAATCCATCTGAACAGCAGCTGCAAGAGGAAGATAAAGTAAATGATCAACACAGCTTTGCTGAAACAGACATATCACCTGCTCACTCTGATCGAAGTCTTAGCCCTGCTCAGCGATCAAACTCAGACTGCATAATTCTAGACTCTGATTTAGACGCTACTGCTGATGTAATCCCTGGCCAGTATGATGATGCACCAGAGGAGGAGAAGAAAGGAGATATGAATGTAGGAGAGCACTCAAGCATATCAGGCCGTAAGGGTTATGACTCCAATGCTGTGTACTGCATCTGTCGACAGAAACACAATGAAAGGTACACACTAATTTCTGGTAACAAGATCTCTTGGGCTTCCGAGGTTTGAAACCCTCAGCCATCTGTTAATTTCACTTCTTGATAACTGCTCTTTGTTCACTGCTTCTAGGTTCATGATCTGCTGTGACAGTTGCCTCGATTGGTTCCATGGCAGCTGTGTTGGTGTCAGTGCGTCACAGGGCCGTATAATGGAGCGTAGAGGGCATGAGTACATCTGCCCCCCCTGCACCGTAAAAAAGCAGAGCCAAGTCCAAGCTCAGCCTCAGCCTCACCCTCAACCTCAGCCGGAGCCTGAGCTTAGCTTTCCTGAATGTTTGAAACAAAGTCCTTCTGGTGATGAAGGGGAGGGGCATGAGGACCAGCAAGCCCTCAAGGTTAGAATTGCATTTGGATTGCCCTGCTCTTAGTTACAACAAAATATATATAGCTTTCAAACTCTGCCGTCTGTCCTGTGTTTCGGTAAATCTGTTCATTTGAATCATTAGTCATTGGTTGATTTGCATGATGGAAGTCTTGTCTTTGGGTCTAAGATAAGACTCTGGTTTCAGGAGACTGTAGTTGTGGTGGAGAAGGAAGAGGAGAAAGAGGCCCCTGTGATGAGGCCAGAGCCTGCACCTGAAGCAAAGATGGAGACGGATGGGTCTCTTCCCCTGTGCATCGGGCCCGGGTGCTCCAAACAAGCCCTACAGGACTCCGTTTACTGTGGCACTGACTGCATCCTTCAGCACGCTGCCTTCACTATGAAGACTCTGTCTGGCCCTAAGGAGCCCAAGTCCAAAGGACGGCCACAGAGAAAAGCTGCCACCACCAGAACCACTACAAAGGTAAGTAATTTCAACATGGAGACAAAGAATGTGTAGAAGAGATATACATTTGAAATGTGTAGTTAGTATATTTTTGTGTTGGGCTTTTTAACATTTTGTGTCTGCTTTAATTTGAAACGACAGTGTAAAATCTAGTCTGTGAAGTATCTTTTATTTTTGAAATTTTTTCGTCACAGGGTCAAAAGCTGGGTAGACTGTCTAAGAGATTAGCAGGCAAAGCTGAGGAGGGAGGTGAAGAAGTGGAGATGAAGGAAGAGGATGGAGGGCAGAAGGAGGCAGCATCTCCCTTAGTCTGCGATCCCAGTCTCACAGAAGCTGAGGCCACTTCCATACGATCATCTAAGTTTTACACAGCGTGTATGTATCATTCGCTACTCATACACATTCAGATCATACAGCAGTTTACACTCCATGCACAATGTGCCTCTTTAGGCATTACAGAGGTTCTTTCCTTTTTGAATCATGGCGCTACGTTACACAATCATACACAAGCATGCACACACTTCAACGCATCTATCTGGGATGACTGATAAGTAGCAGGGGTAAGTATGTTCACTTTTATAGTTTTTGTGGAAGTGTCCAAAGTGTGCTGAAATAGTCTTGACTACTCTGATTCTGGTATTCAATTAGACACACTCCTTTCAACCAGTCTCTTAACTGGAAACTACATCACACATGAACCGTGGGGTGGTGCTGGGTCGTTGGGGTGCTTTACCGCGCTTGGTATCAGTGTATCACAACACTGCTCCCATGTTCATTTTTCTGACCTTGCAAAGGCCTCTTACAAAGTCAAAAGGTTCTCATTGAAGAATATACATGTGCGCTGCAGAACGTCACAGTCACTGAGTGATGAAACGCGAGATGAAGGAGCTTCAACACTTTCGTCTCTTATACTGGAAACACGCTTTGCTGGCCTTTGAGAGGATGAAACATACTTCACAGACAAGGTTTAGGGTGTGCAGTGCTCATACAGCGCACAGTATCTTTTCACATTTTCAGCTCAGAGCCAACAGGAAGAACAAATACACAACATTACTCATAATTTTAAAAATTCAACTCTGTAACTCTACTCTTCATCATATTCTTCAAAAATCAATTTAAATAACTTTTTAAAATCCAATACTCCAAAAAGTTTGAACTCCCATTGCAGATGTGTAGACATTTAAAGACAAGTGATATGTTTTTGTCAGACTACTACTGAAAACTAGATAATTGTAGATTATAATTTGCCTCAGGGATTTTTTTAAATGTATTCCAATTGCAGACTGCATATCTGGCTAAAGGGCTTTGCCATGTGTTAGAGTGAGATTGATAGATACAAAGATGAAGCTTCTTGTGCACTAGGATCTGCGCACTCCATTTTCTTACATCCCACATATTATACACACTACAATTTGCACACTTTATTCCGTTAAAGACTTACTTTACTCCGTGCCTGAATGAGGTCTATGTTTGTATCTGTTGAAATGGAGTGCACATATCCTAGTGCAGCTGTTACTTTCTAAATATTTCAATTTAAATCATTTTGTCAGGAAAAGTTAGAAAATCAACCACGGACTAAATAAGATTGTTAAATGACCTTTACCATTTTACAACTAGAATAGTATTAACAGTGATTCAATTAAACAAGACAAGTTCTGAGAGTCAGTCAACTTGCTATAGCTGCCCTACAGCTGGTACATTAAACAGTTATAATCACAGCAACAGCACTCGGCATGTCATGCTCACAGGCATCAAACTGAGATTCCCCCATATCGGACCTTCCTCAAATCCTCAGTACCACTGAATACGTTGGTTTTGGGAAGCCTGCTGAATGATGTTGTATTGCCATAATGTTGGCAAGGCACATCACCTCTTCAACCTGATGGTTTTCTCAAAGTGTTTTGTCTTCTAAAAGAGGACCCCGATGCTCAAACACCAGCGGTTTCTTCCTACAGACGGCAGTCATTAGTGGTCTTTGTCTCCAACAGGCAAGATCTGTTTTTTTGTTTTTTTTGGCAATTGCATAAAACAGTTTTAAAGTAAATTGAAGAAATTGCTGCACTTGATCCATGAACTGCACCTCATAACATACAGCACAACATTTTACAACTTTCCCAATCCCTGTCTCAAGATCAAACAATTTTCCATGCATCTACATCAAGTTTCTTGATGCTGCAGCTTGTAGTGCCTTATCCATCAACACTCAACATACAAAGACACACCCTTGTTGCACAGACACAGCAATGTTAGCTTGGATAGGATTCTGAATGAATAGGGACTGGGCAGGACTGGTACAGAGGAGGAGTTGACTTCTTGCTGCTGCAGAGACACAGAGGGGACTGGAGGATTCATCAGTGCTAATGCTGGAATGAGGTTCCACCTGGAGTTCACCGAACAGTGAATGGGAGACTTGTGGTCACATTTCCATGAAGATGACTTCAAAGTGTCTGCTGGTGCCCATCAGAATAATGCTCCATCCTTCTGTGCCTCTGAGAAAAGACTCCACCCCACTGGAAATGATGAAGGCTTACGGTTCAACACACATGCATACAAACTCTAGGGTTGAAGGATAGGCATATTTTGAGTAAAGGAGTGTATAGTGTTAAAATAACTCTACTTGGGTAATATCAAGTCATCTTTAGTTCTGCTAACAGCGACAAAATAATGGTGTTTATACAACCCTCTTCCCTTAATGCTTTTGCTTTCACACTCGCATAAGCATTTATACAGTATTTATAAACCTGTCTTTTTATATTTTTACAGACAGCAGAAAACAACATCTGTTTTCTAATACTAATCATTTCTGTGGTTTGCTTTGAGCACCGACCCAGTCAGCTTCTATCCCCCTTTTCCCCCAACCTTTACGATTAGTGTGAAACTTCAGATTTCATCTTACATTCACAAATACAAAGACAAAAGTGTACAATATAAAGGTACAACCCTGATTCCCCAAAAAATGGGACGCTGTGTATGATTAAACAGAATGCGATAATTTGTGACATATACTGAATTTGAAACCGTACAAGCGAGCATTTCACTGTATCATCTTAACTGACGTAGCAAATGATTACATTCTGTTATGTTTACGTTTTACACAGCGTCCAAACTTATTTGGAATTGGAGTTGTCCATACAGCAGATCTTGGTCTGCTTTCTTTGTTATAGTCAATCATTATGAGCAGAAACAGATGCCAGTATGTAGTGGGAAATGTGTTCAGTGAACCACAACTGTCAATATGCCAGCATACTATAAGACAAAGATTTCTGCATTACTAATAAGTTTAGATTTAAAGACATTCACAGCAGTAGCCGCTTTTCTTGATTTTTCATTTTAGTCTGAAAGCTTAAAACTAAGACTTAAACTGCCATGTTTACAAAACGTCTTTCAGATATTGTGGAAGGCTGGTAAAAGTAAGTAAAAGGAAAGCTTTACTGCTAGGAGATAAATTATATAGGAACCCTGCTGCCCCACAAAAACAAGACAACAAAAGAATTTTAAATGCACAATTTCTTATGCTTTGTGATTCTTGCAAAGTCACTAAAAGGTCACATTGATACACTTCAATCAGCTAATTATTTATTAATAATTAATCAGCAAATTGCCCTTGAAATCTTTCTGCTGCTACGCAAATACAATGTGGATGAATCGCAAAATACAAAACACAACAGACAGTTTTCAGTTTCATGATTAATCGACGCACCTCGCTTCTCTCTATAGAGTAAGTAGTTCCAATGAAATGATTGATTGACTTATATGATGTGACTCACCACTTTGTATTGTGGTGGTGGCAGAAGATGATGACCTTGCTACGTAAAAACATGTATTTCTCTTCTGTAGGGCTAAGTTAGAAAATCATTTCTTTGATTTTATTTCGATATACCCTTTAGACTTTGAGACTTTTAATATTGAGAGGGATGGTGTGTTCACAGCCATTTCAGTTGGACTAAACACCCTTAATTCCAATAAAATTTGGAGCGCTGTATAAGACAGAGTGATAATTTACTAATCTTCTTTGACTACTTGATTAAAAACAGTAAAACCACAATATATTATAATATTACAATATATTTTTGTAAAAATATGCTTATTAGTTTGATGCCAGCAACAAGTCGGGACAGGGCCAACAAAAGAAAAGAAAAACAGCTGATAGTATTATGATTGGGGATACTATCGTAAACTAGCAGGGGCGGGGCAAACACATGATTGTATAAAGGGTATTGCTACATGGGCTCAGGGGACACTTAAAAACCATAAAACCGTTGTCGGTAAACGCAGTTTATTTGAAAAATGATTGCATTCTGTTTTTATTTACGTTTTACACAGCGTTCCATCTTTTTTGGAATCAGAGTTGTTGATCGTAATATCAAGTTGTTCGGTGTTAACTTTAAGTCTCAAAATATATACTGACGGCACAAAAAGAAACAATAATCAAATACATACAAGCAATAATAGGAAAACTACTACATGTTCTTAAATGTTAACTCCATTTACACTAGTTGTCCAGTAGTCCAGCAGAACCCTTGGTGATCACCTGTTGCAGCCACCTCTGTTTGATGCCTCATGGAGACAGCCACTTGATGTGCAGCTGTGAGGTACTGCTACACATCTGGGGATGTCCTGACTGAGCTTCTTGCTACTGTCAGGCAGAGGTCACGTCTCCAGCTGTTGCATTGCAGGGCGTCTCACAGGTTCACAGTTGGGTTGTGGTCAGGAGATGATGCAGGCTGAAACAGCCTCTGCCAACCAGCAGTCCTCAGGGCAGGTGTGGCCTGGTCAACAGAGGTGCTCTCCTGAAGAATGGTGGTGTTGCAGCATGGGATGATTTGCTGCACAATTTCATCTCTGCATCACATGGCATCATGGAACTCAGGAAACTAAGTGTGGCCTTTATCAGAATTTAAATTACGGCTTTTTGAAGATGATGAGTAGATATCGTTCCCGCTTGACCTCAAAGTAGTCCCTGTGATCGTCAGTGTGAATCAAAGTATTGGTGCTTCACCGTATTGCTGGTCAGATCTTAAGATAATGGACGGCTTCCTGTGAAAAACAACCAATAGCTATACTTTACAAAAGTGTTTCTTTTATGTCAGTATTGCATACAAAACTTTTTTCCCACATCACCATTCATTACAAAGTCCATACATTTTGATGTTTAAAGTGACTTTAGCACCTTGCCAAAAAATAACCTGAAATAATCTATCCAACAAAAGAAAGCAAGCATAACCTCAGAATGCAAAAACTTCTAGCTTGGTTAAAGAAGACGAGCTAAATATGATGAAAAGTCATGGTGGGTTTTGATCAGCATGCTGGTATTTCATGGCTGAAATGAAATGGGTTTTCCTACATCTCCACATAGTTTCAGTCTTTGTCATAAACTTTATAAACTCGTGGGTTTCTTACACCCACAGTCTGAAGTGAAGTTTCCTTTAGAGATGACCAGACAGTTTACAGTCAAGTTTCCCCAGTTGTGTCTTTTGACTTTCACTATTAGTAGGTAAAGTACAAAAATGACTTTAGCAACTTGAACAAATACTGTGGATAAGCAAGACTCTGTTGTCCAAGCTTTAATACGAAAGACAGGGACAGTGTTTTGAAGTTTTTTCTTAGCAGCTGCATATTAAAAGGATGTAGCTGACTATAATTTAGTATATCACCCTCCTTGAGAATGTCATGGATTACAAACATCCAACTGTAATATAAAGTCATTCATGTTCATCATGTTGGAAGAGCAGCATGCCCCATTTGTGCTTTGTTCCTGTGTGTAAAATATATCAGGAAACCAGAACTTGTAGGTTATTGTCATAGAACCTTTTATATAAAAAAAAAAATTTGCCCATAATCTTGACTCACATACTTCGTTTTGCTTAGTTTGAAAGTATGAAAAAACAAATCTGTCACAGCTTTGAGATACAAAGAAGTTCAAGATGCAAGTGTCATTTTGGTAAAACACTCGGGAGTAAAAAGATTTAATTTCTCTGGCATGTTTTTACAAAATGTAGCTTGTAAAAATATTTTGCAAAAGGAAAAGATGAAAGCTCATCACACCCCACAGGCAGATAAACAATGGACTAAGTAAATCTAAAACTGCATCCTTGAGAAAAATACATTTTGATCTTAATGGTTTTAAACAAACACTTTCTGTATTGTTTGGAAGCTGTGCACTCTACATGAAGTAGACTGTGAGGCATTATACACATCAACTTCAGTGACTAAGCAGTACCCGCAGACTGTGCTCAGGAGTATCAGTAGGGCAAGTGAGGCAAGTCGTCAGGCCCTGAAGGTTTCAGTGACACAGATTAAAATTTTGCAGCATGTTTGTAAGAATTTGCCAAGTTTCTTTTGGAAACAGAAACCTAAAAGGACTCCAAATACACAACAGAGAACCATAAACACACAGGATCTATGACACGACCTTGTTGTAGTGTTATTGTGTTATTGTGTTATAGTGTTACAAAAGTGTTGCCGAGTTTTTTTATTCTTTGGTATTTTTGGAGGAATTTTTGTGGCTTTATTGCAGAAGGTGCAACAAAGGCCCTATCCTCACCTGAACTGTGTTGCAGTTGGCCTTTAACCTCTGAGTCACAGGGACGCCGCTGTTGCCTAACATTTGTGATGGACACAAGAAATCGAGTGGGAGATGCTAACTGGGGGGCTCACAATGCATGTTTCTCACTCCTTTCAAAAAAATCTTTTCAAAACTTTATTTATTTGTATTTATCTGACTACTTATTCATCCAGAACAGCCATTTGAACACACTCTGCTCCATAACGCTCCATGGGGAGTGAAGCAACGCAATTTATTAACATTAATGATTTCAAGAACGACAGTGCTGAAGAAATACTTTGGCAGTTTTACATACTTTTATTTCTATGCGTTCCCCAGGCAAACAACACTTCAAAACCACCGATGATAGCCTTTCAACTCATTTAATAAAGGTATTGAATAGTTGCTTTCGTAAAGAGCGACTTCTTTCAGCTTGATTGTCTTCCTCCTCTGCCTTTAGTTGAAAGCTCATTGTTTGTTTGAAATTTGAGTCATATTCAGTGTCATTCAGCAAAAACAGAATGAAACCCAGCATGTTTGAAGTCACTGGAAAGTACAAAGTGTTCAGTCTTGACACAGTCGTCTCATCTTGGAATAGTTATCAAACGTCAGGCCCACTGAATTAATACATTTTTAAATCACATGTTCCTTGATTATAGAAGCCCGCAAGTAGCAGTTTTGGCTTTTCAAATAAACAAAAAAATCCTTGGTGCATGGACATGATATGATGGTTTAATGGAAAGGGGATGAACTGGACAGAGAGCAACTCTCACTGAGGGTTTTTTTTTCTTCAAACTTTTTTAAACCAAAGTTTCACTTCTCTCTACTAAAGACACGTCACCGGCTGAGCACAATGCTGGCTTTCTTCGTACAACTTCCAAAGAACTAATCCACTCATTTGACACTTTAATGGTTAATAGTGAAATCCTGTCAGGGTCCACTGGGATAACATCTTCACCTACACAAAAGTCTCATAATGATGCATAAAATGGGACGTCATTATATGAAATCTTTCAATATTACACTTTGAGTTATATGCTAAGCTTTTTTGCTTCATAGTGCAAAGAATTTGTTCTTGATGAAGTTTTTTGTTTCTTACTGCAAATTGCATTTCTTCCAAGAGTGCACAGTTCGACTTTGTTCAGCCTGAGTGCCGTGTGACCACATGGTTCAGTGTCACTGGCATTTGAAAAAGCATGTGATTTCCGTTGTTTGGTTTCAGTGTTTACAGTCAGTCTGGAATAGTAATGTGTTTATTTCACAGTGGGTCAGTGCACACATACTATTATGTGTAATGTTTGGTTTGGAGAAGAGAGCTGAGTAAGAGTTTAAGGTGCTGCCCCTAAATGTCAGGTTGTAGCCTGAATGTATTCTTTCATTTTCTCTTGATTCCCCATGGCTTTTTGTTGCATCTTTTAAACCTCCTACTTATTCTTTCCCGTCACATGCACTCAAAGCTTTAATGTCCTTGGTAGGTTTCCAATGATTTGCTAGTTCAATACATACATTTAATTGTGAAACACGAGCACCCTCTACTGGTCAAATGAATAATGTGCAACGAAGAGAAAATCAACTACACTTCCTCAACAACACTCCTGACATTTCCAGTATTTCCTAGTTTATGACAGATTATGCCTTTTCTGTATTTATAATGTACAACTTTCTTGCTGCGATGCAGGATATTACAGATTAACATTAGATATATCAAATATTTTTTCCAGCATTTTCATTTCCCAAGTGAATTTAACACACCATTATATAATAAGATATAGCAGAACAATAATGTTGCACCAAGTATTTGCCATGTTTTCTGAAGTTATGTGTGCTTGTAGAGAACAGAGAACAACCCACTCAATATATCACCTTCCAGTCATAGATGGCATGGATACATACAGTACATTTTCCCTCTTATGTGACTGATTCTCAAAACACTGGCTGTGTACCGGCTACTTAGCCTGAAGCATGATGAGTGCCATTTTAGTGCGCTAGAGATCAATCACCGTGTTGTTTTTACTTCATCCTTACAGTCAGTCGTCTCTGAGGTAAAATCCCCTGTAAACCATGGGTCAGGATACATTTCAGGACTCACAATGTTATTATAAGACTAATCATAGCATCCTCTCTAGTTATGACATTTCATATGTTCCACATGTAAACCCTCCTAGCAGGTGGACAAAGACGGAGGAATCAACACAAAAGGGGGAATTTCCAAGTATTAAAGGATTTTACAACAATAATAATAATAATAAAAAAGAAAAAAAGTCTCAAAGGAAAAGTTCAATATTTTGGGAAATGCACTCATTTTCCTTTTTGCTGGGTGTTAGATGAGAAGATTGATACCGCTCTCATGTCTGTTTGTTGAATACAAAGCCTGTAGCCAGCAGCTGGTTAGTGTATCAGGAAGTCACTGCTCTCGGACATGAAAAAGTTCTGTACATCATCCAGCCTCATTTTTGACCTGCAGACGTTTCAAATTCTTAACATCTTACTCTTGGCAACAAAGCAAAAAAAAAAAAAAAAAGTGATTTTCCCAAAATGTTGAGCTTTTGGTTTAACAGTTCAGTTACACTTATTGACAAATCAAGAGTTCAAGCTCAGGAGTAGCACACCTCAGAGGGTGATGTGTCCTCAGATTTGTCACCCTGAATACATCAGGTTAAAATCACACGGTGGTCTTATGTCTCACATAAAAACCTGCAGACTTTTGACCATTGGTGGGACATGGTTTAGAAATGATGGTTAAGAGCTTTACGTCCCCTTAATGGAACTAGGATGTTGCATTTAAATGAAAAATAATTATTTTTGTGTATTTTAAGCCCTGCTATTGGTGTGGCTCTATGGCAAGCAACATCAGTCTGTTGGTTGTTCCACCACTTTTGTCCAGACTGAAATATCTCTAACTATTTAATTAACAATCAGAACATTTTGTACAGACATCAGGTGATGAAGTCCACTGACTTTGGTGATCTTTTGATGTTTCCTCAAGAGCAATTTTGGTTTTTAAATGAAATGTAGCCAAAGTTTTGCCGTGACATATGGCACACACATTAATTTCCCCCTCAGGAGGAACTGTAATAACTTTGGTGATTTCTTAACTCTTCATCCAGAGCCACCATTAAGGGAAAAAAAAAAAATGTAATTTTAATCTTCAGCTTTATCATCTTTTCCAATTAAAAATGGATGATGACACTCTCAGCACATTTCACCTGTTCACAGCCTGTGATCAGTGCTATTTTAGGGAAATACAATATGCACACACATGCAAATAATCAACCACAGCTAGAATTTCACAAGGAATTTGCTTGGGTGTTGTGGTACCTAACAGTACGTAAAATTAAGAGTCATTAATATAAAATACACTTTAAAATAAGAAAAACAATTGTTTAAATGAAGAGGATGAAATGCCCAAAATACTGACTAATAAGAATGTGCAAATGTTCACAGTGTAAAGATAAAGGAATGCAGATGTGCGAAAATAAAAAATATTTGCAGAGATGTGTGTTATTGTTCCGCGTCAAATCAGATGTGGAGACTTTGATTTTAATATACAGTAAGAGTCTGTTTCAGTGGGGCTCCTGGTTCTTGTTGATGAGAACAGCTGCAGTCTCTTACTTTAACTACAGATCTGTTGGATCTAAAGTGTGCATTCATACTCAACGTGGTAAATAAAGTGTAAAATTAAATATACAAATATTCCCCAGAGACCAGCTGTATAACTACAGCAGTTAGACTGATTAACTGTACAAACCTGTTCTTTTCACAATATCTGCAAATCTGTAAAACCAAAGGTAGAATGTAAGACTGGTTAGTGACAAAGTGAAATGTTACATACAATAGTGCATAATGCTTCTTATATACAGTAGTTTCTGTCAGTCACCTGACAAAAAAAAACAAACATCAAACAGGTTTCCCTCTCCTTCAAAATCCCCCTTGTAAGTCATCCTATCCTTGATGGTGTCACACTCAAATTTGTCCCAATGGCTTCGCTGACCTATGTCGTTTGGGACATTACAAAAGAAGGCATTCCTACATTTTGAATATACATCCTAATGTTATATTCAAAATATAAACTTTTTATCAAAAAGATTATATTTTGATTAGTGACTCTACAGCTGTCAAAATAAATGTGGCGGAAGAAAAGTATATTTGTCTCCAGATATATTGGAATAGAAGTAAAAGCATAAAATGGAAAAAAAAATACCTCAAAATTGTACAAGTACAGTAATACTATCACTTCCTCAACACTATTTTTCACTAAATGTGCTCATCTTGTGAATCAAGACAAAAGTGAAATGTGTACAGTGAATATATTTTAATACAGAGCGATGAATTGGAAATGTATATCAGAAGTCATGGAGACTAGCAACAGAGAGAGTTTTTGGCGATTGGATGCCATCGATGTGAAGCTTCGTCATTAATCACTGGCCTTTATGAAGATAAGAGATAGAACAGTATCCCCTGAAGTCTAGATGCTGATGGTGGTGGAGTAAAGCCAGCAGGTGGTTGATGGAAACTCAGTTGAATCTCCTCGAACAGTCTGGAGGTAATGGTGACGATGGCGAGTGGTGGGTTGCACAGTAGTAGGTGGAATTACTGTGATATATAAAGAACTGTGTCTGAGGACTGATTGGCTCCAACAAAGAACGTTCTTTGGGCGTGGTGACGTCAGAATTGTGGAAGTCAGGACAGAAGTTTAGAGCGAGATGAAAGCAGGAATTCACCACAGAAGAATAAAAGGCGAAATATGAAAGAAAAGATCTTATTAACCTTTCGCTGAAGCTTCATCACAAATCAGCCTGTGAGGACTGCATTACTATTAAAGATTTTATGACTGTTTGGGTTTATCTGAAGAGTGATAAAAAGAAGACTTTTTGATGCTATGATTACGTAGTTTCACAGGTATGTGTGTTCTGTACACCTTAAAGTGCTACGATGTTCCTCGATTAACCCTTGATAGGACACATGATTCGATACCCACCCAATGAAACAAATGCTCTTGTTTTTTACTTTCTTTGACACACTCTCACACATAACCACACACACACACTTACAATGGCAAATCTTGCATGAATAAAGTCTCTTCTTTCTTTACCTCATAGATGAAGTTAGTGACTCACTTGCATATTTATTCCTTCATTCTTTCCTTCATTTATTTATTAATTAATCAGTTTTTTGTTAGTCTGCCTCTGTCAATACCAACAATACCCTCAATGAGAGAAATCAGTGCATTCTTTTTCAGGAACGTGATCACATTGACACAGTTACACATTTCCAACTGGAAGCTGTCCAGTACAACCATACTCTGAGCTGTTGGCCACTGAGCGGCTCCACTGGAGTAATCAGGGTTAAGGGCCTTGCTCAAGGGCACCTCCGCTCTACCTTTCACTTTCCTCACCCAGATTTATCCTGCCAAGGATAGGCTTGCTTCTCTTAACCTTTAGGTCACCGCTACCCCTTCACGCATATAACAGTGTTCCCCACACATAGACTTTACTTGGGTGGGCCGCCCAGGTATATTAACGGCCACCCAAGTATATTTGGCGACTCGTTTTATCATTGTTTAACTTTTATTTTGTTTATCTGTCTGAGAGAACAACATCATCCGCAATTAACTAGTAGACATCTGGCATCTGGCATCGCTCTACACCTCCCGTCTATTGACATTTGCACAGAGAGCGAGAGAGATGTTCTCTGGTATTAAGTCCCTGCTGTAAAAACACTGATCAGGGGAACTTGATCGCCATATTATCAGAGGTTTTGAAGCACAGAGGCTTTTTGCCTGTGTGGAGAAAATTCCAGTCAGTAGTTATCAGACTGAAGTCATCATGACTCAACATATTGATACCACTTCAGAAAGGCAAGGCAGTCAATGAATTCCAAAGTGCTTTACAGGGGCATAGAAAAACTTCAGATATAAGACATTAAAAGTGCACTGTAATTCTGGGGAAGAAGTTTTAAGAGGAGAGAAAAGTCTTCACTGATTGATTTTCTTGACTGAATAAACTGAAGAAACAACCTGTCCTCAAAGGACAACACAATTTCATACTGTTTTACTGTATTTATATTTGGAGGACTCTTGTAAGTAGCTACCTTTCTGGTTTTAAACAATGTTTTGGGGACCTTATTTCCCTCAAGGATGGTTCATTTATGTGCAAATACATCAAATAACATTTTCTGACTATTACCTCAATAATATTGTAAATATTAGCTGTCTGAGATTTAAAAAGTCATCTGCCATTAGCTTTCTTATGAGGAATTTGGGGGACAGGAATTGCACGTAACAAAGAGTGTCAGTTATGTCCATATTAATGTAAAAAACAAAATACAAGTATGTGTAATGATATTAATATGATCATTTGAACCATCCAAACACCTTCCCTAACATGACACATTGTGTCATCAAAGTATAACACTTGTGGCTTTGGTAACCAATAATCTTAATTAAGTGTTACAAGGACATTATGTATTCATTCATTAGTATTATTATGAATGCAAATTTGGAAAATATCTTTAATTTTTAAACAAACTGAAGAAAGGCTCTTGGCCACATTTACTCAACTGTATACATTATAGAGAGGTAGTCATTGAATTAATTAGCAAATAATATAATGCCACACAAGTATCGACGTTTACGTTAAATGTAATGTTGTGTTGTAACATTGCAAGTTCATTATCAACAGTATAGGTTGCGCTGTGTTATAAACAGAAGAATATATGAAATTGGCAAGAAAAGACTGATAGAGGTTTCTATTATTAATTGTAGTGTAGTGCGATGATAAACAAAAGCATTGGTCCAGTTATTCAGTCATATATGTAAAATGTTTTTGTACGTTTTTCATCTATTTCATCAAATGATTTTACAGTCGCGATCCTTATAGGCCCAATCTTTAATTTTCTAATTATTTCAATTAAAGTAAAAACAAATCAGTTAATTCAACTTCTCAACATTTCAAAAACATTTAACAGCAACAAAAACTTGAATAACTTGCATGTAGTGATCATCTAGTGTTACATGTTGTTTTACCTTATTTTTAAGTGGGGAAAAGCACATTTTTGTTTTTATGGATAGCAGACCAATAAGCACCTTTGATTACTCATTCTGTTTTTCAACTTGCCCCTGATTTGTACATCTTGTGACATGTTGGTGTATGGCACAGTTAATATCAGTCATATTCACAAAATACCCTACTGTTCTTTTTTCTAACAGCTAAAACAGACAGTAAGCAGGTCAAGGCTGACATTGAGGACGTAACGCCGTTAGAACAGTCTCCAGAGGACACTTCTACAGATGCTGCTCCCTCTTCCCAGCCTGTTGCTGAGCCAGCCACACCACTGAGCCACACTCAAGAAAAACCAAAGGAGCAAATCAATGGTGGTGATGTGTCTAAGCAGGAATCTGCAAAATCAAATCCCTGTATACCACCCAACCCAGCAAAATCTAGTCCAGCTCCAGCTGCACAGTCCCCATCCACCTCAACTCCCAGACATCATGAAACAGGGGCCCTAATGGTCACTAAAACCACATATGTCATACCAAAGAAGCAATCTGTACCCCAGCCATCTTCCAGCCACGTGTCAGCCTCGGCAACATGCCAGAAGCCTTCATCAGCCCCGACACTGCTGAACGAAACCAGAAATCTGCCGGTGCCACCTGCACCAAGTGCTCCATCCTCCAGACCCTCTCAACCCAATAACCAGGTCCGACAGAGCATCCAGCGCTCCCTCACCAGCATCCTGTTTAAAAGGTTAGAACTGTCCTACAGGCTTGTACAGTGTGGGTTTTACACACATATATATATATATATATATATATATATATATATATATATATATATATATATCATATAAACATAGATTTTGGAAATGATCCAATCCACATGCTATAAATCTGCTATAAATCTGCTAAAACTCTGCGAGGGTTTTCTTCACTAATAACAACGCTATTTTCATCACATTGTACACACCAGGAACTTAATTGTGGCTTTTGCAGTTTGTCAGAGCAGTGATTCACAACAAATTTGTTGACTAACTGCCTTTTCATTTCTCAAGGGTGTGTGATTGTGAGGATTTGGAGATGACTGAGAGTGAAGTTGCAAAGCTTGTTGCGAGCATTGAGATGGAGATGTTTGACATATTCCGCAACACAGACAGCAAATACATGAACAAGTACAGAACTATAATGTTCAACCTGAAAGACCCAAGAAACAAGGTTTGTTCAAAGTTGATAAAACTCATCTGTTTTGTGATTTAGTAAGTCATAGTTATTTATGTTTTTTAGCAAACTGACAGGATGTGGGTTCTCTCTAGGGCTTTTTGTATCGTGTTGTTCGTGGTGAGATCAGTCCCTTCAGACTGGTCAGGATGAGCCAGAAGGATATGCAGGCTATCAAGGCATCGGAGCCCAGTGCAAAAGACACAACCCAGGTAGTGTAATAGATATTAAAATCAACAACCGACAAAAAACATGTAAAAGATATCTTATGGTATGTAAAAAGATATTGTATGAATATTATATTTTCGTCTTCCATTACTTGTGTTTATCTAGGTTAAAGATGCACCCGCTAGAGCGCCAAGTTTGCTGCAGAAGCCTGAAGCAGTGAAAGTTGATTTGCCCAGTTTAAATCCTGCTAGACCAGATAGAAGCAAGGTATGCATTTGCCTCATTTGCATTGTATTAGTGCCATATAAATATATATTGTCATTATATTGTCTATTATGCTTCATAGAAACGTTTATCATGAAAAGCCATGGATGTTATTTTTGTGATTTAAGTCTTGTTTGTGTTGGTTTATGCTGCTTCTCAGGAACAGAAAAAAAGTCCTCCTGCTCCTGCTCCTGCTCCTGCTCCTGCTCCTGCTCCTGCTCCTGCTCCTGCTCTTGCTCCTGCTCCTGCTCCTGCTCCTGCTCGGGCTCCCAAGACCAGAACAAGCCAGCCAATCCAGAGCAAGGCTGTACCAGATATTCTCGCCTGTATGCTTAAGGATACAACATCAGAGCACAAATCTCACCTCTTCGACTTGAAATGCAAGATATGCACAGGTGAATACTTTTTTTTTTACAATATTACCTAATGGCCAACCATTGTTACTTTTAGTTTTTCAAAGTAGATTCTTATTCTTTCCCAAAGGTAAAATATTTGCTGGGGACGAGGAGGAACCCACAAAGAAGAAGCCCAAGGTTTCTGAAACAAAAGATAAATATGAACCTGCTTGGAGAAAGTCTGTGGGAGATGATTCCCCTCTGCGAGCACCACCTGACTCACCAGACATGGATTCTCCAACATCATCCTTCATGGATCCTTCATCCCGCCTTATCATTGACTCTCCAGTGTTGACAATAGTAGAATCTCCTGCTTCACCCATAACGGATTCTCCAGCCTCCCCTACTTTAGAGTCTCCTGCTTCCCCTGTCATGGAGTCCCCTGCCTCCCCAACTCCAGAAACATCTAAAGCTTCTACAAAAAACAGAGCATATACACCAGTTGTGATTCCAGCAGTCTCCACAGTTACCATCACAAGGCGTGACCCCCGCACTGCGGCAAGCAGGTTCTCTGCTTCATCTAGTGGCACCCCTGGTCCCAGTAACACAACCCATAGCCATTCAGTCCCCTATGCTCCCCTGAAAGAGACAAGATCAGCCCTGCGTTCAGCACCAGCTTTTGCACTACCACCAACAAAAACAATACCTAAATCCATCTTAATGAAGCCAACTTCCTCTGCAGATCCCAGACTTTATGGCACATCCTCAAGGTATTTAAAGAACTGTGCAAGTATAAAGCACATGTAATACAATTGAATAATTCTACTTTGTTCTGTTTTAGGTAGTATATAGTTGAGCAAAATCAGTATATTGTGTGGATATGATTGTCATTATGTTGCTGTGGTTTGTGTGTCAGGACCGTGATATCTGAATCTCCAGCTGATGACGAGACTACTCATTTCTTGACTAAGCAAGACATAGTGTGGAAAGGCTTCCTTAACATGCTCACTGTCGCCAAGTTTGTCACCAAAGGATATCTGGTTTCAGGATCTGCTGAAAATCTAAAAGCGGTATAACACTAAACAATATAACTATTTCAATTTCACAGAGCTGTATCCAAAGGATCTGTCATTGTCATTGGTTTAACTGACAAGATATTAACAATATTTTTCCTTCTGTGTAGGATCTACCTGATACCATACAAATTGGAGGACGAATCATGCCTGAAACAGTGTGGGACTATGTTGCAAAACTGAAGACCTCTCTTACAAAGGCGAGCAACAGATATAGTATTTATTCTTGTGTCTTGCACAAAATATTGAAAATCAGTCATTTATATCTTCTTTTGTGTGTTTTTTGCTTATTAGGAGTTATGTGTGATCCGATTTCACCCTGCAACAGAGGAGGAAGAAGTGGCCTATGTTTCCCTATTTTCCTATTTCAGTAGCAGAGGTCGTTTTGGCGTGGTCGCCAATAGCAGCCGTTCTATCAAGGATTTATACCTCGTCCCACTCAGTGGACAGGAATCGATCCCATCCATACTACAACCTCTTGAAGGACCAGGTGAGATAATGCTTTGACTACCAATAATAGTTTTATGTTTGCCTTATTGGGCTTAGACAAACATCTGTAATAACACCTCTAAGTCTCAACACTAACAGCTTATATTCAGGCTGCAATATCTCACCAAATAAATCACCTTTCAACTATTTTAATACCTTTTAAAAACTGAACTAAAAAAAAAAAAAATTAACAAAAATGTTTCTCTAATGATAGTAACCCACTTGTATAAAATGTCAACATTCTTTTTAAATAAAAGTTGAATATTCAATGAGAACTTTCAAAATTTCAAAGGTTCGATTCTTATTTTGATACCATCCTGCATTTAGGTTCCACACTGAAGCCCATATATTTGTTGGATCTGAATAATTATCTAACCTTTCTGACAGAAAATTGTTAGTCAAGCATTAAGAAAAAACTGTGAGTAATCTTTAATAGGGTTTGTTCTATTGATCTTTTTATCTCACTTTAATTTCACAGGGCTTGAAAAAAAACGGCCTAATCTTCTTCTGGGTCTGGCAATCGTTCAGAAGGTAAAACGTCCAGGAAGCTTCCCACAAGAAATTGAGGAGAAGAGACCCAAAGTTCATATGTCCAAAGACCCTATGTGGATCCCAAAACCTCCAGTCCTCTATGGTTCTGATAAATTGGAGATGTTCCAACCCTACGATCCAGAGACTCCTGCTAACACCACCCCTCCCGGTTCCCCATCTTGTCCTGGGTCACCATCAGAGTCTTCCTCTTCCGACTCAGTTACCATACCGTCTCTTTTGACTTCCGTTGGAGCAAAACCTTCTCATTCTACCTCAGCCACTGTTGCCTCAACTCTTACCACCTCTAATATCATCTCTGACATGAATCCTCCAACAGAATCCAGTGAGAAGACACCACTGCAAACAATCTTAAAGAGTTTGTTTGGCACTCAGCAAACTGACTCCATGGTCACCTCTGACGGAAGTTCTACAACAACAACAACAACAAAAACAACAACAGCAGTTGGTGGTAAGAAGCGTCCAGTGTTTTCTCAGGTGTCTGGAGCAATGATAGACCCAATTGTCCAGCAGTATGGACAGAAATCTAAAGTCAAAGAAATAAAAGAAGAGGAAAATGACTTCGACCGACCATATGATCCAGAAGAGGAGTATGATCCAGCAATGGGATATGGAATGGTTGATGCACAGAGCATAGAAAAAACTAAGGCAGATGGCCCTGCAGGATCAGGCTTTGAAGACGATGATGTGGCCTATGATCCAGAGGACGAGACTATCTTTGAAGATATTCAAAGTGATATTGGGGCAAAGCCTGCTGTTCCAACTCAAATGTCAGATCCTCCATCATGCCCAATCCCAACTTCCACCCAGACTACAATGCCAGCACCCACTTGCTCTCCAGCACAAACTTCTTCACCAGCTGAAGTAACGCAGAACCTTCCAACAGGAACTGTGGTTGTCTCTGCTGCAACACTAACTGAACAACAGCGGATGCTTGAGGAGCTCAATAAGCAAATTGAAGAGCAAAAACGGCAGTTGAAGGAGCAGGAAGAGGCATTGCGTCAACAGAGAGAGGCTGTGGGCATGTTCATGGCTCACTTTTCTGTTTCAGATTCCCTGATGTCCCCCCCACAAAAACCTGTGCCTCTCAGTCAACTGTCATCTCTGCAGAGTGGTATAATGCAGACAGAGTCAAAGCCTTCAGAAATAACAGACAAGACCAGCAACCTTACAGAGACCGTGGACAGTTCAAATGTGGATTCACAAACTGCTAAGGTTGAAGAAACATCTGACATCTCTAATTTAGAAAATACAGATACTGTTACAGAGCAAGATGAAACACAGGAAGTTGTTAAGGAAAGTGACAAGTATTCCTCTGCTGGAGAGATCGAAGATTCTGATGTAGAATATGATCCTGAGGATGAATCACTTTTTAATGAAATTCAAGAGGATGTATTTCAAGGAGGCAGTACAAAGACTTGCGATTCATCTTTGTCTAGAACAGGGCATAGTACCAGCCACAAGAGCTCTCCTAAGACTTCATACCACAGCAGAAAGCGAAGGCTGTCACCAAAGAGGCGGAGTCATCGTGAAAGGGACCGCCATAGGAGTCCTTCAAGAAAATCACAGCGGCGTTCTCCTTCACATTCCCAGAGACATAGAGAAAGGGATAAACACAGAAGAAGTGAAAGGGACAGGTCCAGGCATAGCGCTAGAGACCAGTCTGAACGGCAGAGTCGTCATCGTAAAGACCGTACTAATCGTCGACATTCCCATGGACGTAGAAGATCCCCATCATCTCCTGGAAAAAACGATGCTATGTCACTTTCACCAACATGGCACAGACCTTCCCCTCAACTTAGTGAGAAATCACTTATGTCAGTTACTGTTAAAAATGACCCTGATGGACATGAGTTAAAATGTAACCTTGTTGAGAGCCCTGATAAAGACTGTTCACCTAGTTCACATGAACTTCTTCGCAATGTGAAGCTTGAGATTTCAGAACTGCCAACATCCCAGGCGCTTCAAAATAATTCAGTCAGTGTACACGACAACACAGCTACAGGTTTTTCTACACAGTTGGATAAACCTTCTCAACAGGAAACCATGCTTAAAGACAAAGTTGAAAGCACAGTTCCTCTAAGAGAAATTGATCCACCTATTCGAGATTCTCCTCAGAGTCCTGATCCAGAGCCACAGTTTGTGAAACCTACCAGTATAGAAAAGCTTGACTGTATTAAGACTGAAGAAATAAGAGATCCTGAGACATGTACAAATGTTTCAGTGCCACTTGGTGGAGGTCCAATATCAAATGTTAGACATTTGGACTTTAGCGCCCTACATCTACAAGGTCCAGGTGTCAGAGGCCAAGGTATGATAGAGGCAGGCAAACAGATAGGAGGGGAAAGTCCGGGCTTGAAGCATCCAGAAATACTAGATCAGCTGGGAGGACATTTAAATCCTATCCCAGGTTTAGATATCCAGGGCTCAGGACCTGAAGTAGACGCTATGACAAAGCTTGCAGGATCTGGTATGAGTGGTCCAAATATTAGGAATCCAGGACCAGATATGAAAGCACTTGGACATTGGGGACCACAGATACATCTAAGAGAAACAGGAGGTAGATTCCAAGGGCCTGATATGAGAGGTCCAGGCATAAGCCCTAGTATTTGGGGTCCTGAACCACGCATACAAGGCCTAGCTATAAGCAGTCAAGAGAAATATGTGAGAGAACCAGGGACAGGGATGCAGAGTTCAGAGACACATATGGGCAAAGCAGGCCTTCACCATCACAATCCTGATAGAATTGGCTCAGAGCCAGTCATGAAAGGCTTTGGATTGAGGAGTTCAGTGCAACATATGGAAAGCTCTAGTATGCAAGGTGTGCACCCAGAAGTAAAAGGTACAGGCTCTGATGTGAGAAGCTGTGAAGCAGTAATGAGAGGACAGATGCTTTTACCAGATGTTCCAAACACATATATGGGAGGAACAGGTCTACAGAATGAGAGGAGAGATAAAATCATGAAGGGTCCTTTTTTGGATAGACCTGGTCATGACATAAGGGGCTTAGGCTCAAAGGAGCCTTTATTAGGTTTGGATCATCCTAGTGATCCATATACAAGGGGTCCAGAGATACAGAGTAGGGCTCCAGATATTATTGGTGGCGTTGAAGGCCAAAAAGAAAGAGGTGAAAGTCCACATACTGGCGGTATGGGTTCTGCTATGAGGGGTGGAGGTTTAAGAAATCCAAATCCAGATATAAGGAGCCCGTCTTTCAGAGAAAGACTTCAGAAACAATCAAGACATGATAGCAGTCCAGTTTTAGAGGATACAGGCCCTCGGAAAAGGGGTGTTCAGCCACATGGAAGAGACTTGAGTAGAACGGGTGGTGGTCGAGAAAGGAGTTTAGATTCACATACATCTGCAGGTTCAGAGGGTACAGTTCTAAGAGCAGATAGACTATCCCCGGCAATGACAGTTGACAGGCATGGCCCACAAATAATAATGGGTATAGTCAATAAGGGGCATGGCCAAGATATGGATGGGATGGGTGGCTCAGATGCAAGGGGTGATAGAAGTGAGTCCCATGCAAGGAGTGGCAGAGACATTGATGAAACAGGTCCAAATTGGAGGGATGCAGATATGCAAGAAAGAACCATACAGGGTCTACGGCTAGAGAGGAGAAATGAACAAATGGGTCAAGAAGTCAGAGATCCCATTCCAAACTCTACAAATTCTGATTGGGGAGGTCGAGGGCCAGGTTTTGTTGGTCCTGATATGAGGGGTCAGATGAGTCAAAATAAGGAGCAGGGTCCACAAATGAGGGATTCAGATTGGAGTGTCCCAGGATCAGACATACGACATCACTGGAGAGGGCCAGATGGGGGAGAATCAAGTCCAGTCAGTGGAGGGCCTTTTAGTCAAAATGAATGGAGAGTCCATCAACCCGATAGGACAGGTTCAAATGTGGAGGACCTGAGGCATGAGATAGGAGGACCAGGTGGTCTGACTTTCATGGCACCAGGACTTGAGAGGAGAGGATCTAATATCGAGGTCCCACCACATAACAGGAGAGGACCTGAAGGTCCAGATTTCAGGAGACCAGTGCCTGATGGAAGAGGTCCAAATAATGACAATCCCGGACCTGACCTGAGAGGACCAGGGGGTCCAGAGTTTGTAGGACCAGGCTTTGAAAGGCGAGGTCCACCCATGGAGGGTCCTGGGCCTAACAGGGGAAGATCAGCAGGTCCAGATTTCAGCAGACCATGGCCTGAAAGGAGAGGTCCTGATATAGAAGGTTTTGAGAATGACATGCAAGGACCTGGAGGTCCAAACTTCAGGGAACCAGGACCTCATATGAGAGCTTTATCCATGGAGGGCCCTGGGCCTGTCAGGAGAGGACCTTTAGGTCCTGATTTCAGAGGACCAGGACATGAAAGGAGAGGACCAGGAGGTCCAGATTTCAGGAGACCAGGGCCTGAAAACAGAGACTTGTCTATGGAGGGTCCTGGGCCTGACAGGAGGGGATCTGGAGGTCCAGAGATCAGAAGACAAGGGCCTGACAGGAGAGGTTTTTCTATGGAGCATCCTGGGCCTGACAGTAGCCGACCTGGAGGTCCAGATTTTAGAGGGCCAGAGCCTGACAGGAGAAATGTATCTATGGAGGGTCATGGGCCTGCAAGGAGAGGGCCTGGAGGTCCTGATTTTAGAGGACCCGGCCCTGAAAGGAACGGACCGGGAGGTCCAGATTTTAGGGGACCGGGGCCAGAAAGCAGACACCTGTCTATGGAGCACCCTGGGCCTGACACAAGAAGTTTTTCGATGGAGCACCCAGTGCCTGACAATAGAAGACCTGGAGGTCCAGATTTCAGAGGACCAGGGCCTGATAGGAGAGTTCCAGCTATGGAGGCTCCAAGAGCTGACAAAAGAGGACCAGGAGGTCCAGATTTTAGTGGACCAGGGCCTGATAGGATAGGTCATGCTATAGTTGGTCAGGGACCTGACAGAAGAGGACCAGAACATGAAAGGAGAGGTCCAGCAATAGAGGCTCCAAGACCTGACAGAAGAGGACCAGGAGGCCCAGATTTTAGTGGACCAGGACATGAAAGGAGAGTTCACACCATGGACAGTCAAGAGCCTGACAGGAGAGGACCAGGAGGTCCAGATTTTCATGGACAAGGATCTGAAAGGAGAGGTCAGGTCATGGATGGACCAGGACATAACAAGAGAGGACAAGGAGGTCCAGACATAGGAGGGTGTGATTGGAGAGGTCCCCCTATGCAGGGTCAAGAGCCTGACAGGAGACGATCCGGAGATCCAAACACAGGTGGACTGGGTCCTGACAAGAGAGGACCGTATGTTAGGTATGTTAGGTTAGTACCGAGGCCTGAGCAAACTGGTCCAAATATGGAAGGTCCAGGGCCTCGCACTAGAGGACATGGAGAACCACACTTAAGGGATTTTGGGCCAGAAATTGGACATCCAAATATGGAGGGCCCAGGGCTCGACAGGAGAGGTTTAGATATCAGGGGACAAAGACTGGAAAGACCAGATTCTAGTATGGAGGGTCCAGGGCCCAACAGGAGAGGTCCAGAAGGTCCAAACACGAGGAGACCAGGGCTTCAGCACCCAGGTCCAAATGTTGAGGGCCCAGTGCCTGACAGGAGAGGTCCAGAGGGTCCAAATTTCAGAGGACCAGGGCCAGATAGAAGACCTCCAAATATGGAGGGCCCAGAATCTGATAGAAGAGGTCCACACTGGGGAGGGGCTGACTTTGGAGGGTCCGAACCTATCCAAGAAATCCCAGATAGAGAGGGTCCAGAACCTGATAGAATAGGTCGAAATTTGTGTCCAGGGCCTATGAGGAGAACCGTAAGAGTTCCAGGACCAGATATAAGCACTTTCAATCAGGGAGAGAGATGGAATGGGCCAGACTTCAGGGGCTCTGCTCACGATAGGGGAGGAACAGACACAGAGCAACAATGGTCAGATGGAAGAGGGCCCAATATGGAGGGTATAGGAAATGAAAACGAATGTTCAGGAGATAATTGGAGAAGACATGGCAGGGGTCGAGGTCCTGTCCGGGGTCACCCAGATATGGTATGCCCAGGGCCCAGTAGAGAAGGATCTGGAAGTGAATGGAGAGAGCCTGAAGGAGGGGGTAATGGGCCAAACAGATGGGGGCCTGGTCCATTTTTTAGAGGGGTAAGAGATCCAGAAAATAGAGAACATGGCCATGATAGAAAAGGTCTAGACATAAGAGAACCAGGATCAGATATGAGAGGGGGCCCTGATATGAGAAATGACTCAGGGCAGCAAGACTTCAGGGGTAATGTGAGAGGACCAAACATGGAAGGACGAGGTGCTCATAGGGGAGGCCGAGGCTTTATGAATTCATGTCCTAACAGAAGAGGATTTGAGACTGAAGGTCTTGATAGAAGAGGCCCCAGAGGTCCAGAATTAAGACACCAAGGTTTTCCAGGGACTGATGGGAGGTTTTCAGATTGTGAGGGGCTAGGATCTGAAAGGCAAGGTGTAGACATGGAAAGCCCTCAAAACACAGGTTTTGATGATTTTAGGAGAGAAAGGAGAGGTTCAGACATGAGAAGGCTACGGCCTGACAAAACTGATATGAGGGGCGCAGCACCTGAAAGCTTAAAACATGGGCCAATCACTGAGGGCCCACGGTTAGACTCAAGGGGATTTGAGCCATCATCACCTCATTTTAATAGTCCTCATCAGGTTGCCAGATTCCAAGGTCCTAGTAATCCACATTCTGCACAGTACAGTGGGCCCCCAGGTCCAGCTCAAAACAGTGGAGGCCCTGGCTTTGACAGCCCACAAAATCAGCAAGCAGTAAAACCCCAGAGACACAGAGGTGCCTTACTTCCCACTCCAACAGAAGGTCTCATACGCTTCCCAAATCGTGTAATGAGCAATCCTGGTGTCTTCAGCCCGAAACAAAAACAAATGGGTCACTCAGTTGACAGGGAATGGACTAGAGGTAGACCAGTGAGTAGAGAAAGAGAGTTGGTCAAAGGGCAAAGACAGCCGCAGGAGAGAAGTCCTGCTGGTGGAGAAGGAATAAAAGAAGAGGGAAATGAAGCTGGTAAACAAGGAGAAACCAACAGTAATGGAAATAAAAGCAATGTCAAGCCAAGTTAGACCCGGGGACCTCTCAGCACAGTAAGGCTGATCTATAAAAATGCTTAGTATCACATTGGATAGAGATCCTACAGCGTAACAACACACTGAATGTATTTCTATTTTTTTCGAGGAAAGTGGCTGTCCATGTCTTATTAAAATTTCAGCATGACCAACGTCATGCAAAAGTTCAAACGTGGCTTGATATGTAAATGCTCAGAGATATATGAGTTCCTTTATGCTCCAGTTTTTTTTTGCTGTATTAAAAGTAGATTTGTTTATTTTTGTCTTTTGTTTGTGACTAAAGGCCACTTAAACTCCAGTGATCATTGTAAATTTAACTACACAATGTTTTGTACAGAAAATGTACAGTTTTTTTTTTTTTAACATAGTGTCAGTACAGTAGCCATGATCTGGCTTTTATATTCTTCTGCTGATAAAACAATGGCTTGTTTGATTGTTTAGAATGCAAGAAGTCAATAAAAACAAGACATACCTTTTTTAATTTGTATTAAGTCTGATTTTGTCATTGATATTTGGATTCATGGATTGATTGCTATGTGACTAGTAAGTACCAAAATCTGTAACATAGAAAACAAAAGAAAATTCATAGTCAAGTACAGTTTAGAGGTACAATTGAAATTGAAGTGGTTAATGACACACTGTAGTATCTTTTACAAGAGAGACTGGCGTCTCTTTAGACACAATGCTTGGACTTGATTGTTTGGAGATAAGTTTTCAAAAGCTGCTACATGGAGCTTTCATTTTTGTTGACTCTGGCGGCATCTTTCGACTAAAGTGGCATGAGCACCACCGCTTCCTGCATTTATTTTATTTTATTTTTAATTTAATTTTTTTTTTTTCATGGTATGTTAATGGCATGGCAATGAGATACTGTATTTTTGGCCATGTAAGATTTATTGCTAAAATATGACTGGTGAAACAAAGTAAACAGACTCAGAGCAGCTTCTTTCCCTAAAGTGCAAGATCCCTTAATTTATCCTCAGCACTCTACATGCCAAAAAATATGGATTTAATTTTATGATTTATACAGCCTGGGTAAGTCAAAATTCAGCCTGGTGACATGTATTAAGAATAACTACAACAACATTGCAGAAATAACCCATCTTCTCACTGATGGTCTTGTTTGCATATAGGCCAGATAGAGTCATCAGCGTTAAATTGAGACAGTTTCATATCCACTCAAGAGTTCTTCGTGTAATTAATATATGATTAATATATCCATTGGTGGAAGATGCTCAGATTTTTAAATTTGAAAAAGTCATAATAATAATGCAAGTTACAACAACAGTGTAAGAGTGCTCCATTAAGTTTGTTCAAAACTTTTACATACAAGTACAGGAAGCAAAATGTACTTAAGGTAAACATTGTGCAGGAAAAAGTGCTATTATTGGTTTGGTTGGGTTGTGGTTTGGTAGGTAATCTATAATTGTAATGATTCATAATATCTTATCAGCTAATCACGTGCTTTGTATTTAAAATGTTAATCTAAATAATTGCAGTCAAGTAAAAAGTAAAATATTTACCTTGAAGTGGAGTAGAAATATATAGAAGTGTGAAACATAAATACTCAAACACTTTAAAATTGTTCTAAGGGACAATGTATGAGTCACATTATTACAATTATTCACTGAATATATTCATTTGAATAGTTAGTATAAACAACAACATGTATTATTATGGGAGACTCCATATTCACAATCCTTTTTTAGAAATGTGTACCAGTCTGTTGGGTTTTACTTACCCGGGTTAAAACGCCAGCCAGAGCAACAAAGATTTTATGGTTTTGACACACATTGTGGCATAATACCCATTCTAGGGAAATGGCTCTTGTATATTATGCAGATTATTGGGCAATAAAATCTTGAGTCATGAAAGAGCAGCATGCTTTGTCTTGGAGTGAGTCATGTTCTCACTATAATACTGGCTATTTGGCACAAGAACTGTCTTTTAATTAAGGGGTCTTAAGGGCTCTTGCTGTGACAATAAAGTGTGGATAGACATTAAGTGAGAGAGGAAAAGGGAGAGAAAGTCCTTGCAAGAAAATCTGTTAGTTGACGACTTGTGTCTGCCTGTAGCAATATTGTTCATCATCCTCCAAAGCCACCTGCAGAGCTCATGTCTCACCAAAGGGGGGCGACAGCATTCAGTTGAATCTTTAGTCCTGTTTCAGGCACCACAGCATCCAGCAAGGAGTTGATATCAGTCTGCCTTTGGTAATTGCAGTGGTAACATGTAAGTAAATGCATTAACTCAAGTAATATGTTTAACTACAACTACCGGTTATTAGAAAAAAGAAACATGAAGTAACATTTTGAACTTTCATATGTAATAAAAGTATTTTTACATTGCAGTAATATTGCAAATCTGAATACTGCTCTACCCCTGGATATACTTTTACAAATTGTTCTTAAGCTGCAGTGAAATATTTTAACCTCAAACTATGTCTTGTTATAGCAGATAACCATTGTCAGACATCAACTACAAACTAAATGTCTGCTCCATGAAAGCCCTCTGTAGTAACTGTCAGATAATTAGGCCTATAGGGCCACATTTCCCTCTGAAGTGCAGGGATGGAATGTTACCTTAAGGTATCTTAAGTAAAATTTTGAGGTACATGTACTTTTATCGAATATTTTCCATTTTCTGCTACTTTATACTTCACTACACTCTAAAGGCACTCTTTAATACATTAGATTTATTTGATAAGTAGTTATTAGTGACTTTACAGATTGCATGCTGCATCAAAGCCCAAGTACCACGTTTATGATATGATATAGGCTAATTTATTGGCAATCGGATAAAACAACAACAACAAATAAATAAAAAAATAATTGATTGTAATAATCAGAAAAATACTGTATATCTGATCTGATAATTGGCAGACCCATAGTATTTAGGTTTTATTTATGAGGATTATTTCAACACTGGTTGTTCAAAATTTTGACACAAATATTTTCAGTTTTACTGCAAATGAATATCGGTCCCAAATATCTGTTTTACCTCTCCTTGATTTCTAATAATCAGTATCGGCCCTGAAAATGTGACCTCCAGTATACAGTCAATGCATACATGTAAATGTATGTGTAATTTACTTTTACTTGTACTTTTGATACTAGAGTACATTTAATAGCAGATAATAGCATTTAATAGCAGATATATTTTTTATAATGAACCTTTTATCGATTTTCAAGAAACAATTACACCACACAAAGACACAAAGAAGAGAAATAACAACACAGCAAACAACGTGAGGGACAATAATAATAAAAATCAACATAAAATAACAACAATATTAATGACATACAAGGGCAAACACATTGTTATCAGTCCTGACAGCAGACACATTATTACTGTATTAGTATACAATTAAAGTAGAATACAATGCAAATAAGTACAAGCATCAGATTTGTACTAAGGTAATGCAGTAGTTGTAAATGCTGTATGTATGTAAGGCTCCCTCTAGTTTGCGCTGAACTACTTGACTAAATGTTAGTTTCCTTACTGCTTTTTTAAAAAAGTTGTAAAATATTCCGAATATTGTCAGTTATTGTCAATATTGTTAATATTGTCAATATTGTTAATATTGTATTTATCAGTTTTCTGTCCGAGCGCAGCGACATCCGGCCGTTGGAGACGTTGGGTCAGTTAGGTTAGCTGGGTCAGTCAGGTTAGCTAGCTCAGTCGATCAACGAGTCAAGAAAGTGGCATCAAAGTAAGTTAAAGACCCAAAAGTAAGGTCAGTAGAGAGAGCTGAATTATAACATCAACTGCAGCTTATTTAGGGTCTAACTCTTACAAACTGGGCGATATAATAATTGAATGTTAAGTAAGTTATGGTGTTTATTTTCTATTTTAAAGATAGCCAGGTTTTACCCAGATTGTAACGTTAGCCGACGTTCTTAATGTACTAGCTTAAAATCACTCGTTTGCTTATTTACATTCAGGTGCTAGTTAGCTTTTGCAGTCACGAACAATTCAAAGTTCACCACTGATAATGATGTCTGTTTCATGTTTGTTTTTTCTAACTTACGCTCATAGATACCATTTTAATAATTGTAATAACTCGCACCGTATCTTGGGTACATCACATCGTAGTTATATGGCCTGTCCTGGTGGAAACGTGAGACAGATAACGATTTTCCTCATTTCCATCCCCTCACCAGAGTAAAGGATGTCCTCCTGGTCCTCAGCTGGTAAAACCACCTATGTATCACCTTCACATGAGGTGATTTTGAGCCAAGGTGGATGTTTGACACATAATCGTGAGCAGACGTTGGGAGATGAGCTTGGTGTGATGGAGATGTCAGAGGTTGAATACACACACCTTCAGCACCTTTTCCAGGCACATGTGGAGGCACAAGCTGCGCCTCCAGATGGGCCAGATTCCAGCTCTTCCCCTGCGACAGTGATGGTTAAAGATGCCACTGGATCCACAGTGATTTCTCCCTTCACAACCACCACTCAAGCTATTGATCTATCAACGTCAACTGACGGACACTGTCTGGTGTTTCCAGTGGAGAAGACGCCAGCTTCTTACGGAGAGGTCCCAGGTTTTGTGCTGGCAAGAGTCAGAGGTGAAGACAGTTCGACTGAACCACACGCCAAAAGCAGGTCATCTTCACAGAATAGATCAAGATCAGCTGCGAGAGTTTGCTTGGAGAAACGGTTTAACACCATGTCTGCTGAAAGCCTAAGACAGCACGATATTCAGTCTGCACTTCTGAGCAAGTAGGCTTCACAAATAGACTGTTTTGTTTTTTATTCACAGCCACATAATGTACTCATATTTATGGACTGTGCAAAATCTTTGTTGTTGTGTTTCAGTTTTTTGACAACCCTTCAGCAATCTGCAGAGGCTCAAGAGCCAGCCATGCATCCTCAAATGCAAAAGTGGATGAAAAGTGACAGAGCAAATCCTTCTGAGGTTTCCAGTCCATTCGTAGGAGGCGTCTTTAACCCAGTCACCAACATGTGTGAACAAGTATGTTGAATCAATACCACTGAATCAAAATGCAGTTTCTTACAGATTTATCAGAGCCACCATTAGTTAATCTTTTTTCTTCCTCCTTTAATTACAGGTGATTGGCCATATTCCTCACATGGTTGAGCCTAAGCGTCAGTGTTTAATCATCCCCAAGAGTTTTCCATTTAATTTCCACCCTGAAAAGGTTGTTACAGCTCACTATTCAAGTGGCAGCAACTCAACACAGGAACAGCAACTGGTGAACATAGAGGGTAATCATCAATGCTATAAATATCACATCATTTAAGAAGTTATAGTGTTTTATTGGTGTCTGCTGCGCTGCAGATACATAAATCTGTGTCCAACTTATCTTTGTTTTTCATAGATGCTGTGGCGACACCACATGGTAACACCCAAAGCTCGCAACGCAACAAGTCTGCTAAGGCCACCCCAGACTCCGCTGGAGAACCAGGGACTAGCACGAAGAAAAGGGCTCGAGCTAGTTTGACGCTCAGCCAGCGCAGGGAGAAACACAACCGTAAGGAGAGGGAACGCAGGTTAGCAGCCATTACGAACGGATGAAATTATCTCTGTGCAATATCCCCTTCATAATAATCAGCGTGAACTAGTCTGAGCTACTAGGATTAATTGAGTAATCATATAGTTATCAAAAGAAATGTTAAATGTTTGTAACATTTGATGACGTGCAATTGCTACCGTTTTGTAATGTTCCATAGACCAGATGTGTAATTAATCAAGAAGCAGATCAGTGGATAATGAAAATAATCATTAGTTGCAGCTCTAGACAGATAACATGATGTCTTGCTCTCCATAAACAACTAGGACATGAGACTTTAGGCTAATAACAACATCAACAGGGTCACTGATTATAAATATGTGAAATGTGTTTGCTGCTGCTGTGTAGGAAGAGGATTCGTTTGTGCTGTGATGAGCTGAACATGCTGGTGCCGTTCTGTGACTCAGATTCAGACAAAGTCACCACCCTGCAGTGGACCACTGCCTTCTTCAGATACATCAACAACACATACGGTGACACCGTCAAGGAGGTCAGTTTGTGTTGTTTATTTTTGTAGTCATTGTTGCAAAGCATTTTGGTGTGTTCGTCCTGCAACTGAATTATTTGAGACTAAAATACTGGAGCTGGAAGATTAGAGGGGTTCTGTGGAACTTGTGTATTGTGCTGGAAGCCAGTCGTTTATGTTGGTGGACTTGATTTCTAAACTAACTTTAGCTACGGAGACGAGGAACTTCAGAACATGCATTAAGTCACATCATTTGGATTGTCATGGAAAATCAGACCAGACGAGTCCTTCACAAAGAAATCCACAGTCCAGCAGCATTAAACAACTGAAACATTGTTGTCCACAGGCTTGTATCGTCAACCGAGTTGGGGAAAGTCCCACTGTTCACATCATGTTACAATCTGCTCACATATGGCCAATAAAAAAGTGATTAATACATGTAAATTGCTACAAATTGTTACACGGAGCCCCTTTAATTATATTACCTCTCGCTGCCTGAGTAATAAGTAGTGCTGCTGACTTTATATGGCTTTTGTTATTGAGGGATTTCAAATCAAATTCTTCTCACTTTACAGTACAAAATCAAATTAACTGTACTGATTTACTGCTGTGGAAATATGATTTACAAGCTAAAAGAACAAGGCAGAAAATTATAACAAGCCTGCATCTACAAAATATTCAAACGTTTCAATCAACTCCTGAGTTTTGAGAATTTTACAATTTTTAAATATGCTTGTTTATGTAAAAAGCTTATGGGCTTGCCTCTTCTCCTTTTAATTAATTAATCAAACTATGAGCTGACAGTGGTGTTAGCACCAGGGCCACCACTAGAGGGGACTATGAGGTGCCGCATAGGCCCACAACATTTGGACAAAAAGTGTCATCAGTGACGGGAAGTACATTTTGGAATGATCGACCTTTTTCCAAAAGTCATACTCAAGTAAAAATAAACATATCATGTTAAAATATTACTTTGGTAAAAGTGAAAGTCACTCAAACGAATAGTACTTCAGTAAAAGTCTAAAGTATCTCATAATAAATGTATCAAAAGTACAAATTGATGTCAATTATAGATGTAATTGGGCCTACATGTATGTACAGTATATTTGGTGTACTGTACAATGGGTCAACCGATTATCATCAGATCAGTGTTTTTTATCTGCTGATGAAATAAATTATTTTAAAATGCTGATGCAGTCTGCAGTCTGCAAAGTAGCTAGTAACTAAAGTTATCAAATAAATGTAGTAGAGTAAAAGTACAATATTTGCCTCCAAAATGTAAGGAGCAGATGTATAAAGTGGCTGAAAATGGAAATACTCAAGTCAAGTACAACTACCTTAAAAGTTGGACTTAGGTACAGTGCCTGAGTAAATGTACTTAGTTACTTTTCATCACTGACCATATGCAATAGTAGGAGTCCCCTACATATCTTACTTTTAAAACTCATCTCAAACAACGGCTTAAAGAAAAACCAGAGCTGTGATCACTTTTAAATGACATATTGTATAATGTATTCTGTTCATTTAAGTGTATATTAGTGTATTGTTATTTGTGTTGTTACTGTTTTCTGTTATCTGCCAAGGGACTACAGATGTCAATTAGCTTTCTCGCTAAATCCGGCATGTTTACATCCTGTATTTTTAAATTGACTTTCATTAATACGCTCTGTCCCACTCAAATAAACAAATAAATAAATCTATCTCACCATGGTGACCACGTGCAGTATCAAAACCACCTGCGGTAAAGTAGAGGGGCATATAAGATGGACGCAGACTGGTACATTCTGTCATTAACCACTACAATCTACTATTCACCCATTACAGGAGTTCATGAAGGCGTTCACTGATGAGAAAGGATTAATTCTTAAACCCTGCCCTTCGTCACAACAGGACCTTATCCACCAGACAATGGACGAGACGCTGGACATCCCTCTTATGGTAGAGCAATAACCCTCTCACTGTTTTATCTGATAAATCAGCCCGATGTTTGAGTACATTTTATTTCCTTCAAAGTATCTTGGGTTGTCCCATGGAGTCGGCTATGATTGTGTTGTAACAAATTAAACAACCGAGAATGCCTTTCTAGAGGGGCTCAACCTCCGACTGCGTTACAAAGATTTGTAGAAGTAGAAGGTTTCCAGTCTCAAACCATATAATACGTAAACATATTTGGTTTTCATTTGTTGTCATACACAGGTGGCACTGTTTCTCTATTAAAAAAAACATCTGAGAAAGTGATCTTTTCAGTTAGATTTCACCTCTCAGGATGTCATACTTTAAACAGTTTTAGTTATATGTGTAGCTTTTATGTCCTTGATTCAAATTGTGTTTGCTTGTTATTTAAATTGCTTACTAATTGTTAAACTTGGTAAGTATGTTGTTCAGTCTCCTTGTGAATCTACTTTGTGAATTAATGTGGTTACTTGACTTTCATAGTGTTTAGTATATTACTCCGAAGTACAGACTGTTCATTTGATATGTAGAGAAGAGTAATGTTTTACTGAAAAGTGGCTTTATTTGTTCTTTCTTACAACATGTCGCTGTAGCATCTTACTGTACATACAACAGTCACCCACAAATAATAAATAGTATTTAAGGTCATGTATATTTAATAGTTACAGCACCGGTATTACATAGTGGATGATGTAATTTCAGATTAAAAAAAAGAAAAAAGAAAAAAAAAACTCTGTTCCTAAGGTTCTGAAATTGATTTTACAATAACTGATTTATGCACGCACAAGTTTTATTTTGTTTTTGATTCTCACATGTAGAGAATCAACTTCACGTGTAATTAAAAAACAAACAAAAAAACAAGCTGTAAAAAAGAGACTATCAAAACATTTTTGCATTAATCTACACAATTTCTGGGCACCTGGGTATTTTTGTTTTTATTCCTTTTACAATACATACACAGCTTTTGGCTTCTGACGCCTGTTTTCATATTTTACACTGTAAGCTTGTATGTTGAGGTAACACCTGTGATTTACATTAATGGGCCAAGATACATGCACATTCACTTCAGAGATGGTCACTGTTGTTTTTAGAAGGATGTTAACGAAGGTAGCGGGGGCAAGGAAACAACATGTACAAAGTTTTTATACACAAAGGACTCATCATTCATTTTCCAGTTGTTTGTAAGTCAAGTCTTGTTATGTGATACTGTTCATATGGACTCTTCTGTGCCTCTGTCCACTTTAATTTCAATGTGATCTTGATGATTTTGTCTCTCAGTTGCTCTGGTATTCATGTCAATCCTTGGATGTTCCTCTAGTCCTCTCAAGATATCACACCTGTTGATGTTACTCTTCTCCAGCTTAAATAAAGAGGACATTCACGATCACTCTCTTCTTTCATTCCTTTCTTTCACCCTTCCTCTGTGGGGTGGATGGCATCAGGTTGAAGGAAGTCATGTTTAATGATTTTTGGGGTTGGAGGATTTTCCAGCGGCCTGTGCTCCCTGGCAGGCTGATGTATCACAGATTCCAGGAGGTCCCTGGTGTCCAGTCCTACCTACCCTGCCTGACTCTCCAGGCTCACCTGGATCTCCTGGAGATCCATCACGCCCATCTTTGACAATTCCAGGTACTCCTGGAAGACCTGTGAACAGCATTCAGGGAATGAGCCAAAGTCGGATTTGTATCAGAAAACATTTCCTCAATTTAATGATGAATCTGTGCAAATCTGCTCTAATTCTTTTGTATTGTTTAAGGCCACATACCTTGGTATCCTTGGTCTCCAGTGGGCCCATCAATAGCTTTACCAAGGGACCCCTTATCACCTTGCTCACCAACATCACCTGTAAATGAAAACAGAAAACTTTAATCAATATTGTAAAGTAACTAAGTGCATTTACTCAATCTTAGCTCTGCTTTACTACTTTACTTGAGTATTTCTATTTTATGCTACTTAATCTTCTACTTCACTTTGCTTTATAATGAGATTTTGTACTTTTTATTCTACTACATTTATTTAACAAAAAGGGTATTTAGTTACTTTTCAGATTAAGACTTTCCATTAAAAATGTGTCAGGGCTCACAATATACAGTTTCCAGATTAAACCACATTCTGATGACTTCTTCTACCACTAACTTTGGTAAATAGGTTGTGTCATTGTACAACTGAGGAGGCAGTGACCAAGCTATTTTGGTGTTCCTACCAATAGATCAATGATCTGCACTGATTCATGTTTCATACCTCTGGGACCTGGGTCTCCAAGCTCTCCTGGCAGGCCTCTGTATCCTGGTGGTCCACGAGAGCCTGGATGCCCAATAGAACCAGCAACTCCTGGCTTTCCTGAACGCCCAGCAGGTCCGGGGCGACCCACCATTCCAGGGGCCAGAGGTCTTCGAAGGTTAGCGGCCAGCTGTGCAATTTGATCTGTGTGCGATAGAAAGCACAATTTACCCGTTACCTTTATTCAACAATGGAGTGAATTACAGATAAAGATCAATAAGATCTCTTACCATCGATCATTGAGCCACACAGCTCTCTGATGTGCTGCTCACTGGTCAGTTTACCCTGAAACAAACACATTTTTATCAGGCAGATGATTAGAAAACATCAACATTTAATATGCTTCCATCAATCACATGCTTTTCCCAGATTTGTACAGATTTAAAGAAAACACTTACAGGTACACCTGACTTTCCTGCAATTCCAGGCTGACCCTGCTCTCCTTGGAAGCCCATTGGTCCTTGTTTTCCTGGGGGCCCTCTTGCCCCAAGCTCTCCTTGTGGACCTGTCACTCCCTTAGGTCCCAGTTCACCGCGCTTCCCTGGCTATAATGAACAGGAATTATTTGTTGAATAAGTCATTATATTTTGCAAAAATGAGGAAATCAATTTCTTCCAAACTGAGCTAAAAACATCCATACTCCTCTGATTTGATTGTTGACTAAACGCCAACCGAGGAGCAAACTAGGTCTGTTGAGACAATGTGGGGGCGGACTCGTATGGCGTCTTGTTGCTTGATAATTACTCCACGAGCACAGCAAACAGTAAATGAGACTGTGAGAGCGAGACTCATCAGTACTGTGTCTCTAATTACATAAATTGCGCCGCAGCTTAATGTGGCTCGTCTCTCCCTTGTGGCGATAGCAGCAAACAGGCCAATAAAGCAAAAGCACCAATACCTATCTCTAATTAATCCCATTAAACCTGGAATGTGAAGCAGAATCATGTGCAGTGAGTCTGACAAGTGGGCAACAGCTCAGAGCGAGGCACCAGTTTTTAATGTTTAGTGAGGGAGCTTGGAAGAAACTTTTGCTGCTAATTACACCCACACACAACATCTGATCTAACTTTGTTCCGTCCTAATAAAAAGACATCTACTGTACGTGGAAAACTGGTTTAGAGGGAGCAGGTTCATTTAGACGTATGAGGAAACACAAGTAACAAAATATAGATGAAAACGATGACATAGCTCACCTGTCCTTTTTGTCCAACTGGGCCGAAAGGACCCTGAAAATAAGGATGTATTTTTAGTGAAATTAAAACAATAATGAGATGAGATGAGAGATAATGTTAAAAAGCACACACTCAATCACTCAGACTTTATTTGTATAGCACAGGAGTCTCCAAACTTGTCCAAAGTTCCCTTAATTGAGTGAATTCCTGTGCAAAGTGTCACTCTGCCAGACATGATCAGATTATGAAAAATCATTATTAATAAGGGAACCTACATAGGGCTGCAGGACATGGTAAAAGACAAAACAAAGACATTGTGATTATTTTGCAGATATAATGATTGCCATATGATTCACGAATAATGGGAGTGATTGTATCAAATTTGACATTTTTACTGAAAAAACAAACAAACAAGTGAAATGATGTTTTTTCACACAATTAAAAAAGTTGCTTTTGCTTTTCAAGTGGTGATATTGTTTACGCCACTGTTGCGAATACAACTTGATCATTTCTGTTTTCCTCAGAGTCCCAAATAACAACAACAACAACAACAACAACAACAACACAGGACAAGTTTATTCGATCATTTAGTCTATAAAAGAGATGTGAAAGCAGACATAAATGGTGCCAGGCTGCTGCCTGACAGGATCACCAGTTTACCTTCCTTTTGCCAGAGAGATTTAGTGCACGGTGGCTGACAGAACTATATAGTGATAGTGAGGTTTTATAGTGGGGATGGGCATTTCAAGCAAGAATGCTCTTCGATAATCACAGGGATGTATTTGATAATTATTTGATAATCAGCTGTTTGTATGTGCTGTAGCATAAAGTGGCACAGTCTTATACTGACTTCTTGAAAAAAAGACAGTGCTACAACCGTTTTACCAGAGCCTGGTTACAATAACACGATTCTACCAAGGCCTTTAACAACGCGATAGCTGGTGGTATTGGGTTATTTCCAGGCGCCAGTAAAAACAAGGGAAAAAAACATGGAAAATATATATTTTTTAGAAAAAAACATAGTCCTATGAACTACTGGAACATTTCAAATTTAATGTATATTTGAATATCTGAAAAGCGTGACCCATCCCTATGTTTATAGGGAAACAATCCAAACACTGATGGTGTCTTTATATTAATCACACTGTACATTCAGCAATTACTTCATAATGATACATTAAAGTAAAAAACTTGTCTTTAGCCAGTTTAAATAGCACTTTTACCTCACAAAAAAATTGAACAGCATAAACAGCTGTTTATATAATAATTTTTCTCAAATAATTAAAAAGAAAATTTCACTATGAACATCTGGTGGGCCAAACCGAACCTTGCAGTGGGCCAAATTTGGCCTGCAGGCCACACCTTCGGCAACCCTGGTATACAGTAGGTACAGTATAGCTCTGGTATAACCTTGGTGCCTCAGATTCACGGGTGTTATACAGGTTAGTGCATAGTGAATTTGAAAATTCTAAGAAATAAAAAAGCGATGGAATGAAACCATAAAAAATAAAATGGACAAAATAAATACAACACAATAAACACTTAAATGAGATTTAAATAAAGGTCAATACACATTCTGGTGTCGTTTTACACTCTTTTCAGCTGCTCTCATATGATCGGCTCTTCCGATGTGCCAGAGTGGCCAAATGGGCTGATGTTAGACCATGAAGTGCTTTATAAACAAGTGAATTAGTAAAAGTAAAATCAATATGAAAAACTGACAGGCAACCAATGTAAAGACTTTCAAATAGGTGTAATGAGTTCTCTCCATCTGCTCCTAATTAGCAGTCAGGCAGCAGAGTTCTGAATCAATAGTCTAACTAATTACAGCTAACAAAGTAATGAGTCTCCAGAGTCGCTCATACTGCGTGTGTTTGGATCCTGATCGAACAGTGAAAATGAAGAAAATACTTACAGGCTCTCCGTTCTCTCCTGGTAAACCATCACTTCCTGCCACACCCTAGAGAGACAACATTACATCTGAATTATTTTATTCAATCTCATGACTCCAATTGTAGGATTTTTACCTATGGACATAAAACATAGTCCCTTCTCTACTACAGACTATTACAGACAAAATCTGGATGTAGACTATCACAGGGCATCTTTGTGCTTGATTTAGAAATATTTACCATGTCTCCTTTAGCTCCAGAAGCTCCAACTGGACCCTATAGGGTTGAGAGAAAATAAATGAGAGTCATGTAGAGACATTTTGTGGACAGCCGGCTGTGGCAGAAGGAAAGGGGGATGAAGGGAAGTGAGGTGGGCTGGTTGAGGGGAACCTGGAGCGGTATAAAGACGGGCTTTGTTCTGTCCTCAGATCCTGAACAGGAGGCCTTTTTGTGTTCGAGATCTCTCCTCCTCGAGTTTATAGCACTGTGACTGAGGAGGGACGAGCTGCTTATTCAGCTACAGTACGCTCCCATGCTGCTCCGTCTGTGTTTGTGTAGATATATGCTGGTGTGCAGAGACATTTCTTTAGGTTTCATGTTTGAATTTGAAGGAGATTCTTGTCTTAATATTAATTGTAAATCGACCGTAAATTAATCAACAGCGACAACCTCAATTTCCAAAAAGATGTGTTGCTTTGTTTCTTCTCACTTTGTGTGTTGCAGCATCGGATTTATAATGACTGTACATTTATAAAATATAGCTTATCAGTTTGAAAATGTGGTATTTTGTTTTTGTATTGTGTTCATTTCAACATTAAAAAAAAAGTTTTCTATCACGTTGAGTCCATGTGTATAACTTAAATAACTATTACAGGAGATAGAATAACCTATTTAAAATGCATTACTTTTATGTGTAATACTTGAATAATTACTCATGTAATAGAATTAAATGGAAAAATCCTTTCAGGTGCAATATGTAACTTTTTTTTTTACAGACCCTTTAAACAAACAGAGTTCTTGATACATGGAATATCCATTTGCCAGAACTAACATGAGTTTTAGATGTACTTTTAAAGCCATACGTTTACATTAGGGCTTGAATTCTGAGTTATGGTGTTCAAGAATATAGGACTATATGACCATAATTGTAACTAAAAACCTTACATAATGCACCTTTAGATCACTGTTTTAGTCAAACATTTTTGTGTGTGTAAGAAAATGATTTGCAAGTGATTGTATTATGTTTGTATTTACAATTTATAGTGTCCCAACTTTTTGGAATAATGGCTATATATTTAATAATAGATTTTTTTTTAGATTCTCTGGTTCCAACATAACATAACTCACTGTTTTTCTTGTTTTCTACGTCTAATATGATAGTAAACTGAATATTTTAGGACCTTACAATTGGCTCTGCTCTTTTCCTACAATTTATAAACCAAATTATTAATTGATAAAAAAATAACTGGCAGATTAATTCCTAATAATCCAGAGAATGTATTTTTATGATCATAGGAAAGCTGACTGTACTATGTCAGGGTTTACACTGGATGACGACATTAAGCCCTGTGACATTTAATACTGTCAAACACGTCAAACTCACCCTTTCACCGAACTCTCCACGGATTCCTGTTGGACCTGGAAGACCTGGATCCCCCAAGGCTCCTTTTACCCCCTGCAGTATATGACCCACACACACAACCAGTCAGCTCACTGCTAATTTAAAAACAAAAAGTACTGATTAAGACTTGTGATGTCATACGACTGACCTGGAAGCCCTTCACTCCCTGAGGCCCAGGGTTACCTGCTGATCCAATGCCTCCCTGTAGGAAACAGACATTATCATGTTATCCCATTGGGAAGAGCATGCAGTGGTAAAACAAACAGGATACTAATGATGTTTCCCTGGTGAAAAAAGATGTTTTTTTCTGGCTAACATTTCAGAGAAGAAGAAAAAAAACGATGTTTGTGTGAGGTATGATTCATTATGCAGCGCAGTGTGCGAGTGAAGTGTGTTAATTCCTTTGCTGTTTTATCCCCTTTTTCCTCGCCGCAGGGTCTGATGTGAAAAACAAAGGCCTCTCTGTTTATGCGATCCTCTTTTATGAATACCTGCTCTCATCACTGGCCCTTCATTACTAACAAACTCCACCTTAACAAGCCACCGTACCAGCGACAATACTCTCAGTACTATTTGTGGCAGAATATCATTAACAACAAAGGGCAGTGGTTTATTATGCTGCTACTCCAGTTTTATCTCAGTGTGAGAGAATGCATGCTGTGTGCTGCTATGCAGTGTGGTCCTTTTTAATTTCTTTTTCATGTCATCGTGCATTCAAATATCTACACTGGTTATAGAGGAGTGTGCTTTAAAGTGTTGGAACACACTGCCTTGAGTGTAAAACGTGAGCTTTAACTTACTGCCACTCCTCTGGGTCCTGCCATCCCCCTCTCTCCTGGGATGCCAATGTCACCCTAAGGGAGGAGACAAAAGATGGCGTTGACAAGTCAGGAAAGCCACATTGTTGAAAGTCCCATGTGGGGTTAAGTGACATGTCAGAGAGGCCGTGACCCAGTGATACCCCCCCAAAAAGCCCATCAGATACATACAGGAATACCTGGCTCTCCAGAGGGCCCCGTCTCCCCAGTCTTCCCAGCATCACCCTGGTTTAAAAGAAGGGAGAAGATTAATGTTGTCCTCCATCATCCTAATCTGAGCTCCAAAGTTCAAGTCTTTTTCTAACTGGTTGTGACACTCACAAATTCTCCTTTGGATCCCTTTGCACCAGCCTTTCCTTGCAGACCCTGGAACAGAAAATACGTAACAATGATGTCAAGGAAATAACAGCTAGTGCCTTTATGCTACTCACAAAAAACAAAAGCTATATAACTAGATGAATAAATAATCAAGTCAAAATCTGTGATCTTATCAGTTTTTAGACATGTTCAAGACTTTGCACATTTTATCAGTTTGCTGACTGAGTTTGGGTATTAGAATCAAACTACTTAGACTGAAGAGTCATGAAGGATTAAAATAATCAGCTATTATCATTCAGACAGGAAACACTCACAGGAAGGCCGTTTGGTCCTTTCTCTCCGACCACCCCATGGCGTCCGGCATCACCCTATTGACACAGACAAACACTGTGACATCGGCTTCACTCAGGCTGTGGACTGTTAACTTCATTTATTAACTTGCCAGCAGAGTGTGCAGATTAAAAAAGGTGCAATTTACCTTCTCGCCATCTAATCCTGGTGTGCCATCTTTGCCGTCCCTGCCAGGAATACCCTGTAGAAGACATCACACATGATCATCGTGTTTCTGAGCTGTAACATATATTAGAAATGTAGAATTTTTCTGATATGCACTTACAGGCTCTCCTTTGGTTCCTGCACCCCCAGGACCACCTTTGGGACCAATTTTACCCTGTTGAAAGACACATGATTATTCATCGATCTATCCATCCATCCATCTTCCTGAAACTTTCATCCCGAATCAGTCTTACTTACAATTTCTCCTTTGGGTCCTCTGAATCCCTGTGGTCCTTTTTCTCCAGCGTCACCCTGGAGACATCAGATGAAACACATACAGCTATTCATTGATGGGACCAGCCGTCTACTCTAGCGACAAACTACAACCACACAGCGTTTTTTTATTATTTCAAGTGTGTAACAAACAAGGAGAGACTCACTGTCTTCCCAATGACGCCGGCGATGCCAGGTTTGCCTCTGAAACCAGGCAGGCCCTGGAGACAAACAGAGGAAACATACTGTAAGTACACAAATTTAAATGTTTGCGTTGAGAGTGATCATGTTCTTAATGTCACTTACTCTGTCTCCTACAGATCCCATTGGGCCTTGTAAACCTCTGAGACCACGTGGGCCCTGAAAAGCAACATTGGAGCATCGTGAAGGCACTTTAAAACATCAAAAATCTCTCAGGAAATGTTATGATTCTTTAAAAAATTCCCTGAAGATGCTGTACTAAATATAAACTGGGAAAATATATGTATAGGCAACAAGTGAGAAGAGACACAAGAACAGGAAAATAATCTGAATAATCTTTATCAAACTCACCTGCAGACCCACAGTCCCAGGAATACCTGGTGGGCCAGGTGGACCAGCATCACCCTGGAGACAGTAAAGGACACTTATGATTAAATCATAGACAAGCAGCTGTACTCAATATAACCAATATTTTGCCAAACTAGGTTAATTAGCCAAAAAAGCAATATCACATGATAAACTCACCTTCTCTCCATCCTTTCCAAGCTCTCCCTTGTCTCCTTTGTGCCCTGTGTGACCCTACAGGAGCAAAAGTACACAGAATTTAGTGATCATATAAGAGTGCCAGGTGAAATGAGTTTTGCATATTCCCATTGAGACGCTGACCACCGTATAATTCAAAACAAATTTAAAAAAGGATCCACCTTGAACCCTGGCATCCCAGGAGCACCAGAGGGACCAGGGGGGCAGATCGCAGGACACTGCAGAGGACAGAGACAAAACAATGAGGACTCTACACTCACTGTGTGCTGGTGTTACGCTGCTCTCACAGGTGAAGGATTGCAAACTTACCAAAAGGTCGCCGCTGAGATCATGAAGAGTACCAGGAAGACCCTGACAGAAGGAGAAATGACAACAGAAGACACGTTAAGGGACCCTTTGTCCATTTTAATGTTCAGTTGTTTAACAGTGCATTTCCTTCCTCGCAGTTGAGCATCTGTAAATTCACAGATATTCAACAAGAGATCCACTGGGTGGCAGTGGAAATATACACTATGTGACTGTTCTGTAAAGTATATAATGACAGCTGCACTCACTGGTGGTCCATCAGGGCCAGTAGGTCCTGGAAGTCCTGGAAGTCCCTCAGCACCCTGAGAAATGGATAAATAGCAACAAGATTAGCAACATCTTCAGCATCTGTTTTAAAATAAGCGATTGTTTTCCTGATTGTGTCAAAGTTAGAGCCCATCTGCAACATCTCAGATCTGCAAAGTGCTCACAGTTGTTACAATCACTTGTGGCTTTCCCTGAGGACAGAGTGACACACGTCTCCATCCTCTCAAAAAAACAGATTGACTCACCGTCACTTCATTTGTGTTTGACCTGTGATGTGGATCTGTCAACTCCGTCTGAACTGCACTTTCTCTTGTATGCACTTAAACATGCTGTGCTGCTAATTGTTCTGTTTTTTATGTTACCTGTGTTTTTAGAAATGTTGTTAGATACTGTAGGAATATTTTAGATACTTATTGGTGCTTCTTTTTCACACTGCTGTGGGCTGGGAGGGACAGCATTTTGTTTTGTTTTTTTATGTCCGCCAGTACACAAAGACATGACAATTAATTGAATCTTGAATTGTTGTGTTTGTGTTTTGTATTGTCCGTTGTGTATTTGGCTTTGAGTTTTATTTGATTTGAAGACCAATCTAGGGAAGAGCATTGCAAATTAGTTTAGGCTACAAAGGCTGTGGTGTGTAGTATCGGATTACACTTCATAGTTGTCCCTGTACAGATAAACATTGAATAAATTAATTGTTTAATTGAACGTTTGAATACAAAATATGTGAAATTAACTTTTTGTTTTCAAAGGGAATCATAAATAACACATATCAGAAGTCACCTACAGCGAGTACAAGTAAATGTTGCTAACACCTAATCCTAGCACTGACATGAACTGTAAAATCTGAAAGTCCCCATCCATTAAAAAAATGTGTTTTTCTTCTTGTTCCCACAGTTCAATGTGTGAGCTTCACAGTGAGCACAGTGGGAGTGAGCAGTGAGTTTGACACCATTCTCACATTCATTGATGAAAGTCTACATTTTCTCTGTGATGACTGAAACCAAGCCTTTTCCAATATTCAGCAAATGTGATGTGGAAAAAGTGAAAAATACTAAGATATTAATGTATTTTAAAGTAGGGAGAAGGAGTAGAAGCTATTTCAGGGATTTTAGCAAAATAACTTTTTTGGAGAAAAAGCATACAAATAATTATTTAAAGTAGATTATTTTATATCTATCTAAATACACATCTGAAGAGAATCTTTTAAATGAATTCTGACCCAGACAATAAAATATGTTCTCACTGCTGCCAACAATACATGAGATGAAAGTTTAATGTTGGTTGACATAGCCAGGATAAATTTGTGAAATTGAGATTATTGAACTCTATCCTGAAGATTTGTGTGTGTGTGCAACCTTTACTCTTTGGATATTCAGCTGTTAAAATACTGTAGGGTCTTCTAAAACTTGCACTTCAGCTGAGTATGAGCATTGGATCCAAATTAAGTGTGACCCAGTAGAAACACCAGGCCAGTCCACATATTAAAGTGTCCTTCCTCTCTGGTGGTTATTCTTATACTCCTACAACATTACGTAGGAATTTAGGGCAATGTTGGACTGGTTGACGTCAGCAGAGCTGTGAGTTAAAACCTGCTGGATCTTGATCTGATCAGCTTTACTGTGTCTGCTGCAGAGGCTCGTGCACAAAGTTTGCTTTCATTCCCCGTTCACCTAATAAACTAGACAGGTTGATGACGGATCTCTCTGTGGGTATTGAGTCAAGGATAGTATAAAATAGAAACGACAGCAAGAATTATTTGATTATGTCATTCTGAATCAGAGGATGTAACTCCTACACGAGGACGACAGGAAGTGTAATTGAGGAGATCGGACAGACACTCACCGCTGGACCCTGGGGTCCGACTCCGCCTGGCAACCCGTTGGTTCCAGGAAGTCCCTGGAAACAAAAGACACCAGAGGACATGTGTAGATGTAGCACACACTCAGAGCGACAACATTATGTAACATGCACACAAAATAAATCACAATCTCCAGTTTTATACACAAGAGAATTATATGTAGAAACAATGTTGTGTACTCACTGCAGCTCCTGGTCTCCCTCTGCCCTACGGAAGACACAGGAAGGCAAATTAAGTCACAAACACAGAGGGCATGATTAGATTTACTCACAACATCAATATCCACGACGTGATGTATTACTGCTTTATATCCGCTTTGAAAAGTTTGTCCCAGGTCGTTGCTGTGAGGTGGATTTGCACTTTTACAGCTGATTTAGATCAGATCAAACTAGAATCTGACTAATTCTGTCACAAGATGTGACACTGCCGCTTTCAAAAGTGTTAACTTAGAGACAACTAAGTCTGCAGTCGAATGTTTGCCACATAGAAAGTAAGAAATAGCCTCTTTGTTGTGTCCTCACAGCAGTAAAAAAAAAAAAAAAATGAATAAAAAATACCACCTACTTGTTTTGATCACTTATTTTTAAACTTTATTTATTCATGTTCACACTATATTTTCACTTGGAGAACTTGAAAGCCTGATTTCACGTTTTCGTGACCAAACCCGACCTGAGCCCGGACATCACTTCAAACTTTTTTTGTCTGAACCAGGCCCAGCCCATTGGGTCCTGACGGGTTTATGTCGCTAACACCTGTGTGATGTTTCGTAGGTGTTACATCGTATGTGGTGGTACTTACAGCAGCTCCAGCTGGCCCAGGGGGTCCAGGATCACCCTGTAGAGAGAGAGGTAAAATGCCAAAATCAACCTCTCGGACAAAATCATGAACAGTGCAGAGAAAATCTTACGACGTACATATGACCTCTTTGAACATACTGGTTACCCATGTGTGGACATAATACAACCCCGACTCCTAAAAAATTGGGACACTGTGTAAAAAAAACCAAATAAACACAGAATGCAATCATTCGCAAACCAACTGTGTTTTCTGACAACTGTTCCCGCACCTGTGCAGTAATATCTTTTATACAATCATGTGTTTCACAAAGTGGTGACCCTCGCCCCGTCCTTGCTTGTGAACTACTGCGCCTTTCTTGGATGCCTCTTTCATACCCAATTATGATACTATCACCTGTTATCAATTGACCTGTTTACCTGTGGGATTTTACAAACAGGTGTTTCTGAGCATTCAACAACTTTCATTCCTTTACACAGCATCCCAAATTGTGTAACTTTGTTTCATCCAATGTGGGTTGTAGAAATTTTGAAACTTTGTCTTGTTAATTAAAAAAAACACATTAATGAGCAACTCTGTCCCCTTTTTATTTTGCAGAGAGTACACAGAGCCACTGATTCAAGGACGTCACTTTGTGTTGAAAAGTGTTGAGGACATAAGAGCTCAGATGAAAAAAATTTTTTTTTTAAATGGTCTTCAACATTTTAGGCAATGTAATGAGGGGCTCATACTGCATGAGGCCAGAGTAGATAATAAGGCGGGAAAAAAAGGGAATAATTTCACATCAAAGTCAATTTCATCTTATTATTTTAGTTGACATTTCAAGGTGAAAGCTATTTTTTTGCATATTATCAATTAATTATGTTCCCAGCGTCACCAGTGTAAATGACATCTTTGCACTTATTCAGATTTTAACCTGTCTGTGAACACTCTGCTTGGTTTAAGCAGACTAATGGGGGCCGCCTCTCAACTGTGGGGTTGTGTGTATAAATTTGTGTCTGTGTGTGGTGAGTCTTGCTTGACACACCTGCCATTCATATTTCAGCAAGCGACATGATCTGACATCATTTTATATTCTATCAATACCTGCAAATAAGTGATAACTTAACTGGTGTTCTTGCTTTTTTTCAGAGACGCTACAGAAAAAACTGGTCTTGTCTGTATTTCCCCTCAATCTCTGCCGCAATAATTAATAAAAGGCAAAAATGCAACAAAAACTAAAGAATTACACTCAGTAGAGCAGATAAGTCCTTCAAGGCCCAACAGTCCACTTTAATTCAATCAGCTTAATCCTGTATCAAACTCAATAGCCCTGCATCACACTAAATTTTAAAACACCCAAAACTGCTTAACCATAAATTTAGCTCACCAGATCGAGGATCTGCATCAAATTGTGCTCATTCAGAGATACCAGCCATCTAAATACGTCTGATTTTTTTCATCAAGATCCATGCAAATTTGTGGATCCGTCCCTTAATCAGGAACTGCACCAAAAGGTAATGGCGTCTACACTGGGCTGAGACCCATCCTCCTTCCAAGTTTTTGGGAATTCTGTTCGTACTTTTTGTGTAAATCCTGCTGACAAACAAAGCATCCAAGTAAACCAACCAACCAACCAACCAATCAACCAACCCACCCACCATCAATCCAACCAACCAACCAACCAACCAACCATCCAACCAACCAACCAACCAACCAACCAACCCACCATCCAACCAACCGACCGACTGACTGACTGACCCTCCAACCGACCAACCAACCAACCAACCGACCAACCAACCAACCAACCAACCAACCAACCAACCAACCAACCATCCAACCAACCAACCAACCAACCAACCAACCAATAAATGGACACAGGTGAAAACAAAACCTCCTTGGCCTCCACCTGAGAAACATGTCGTAATTTGTTCAAGACATGTTCTGCTTCAGGTCATCAGGAAGTGGAAGATCACAAATACTGTGCCACTAAATGTAAAGTTACTGAGAGGAGGAACATGTCTGCATCCTTGCAACAATCGTGATCAACTAAAACGACCATTTATACATGTCTTTCCTCAAGATCTCAGAATTTATATGTAACATGCTTACCTGTACAATCCTAAAAAAATTCATATTCTTGGTATTGTTAGCTGTGGAGGACACAATAACAAAGTATTTCTGGTCTCAGATAAGTTTGTCTTTCTCTTTCCTTCATTAACTCCACCTTGTTTTCATTTTTCATCCATTATTTCCGTCAGATTAAAACAATTGCATCAACAAACCCGCTCCATGAATAAATCAATTTGTGGTTTCCTGTGGTGTCTCTCCTTAATAATAATAACAATATTAATAATACATTTTATTCACAAGCTCCTTTCAAGTCACACAAGGACACTTTTCAAAACCAGATTAAAACATTATGATAATAATCTTCTAAGCTTTCTAACCTCCTGCAATCATTTCTCCTCCTCCCTCTCTTAACTCTTTGTTTACCTCCTTCACAGCTCACAGCTGTATTTGTGTTGTCTAAGAGGTCAGAAGACTCCAAATAAACAGGCCTAACACAGAGATGTGACTTATCCACCACATTCCTCAGTCTGCAGACTAGACAACAGGGTGCACTGGCACACAAATCACAAACAAGCAGACGTGAGGTAGCTGAAAATTACCTGTGAAATGAGAGAGGAATCTGTTGTGAAAATGAACATCATTACTGTCAGCTTATCGTAGCTAGTTAAGAGTTTGATCCTGTTTGTCTTTGCAGAACTCTTCAGCATCACTATGAAGCATCCATGGCGATGTAGTAATCTCAGTAATTAGGGACGTTTGTTGTTGCAAGCTTCCTCATTAGGTTGGCTAATTAGTTGAATTTGGGGAGGGGGGTAGCCTTGCAGTTGAACTTAATCTTTTTATCCCTTCCTGTCTTGTATCTGATGTGTCTTCCCGTTTAATCACATTGTTTGTAGCTGTAGTTTGATGCCACACGCACTGTAATTCTCTTCTATCTCTCAGAGGACAGTACCTGTTACCCTCAGCATCACGGCCACAGATCATCATCCACTCCACTTTTACAGATTGGTGGGAAACTGTGCGCATTCCGGGCCGGATTAGAGCAGCAGCCGAAATAAATCCGATTCTGATCCCTCATTAAAAATATTCCCACCAAGAGGCTGAGCCGCCTTGACGAATCCAAGCTGACAGAGGAAACACACAGCCGTGTCCCCATCAGACCCTCTCAGAGATCCTCGCACAACAGCAGTCAATCAACAGGCAGTGGTGTTTTTGTGTACATGTGTGATCATGTGTCTTAGTGGCTGACTTTAACTAGTTGGTTAATGAGGGGCCGTCTGAAGTAGAAAAGGTCATAACATTCAATGGGGTGCATCTTTAATCGCATCCTCGGTGTCCCAGTAAGTTCAAAAGACTTAGACACACTTACTGATTCCCCTGCGGGTCCGTCCTTCCCAGCGGGACCATCAGGACCTGTCAAACCCTGAAGAGAGAGTAAATCATTCAGTTGTACATCACTGCCTTGTGTACGGCTGTTATTAGACTGAACGCTGCCAAGTATGGACGCCCATTTCCGCCAGTTAAAGAAGAAAATATGATTAAATCTAAGCTTGATGAAAACAATATTAGCACGTTAAGTCCTAATTATGAGATAAAAGTCATGATGATGAGATAGAAAGCCATAACTAATCTTTTAACAAGACTTACATTTTAATTAGCTATTTTTCTTTAACTGGCTGAAATGGGCTTCTTGGCATTGATTCCTGACATTTCTTGACAAAGATAAAGGTGGTGTGTTGATGTTAGACTAAGAATCGTCTGTGTGTGTTCATCGGAAACTTACGTCCACCCCTGGAAGTCCTGGCAGGCCTGGTTTTCCTGCTGCCCCTGGTATTCCTGCTTTCCCTTTGGGACCCTACACAGACACAGAGAGAGAGAAATCAGCTGTCAAGTCAACTGAACAATTAGTTTGTACGTCTTCTATAGAAACATCTTGACTCTTATATCCTGTTCTGTGAATTTAGGCTATATTATATGGACTGTACAAAATCATTAGGGGGTTAGGGAGGCAGAAAAGGGAGAGGGTCTTGTCATTTCACTTTAGGGTTAGTGTTAAGGACAGCGTTTATTTTTCTCGTTCCTGTCTTTACATTTTATTTCAGCTTTCCTTAACTTGAAATACAGTTAAATTATAAAAAGACCTATGACCTGTGCCGTGGTTGTACAAGGTGAAATGTTGGAATACTCACTGCTTTCCCTGCCAGTCCAGCAGGTCCAGATTTGCCCTGTTAATAAAACAGAAAAGAATAAGTAACATATAAGAACAAAAACGTGCATTTCAGTCATTTTCTGCTGATTTCTTGTACACAGTCTTGACTCAAATTCAGTCTTTACAGCAGAAATATTAAAGCGATTGCAGCAGTGAGTTTGTGGCCTGCTTCAGTGTGCAGGATGTGATGTTTAGCTTCTGCAGCGACTGGGACAGAACAAACACTGCTGAGCTGTGCAGACCGGTCACATGATGAAAGCTTCAGTTTGGTTTGTACAGGGGGGATGAAGGTACAGGGAGGAGGTGTGAGGTGAAACTCTAGATGGTCTCACAGGGTTGGGGAATGTATGAATGGGTCCTCTGTGCACCTAAACTTTACCAGAGGCACAAAAATAATCACAACTAAAAATAATACTCTCAGATTTTTCTGACATGGATATACAACAAGATATAAATATTAAGGAAATAAGAAAATGGTTTTTGAAGTATGTTACTATATCTTACTGTTGTGTTCTTTTACTCAGCTTACCTATAATCCAATTACCTCAAGTAACTTGTACAAATAAAGTCTTGTCATGTCATTTTCACTCATATCTTTACAATAACTTATTCCTAAAAACACTAAAAAGTAAGGATTCTGGGGCTTCGATTTCAGTATATTATTCTTGTACTGACGAGATACAACCATGAAAATCCACACACATCAGGCTGACTCACATCACACTGCAAGAGTGAATATGACCAACTCGAGTAGAAGTAAAAGCCATTCACAGTATGAATATAGTCAAAGCTCTGAAGGGCTTAAGAGGAAAGAATAATTAACACAGAACTCCATTTAGTAGACGGACCATTAAAGCCTGCCTACCTGACATCCATGATTATGATTTCATACTGGTAGGAGGAGCTTTGGGAGGAGTCAATGTGATAAAAACTAACATCTAGAAATGTTTCAGCCACATTTATACACAAAGAAAACACTTTCTGCCTCAGTAGCTGACAAAATAAAAAAAATATCATCATGGAAGCTATGGCACAAGTTACAAAAATATTCTAATTTAGGTGATTTTTCTCTGGAACTTGACACTTTTAAAGAAATGTGGAAAATAAATTACTCACAGAGAGAAAAGCCCTATTCACATGAGGTGCTAACATCTTTCTTTTATCTGCCCACTGGAGTTGGTTAAATCTAAAAATAGGCAAACGTTTGAGGGCACGTCAGATTTAAGTAAAGAAAGCATTGCAGTCTGGTCAACTCACATCAGTGCCATCCCTTCCGGGCGCCCCTGGGGGTCCTTGTGGCCCTGGAGCTCCTCTGGGGCCCGGCCTCTGCAACACAAAATTAATCAAAGTCAGAAATTTTCCTTCTACTGTTCCTTCAACATCACAAGTGCTGCACACATGAGTGGAATATGATTTGATATAAACTGAATAAGAAGAGATAAATGTTTGGTTTATTTTGGCATCAAAGGTTAGAAAATTTAGAGAAACTATACCCAGAACAATATAAAAGAAATAAAAATATTCTGCCTGACTCTAAAGATGTGACTTTAAATAAATTAGACTGGAAGAAATTCAATTCAGCAGCAGCTCCATGATGCGTAAAGACGCCTTTAACCTCCTCTTACGCACAAGAGGAAGGCTAAACTGGATTTCTGTGCAAACAAAAATAAATCAGTGGGTCACGGTTCATTTAAACAAAATAAACTCATTTCACTGAGGACTTTTCTAATGAGCTCCTGCGCTCGCCTCAGCCGGGGAGCCTGGGTGAACAGAGGGGGCATTGTGCGCTGTGGCACTGATCTCCAATCCGCGCATTCCACAGGTTCAGGGAAAACATAACCCTGACTTCATCGAGTGGTGCGAAAAGCGCAGCCACCTGCACACAATCAGGCTGGTACTGGAGAGTTAGAATAGGCCCACAGAGCCAGAGATACAAAATACCACCCACATTCAATCTGTGGTGACTGTACGAGAACAATAAAGAGCATTTGAGCGTAAAACTTCAAAAATAACGGGGAAAGCATCAGGTTTTATGATGGAGAGTGTGCAGGTCAGGCCTGAAGCGACTGGCATCACCATCACCATCATTATTATCAGTAGGTGAACCCGCAGGTCACATGAACTCACTGCAATAAGTTAAGAAAATGCATAAAGCGCAAAAAAACAACCTACAATCATCACCATACCGATGTGATGCAGGCGGCTAACTGACAGGAGGGATGCCTCTCTTGGTGACTCTTACCTGGGCCGAGGATGATGTCAAAAGCTGGCACAGTACGAGCACCCAAACAGCTGAGAACACCGCCATGGCTCCCCGCTCGTCCTCACAAACCCGAAGTTTATGCGGAAAAGGTCAAATCCCTGGTTCCCGGTCCTGTCTCACTCCCCCCCAGCGTCCGCGACGGAGCCTTCCTTCACCTCACGGCGCACAGCTCCTGAGTGACTTTCTCTTTGCTCCCAGATAAACCCGAGCCTCCAGCCGAAGGGGCTGAACTCAATCTGGCGCACTGTGCACAGGGGTGAGGGGGGTGAGGAGGAGTGAGGGAGGCAGCGAGCACAGGGGGAATCATTTCGGACACTCACGAGAAAGTGGGCCGAGCTAAAAGCTAGAAATATGCAAGGGGTCCTGCTTTGACCAATTAGAAACTGACCTAGAACACAGATCCTGTCTGTCTGTCATGTCTGCAAGGTAAATAAACTGTAGGAGTTTTTAAAGAGCTCTTCAGTGGCCCTGTTTACATACAGGCTGACTGCAGCAGTTTAGTAGGTTACTACAAATTCATTAAGTTTGTGGTATCTCAAAAAAAGATGTATGGATCAGGCACCAAAACATGCTGGATACTACATTTCCCATGATTCAACTCACCTGAACCCTCACAGGCGTAGTTGAGCCATCTGGGGTTTGGGACTTTAACTTTTTTGTTTTGTGCACCAAATTTTTTGGGGGTCTATTGCGGGTCGAGGCCCATCTGACATCCAAGTTTTGTTGAAATCCGCTCTTTAGTTTTCGTGTAACCCTGCTGACAAACCAACCAACCAGCCAACCAACAAACGGACATGGGTGAAAGCATAGAGCGCTGAAGTCACACCCCTTTCAGTTTGCTCCATGGGACCTTATTAAGGCTACACAGCTGTATTAGTGATGTCGTCTCCTTGAACAGTCACCAAAACCTGTAGCTCAACCATTGCAGAGCTGGTCCTGTATATTAACAGCCCGCAAAAGTAACAAACTACCCCTTCACATAACTGCAGTTGTCAATATCACCAGATTTATTGTGATTTTCACCTTTTTTAGTACCTTTTCTGTGCTGAGTTGGCGGCCATGTTGGTGCTGGTGATGAGTGTTGAGTGAGACGATGTAGTTCACAGAGCGGTTTAACACAAAACTAGATGATATTTTACTTTAATTATGACAATCTGCGACTTTCTTGACTTGACGCTCTATAACCTCCTTGTCGGAGGTAATAAAAACAAAGCACAGGAGTACACATATTCAGAGGTTTCAAGGAAAAAGTTGCTTTAGCTGTTTGAACAAGTGAAAGTTTGGTATTTGAACTAGAAAAATGGCGTGAACTAGAATGGCATTCAGTAGAGCGCATACCTCCGACAAAGTCGAACAGTCCACTTTTGTGCTCATCCATACAGTAGATAACAGCCAACTAAATAGGGCTGATTTTTTATCAGATCTATGAATTATTTCCTGCCAAATTAACGAAAATGTGCCACCGTATCTCATAATGTTAAAAAAGTGATAAAAAATCTTGAATACGTACCAAAAGTTAATGAAGACTATTCTGGGCTGACAAACCATCCTCCATCCAAGTTTTGTGGAAAACTGTTAAGTGTTTTTGGTGTAATCCTGCTGACAAACCAACCGACAAACAAGCAGACACAGGTGAAAACGTAACCTCCTTGGTGGAGAGAAGGACTAATCCATTAACAAAATAGTAGGCAGCGGTTTGATTCCAACCCTTTGCTGCATGTCGTTGCTTCTCTCTCAGCCCCCTTCAGTCTTTGTGTGTCACTATCAACCAAATAAAGGCATAAAAAGCCCCCCGAAATAAAAATAACAAGAAAAAAATAAATAAATGATAAATATCTCGACTACAAATATCTCTGCAAAGGAATAGGGATGCACAATATTGGCTTGATAATGAAATTATAGCTAATAAATAGCAACACATTTGCAGTTGGCAATACAGCTCAACAAGGGTTCAGAGAGAAGAGGAAAAAATCAGGTTTTAACACAACAAATCTGTTACGAGCTAATGAATATCAAATCATCCATCTGAGCACACTACACCTGAGCCGTTCTTAACCTCAGATGTGCATAAACTACAGGTTGTGAACTTTTTTTAAATATAAAAATGTGAAATTATCAGTTATCTTATCGGTATTGGCATCCCTATTAAAGAATAGCTTAAATGATTGAACCGTCGCAGTCAATGTAGATTTTAAAAAGCATCTATCCACGTCCATCATGGTGAGCAAACACAATCTGAGCGACTGCTCTTATCTAAACTTAAAATAAGTCAACGAAAAGTGTTAAATGCTTTATTTAGAATGTTCCAAACAGGGAATGGGCAGATCTAGAGATAGAGGCTGGCATGGACAATGCAATAACACACAGCGAGTTTAAACTCCAACAGTATATACTTTTCTTCTATCCTTCCTCACACCCTTGGCCTGAACAAACTCTGCTGAATCAATAACTGTAACATCTTGTTCTTCCCCCTGTTGTGAGTCATGTCACTTCAGCGAGGCTCACTCTGTTTGCTGGAGAAAAATGCAGATATTTCTAACTATATGTTGCTGCACTGAGAAATCGCAAGAAGAGTCTCGGGAATAGGAGCAAAAGCTGAGACATACCACAGTGACATCCTGAGAATTGTTGCAATTTTATAAACTATAACGAGACTCAGACTGTGGCTTAACGCAGATTAATTTCATAAAAGCATCAAAAAATAGTATAACTTTATTCTGCTTGGTCAACAGCCAGGTATTTAGTTGGAAAAGGAAGTCATATATAAAGAATTCAGCACTTTTGTAAAGTTATTACCATTTCATTGTGTAAATACCATGTTTTTAACAATTAATAGTGAAAATTAAGTGCAAATATAAAAAGATGCATCAATGTAATCACCCTGGCTATTAAATTAACATACAGTTGACTTTTAAATTATCAAACCGAAGCTTCATCAGTTCTGCCCAAAAGACAAACACACTGTACAATCAACCAGTCTTTATCACATTTTTTGGCAAGGCTTTCAGTTGTTCAAAAGTCTACTTCCCGAATCTGCATGACAACACACAGATTGTGCAACATTTTTGAAATACAACATAAGCGACATTCAGTCTTAAATCCATTTTAACAGCAGGGTCCAGAAGAAACACAAACCAGTACAGAATGTTTTTACTCACACAAAAACAGCCCAAAAAGGAAACAAAGCTTTTTCCATCTCATTATTTTCAGTGCAAAAAACATGTTCAGTTGTGAAAGAATTAGGGTATTTAAAACGCTGAAACCATCATTTAATTGATATACATTATTAATAGTGCTTTATGCATCCTGTAGAGATATCAAATATCAGTTACTGACAGTCATTACAATCGGAAAGGACAAGTCTGGTGATAGTCTATATTTTTCCACTCAGTTAATCCCACTTGCAAATATGGTCTTTGAATGCCACATTCTTCCGTTGCTATCCAAGAACTATTAAAACACATCCATTAGCCACACTACAGCACTGGCTGACATGCTCCTTCTGTGACAATAAACACGAACACTGCAGTTTATTTTCAGTCAGTCCCACACACACAACATCCTGCTGCTGTAAATACTCCCAAATGTCTGGCTGAAAATGGTCCCTAACGGCAGCCCTTTATACTTCCATCTGAGGAATATTTGATGAAAACTAGTTACCTTCAATGGGATTATGTAGATTGATGTCTTTAATAAGAACCAGTGTTCTTGGAGCTGAGTCACAGACAGCGTAATGTCAGAAAGTACTGACAGATGGGCTACCACACTGGTGGCTTTGGGGAGACTTGATGAACAGCTTCGGACCGGCAAGGCAAAGGTGAATAGTGGAGTAGCCGGGTTAGCGCGACTGCTTGCAAGCTAATAATGCTAGAATGTTTCCTGGCAGCTAACCACTATTAGCTGTGTGTGAGTGTCAGTGTGACTGGGATTAATTGTACTTTAACTGCAGTAGCAGATAACTGTGCACTTTTTATTTTCTAATAAGTATTGAAAGTCTTTCGCTGGGTGACTGACCCAGAAAGAATCTCATTAAAGGAAAAATTCTGCGATGAGACAACTTTAAATGTAAGTTTTTATTGAAACGACCTTTAAATGTGGTTTTCAAAAATGTAATTCAGTATACGTGATGTTGTAAATGAAAGTAGAGCCTGCACGATATATTGGTTGGCCGATACTGGCCTATGAAAGATATGTTGGTATTGGCACAAAATATTGGCATATTGTTTTAAGATATTATCAAGAGGAAAAAAAGACTCTTGGGGTAATTAAGAACTATTAAATTTGCAGCAGAGTTTACCGTTTCAGTGCACTGATGTAATTTTAGACAATAATGTTTGTCAGAAGATATCCTGCCTCCAACATATCATTATCACAAGTGTTTGATAACCACATTTTAGGGATCATCGCAAAAAAAAAAGCGTATATCAGCCGATATCTCAACATCGGACATTTTTTTACTGACTATCATTGGTATCAACCCCCAAAATCAAGTACTGATCGGGCTTTAAATAAAAACTCAGCAGGTTTATGTACAATCTTCTGCAGTGCCTTTCCATATTTTCTACGTTATATTTTGACAGTTACAATTTCATGCTTCTTCACTGATTAGATTTCTCCATCACAGACAGGCAAGCTAGCAATGCTAGTGAAAATTAGCCTACTAACACATTTGGCTGCAGTGGTCCGTCAAGTCTCCTGCTGATTCTGACCTCTTTGACCGGGATTTGTTGGCAATAGGAAAAATTATAGAACATCCCCAGCCTCATCCTTCAGTATTGTCTGATGGCCATGTAGAAACTGAGTCACATCCAGTCCCACATTTCATAAGTTCATGAATTCATATACTCCTTCAAAGTGAAAAGAATCAATATCTAAACATCAAATATAGTAGAAATAAGGCCAGAAAGTCTTTTTAAGTCATACTCTGTCCCTATATTACATTTCATTTACGCGCAAATTAATGTATTTTCTCCATTCATCCAGTTTATTCATGAATTCCCCGCATTTTGATCTGAGCTTGAGGGAGGTGATTCCATATCAATATCCTCAGACTCCTTCCCATTTGTCTGTTGATTCACACCTTTGTCGGTGCTCGTCACTGACCCATTTGTTGCTGACCCATTTGCCTGTGACGTTTCTTCCTCTTCCTTTGTATCTGGCACTTGATTAAAGTCAGTCCTTGGGATTTTTTCCTCCCTCCCCGAAGAAAGAGAGGGTGAATGTTTTGAAGTCTTAAGGGGGGTGTGAGCTGAAGGGCTCGTTTGACCAGTGGCTTTATTAGCACCAGCTTTTTCCTCCATCTGCCCACCGGCCCCAGCAGAGCCGTTACTTGGCAGGACCTTGTCATCTTCTCTTTTCTTCTTTGGTGGTTTTTCAGTGTCTACGTCCCCATCTGTTTGCATAATGTTGTCTGCTTCCTGGATGCTGGCCTTCGAATCGTTGGCGAGTTTGTCGTCGTTGTCGTTGTCAGCACAGGGCTCGGTTTTTGCCGTCACAGTGTCAGGACTGGATGACTGATCCATTTCATCAACATCATCCGTAGAGTCTTTTCCATTTCCTGAAATTACATTAGCAGATTCAGCCTCCGCATTTCCATTTCCGACAGTCTCAGCTTCGGGTTTTGGCTCTGTGGACTCCTCAGACAATTTGTTTTTGTCTTTGGATGCAGTTTTATCAGTTCCTTTCTGAGCCTTTGTAACTTTATCAAGTCCATCCTCTTTTTGTTGCACAACAGCTTCTCCATCTTTGCTTTTACTCCGTGAATAGACTTCATCTTTTCCATCTCCATTCCCGACAGCATCAGCTCTCTTCTCTGCCTTCCTGAATTGTTTCTGAATCTTTCTGGGACACCACACAAACTTATCCTTTGGCTCAAAGTGAAGGTAGGCAAAGCGCACAAGCTCCTGACGTTTTTCCTTGTCCAGGACAGCAAACAGGAAGTAGTCAAGCACGCTGCGTTTAACGCTGCTAAGGGTCTTCTTGACTAGAGTCTCTTCAAGAAAAAAGCGCACCAGTGGGGACTGGTAGTGCTCAAAGCCCAGCTCTCCGAGGCTCTTCAGGATGCGAGTGATGCGCAGGTTGTTGTGCATATTCCTGCAAGAGATGAAACAGTTGCTGAAATCACAAACAAAGTACAAATCTTTAATGTTGCCAACTCGAGAATATCTGGATATTCACCGTTCAAGGTTTCCAAATCGCTCCTTCCAATTTTCTGCTCGTTTCACTTCCCCCGTCTCTTTGTTGACCAAACGGATGCCATAGAAGCCCAACATGAGTTCATAGGACTCGACAAGTCTCTTTTTGGCGTCCTCATTCTTCTTGAAGGCCTGGTGAACAGATATTAAGTAGAAATAAATACAAACAAACAAAATTACTTTTATGATCACACATAAGAGCGATATGGGTCAAATATGTAAATATGTTTAGGTGTTTGATGTATCTGTATTTCTAGCTGGCCAGCCTTCAGTACAGTTATGAGTTGAAAAAAAAAAAAAGGGAAAATAAAGGCAAGTGTTCATCTTTATAAGCCTTTCACTGATGTCCATATGAAAACAGCAGCGTTTAAGAACACAAACACAAAGTTTCCCAAACATTTAAATACTTTCTCTACAGAAGAATCCTAATAATGCATGAAAACATGTTCTGAATGACTGGTAAGGGTAGGTCAGACTGGGGTAGAGAATTAAGAAATAAGAAGACTACTTGAAGATCTTCAGTTATCATATGTTGTGCCGGAAAACGAAGGTTACTGTTGGCAACCAAACTCGGCACAGTAGAGTTTTAGAGACTTGTTCGCTGTGACACACTTACCTCGATTTCCTTCTTGGTGAGTTCTGAAGCCATGTAATTAACCCCCGGCTCTCGCAGTGGAAACAGCCTTACAATGGCAGAGAAACAACACAAAACCAATTAGCATCTAATGAAACTACACTCTAATTCAATGAAGATGATGTCAGCTGTCCCTGCAACAGTTCGTAACCCCAATATACAACATACTCTTGGTACAGCACCACAAATCACCACATATAATTGTCACAAAACACATCCTTCTAACAAACACCATTTTCAGCAAATAGAGCTAAGCACTGTGTCCTGGTATCACTGAACTTTATCATGAACTTAGGAAGAAAAAAAGCTGTGATTATGCAAACAGAAAATAAGAAAAACCATGTTGTTTGGAGGTTGATTTCTAGCATTTTGAAAAATCAAATGTGGAGAGATCATTGATAAATTCGTTTTACCTTGATAGTTGATGAAGAGAAAAATAAGTTTTGTAGTTTTGATTGAAGTGTACTTTGTTATTGTGAGCATATTGAGGATTTAAAGATACTCACAATAAACAAAAATACCAATGTAGGCTCTGTGGAAATATTTCTATTGCAGAAAAAACTAAATATCAAAACGCCTTTGTGATCTATTTTGTTCATGTTTCTGCTTTAGAAATCTTTTGAATCAATTAGCTTTATGTTTACACTTAGCAACATTTGATGAAAAACATCTTGAAAATGTTTGTATATTTTACATTTCTGAGATAATTTCATTAATTTAATCATTTATTATGACTGATTGACTTTTGATTTTGATTTCATATGAAACATTTGAACATACTGCTGAGTTCAGAGGGTTAAAACAGGGAGTAAGCTGCTGCTTTTCATTGCTGAACAAGCCGACCTGAAACAGGCAGAGGTGCAGCACACACTCACAATACAGCACATATTCTACCAGTCAAGAGATGAATACCTTAGATGAGGGTCGACCAATATGACTTTTTCATGGCCGATACTGATTATTAGAAATCAAGGAGACTGAAAACTGATATTTGGGACCGACACTGATTTGTAGTAAAAATTAAACTCTTTGTGTCAAATTTTCCAAAAGCCTGTGATGAAATAAACGCAAGTACATTTTACTCAAGTACTGTTCTTAGGTACAATTGGGAGGAACTTGAGTTTTTCCATTTTCCACTACTTTATACTTCCTCTCCACTACATTTATTTAATAAATTTAGTTACCAGTTACTTTGCAGATTCAGATTTGTTGGTGTTCATGGGCTATTAATTGTGACGTTTTACCATTCAGATGTTGTTGTGGGTGGGACATTGTGTGAGACGATGTTGCATCAATGCCAAAGAAGCACACTTCAAAAATGTTATCAGCAATCCAACAGATACCGATAATCGGAAAATGCTGAATATCGGTCCTGATAGATAATCGGTCTACCCCTGTTAAATGCCTTTGCATGCAAGGTCACCAGAATAACATGACATTAGCTCAAAACTCACACCACAACCTGTAAACAACACATACCACTGAATGTACGAGTGAACTCTCTCCAGCCTTTTGTAGTCATTTTTCCATTCCTTCAGAAATGATTCAATGTAGACATCTGTGCCGAACGATAAAGAAAGCATCACATCAACACAAGCTTTTGACTTTCTCGAACACTAAACACATCTTGTGATGAAGTCCAAATATATTACCATCAGGAGCAGAGGGAAATTTGTTGAGATAAAACTGCAAATTGTTCATTTTGTCTTCTGAGCACTCATCGTCTGTAAGATTCTGACAAAACAAACAAAAACACATAATTTGAGCTCTCTCGGATGTGATGGACGACATGTTTTCTGGTGAATGACGTGGGTGTTTTTGACTTACAGGGTATCCTCTTCTGTAGTTCTGCATGTCCTTTGCTGCCCTCGTATTTCTGGACGTATGATGCCACTGCAAATAAAAGTGAAAGTGAAATTAGCCTGCATCAAACGCTTCACCGTTACACGAGGGAATCATCGTTTAAGCACCCTAATCCAAAACATCTATTGCAAATCATTTTGTTATTGCTGATGATGCCACGGTGTGTGATGTTTGTAATGGCTGTAGAAAGCTGCCATAACCTAATATCAAGTTGACATGTAAGGCCAAGCTAATCAATTTCCACTTCCGGTAAGGGGCTTAACACTTAATGGTTATTAAAAGAGGCATTTTGACTATGAGTTACAAACTATGCATTGTAAACACTGCAGGCAGCCCGGCATACATGTCCAAACGTAACGCCAGCGAGTTATAACCCCTCAAAAGTAAGCTAACGTCAACGGCTAGCTAGGCTAGTTAGCAAGCCTGCAGCAGAGATGCATAAAGCTATCATTAGCTTCCCAGGCACTGCCGGGTGCAAAAGCAATGAGTTACATGTCAATATATTCTCTGCCATGACATCATTTGGAGAAATTAGGGTTGAGCGGAGGTATAAAGGAAGCGTACACACTTACCAAAGTCCATCCAGATTTGTTTTTGTCTTGACATGACCGACGGGTTTGGCTCTCTCCGGCCGGGTCGTCTCCATCACTCTCTGTGTCCCAGGTCGAGTCGTACTCACAAATACAGTCGTCTTCCATGATTTAAAGAAGAGTTGTATGACTAGATAAGGATGAATAAACGTGTATCCTGGTTTATCAATACAAATGGGCACGAATCAAGTTACGCCTGCATGTTCAGGTTACACGGGGACGGCCCTGACCATCCGTCTCTCCGGTCTACCATCGTCAGACAGCGGCGCCGTTGGCGGCTGCAGTACTGATGCTGCCTTCAAGTGCTCCTGCTAAGTAGGGATGATTTGACTTCACCTAACTTGACACACAATCGCGGGGGGCATTGCTTTAATCGATTATTAGTCTCTCAGTGAATATACATCGCTTCTTGAGTTAATTCACGTTTAAAACTATTAAATCCTACGGCAGTAATATTGAGCTGCCTCACGGGGTCACCGTGTAGCTACAGTTTAAGATAAGGAAGAAAACGTAGGTACACACATTAGTAATGCTGATGGATTTCATTTTCAGCTAACCGTATGTAGGCATTTATTTCTTTTTGGCCTAAGCATCCTCTCCTATGACGGTTATCATGTACAATTTACACTGTACGGTGCTGTTTGGCACTTAGTAACGTTGTTAATGTGCTTTCTGATAAAAAAGGCTTGATTTTCCGAGTCCATGAAGGCAGCACACTTGCTGTGTTGGTTTATGGCCATAAAAACTGCAAACCAGCTGATATGAGTCAGGCAGCTTATCTTAGGTGCAGAAAAACTCTTTCTCTAGTCTGTTATATAACAAAAACAACAGTAATGTCAAGATAACCACTACATAAAGTCACAGGATAACTATTTTATTAACACATAGTGAAATATAGTAGGAATTTATAATGATGCAGCATATAGTAACACCAGAGTCCTTAAAGACCATATCTCCATTATGACCTTACTTAATTGATGTCATGATGCATCCAACTTATCCAAGCCAATATATGAGAAATACTTTTATAGATATGATTGGTCTGTTAGCAGATTTTGATAAAGAAACAGATGAGAGAAATCTGCAAAAATTGTAACACGTATACATATATTTAATATTACAGATAAGTCAGAAATCCAGGAACTTCATAATCACTGTTTCATATCTGTTGGGTTATTTTTGAATTGGGTTGAGGAGTGCACATACCAGCAGGTGATAATAAGATAACAGCATGGATTTTGACAACTCAGATTACAATGAAAGCGCTGCAGAAAACCTGTGCATTAAGAGGCAATTTGAAATAATTGACTTGCTGTTAAGGATAAGAACATTTGGCGGCTACTTTTTGTATATGTGTAAAAGCCATGTGGTGCAATGTATAAGAATTGGCCAGCTGTCTAATTCTTACTCCTACAGACAATAAATGTAGCTGCTGTTAGCCAGTTAGCTCGGTTAGCTGAGCATCTGAGCAAACGGTCCAGACTTTGAGCTGGAGCATGTTGGTGTTAACTCCGCTAGCACAGGAGCTTTGGACCGAATCTAGATACAAAGATGTCATGACGTCATAATTGCTATTTGATACTTTCAGTTAATCTAATGTTTTAAACCAATTTTTTTTACATAGCACACCTTTAAGAATGACAAGAAAACATTAAAACACATTTTTTAAAGTGTGATTTATAGAAGAAACTGTGTTTGCTTCCCTAATCTCCTCATGCAGACTGTTCATTATATAAAAATGTAAATATCCATAGTAGTAAAAAGTTCATTCCCAAAATGTATGCTCAAAATGATAAATCATGACTACTTTTCTTGCTGCAAGAAAAAGGCAGATAAACAGCTATGAGACACATTTGAAAACAGATCATGCTTAATACTGCACAATCTGAATATGCTAAGGACACAAGAATATCCACATTTTCTCAAAGCAGATCATCTGACCTTTTGTCACGAACATGTAAGACACCGCAGCCGCTCACACATAAACTCACGGTTCAAACTGTCAAATGTATCGTGTGATCCAGTGTGGGTGTTCATCAGAAGTGTCTTATACATCATAATCTGGATTTAGTTTCATCATTTGATAACATAAGCACCAGCAGCACAAAGGAGTCAGAGGTGTTAACACATCATTTGACCCTGATGTTGATCATTTCAGTAATTGGACAGATGCATTGATACAAGGGAGGATGTCACTATTAGAGGGTATAAATAGAATTGTATATTATCACAGGGGATTCAATTTTGAATGGCCACTGGTGTGGGTTTCTATTTTTGGTTTTAGTTACTGTGGAAACCAGAGGGCTCTGCAGGCATCCAGTATTTGCTGTTGCTATTTACTGCCTCTGCTTTGTGAAATGGATTCCCAGTTGCCTTTTTCTCAGTCAGTTCAGTGCAGATGGAAAGATTTGGTGATACGCAGAAAGATTATAATAATTATGTAAACCTGGTCTTGCTTTGTTTAAAGGGGGATTTGACAGGAATTTAGGCCTAGTTTACAACTCTTCCTCCCCATGATAACGGAGTTTCCTGCTTCCTATAGCTTATCCCTGTAGGAACCTGGTGGGTGGCGTTGAGGGTCGTCTGAGGAATTCGGCTTGTTGCGGCAGCTATTCCTATGTTATTGACTAGGTTTGTGTGTAAAGTCCTTCTTAAGTTCTTCTTCTTTAGCTCACTCTGTGTAAATACTCTATATCGACTGATCTCTACATTTGAACGAGCTTGTTTGTTTAACTTAGTAATGCGTAAAACTCTCCTCAGGCTAAGTTGGAACTCACCAACTGCTCCTTATCTGAATGGCTGCCAAGTTCTTTGATGTGAGTCCATGAGTCTTTCCTTGGCATCGTCTGTTTTGGCTGTTAAGTGATCACACAAACGTAAAGCAAATAGAAGGTTGTCCCTTTTGGAAAACTTGGCAAGGCTTGTACGAGCCGACAGTCTTTTTATGACGGTGTAGTTTGTTTACAGCACATAATGTCTCAAATGAATGTGGCAGCGGTGGAAGAAATATTAACTTCTTACAAAACAGCATACGTTTCAAAATCCTACTTAACAAGTATTAAGCAGGAGATCGTATGTAAAGGACAAGTTCACCCAAAAATGAAAATCATTCATTATCTTCTCACCCCCATGCGAATGGAAAGGAAAGGGAAGTTTAATAGTCCACCAAACGTTTCTGGAGCTTCGCAGCAAAACAGTGTTGCAGCATTCTCCAAAACAACTAAAGTAGATAGGGACTTGTTTTACGACGTTACAAAACGACACCCATAATCCAAGTCTCCAGAGGCCTGAGATCCCAAACTGATTTGAGAAGAACTACTTACACCCTCGCTGAGTGGTTGAGCTTTGTGAACCCACTTCAGATGGGGTTTGCATGCTTTTAACTTAGCAGCTACAGTGAAGATGTTAAAAAAAGGGTGTGAAATAACGTCTTTTTAAATCTATTTGGGATCTGGGGGCTTCCAGAGACTTGTATTGTACTGGATGAACTGTATGGTTTATGATCATCTGGCAAATATGTTTACAGCTTCATCAATAAACGAAATGCACTGAACGATGTGCTGACTTTGTGCATTAACAAACGGCTGTGTGAGCAACAGCACAATCTGAAAGTGATCAGGGGTCATTTCAGGCCTCCTGCATGCTTCAGTTGATTTTGTTTGTATACTGAGTTATTTGACCATATGAGAAGCTGTGAGTCAAACATGTACCTTTCTCTTGTGTTACGTGATGTTGCTGTCACTTGTACTTTTTGCTGTTCTTACAATTATACACAAAGGAAATAAAGATTTAGAAGAACTTCTTCTAAATCCTTATTCAGTTTTAACATGACTCATAATTTCTCGAATCTCATCAGAATGCACGTTGTGTTACGTTTTCCATCTGATTTGGTGTATGACAGAAAAAAATGGATTCAATAAAATGTAGCTTCATCTTGTGTGAAGCAGTTACATACATTGTTGAACTGCTGAGAGAGTATTTGCTGACAAAGCAAACAAGAAAGGAAATAGGCATCATTCTGTTCAATGAATTGTAACAATAGAAAGTATAAGTAAACAATGAGATGAAATCTTATTTTATGGAAGAATAAACAAATATAACGGTGACATTTCTCCTCAGAGAGTGACTGACTCAACATGAAGGTATACGAGGCTCTGATAAACTCTTACAGACTCAGATATCACCACATGTTACAAATATATCTCCCACGCGTACTGTACAAAGTAGACAGGCCTGTGGGTGTTGTACCACAGCTCCAAATATAACTCAGCCAGTCTGTCAGCGACAGATCTGAGGGGATAATCCTTTCTCCTGCTCGCCTAATATCGTCTAACCTGGTTTTTCTCTGTAAATTAAGACAACTACTTTTCTGCTTTGACAGGCTGAACATTAATCACTCAAGTATTTTTCTAAAGAGTTTCTAAACATCAGTGCTTTGGGTTGGACGACCTGGGGATGAGAATCAACAATCAACTATCTTTATCCAGAAAGTTAGATTGTGTTGCTTTCAGTTTGTATTTTTGATTACTTATTGATTTATCACAAACTTACAAAGCGATGTATGAGGGTATCAAACTGATCCAGTTGCTGTTTCAAAAAATGTAAACCCCTTTTTTCATGTTTCGTTCTTTGGTTTTAGAATGACCGTGGCACATTTTCATGCCTCTTCTTGCAACGTGACAACATATTTGCTTTACTGCTGGTAGATAAAGGCACTGCAGCGGACTGTATCATGACACTACAGCCTCCTCCTCTCTGTGCTCCCCCAGCTGTAAAACTCATACTTGTATTGTATATTGTATGTAGTAGCTCAGTATAATATATGAAGTCATATTGCACACTCAGATCTTTCATTCAGTATTATTTAACCCTAACCCTTTTAAACAAAGGAACGTGTTGATAACGATGATAAATTCACTGATTTGTGTTCAAATATTCATTCATCAGAGTAAAAAAAATGATATTTGTACTAAATCATCACATCCTTGAGTCAAAGGAAGCATTATCATATTCTTTATTAAGGTTTTAAAATATTAAGATTAAAGGCCTTTCACTACTGCCCTGTCTTTGTGTCTACAGACTCCTTCATCCTCGGTTTGGCCACGCTAAAATCTCCTCTCTGTATCAAGCTGCTTCCTTTGCTCTTCCCTTCTGAACACCTACCTTTCCCTCCTAAAAGTTTGACTTTTACAGAGGAGCTTAATTTGTGTAAGCCTTCCTCCAGGTTTTTGCCAGATTTGCATTTTTTCCCCTGCATAATTGGCAGATGGGTTTTATTTAGTAGAGAAATGTACCTCCGGGCACAAGGTCCTCTCTTCTCTGTGTGACGCCATGTGCATCTCTAAAATGGTTTTGTACCATCTGCATATTCTCAGCATCACCACAGACACCGAGGAGGCCTTTTTGATTTCATGAGATAAAAAAAAACAAACGACAAATGCGTTAGGTGGACAGTGTTTAATGTGACAAAACTGGAGTAGAAAGTAAAACAGGATGTGCAAAGAGCACTAGGACAAAAATATGTCTTGGTAAGAGATGAATAAACATGTTTCTTTATTACTGTAACTTCACAAAGTCTTCATCCAACACTAACCCTGAGAAAGATAACAATGTAATGACAATGACACAGTATTAGCAATATAAGCAGCTCTCTGAACATGCATAACTTGACTTTAAGCAGAATTTAATTTTCTAAATATAAATTGAAAAAGCAAGAGACATAATGAGCGAGAAAGTGGACAAAGGATGGCATTTCCATAATCCACTTCATTTGTTCTCCTTGTTCCATATAAATGACATGTTAATATGTGTGTGTTATAATGAAATGTACCTGAGAGGACAGAGAACAGAGAGTACAAAGCTAAATAAATGAAGCATCTCTTTGAGTCTGGATACTCATCTTATAAGCCGGTGGTGCCCGACGGGGATTGATGGGCCTCCTCACTTTGTTCCAGGTCCTTGGGCTTTGAAAAGAGATGTGAATACAAGCTGTGTGGATTGATGGGTGCCTGTTAGGGCTTCAGGTTCCTCGCTTATCAGCTGAGATGTAATTGATTTATGGAGAGCTGGTTTGAATCACAACAGGGATGTAAGTGTGCTGATTTAGCCACTTAACACAAAACCAGGGCCGGTGAGGGGCAGGTTGCTCTGTTTGAGAGGAACAAAAGAGCACATGGTAATGTGTGTCAGTGCTTTAATACCCACTGTGGCATACGGACGACGCTTCTGTGCTACAACTGTGTGATTTTTGTCTTCCTGTTTAAATCCATCTCAAATAATGATACTCCATGTTGTGATGCAGTGACAACATGATTCACCTCAGAGCGCCTGGATCATTACGCTTAACATATTAGCTTCAACCTCACTGACAATCCAAGTCTGTGCTTCTGCCATAAGTAACCATGGCAACCAGCATCACCTACAGTAGGTTTCCAGAAGCATCGCGTGTAGCAATGTTGTTTATTTAGTCGCCGTACGTGCACGCATCACATCTCTGATGTGCAAGGATGGAAACACCAACACAAACACATCCATGAGAATGACAACATCAACATGCTTTTCTAAAATGAGTCACAATCCAAGGAAGCAGAGCAGTAAATGTGCATTTATGGGCACTGTTACTGCAATGGACTGGAAAAATAAATCTGGTTCTATTTTAAGAATGAAACCAATTTGTTTGTTGATTTTGATTAAATAGGTGAAATGTGAAGTGGAGTTTGCTCACTGGATTTGTTGGGTCCAGCACTCCACGAAGAATCCTGTCGTTAAAGCATTGGCACAGTGGTTAGCGCTGTTGCCTCACAGAAAGAAGGTCCTGGGTTTGTGACAGGGCCCTTCAGTGCAGAGTTTGAATCTTCTCCAGGTATTCTGACTTCTTCCAAACATTATAGGTTAATCAGTTACTCTACATCCCTGTAGGTGTAAATATACGTGTGAATGGTTGTTTGTCCCTATGTCCTATATAGTGATGTTGGCTGGGATTGACTCCAGCCCACATGACCCTGTGAAGGCAGTCACAGATGATGGATGGCTTTCTTATAAATTCAACTTGTTAGCATGTCTCAATATGTATATTGGCCATTTTCCCTTGATAACTTGATTATTACTTCACAGTTATTAAGATGTTACTACTTCATTGATTTTAAAGGATTGTGATTTAATATTGACGCATGATATACACTGTATATAGGATCAATACATTTTGGCCTGACACTGGGAATTTTATATTGCTGGCTACTTTATCGGTATCGGTGAAATTATAGCTGATAAATTGAGCCAATAATATGAAGCAACATTGCTGTCAATGACTTCACAAGTGAGACATCTACACACTCCGATACAGTAAGTGGTTGTATACAGTTTTTTTAAAATAGGCTTGTGATCCATCTATAAACACTGAAGAAGAAGAAGGAGAAGGAGAAATGCGGCATGCTGAACTGCTGTACCTGAGAGCAACTAACCGTATTTATACAGCACCTTTCAAAAAACAAAATTACAAGTGCTTTACAATAAGAAACATGCAGGAAACACAAGAAACCCAGAACTAAATATAGGACCAAGATAACAAAATAAATGTAAGAATAACAAATGAATAGCATAAGTTAAGAAAAGGCCATAAGATATAAGTGAGTTTTAAGAGGAGATTTGTTAAATTATTGGTTTTCTCATCGGCTGAAGAAAATCCATATCATAATTCCATATCTATAATTTACATGGGATAACATCATTATAATAAGATTATAAGATCTACCATTCTGTTTTTTTTTATTGAGCACAGAGTTAGACACCATCACCCAGTATATGTATATATTCATTAATATAAGCTGTAATGAAGGAGCTGATTTCTGTAACTAGTTTTCATTTCTTTAATTTCCTTTATTTTTCAGATGTCATCACAGGCCAATTAATGTGACTTTTAACACAATTCGTTTCTTTTGGGGCAAACACACACTAACCAGCCAATGAAGCAGTTTCATCCAGCTGTCAACATGTCACCTGTAACTTTCAGCACAGCTTTGTCACGCAGTGCTCTCCTGTCTGAACGCTGTTTCTCTGCGTTTCTCGGCCTGCGGCTGCCTCCAGCGTCAGTGCGCAGTTTCCAGGCCGGCTCACATGTGACTGTGGTCGCTGTCCATGGTGCTGAACCCCCCCACCCCCCCTGCTCATGTCAGATTGGTATCTGCCGGGTCGAGTGAGGACCTCACTTGTTGCACACAGCTGTGCAGATAAGACTACTCATTTCCCCCCCCCTTTTCCTACCTAAGCTTACTATGCGTCTTAAAGATTTCTTATTATACACACAGCTTTTTACTGAGGACTGGTTTGCGCATGCGAAGAGGCACGCTGAGGCCACTTGTTCCAACAGATGACCGCGTCGAGAGGCATCGCTCGCTCCTGGAGCTCGCAGCAGGTTATGCGCCTTTTTATTTACACAAACGAGACATCGGAAACAGGTAGGGCACATCCTCAGGTTTGATTTTCCTCCACGCCTCCACCCGCTACTACGTCTCACGCAACAGGCTGCATCACAAATGTGGAGTCCGCACGCTGGAGAGCAGCACCACCTGTAACTGTTGTGCTCCCGACTTCTCATGCCGACACCGAGGATGAAGAAGCAAAACGTCCGGACCCTGTCGCTCATCCTCTGCATGTTCTCCTACTTGCTGGTGGGCGCCGCGGTGTTTGACGCGCTGGAGTCGGAGACGGAGAGCTCCCGCAGACGCATCCTGGAGCAGAAGCGCAGCGAGATGAAGAAGAAGTACCGCTTCTCCGAGGACGACTACCGCGAAATCGAGCGAGTGGTGCTGCAAGCTGAGCCCCACCGCGCCGGGAGACAGTGGAAATTTGCTGGCTCCTTCTACTTTGCCATAACAGTCATCACCACCATTGGTAAGTGGATGTGATTCCTCAATCTGTGGAGATGAGGGAGACTGTTTCTCTGTGATGCTGGTGCATTTTTCTACATGTTAATTACAGGCTAATTAAAAAAACAGACAGCTCTTTGTTTTACCACCGGAGCGTTTGCTACAGTATGCGTCACACTCTCCCTTCCTCTCATTCCCATCTCTCTGCATTAAGGTTATGGACATGCAGCACCAGGCACAGATGCAGGAAAGGTCTTCTGCATGTTCTACGCTGTTCTGGGCATCCCTCTCACTTTGGTCATGTTCCAGAGCCTGGGCGAGAGGATGAACACATTTGTCCGCTATCTCCTCCACAAGACGAAGCAGTGCCTGGGCTGTCGACGCACTGAGGTGTCCATGGAGAACATGGTCCTGGTGGGCTTCCTCTCCTGCATCGGCACGCTGTGTGTTGGCGCTGCAGCCTTCTCTCACTTTGAGGGATGGAGCTTCTTCCATGCCTACTACTACTGCTTCATCACGCTCACCACTATCGGCTTCGGGGACTTCGTGGCCCTGCAGAAAAAGGAGGACCTCCAGGAGAAGACGCCCTACGTGGCGTTCAGCTTCATGTACATCCTGGTGGGGCTGACGGTCATCGGGGCCTTCCTGAACTTGGTGGTGTTGCGCTTCCTCACCATGAACACTGAGGATGAGAGGAGGGATGCTCAAGAGAGGGCGTCGCTGAAGAGGGACAGGGGCCTCATAGATGGGGCTCTGGGTCATGAACAGAGCAGAGACAGCCACAGAGGAGAGAGGACCAGGGCCAACGTGGTGCACAGTCGCAGCCATAGCACGCTCTTCCTCCCGATGGAGCAAGGGACCAGCCGCACCAACCTCATCGCCTCCCCAGCGGAGGATCAGGAGAGACAAAGGAGCCCCTGCAGACACAGGCTGCACTTTCAGATCAAGGCAGGCGGGAGCAGGCCGGAGTCGAGCCTCAGCTCCCTCTGCTCCTGTGTTTGCTACCGTTTGGGGATCTGTGATAGTCCTCTCATGTCCCACAGTGAACACCACGGCTGCCACATCAACTCTGTGTACTACAACTCAGTCTCCTACAGGATCCAGGGCTGCTCGCCAGGGTCCAGGGACAACACTGGACTCTCTTCCCCTGGAAGCACACTCTCACCCGGGCACAGCTTCCGGGAGTTCCCTCGATCGAGGAGAAAGTCGGTGTGAAGAGCGCAAACAGTATTTCTAATGACACTGTATTTTGTGTTACACCTCTTTTGTGCATGTCACAAGACACCGATTCTGTTAAATAAGTTGTGGCTGATGAAAATAACCTTATTTGTTGAGCAAGGATGAGATTTCTTATCCTCTTTTTACCATGACATGATTTATGTTAGTGATTCTGCTGTTTTCCCCCGCATGTAAGCCAAAGTGCAGTTGCATGCCACAGAGAATGTATAGCACACAATGTGAATGCATGAGTGCTATGTCAAGATGTAAAAACAGTTGTAATCTACAGTTTTAACAGAAGTATTTTGGATATAGTGCTTATATTTGACTGTATAACTATTCAATGGAAGTGTGTGACTGATCCTCAGTGGACTCCTGCTTTAGACAGAACCTAAACTATTTTCATGCCATAGCTAAAAGATGTCAGTTTACTTTTCTATTAAAAACAGCCTTAAAGAACTTTGATCAAGCACATGAGATATGTGGCTTCTTAGCTCAGTGAATTTAATAAATCCTTTTATTACTTAACTTTGGAGGGTCAGAATAACTAATGCACTCTAACGTGAAGAGATCGTGATTGTAAATAAGTGACTTTAATGGATGTAGCACACAACAGATATGTAGCAGGTTACCAGTGGACTTCCAACAATTCTGGGAGAGGTGTCACTTTCCAGCCAGTTTCCCCGTAGAGTTGGTTTGTAGTCAGATTCAATGTGAGTCTATTACAGTATTGTTTTATTAAACCAAAGGAAAAGACCTTTAAATGTGTGAGTGTGTTTATTTTAATCATAGTTCACTGACTCACGTTTCTACGAGGTTAAAGTTTTTGTGTTCGTTCGTCTTCCTCTGTTCTGTTTGGGTTTTTATCTTCAGAAACTCTCACAGATTTAGAAGAAGAAAATGACTGGCACACTGGTACAGAGGAGAAGTGTGCCAGAATTGGGTTAATAATACTACTTTTACTGATATTATGACAGGATTTATAGTGACTGGCTTAGAGAAGATGATAAACTTTTGATCTGGAAGTCAAAAGACTTGAAGATGTTCATGTTAAATGGGCAAAATCTGGTTTAAAGTGAATGTTTTTAGACATCTAAGCTACATATAACTAGGACTGCACAATTAGTTGAAATATTATTGAAATTACAGTGCAATATCCAAATCCCAAGAAGCTAAAAACAGCTTTATAATGAGGTACTGCTGCAGAGATGCCCTGCACTACCAACAAACACCCCGACAAATGTCACATTTTCATAATTTTAAAAATGAAAATGAAAATTGTAATTCAGAAATGATAATTCCCATTAATCATGAATCATCTTGCAATCACAATATCTGTCAAAATAATTTCAATATGAATTATGCAGACCAACATATACTGTAACTGTTGTTTCAGATCCACTTCAGACTGACTGCAGTAACTGAAGTTGAAACAATGCTCGAGTGTCACCACATTTCAGCCAAATCGATACTTATCAGTGGTGGGATATAACTAAGTACAGTCACTCAACTATTGAACTTGATATGTGTAAACCTTGCATGAGTTTTTTTTTCCATTTTATTGCTTCTACTTCATAAAAAAATCAGAGGCAAACCTTGTACTCTTTGACTATTACTATAGTCAAAGAGTACAACACCTTAAGTTACTTATTACATTACAGATTTAAATCTCACATACAAAACATTTGATTGTCTTATAAAACATGTTGATTGTTGCAGATTTAACTGTCTAATTTAGCTATAAAGGAGCAAAATAGGTCTAAAGTGAATGCTTCTTGCACATAAATGCACCAGTAATAACATTTTTTGACCAAATAAATACATACTGGGAACATATCAGTGGTTGGATACAACTAAGTACACCAAGTATTGTACTTGAGTAAAACCTTGAGACACTTGTGTCTTGCTTGAGTGTGTCCATTTCATGCTGTGTTTTTAACTTCTGCTTCATACATACAACTATTCAGAGACAAACCTTGTACTTAATACTCTGATGCATGTGTGTGGCAGATTTAATTACTTACTTTGTCTTATAAGGGAAGTTGATTGTTACAGACTTAACTGCCCATTTTACTAATAAAGTATCTAAATATTACAACAATAAATGCTTCTTCCAAATATGTAAATGCATCAGTAATACTAAATAAATGACTTAATATAATGAGTTATATACATGGGGTAATATGGGTTTTTTATATTGCAGTATTGCTACTTCAGTCAAGAATCTGAGTACGTCCTCCATCAGTGGAAAATCCCTCCATTCAGAGAGCCCTGGAACCGTTACTGTATAATCTCTCCTAACTCTCCCAAGTGCTCCTGTCTGTTTGAGCTATGGAGTAAATAATAAAATGGCCATAAACGATTAAAAGAAAAATCCTTCCATTGTCGAGTGCAGCCCCCAATATTTCAAGCCATTAAACGCCACAACTTCTTTAGTGTCACAAGATAAAATCACATCATGTGTCATAACGTCTGCTCATGGCCTCCGTTTGCTATTTTTAAAACCTGCTGTCGGTTTGAAATGAGGAAGAGAAATCATGAAGTCTCCGCATAAGTGTCCCCCAAGCATACATTTCAAGCCATCTGTTGATCTGCTGGAATCATCGGCTACTTTACATATAAATGTAAAACTGATTGGGCAATAGAAACTGAAATGGTGATTGGTTATGAAATACCATCTGCTCTGGCTGCTGGGGGGGTAGAGGCAGAGGCCTTTTTACTCTTTTCCTTACATTGTCACATCATGTCAAGTCATCAACAAGTCAGGTTATACAGAGTGTTTGTCCATTCAGGATTTTAATCTTTCTGTTTGATCTCATGACAGAGACAAAGGAGGAGATTTTAGATACAATAAGTTTGAAAAGGGGGCCCTCTACAGGTGGTAAAGTTGGGGAAATTTGAGAAGAGCAAAAGTCACCAAAACTGATTTAATACAGCCACTAGAGGGCAGTATGTGTCTATCATTTGAGTTAAATCAGACACAATGAACAGTATTGTGACAACATGCAACAGAAAAAGTCAGAGGAATGACTCCTAGTGTCATTTATTAAATACTTTTTACTGGCATGTTTTTGGCCTGCAGCTCTGTGTGAACAGGTTGAGCTGTAGGAAATATAATAATATAATAATTATAATTAGGTCCATAAAAGTCTAAACCTGGGACACTTGTGCTGTCAAGGGCCCCCTCATCTCTAGTCCATGCCATTACTTCAAGCAGTTCACCAGCAACATTTCAGTCTTGTCATTTTTTGTATGTATACAGTTAATTAATCCTGATAAAAGAAAATACAAAGTCTTCACAGCACACCCTCCACCCTCAGAGCATGAATTCAGATCAGGAAACAAAAGAAGCAACCTCTGCAGAGGTGCAGCAGATGTTGTGCGTACCGAATAGAAAAATCACATTATGTAAAATCAGGGTGGCAATATAATGAAAGGACAGACTACACAAACACACTAGAGGCAAAGGCATATTCACACATGGGGAGAGGCAAACAGGGGAGAGACACCGGAAGGCAATAAGAGGTCTCACAAACAGCTGTCATTTTAAAAGAGGTGAAAATTAAATCAACTGTCCAAAGTGATGGTTGTGTGATTTTACTTTTACTTACTACTTCTGATACTTGAGTATATTTAATATCAGATCAGATACTTTTAGTGAAGTTAGTATTCGTATGAGTGAGTTTCACATTGTTCAAAGTAACATTTTAACAACATATTTTTACTTACTTTTTAAAATACAGATATATGGATAAGAACTAGAGGCCAGCAACAATCAACACATCAACAATAAACAAAACAAAACAGACACATTAAAAAAATAACATTTTCTCTGTTTTGGCTCCTTGTTTTTGTTGACCATGAACATATATCCGAAATCAATTTTCATATATATTAAAGCTTTGACCCAAACAACAATTTAATTGTAACATTTTTTTTTTTTTTTTTACTGTGTTAACCTTCATCACTAAGGACGTGATCGCTCCATGCGTGCTCAGAGAAGCATGGATCAACCTCATTGGTATTGATCCTCATTAAATTTTAATCGATACCCAAACAGGGCTTGTATGTGTAGTATCAGTACTTTAAATATTGATCCGACCAGACAGAGAGCTGAATTTAACCCTTTCTAATTGGGTCTGAAATGTTATTTTATTGGCCCTCAGTGGTCAATGTAGAGCCACATCCCCCTGACCGTCAGGTATCACTGATCACAGGGCGAGTTGAAGGAAACTACAGATGTAACTCTGGGTGCGCTGCCGTACTGTATGCTTACATTATCCACAGAGCCTTTGCTCACTGACGAACCTTCTTTCCATAATTTCATTAAATAATCAATATCTGTCAAATCAACATTTGTAGCTATCATTTCTAATACAAATTAGGCTACATCCTTCGTACTGAATACATCAGTTTAAATATAAATCTTCCAGGAAACGGGTGGTACAAAGAAAGTATTGGCACCAAACCAGGACACAATTAGTTTATGTTGATGGATTACAGCAGAAAGGCCTAAACTTTTAAAACACAGAGCCTAAAACAGCTACACATTACATGGAATAGTGTGCTGGGGACAGCCACTTCACATGTTTGATGAGAGGTTTGGGTAAAAGAGGATGAGTTTCAGCAAAGTCAGAGTATAATCCAGCTGCTCATTTCTTTTTTGTCAGGTTTACTGATTGAATTTCCCATTGAAAAAGGTAGAATTCATCCTGGTTGAAGTGGACTGAAAAAGAAAGAGAGAGGTATTCCTTCTTTCCTAACAAATTAGTGTAATATAAACCCTAAGAAAATCCCCCTCGGCGACAGAAGAATCCCTTCATCTCATGTAGCCATTTTACTATCTGCCCAAATAATTTTAGGTTTTGTGAGGGTTTTTCTGCACCCAAGGACATGGATCAAAGTAAGGCGCCGGAGTACATCTCCTGCTAAAATGAATGATCTTGAAAGGGATAATCAAATAGAGACTCATCAAAATGTGAGCCGGCACTATTAGTCCGTGGAGAGATAATTATACTCCTGCAAATTAATTTGACGTGAAAAAATGTAGTCTGTTGTAAAGTAACATCTCTTGTTCTTTTATCCTGTAAAGCTGAAGGAATAGTTAGCATTTCCCGTCTCTGTCATATTTCTGTGTGGTATTTCTCCCCATAAAAACAATCTATACATACGTATATAAAACACATGTCTCGAGATGAGGCTTGCAGTGTCGCCAGAAGACATCTTGTGTGACACGGATAATGGGTCAATTTCAAAGCGTCTGTTCCATTAAGCAGCCGATGACTGCATGAAAGCATGCATCAAAAGCTTTAAAACCAAATCTTTACGGCCATCGCTCAACACACTCGCGTCGGGTCTCTTTATTGTGAGATGTGACACTGATGATCGTGAATGTGTGCTGCATACAGCCCAGGGCCCTTCATGTATTTATCAAACTGAAAACAGCAAAAAAGTTACCGATTAAAGTAAAAATCCCTCACTTTTACGCCTATTCATAAACTTTGGAATAAAAGCTATTGATCAATTTGTCTCAGGACTCATAAAGAGGTGACTTGAGTTGATTAAGTGTCATTCTGCATGGATGACTGCAGCACAGAAACAAAGCTGAGCACCTTCTGAGACATGCTGTGATGGATTGTATAAAATATCCGTCATGATGATGAATAATACGTTATGTGTTGTATAATTTAGAACGGGGGGGGCACAACAGAAACAAACATTGCATTCATTTTGTTTGCATTAACTTTCTGTGCATCATCATTGTCTTCACATGTCGATGTGGTATGACATTCATCTTAGTATTTATATTTACCAGCTGCGACATGTTTTCACCTTCTGGGTCTGTAAGTAACTGTGGCAAAGTTGGGTCATGGACAGACCCAGCGGGAACTACCACAAAAAAGTGATTTCGAGGACTTTGTCAGGTGTTTTATTTGTTTTTGTCAGATCGACCCACACTTTATGCCCCTGTTCAACATTCGTTTGGATGCAGTCAGGAAACTTCATATGTAGTTGAGATCAAAATGAAGGCCGAGTTTGAAGTTGGGTGTGATCCCGTAGTAGGATTGTGTGGCGTCTGTAATGTACCTCTTCTACAGTACTAAAATCACAATATATTTTCTGTGTCAGTCTTCACCAAGGAGAGCATGTTTTCATTCTTGTGTAACTGTGTGTATGTGGCCAGGAAGTACAAACCCTCAGATACCCATACTACCATACTATAGGTTTAGGAGTCAAACTTCAAGTTGCACTGTCAATGCATGTAACAGTGTGTGCCTTGTAAGGGTAGCTGCAATATGTACCAAAGCGTTTCAGAATGCACTCTATTCTGACTGATCAAATGTAGACTTTTGGTATAAAGCCTGCCATTGATCGCTGCTATCCGTGTGCACGACAACTTCAAAGTTATTACCCCACACGCTGAAAATGGCAAGCTACTCTGACAATTACCTGTTTGGTAACTGCACAAATGTAAAGAAGCTTGCAGCTGTTACCTCTCCTTTTGTAGGGATTTAGCCTTTTTAATGCCGCCCCATGTACATGCCCCAAGTTTTCCCCGACACTATTTCGCAGGAGCACTGTCTTTGCATCCGGGGTTGCGGACTGAGACGATTGTGATTGGTTTAAAGACATGCAAAAAAGAGTATTTTTCATTCCTCTACCCGAATAAGAATTGGTGCAGCCAGATGTTTCTCTGGTCTGGCTATGCGAGACTAGAAGCTACTTGCAATGAATAAAGGGATACAGAAGAAAAGCAGAATGATTTTAATTAACAGTAGTCCTTGCTTCTGAATTATGTGATCACTTGAATGATGCCCTTGAAGTTTTATTTACACATTCCTTGACCCGGCTCCCTAGTCATGACAAAGGAGATGGAAATGAGATGTGACTCAGCAAAGAACCTTTTTACTCATAAATCATCTCTTTATTATATGTGAAAAGTTTGATGAATACAGGCCACGGCTTCAGACAAATACATTTGTCACTGACAATGAAAATTGCTCTTTCTCTTGAACCATTTTATAATTCATGGACATGAGTCAGAGAAACTAAGAGAGAGTAAAGTCATACGGCATTGGTAGTCGCCGCTGGGAGGCAGTGACACGCTAGATGGCACACACAATGTGCCTCCTATGTTTGCCCAGCTGTAGCTTGTTTGCCACCATTACTCCCCACCTCCCCATCCTCTTTACCACTGCCACTACTGATCTGAGTATGAGATTGAGGTACAGCCACGATGAATGACAATGAGGATCTTTGTGAACACGTACCAAAGAAAGGGGCCAATATCAATATGGGATTTTTATATGCAAAGTCTTTCATCGTTCATTTCAGCACAAATGTTGACAAAGCACGCTGTAGAACGGCTCAAACAACACAGTAATTAAACACTTACTTCAAACTGATATGTGAGCAAATAAATTGGACACCGACACACACACACACAAACGCACACACGCACAAAGGACAAAATAATCACATCCATCCTGCTGAATTCTCTGCAGGAAAGTCATTAATGGTTTTAAATGAGGAAGAACTGCCACTGATACAACTGATCTGTGTGTGAAATGGAATTAGGTGGCTGAGGATGACAAGTGGAATCTTTTATAGCCAATACTCATCGCTCATTGTGCCACTGTAAATGATGCGTTTTCGTCTACTGTTCGCTGGTTAACAAATGACACTGACGGCTCATATTTTCTGCCTCCCACTGACAAATAACCAGTTCAACTCATACAATCATCTATAAAATCACTGGTACACGATCCTCTCATCTCAGCCAAAGTGAGTATCCACAAGTTAAGTAGGTACATTTACTCGAGTACTGCTGTACATGAAAAAACAACTGAAAAATAAAGGCTCCCTACAGGTCATCCGGCATAATCCATGCCTCCAGAAGCCCAGAGATCCCAAATCGATCTGAAAAGACGTTATTTATGCTCCCTTTTTAAAGCAGAAATCTTCACTGTTGCTGCCAAGCTCAAAGCGTAAGTGCGTAAAGTGGGTGTACGAGCTAGACCGTGCACAGAGAGTGTAAATAATGTCTTTTCGAGTCAATTTGGGATATTAGGGCTTTAGCTGCCACTTTCTTTAGGAGAATGCTGCAACCAACATAAAAATGTACAGAAGGTAAAAAGTAGCTCCACCTCAACTGTCTTTTAATGCGATTTATACTTAATATAATAAACTTAAAACGTAACATCAGCTTGTAAGAAATAAGGCATTGTTGAGAATTAATGTGCCCAACATTAAACTGTATAAAGTAGTTAAAATGAGCTTTAATGAAGCCTACCTCAACCTTGATCCACTACAACAGTAAACTGCTATTGACACATTAGGAAAATCAATGTTAATATTCCAGTAATATTCATCCAATCCAATAATACAATAAAATAATGTAGCAAGATATATTTTATTACAGGTTCAATTACTCTTCCTGATTAAAAATCTGGATGATGATCTGATTTTTTGGTCACTTGAGGGCAACAGAAACATGCTGTAAGCACAACATCAACATATACAGTTGACAGCTTCCTATTTAGGTACAGAGCAACAGTATTGTTTATTTGAGGGCACCAAATGATTGTAAGGCCAACATTTACTCTCCTTTTAGCTGTGTTTGTGGTTTCCACCAGCCTTGAGGGGAATTATCTGCTAAATGCTCCACTGTGTTCACCAGCTAGTCGCTAACTTTGTCAATCTGTTGTTTGTTGCTCAGCAGGTCGACAGATGGTTTTAAGAGTGTTTTATTTTGTGAAGTTGCAGGCCAGAAAAACAAACAATGAGCTGAAACATGGTTAAAAAGGTTCGGTAGGAAGAGGGGAGCTCCAGACAGAGAATTTTTGAATCGTCACCACGCAGAAATATTGACTAAAGCATTTTTGCTACGATTAATTTTGTCGTTTACTCAATTAAGATTTCAAATGCATGACTTATGGTGCAATTTCACATTGTTGTATTGCTAATTCTGCCAATAAAAAAGGATCACAATCCCGCTTCATACGGATAATATCTGCTGGTCATCAGATCAGTTGGCTCATCCCTGTAGGCTGTGTACACCCCCCTCCTCACTCCTCACACACACACACACACACACACACACACACACACACACACACACACGTACAGTATATCACAAGAACTTCTAGCAATCGATCAGAGCTGCTGACGCTCCCCATCACAGTGCCTCATGTTGGTCTCTGAGCAATTAGCCTGCTTGCATCGCAGCGAGTACACAGCAGATACGTGGCTAATCTCACTCCCTTTTCACTTTCTCTCTTTCCTCTATCGATTCTTTTATCTCCCATTAAACATGTTCCTCCTCTTTTTTTCCTCAGAGTTTGACTGTCTGACACGTATAACTGGAGGTGTGACAGCTTTTACAGCTCTTACACTAATTCCCTTTATTTGCCTGTAAAGGGCTATTGTGGGGAAGTCAGTAATGGATGTGTGTGTGTCTGAGCCTGTCAAGTCCTTGTCTGCGTGCGCGTGTGTAGGTATGTATGTGGTGTGTGCATGCCGCTTGTGTAGGAGTGTGTCACAAAGATGTGTCTTTTTACAGCGCTGCCGTAAAAAATAGACATTCATCGCCCCAGAGAGAGAGAGAGAGAAAGAGAAAAAGAGAGCAGCCATTTCTGTTTCACAAGCAAAAAGGTGTCTGGACTCGTCCCGGCTTTATGTGGGCATACTGTATGTATAGCGTTTGACTGTCACAGTTTGAGTTCTGTAAATCTGGAACTGAGAAAATGATTATTTATTCAATACAGAATATAGACGGAGTGACCGCAACATAACACAATCCAACACAACAGGCCTATAAATACCTAATGTGAAAGTTTAAAATATTCACTGTTTGTTCAAAAGATGTGAGCGAGATCCCGATTCAACTTGAGGTTTCTGGTGTTGTACTGGATTACATCATTTTGTGTTTTCTAATGTTCTTGCTCCTGCACAAAAAAACGGATCCATAAAAATGTAGTGAAGTGTGAGGACGCCACAAAGCACAGCCTCAAAAACGAGGACACAGTCGACTGAACACCTTTGCTGACACACAATGACACAGAAGATGGTATTTAGTGAGATTGTCCTCCCAAGAAAAACAACAGCAAACGCTTAGGAAGATGCCCCAGACCAGTTTATTCAGTTATACAGTTATTTTGTATTACTACCTCATTAATATTGTAAATATTAAGTTTCTTCTCAAAAACGACATAGTGCCCCTTTAAAGGGACTCTGTGGTACTGTGCTGTGCTGGCAGCTCTTACTTAGTTTACGTTAGCTACTGTTGCCTTCTGTTAGCAGTGCGGAGAGAGGCACCAAGACGGGTTTGTATACAGTAGGCAACCGAGAGAGACAGAGAAGGTCTCATTTTTCAAGTCACGTTACAATCTACTCACATACGGCCAATAAAAAAGTGATTAATATATGTAAATTGCTACAAATTGTTAGATAGAGCCCCTTTAACTAAGTGGTAATTATTGTTCTTAAAATAATAATCAGAAACGCTTCTATGTGTTGTTCTCGAGGGAGTATTTTGGCTTTTTATTTGGTAGAATTGTTTTAATTAGAGCCAGAACAATCATGTAATTGACTGAAATAATGTGCAACTATTTTGATAATCGCTTCAGCTACATGTTAATGTTCATTTTTAAGCAATACTGCCAAAGGATGAGGATTTGCTGCTTTTTTCTCCTCTCTTTATTTTTAAAATTGAATATATCTTTGGGTTTTGGAACGTTGGCCAGACAAAACAAGACATTCAAAGACGCCACTCTGCCCTTTGAGAATTGTGACATTATCTTAATCTATTTATCGGAAAAGAGTAGCTGCCAGAATGAAGTGGTTCATTGTGAGAAAACATTTTAAGGAAGGGAGTCATGGCGCTGTACCTTTACAAAAACAAGGTATTTCTATGTGTTTGTGTGTTTGTGTGCTGCGCGGCTCCAAACAGAGATGGATCTGTTTAGTAAAACCCTCGAGTCTTTGCTTAAATTCCAGTCTTTAAATTATATAAATAAGGCTCAGCCTCAACCCAGCAGGAATCTTTAGTCACAATAAAACTTAATGAATTGGAAAGAAGTGAAGATGGACTGCATTTGGTTTATAAACTTTCGCACAAAGTAATCAATGCGCCTTGTTTTATTTTTTTCTAACTCGCAGCCAAAAGACTAATGACACAGTTGCCATCCAGCAGTTGAGTAAACACGACTGCGACTCCCTGCTGGCTGCTGCATGCGGTGACCTGGGAATGAAGGAGCACAGTCGTGCTGACTCGGTGAATCTGAACACCACAGAGGCTGGCTTGTCACACTGCCAACCATTCGATTTGTTTAGAGACACAATATGGCCATGTTGGCTGTGTGCTGGAAAAGACGCCAGGGGAGCCAGTACTTGCCAGCCAACTTTCTCTTGTCGCTCTTTCTCTCTTATTTTTCACTGTGAGACCACACTCTGCAGGGAGCATTTGAAGGAGGAAATGTGCTTTCATGGTAGATTCAAAGCCGTGATCAAACATGCAGTGTTCTCTGAAATAATTCAACATTTTGACACTTTCATTGTCTTCTGCTTGATTTATGGCACTCAGCCTCATAATATATTCATGTTCCTGTGTGTTTTTTTTACAGTTCTCTAAAATATGATTGTTTTTCTACACATTATTTTACTCTTTGATGCAAAATATTTGAATGAATAAGCGTCTTGCAAATAAACCTGTTTGAGTTATTTCTGCGATGACAAATACAAGCCATTATCATTTTTACATAATGACTGCATTAATCGCTCTGATAACACTGTTATCAGGAGCTTGATCTGTCATCCTTCTCTTCACTGCAACAATAGCAGCTAATAGCAACTGTCAGAAGAATACAACATTCATGTTAATGAAGAGGTAATTATTCAGCGCCGTCAAAACTTGGGTTTTTGCATATTCTGAGAGCTGTGCGCCGCACAGCAGCAGAGATAAAAGCAGCCCTGTCTCCTGGAAATTATGTTTGTATTTTGCAAAATTGTTTTCATAATTGCGTTATGCTGCAAAATGTAATTGCTCTCTGGATTATGTTTGGAGAGAATTGTTTCTTTGAATGAATAAAATGTGCCACACTCGAGTCCTAAGATGTGTGACTCGGGTAGATGGAGGGTGTACAAAGTGCTGCATTGTCAGATCAGGGTCCAGGGTGTCGCATCCAGACCAGGCTGTGGTCAAGTATGGGCAACAATAGCACTTTGGTTAAGGTCAGGTAAAGATAATAGTCTGAGCACAGAAAAAGTCAGCAGTGAATCAAGAGTTTTTATTAAAGTTTAACCAAAATTATGTGCCAGGGGCCAAGTGCCGCCAGTGCCTAAATATTACCATAAAAAAGAATAACAATGAATAATGCTGCAGTCATAGCAAGTGGTTTGTGTATTGAGACATATGTTAATCAACACTGAATATAACAACTTGTCGTCTGTATGGCACCTTTAAAAACAGTTTACAAAGCTCTTTGACAGAAAAAGCAAATACGGGAGGACTCAGGAAGACAATATTACAGAATAAACACTCAACAGTCAAGCCAAACACAAGGAAGCCTAGACTAAGGAGAAGTTAAAACAAGGAGGCATTACACAAACTGCAAAACAAAAAATCTTAATATGAATAAATACAAGCAAAAGAGTAAAAAGAGACAAAACAGTAAAATCACATAAATCTTCATTATGTTAGCAGAAAAAGGGATTCAGCTGGCAATACATTTCCATAAAAAACAAATTTGCTGTTTCAAATTAGGCAGTAACGATTCAGGAGCAGATTGGGAATACATATCCCCCTTCAAAGATACATTTGGTGTTGTGGTGTAGTTTTGCTATCGTCAACAAATCCCATGAAAAGGCCCAAATCAACAATGTGTGGTCTCTTAAAACTCTCTGACTTTAACCATCTTTCTGCCGCAAACTAAAAATATATGGTTAAAATTTTAAAATAGCAAAGTAGTTTCCTAAGACAGCTGGGCACTTTTTAAAGCAGATGTTGCTGAGTAAAGAGTGTGAATACAAATTGTTGGGGACTATTTTCAGCAATGGATTACTACATGTGACTGACTCAACATTGTAACGACGAAAAACAACATATTTTTATGATGCTTTGAGGACTACAGACCAAATTTCACTCAACTTCACATATTCGAGTGGTACCTCAACACCTCAAAACTACTTGGGTGGTCAGATAATAAAAATCTGTGTGTTTTTTTGCTAATGTAGGCGAACTGACCCTTGAACCCTTGAACTGACGACTGTGAATGCTAATCTGTATACTGCTGAGCATTATCAGACGTAATGAGAACTGACTACAGGTCATCATTAAGTGCAGCCCAACATTTTTTTTTTTTTTGTTAGCATTTGAGCTCATTTTTGTCAAATAAAGTGAATGGACCCAGTCAAGGTGGAGGTGTAGCCTTTGTGTCCATGCACATGATGGAAAAGTCCCGTGCCAACATCAGATAGATGATTTATCATCTCAGTCACCAGGTCTGTGCAGTAATGGGGCCTTTTGACATTTGATGTATATGAGGGGCTTTGTGTGTTAATAATGTCATTAGTGAAACTGGGGAAAGTGAGAACGTATGCATTCATATTCCTGTTACAGAAAACCAGTAAAGGAAAGTAACTAAGTACATTTACTTTAGTACTTAAATGCACAGTATGTTATCTCTGTCACTAGGGGTCTCTCACTCAAAACGATTAAAACAAAAGACGTAGGTTGAGCTGTTGTCTTCATTGTTGAAGCAACTTTATGCACAAATCTGCATTTTTCAGCGATTTTGGTTACATAATGTTGCTTTTAGTTCAATACTTCTGTACTTTTACTTTAGTACGATTTCAAATGCTGACCTTTTTTTCTTGATGTATTCATTCTCATTGTTGTAGTTCATTTACTTTCCATCGTCTGCAGTATGTTTTTCTACTAAATGGAAAGACCTTTTGGAGGAAATCAATTATTTCTTTAAAAACAAATATTCTCACTGCCAGCATTTTGTTTAGAGCCCGTGTGTTTACTGGCAAAACATAAAAAGATAAAATAAAAAAACAATATGTTGCCAAAACATCAAGTAGAAAACTCAGAAAAGCAGGAGGTTTTTTTTTTTAAAATTTGAATTCTTTGTTGAGGCAGAGTGAAAAATTCATTGATCGACTGTTTTGTGTTCCTGCAAAAACACTGCAGGAATTCAAAATGTTGTCAAACATTTGCATGGATGTTACCTAATCAACTGATGATTGTTCGGTTCGGAAGTCTTTTTTGTCATTTGAGTCCTTTCTTTCATGTTCCTGCCACCTCGTCAAATTTCGTCTGATGAAACCTAAAGCAAGTGCTGTGGTTTGAGGAGGCAGACTGTTTTGGGAATTGGAGAAAAAGATAAGAAAAAAAAGAACGACACGATAAATCCAAATCTGGAAGAAGTGGAAGAGTAAACTTTCTGTTTACCAGAAGTGTGTTCTGCTAGAATAATTGCCAGGAAGAAAGGTGTGTCAAGTGTGACCTAATTAGCTGCAGCAGAGACTTTAACGGCTGCAGACTGTCTCTCAAGTGAATTGCAGTGGAAGGGAATGCAGCGCTGAGCAACCTGTTTGAATCAATGCAGACAAAATGTGCAGTTTCCTCATTTATTCTGCGGTTTTAAAGTATTGTGCTGCTAAAACTGCATTAACAGAGATCATAATAATATTATGGATCTCACTGAGATAAATGTTAAGTCAGGTTAATGGGATACAGCTGATCAATACAGTTAGAAGGCGGCTTCATCGTTAGTTACGCTGATTGCAGAATTTGCTCGCTCCCACTTTCTTTCTCTGTTTTTTTTCTTGCAGCTCATCATAATCCGCTTTAATTTATTTGTTTGTACTCTTGCTCATCTTTAATCGTATCATTAAAATGTCGTACTCGTTCTCCTGTTGTCTTGGCAGTGAGGTTGAAACTTTCCCCCTGTAATGGGCTCACTATTGAACACTCACTGGTAATTGAACGGTAATGAACTGTACTGTGACCCGTGGTGTGTGAGTAATTGATTCTGAAAGAGGTGTTCGTAGGCACTATGTGTGTCTACATGTGAGCAGGCACTGTGTAAAAGGCAGCTGTTGTCAGGCTCTGGAGGGTGTCGTTGCCGCTCCGGCCTATAGATGGTGATGCTGCACTTCCTGTTGTTCACTGGACACACCATGATCTCACTTTGCCTGGGCTTCGGGAGATCGGCACTCCCAAAATAAAGAGACAACTGTGGTCAAAAACTGCAGGTGTTCAGCTACTGTGGATTAAGGTTTGTTTTGTTGTGTTTGGGGATTATTATGTGTTTTTGGGATCCTCATCTAGTTGTTAGTCTCCAACTTTGTCCTGCCTCTCAGTCTGTTGTCGGTGCTGTAATACAGTCTATATAACTCTTTCCTCATATAGTGGTAGAATTGACTTGCTTCCTACTATTTTGACCAAATGAATGGACAACCACAACAGCAATTGTCCAGCCAACTGTACTCAGCTGATTTCTCAACATGTTGAAGCGATATGCATGAACTGTCAGACAGAAGGGTTATATTTGTACCCTCAGGCATACATCGGCTTGTCACTGGGGCAGTACCCTCTAAGGTACAGCTGTCGTAGCCTTGACATTGGTTGCTTATTGTACCCTTGTGGTTTGTACCTTAAAGAGCCCAGTCCTGTACCTTAGATTGATCTTTTAAAAAGGGTACAGAAAAAAAACTGTACATATATGTACCTTTTTGGCCATCAAAAGGTACATATAGTTACCTCGAGGTCTGATATTTAGATATAGGAGGTACATTAGTGTAGATTGTACCAGAAATGGACTCCTACTGTATCAGCTATCGTTCTCCAGGAAGTTACATTTTTGCTGCTTAAAAGAGGGAACCTTTTTTTTTTTACATATACATATACAAAAACAACTTTCCGAAACCGAAAGCGTAAAAGTGTGACGGAGGGCTAAAACAGTGTTTATCCGCTCTAATGTAAGCTGCTGATATGCTTACAGCATGCCAGGCTAACTAGCCTACTACCCAGTGCACAGTGCAGGATCTTCTATGAATGATCATGGCATTTACAGAAAATTGATTGGTCAATAGGTGGTGTTTTTAATCAGGTTGATCTATTATCTTAAGCATAACCTGCTCCGGAGCAGGTTAGGTGAGCGGCACAAGTTACCATACTGATGTGGGCCCTGAAGTTACACTGTTAACCCCAAATCCTGCTTCCTATAACAAACCTCAGGTCTTCCTCTGGTTTGAGAAAGTTTTGCCCCAGTCTAGTTCAACCAAACTTGGGTTAGATGGCATTATGTTTTGCACCTCTGTTATTTCTCACCCTCAAATCCTTTTCTTGCCGTCTCCATCAAGCTCTCAGTACATCCAAGGGCTATGTTAGAACGAATAGCATTTCAATAACATTTTATTTATAATATTGCACTCGGGGTAAGAATCAAACGAAGGGGACTGTAATATTAAATTTTCTCAAGATCATTTCCTGAGGAGGACACCAAATGTACTGCTGTAACTCTGCTAATGAACACTCTGTCAGCCCGCCAGCTAAGGAACATTACGTTGCAGTGCCAGCTCCTCTCATTGACTCGGATTCAAACAGCTTGCAAACAATTGTTACTGTGTCTAGCTAGCAAACGTCTGCCACCCGCTATTTAACATAAAGACTGACCTGTAATTAAATGAAGCTCAAATGGATTTTGGGTGACGATTATAAATGTCTTGGATTGCACTCAGTGATACAATTAAAGTAATGTACCTTTTCTTTTGCACAACTTACTGGAGCTCAGCCACCAACGACAGACTCAGCATCTCCGACTACAGGCCAGACTGTCAGATTCAAATATGCTTCTGTGGATGGGAGGGCTGTGTCCCCCTCGCCCCCTCCTGGGATTTTCACCTATGACAGTACTGTAACACTAGGACTCTATCCAACAGTGCATGGACGATGCTCTTTCATATCCATGTCCTGTATGGATCAGCAACTGCCGAGGGTACTGACTTCTTGCAGAGGACATGTAGCTTCGGCCTCAGTCTTTTAGTATGTAAGGTGGCTATCACATGCATATGTAAAGGCACTATACAGATCAAGAACTGTGACATTTCTCAGATAGGTTGTAGTTTTACCTGCAGATTTAGGAGGGGTGTGAAGGCTGAGTCATTGCCTGAACAGCCAATGATATGGACGATTGGTTGGATTTTTGGCTTGTCAGAAATTGTGTTTGGTTGTCTTGCAGTTTGAACAGTGTAACACATCGATTCCCAGAAAATATCCATGATTATTTATTAGAGGAGTCGTATTTTACATGTTTTGTGCCGTGACCATGTTGTCTGCATCTTCCAGCTGCCTGCAGCTTTGTATTTCTTTATTTTCCTTTTACTTTCCATCCACGGTGGAAATACACAATATCACATTGCCTTTTCACTCCTCTTGTCAATAATATCTAGGTTGTCTTGTTTGAATGATCCATGCCTATGTTCAGCGTGAGCCCTCAAATTGTAGCTGGCTGATTGATCTATATGGTGTTAGCATTAAAGTTGCAGGCCGCTAAATAATGCCTGCCTTGCTTTCACAGGTTTCTCATTTTAAAAAGAATCAGCTGGAACATGAAAAATTTAGCAATAACCGAGTTTTCAACTAACCAATGCAGTTTTAGCTTTATCACAAGCTTATGCTAGCTGGCTGCAGCTGATGATTTGGTTAGCGAGAGTGGAAATGGGAGCTAACAGCATTGTAAACTGTGCCGAACCAGAACAGAAAGCTTGACATACATAGCAACAGTAACTAAGGAGGGGGGGATGGGGCTTAGTGATTGGACCACTGCTACTTCCCAAACCACTTCACTACCTTTTTCCTTTCTATCACAAACTTCATTCCTCTGTCTGCCTCTCTGTCTAAATGTGCGGTGCAGAGTAGCCGCTGCATTAACCTCCCCTTCACCTCTCGGACTCGTCTCTTTCTTCGGCCCTTTCGCTGTAACGGCCGTAGCGAGGTCTTGCCTTGAGCACAGATGGCGAACAACATGAAACTATGGGGACCATCCAGGCTTATGGCCAACCACTGCTCTTTGTGTGTGCAGGTAAAGCGTTTGGAGAGTGACGTGGAATGACAACAGGCCAGACATGACGAACACAATAATCTCCTGATGACTGGATCACTGCATAAAGATGTTTGTTTTCGTCTTTCCTCTTGTGGAAAAACAAGTGATTGTTTTAGGAAGTGACAAAAAAAAACAAAAACAACAAAAAAGAACTAATCGGCAAGAGAGCTGGTGATTTCAGCTAAGGCGGTCTGCAGTGTTTTATTCTGCAATTTGTATTGCGGTCAGGTATGTGAAAAGGGGCTGAAATGGATTTGATTGCATGTGCTTTTAGAAGTGATGAAATGGTTCAAAGCGCGTTCGGAGGAGTTGAAGCCATTGTGACTGTCAGTTTGCCTTCATTTTCCTCTCACTTTGGGAGGACTGGGATAATATGTGGTGCATCTCAACACTGTTGGGATTGGTCTATGATTGCAGTTATAAAAAAGGGTCAATGAAAGCCTGAATACCTGTTATTCACTTTCTGAGCTGAGCTGCAAAACCAGCGGAAGTTAAAATCGTGAGTGACAGATCAGTGGTGGAAATGAGCGCCAGATACTGTCAGAAACGGCAGTGTGAACATCAAAGAGGCTGTTTACAGTATATGTATGTTGTATGGCTCAACGAATTTTCTCCACAAACGACTTTCACTCGTTTTATTTATCTTTCTGTGTGTTTTATGTAAAAAAAAAAAAAAAAAAAGTACAGAGTAGCCAACCTCTCTAGCACTTAATGAATGCTTGACTGAGTGGAGCAATTACAGGGGATAGCTCCATTAAGCCATTTGCATTTGCTCAAAGTTAGATTGCCTTTAATTTGCTCTATTTGGAAAGCTTGAGAAAAATAAAGGCATATTTTACCCAAAGAAGCCAGCTGCATGCAGATGTACAGAAACCGTTAAAACCTCCGTGGCGTCACGCTGGCTGTACTGCACTGTGCGGTGAATAACAGGCTGTTAATGGCTGATTCATACGGCTTTAATCCTCTGAATACAGCCAAGTGATTTATTTATACTGTTGGGAACACGTACAGCATACTTATGGATCTAGCTGTGGACGGTTTTCATTGGGGATACGTTCTGCTCAAGAAATAGCCACAAGGAAAACTGTTGGCAGCGAGGTATGTGGATGAAAAGTTGGAGTTTCTCAAATTGGAGGTTTTCTTTTAATGCTTTGAGCACCAAAAACAAAATTTCTTCACCTCCATCATATTGGGGTCATTGCAGAAGTTTTCAGTTATCTGAAAAGCTCACTACATAAAACAAAAACTATCTGCATGACTAGACACGACTGACACTGGGAAAATGTGTTTGTTGGGATTTGAGTGAGCTTGGGGTGAAAACAAATACAAATACATTATCTGGATATGCACAGACAATGCGCCCTTCAAAAAGTGTTTATTCATTTCTATGTGGAACGAGGTGACACCTTTGATATACAGTATATATATTAAGATGGATGACATGTCTTCACTTCTTCCCACTCTACGAAAATGAAGTCAAAATATCAATGACTTGCGGGCAGCCATCTTACGCTGGTTAGAGTGCAGCAAGGGCTGTATTTTTCTGTCCAAGCCTGACCAGAACTCGACAGGTGTTCTGTTTGTTTACGTCTGAACCCGACTTGAGTCTGATGCAGTTAATGTAAGGGGTTAAGGGTGAAGCATAGAGTTTGTATTACCCTTATACACAGAGTTCAAAACATATTACCTGAAAGCACCGGTCAATTTACCGTACCCGACCCAATCCCTGACATCATTTCTAAAATCTTTGTCCTGGCCTGTTGGATCTCAGGTTTGGGTTGGCGTCCATGCTTTTGCTCTGGTGATGTTATTTGGAGCCAGAGTCTGTGCAGTGGTGATCGGGCTGTGTAGCTGTGGTATCGAGATCCCGCCTAACTCAGCCGCCGGTGGAGCTCAGCTGTCTCTCATGACCTTTCACCCCCTTTTTTGTGACGTTCAATAAATAGTTAAATCAGAAAAAACTTCAGCAAAATTAACACTTGAACATACATTCATTGATGTGTGAGCTTTTTAGCCCTCGTTCAATTTGTGGAAATCGAAGGGGCGGCTTTTATGACCTATACTGCAGCCAGCCGCCAGGGGCTGATCAAAGCTGTCATGTCATCCATCTTTATATACACACTCGCTTCTGGGCACATTTGACCTGCTTCCTACACACTGCGACGACGCACAAAACCACGAGGCTCTCCAACGTCCAGCAAGTTTGAGGGTTAGGCATTGATATCTAGCTAAAATCAGGCAGTTTAGGCCAATTCATCAGACACAGTTTGGACTTCTAGGCAGAGTTCAAGCAGAAATTATATCCTGGAATTTGACCACATGGTTAATATGGTTTTTATATTATTTTGTCAGCAGTGTTAACTTTCTGTTGGGATTTATAGAGGAGAATAAATTGCAGAGCAAAACAACCTCTCTCACAGAACAGGCTGGACCATTTTTAACACAGTCCAGATATACAGATATTTTTTATGGCATGAACAGATACAGACACAGATAGTTGCTTTGCACTAAACTTTTAGGGTTAACTGACCTAAGATTTTGGGATAAAGCAGGAGAGACAAAAAGTTAATTCCCTTATGGCTTTTGAAGCAGGCTTTCGAAAATATAACAGAGAAATGTGATGAATAAATTGCGGCCCTCACACTGCTGCACCACCTGCAGACATCCTATTTTACTGATAGCCATCTCTTCAAGTAGCCCTCATTATTCAGCGATTCTCTTCTCTGCCTCGGTCAAACTTTGTGTCAAGGCAACTGAAGTTAGAGATGAAAGTACTTGTCCAAACATATGATAAAACGAGATGACAGAGGTTGAAGGAGGTGAACTAGATTGCGCTTTAATTACTGTGTGGGAAGTGTCAAGTGCTACCTAAATGTTTCTAAGGCAGGTGGCAGATCGCTGAAGGTGTTGTGATAAAAGTAGAGAAATGCTGACAATGTAAGAGACCGACTTAGAATACGCAGCTGAATAAATACAGCAAGCGCAGTCGTTTAGGACGCGTCTATTTCACACACAGAAACCTCCAGCTATGCTGTTTACTGTGTCGTGCATAACCTCGCTTAGAAGATCCCTTCAAGAATGACTACAAAGTGCTGTCACATGAAACAGCAGTCAGAAAATGGACTTGTAAGTTATTTTATATGGAAAAAGAAGACTCACAACTCTCAAGCAGGTTTAATACAATTTGCCCTTTACCTAATGTTATGCTTCATCTCATAACAGGACCTTTAAAACAGCTCTAAAATAACACATTTTAATATCTACTACTTGTCCAACTCGTGATTCATTTTTAATTCAAGACAAATATATCTGGATGCTTTATGGACTGACATCATATAAAATGTAGAAGATGTTCTGAGCTTATATATGCAGCAAACAAAAGTCCCCATGTGCCACACGGGCAGAGGTGGGTGAATATATTCTGGCAAAGATCTGAACGTGCTTTCAGGGAGCTGATGTTCAACACTGATTTGGGCTTGTGGACTATATTTTGCTCGGCAGAGGTGATTAAAAGCACTCTTGAGTCATGAGAATTACTGCTTATGCCTCTTAGCCTAATGCGCAGCCAAGAAAATGATCTACCTAAGTTTTTATCTCCCCCTCTCCTTGACTTATGCACTTAAGTTTGTTTCTCTTCTGCTTTTCTGTAATCTCTTAGGTACTCCCCTGTCAGATTCTTCCCAAATTTATCGTCTATTCTTTTTCTCCTTACCATTAGGGAGAGACACATCAGACTGCACAGACTTTAAACCGCTGCCAGTGAAAGGAGAGGATAGAAACAGACGGAGGAGGGTGCATTAAAGACTTTAGAAGTGCTGGGGATAAATAATCATATTTCTCTGCACCCACGATGCTGGAAAAGCACCATCTGGGACAGGCCATGGATTTGCATTACAATATAAATGGGAAGTTGCTGGAGCTGAAAGGGTGATGTGAAGTCATTCAGCCAGCCCCCTCACTCTCTGACAGGTCGCATCTCCCTCCCCACACCAGGCAGCAGGCAGGCGCGAGGCACTTTGTTGGCGCACGGTACGCTGGCGTACTTTTGTCGCTTGACTGCCCCCCCTCCCCTCCACCTCGTCTTTTTTTAACCCGCGAGCTCGCCTTTTTTCAAATGCCACATCTCCACACACATGGAGCAGCCCGATAGCGTATGCACCAGTGGCTTCTCTTTCAGATGTGATCTTCAGTGAACCCGCGGAGCTCTGTTCATATACAAGTAGGTGCACAGGAGACAAGGAGAGGAGCAAGGAGGAGGTGGTGTGAGAGGTGGTGCTGGTGCCATATAGGTGCATAATAAAACTGCTGTATAATCTTCCGTATGCATAAGCTGCTATGGGATACATGTGCCCACTCATCGCCTTTATGAACCTTGTGTTCATTTTCAATTTAACAAAGAATTTATGCGTGCCTCCTCATATAAGTGGGGCTGAAGTATTTCCGCCAAAACATGCAAATACATTTCCACAAATTAAATTCTAACGGCAGAAATAGGTTATTTACGCTTTATTTAATTACCTCAGCAAAGGAAGTTATGTTTTGTTATACTGTAGTTGTTGGTTGGTTTGTCAGCAGGATTACACAGAAATTACAAGATTAGAACAGATTTCCTCGAAAACTTCGATGGTGGATGGGTCTCGGCTCACAATAGACCCCATCAACTTTTGGTCTGGATCCAGATAAAAGGATGTATCCTGGAATTTATCTCACTTTCTTCATTTAAATTACCCATAAAACAAAAGGTGGTATTATTATTATTATTATTATGTAAAGGTATTGTTTGCTTCAGCATATTTAAGTTTTTCCTGTAAAAACAGTCAGGTAAGTAGGGACTGATTGGATACTGATTGGCGTTTATAGTAGCCAATGGAGATTATGATTTTATCTGCATTGCTTTGTTGTCCTAGTGGTTGGCTGTTACACGTCTGGAGAGCTTAAATTACAATTTAGAGTGACATTGAGTTTGATATTGGATTAGACTTGACTGAATTAAAGTGGAGGTATACACTCTACTTAGTGCCATTGTAGTTGAAGTTTGTTTTATTTTGCAGTCATTTCAGCCTTCAAGCTTTCCACTCATTTTCTATTTTAAAAACTGTTTGCATGACCGAACCTCACATGTTGAGGCTCCTGAATCCGACAGTTTACAAACAGACTTTGAATACTTCGTGGAAGTTGGCGCCACTTTGCATGACGGAGCAATGTTGGCGGCAGAGAGCTGTGGAAAGGCACAGTGTTCAAATGACTGACTCTGCTGTAGCCTAACTGTGAGGACGCACTGAGCCTGCTCAAATAGTCTCTAAGTGGTATATTGTGTTTACTGGTGCCCCATGAGAGCCCTAACCAAGTGATTACATTTATAGGATGAGCTTGTTGATTTTGACACATCATGATTGTTCAGTTTTTCCCATAGTGGATATTTCTTTTGCTTGTCTGATCCAATATTCAGGCAATATGATTCAGACCCTATCCCTCCTCATGAAACTTTAAATATTACACTTGCTGTAGCACAAATTTTGACAACTTACAAGACCCCTCTGTTTCTCTCTTATGTATTCACATAAGCACGTCTTTCACCAGCTTCCACAATATAAATATGCATAGAGAAATACATAACATGAAAGGGAGAGCACAATGACTCTCCCTTCTGAGGCTCAACATGAGCTGCAGAAAATACACATAAAGTGTTTTTGACTAAATAAAAGCTGTGTTTGCTGAATAACAAATTAACCCATAAACTGGAGCTAATGAAAAGGGAATGTCTTGTTTCATTAGCTGTGGTTACATGGACAATATTTCTTCACTCAGATTGAAATCATTCTGATTAGAAATTCCAATTGTTTACACCGACACCAGATAGTGATTTGAGAATTTAATCAGAATGTTAATAGTATTCTTTATATAATAAATAACAAAAGAGGAAAGGTTTTTTCCCCAACTCTAAATTCAGTTTATCCATTAATTCACTCATTTGCTCTGACTGCAATTTCAAAAAGGGCCTACAGCACATGGTGTCCTGGGAAAAATATTTGCGTTTCTGCTGTTCTTTGCAAGCAACAGTCTCAGCAGCACAAACTTCTCCCTCTGTAATCTTTGAACAGCGTGGGACTCAAGAGAAAAGCTGTATCAGCCACAGACCAGTTCTCTTCTGCTACCACCATTTTTCTGTCCCTCCCGGAAGATACGTCACCTCATGTTATGCCATGTGAGGCTTGAGGCAAACGTGCGGAAAGACTATATTTTGATCCAACCAAAGGAAAACGATCAGATTAAGCATTTACATGGTTATTAGGGGTTATTATTTTTCTGTTGAGTGGATTATCAAAGGTTTACACCACCCTTCACCCTGATTCAAAATTCATTCAGATTGGGCCGGATCTGTCGCTTCCAACTGAGATAGTTACACGAGGTATTTTTACACTAAAATCCACGTAAATGCACTTATTGTTTACATCCCTTTGTTACTTGGTAGTCTGCTGTTGTTTTTTTGTTGGTGTCTGCAAGAAGGTGAGTGCCTCCTTGTAAATTAAAACATTGTCACATAGAGGTTATGTGAATACATAAAAAGCCAAAAGGGAGACAAAAATGGATCTGAGCAGATGCAGTGGCAAGAAAAGCAGTAATGTGGCAGACAGTCATTGTTGCTGATTCCCTCCAGGCGCTGATTAATCTCTCAAAAGTGGAGAACAAACTCACACTTGTGGTTTGTGGTTTTGTCGAGTCGTATGACTACATCTCAGAAATGTAGAGAGAGGAAGCAAAAAAGGAGAACAAGCTGTGGCTAAAAATCTGTGAAACAATTGGAGGCAAAAGTATTCCTAAACCTTCTGTTTTGTTACAAATACCTGCTGATTCCCTCCTTCCCTTTTGGGGAAAAACAAAACAAAACAAATAACAGAATTAAAAAGTCAAATTTGTGTGATAAAGGAAGAAATAAATTACTGTCACTATGCTGTCTTGGCTCAAACCTCTTTGTTTTGGTTTGGGTGTTGTTTAACTTGTTTACCCTTTCTCTTAAAGATGGTGGCCTGATTTGACCCTAAACAAGGGTAAGTGATGCACTATTATTTCCCACAGTTCCTGAATAGGTTGATTGGCAGCATCTCTCAAAACGTCATGACTGCTGTAGCCACACACGTACCAAACCTAAGCGTACCGTCGCAGTTCTGTTGGGTTTAGGAAAGAAAACTACTTTGTTAGGTTTAGGGAAGAAATCTACATTGTTAGGTTTAGGCAATAAAACTACCTTGTTTAGGAAAACATTGTGGTTTGGGTTAAAATCCCACAAAACGTACGTTTGTTAGGTAAGTAACTTACATTACCTTATGCACCTGAATGAAAGTCCTGTGCATGTATAACCTGACTGAAGAGAAGTATTTTTTTGGCCTTTATATGGCTTAATTGATATACACAGCTCAAGATAGACAGGAAACAGGATGAGAGAGAGAGGGGGAGTGACGCGCAGCAAAGAGCCACAGGCCGGGACTTAAACCCGGGGCCGCTGCAGCGAGGACAAAGCCTCACAGTTTGAAGGCCACTGATCAAGCTGCTATATTTGCAAATGTGTTGCTATGGTTTATCTACAATACTGACAAATCCACATTTCATTACATTCGATGTAATGAAAGCATGCACAGACAGACTAACCACTCTCTTGATGCACATATTTTCGCTCTCAAAATTGTTCTCAAATTGAGATTTTGCCTAAAATAATAAAGAAATAGCAGCAATTCATGTTGTATCTGATGTTACTTCATTTGTGAGAAGATATGGTGTCTTTTAAAGATTGTGATTACTCTTTTAATATGTACTCTATGATCCTCACCATGTCCGGAAACAGAAAAAGGACAGTATTTTCCAGTTTTAATGAAACTGAATAGTGGAGTGGTAGGCTCAGGTCCAGGGGTGACTGTGGTGACTTTTTCCAATCTATTCACTTTGTCTGACTGCAGCTGTGCAGACCTTTCAGTCGACTGTCCCATTGTTTTCTGCTGTGAATCCCTCAAAGTTCTTCCATCTATTTAAAAGAGAAAAAAAAAAGACAATAGCAGCCTTTGTTGGATGTGGCTTTGAAATATCACATATTAATGGATGCCATTTTAGAAGTGCAGTTACTGTTACGTTTGAATAAAATGTGATAAACTTTGCGCGGAAAGATAATACTCATTAAAATACACCCGCTCTACTCTGAAGGGATAATACAACCATTCAGCGTTCTGCCGAAAGAAAAAGAAAATTGCAAAGATAAAAAAAAAAAAAAAATCTGGGTGCTGAAAATCAAAAAAACTGAAAGCGCAGTTATTGTTTCAGCCCTCAGAACATTCAAATAATAGATCTGCTCTGCTTTGTCCCTTCTTAGTGCTCCGGATAATTTTACATAATGTCTGCATTGATTGTGGCATTGCTGACAACTCAGGCTGCTTTGTTTTTCTTCTGTCCATCCATCTAAAATACCTTTATTTCCCTGTTGTAGTAGTTTCGTTAAACATGAAGCAGAAACACCTCAGATTCATTTTGGAGTCATTTGTACCTGATCAAAAGGCTGAAACAAGAAGAAAAACACAGCCAGCACATGCAATAACAGTGAAACAAGCTGTTGTTTTCTGATGTGTGTGTGTGCGTGCTCCTTAGCAATCATCAACAAAACCCATGCTGAAATCATCAAAACATTCAACAATAATTAAAACAGCGTGTTGTTACTTTAAAAGGATAAAAACAGCTTCCTGAAATACACACACTGTATTTTATCTACATAGACTGACTGGTTGGCTACGGCAGGACATTATCTAACGTTGCATTAATTAGCAGTCGTTACGATTTCCAGTATGCTCAAGTTTCCACGCTGTTCTTTTTGCTCCCACAAAGTTTTCTTGTCGAAGTGGACTGTGCACTTCCCCCTACTGGGATTTAGTGTCAACTCAGCTGATGCTATTCTCAGAGCTGTATTAATTGTTAGCTTGCTCTTTGATTTGCCTCATTTAAAAGGTCTTTGGTTAATTTAATGGATCGCGGAGTGAGCTTTTCAAAGTCCTGCTGGGTACAAAAAAATTGCAGACGGTAATCAACCATCATTAATCTAAAAATACTTCTTAACATGGATTTCTTCTCTTTAAGTTGGTGCTGCTCCAGGGCGACTGTTGCACACAAGCAGGCTGAAGGTCAAACAAAGTAAGAAATGTGTCATCTCGGTCATGGCTGAACCCTCTGCATCACATCACAGGTCTTAAATCCTCCTGGAGTGACTTTGCCCAGCTGCCTCTCATTGTCCTGATTACTCCTCAGCTGCTCCCAATTGCTCCTATTATTTTGCCGTAACGCTGCGTTCACACAAGGTCGGCAGAACGGGAAGATCTTCTGTTATTCCAACTGGAGTGTTTGAGCACTGTTCCCAGATATGTTGCTCTGTCATGCAAAGTAGCATCATTTTCCATGAAATATGTGTTTGTGTACTGTCAGATTCAGGCACTTTAACCTGTGAGGTTCAGTCATGTGAAGACTTTTGAAAATGGAAATGAATAACATACAAAAAAATAATACAAACCGCAATGACAGCCATAAATCACCTGTGCTGTTTAGCATTCAAAAATGTAATTTGTAAAAGAAAAATCATTTGCAAGTTTGGGCGTCTGGCAATACTGTGGCACCAGTTAGAAACAGGGAAAACAGCTTGCCTGACTCTCTCCATACGTAACCAAATAGACCTACCAGCAGCTCTAAAGCTCACTAATTAACACATTATGTCTCGTTTGTTTAACCCGTACACATACTGAAGCATAAAAATGACAGCTTGTGGTTTCATGGCAGTTATGTGCCTGGATGATTTCTTGGCCAGGTCCAGTTACTTCCTGGAACGTACTGCTAAGCCAACAGGCTGCTGGTGGTAGCGCGTCGCATTTACCGAACATGAGAGCAGCACCAATCTTCTCACCAAGCAAAAAAACTCCCAGCAAATAAGCATATTTATAAAGAGTTGAACTACTCTGCTAAGAGTTAAATATATTTAAATATTACTGCTCATGAAAGAGGCTCTGTAACTGGTTTGTTCACACTTCTGTAGCTCTGTTAAACAAATATCGCAGATGCAAGGAATTTCTGACCTGAAAGTTTTTTTCACACTCTGCTGGTATTTAGGAACATTTTAGTCACCCACTGTATCGGGTCTTTGAGTGTATTTCTGGTGTAATTCTGTTTCCTGTCGTCTGCAGCTAACCAGCATGGAGCCATGTGCTCAGTGTTCTATGTCCATTAGGCTGGGACCACACTACAGGATTTTCAGGCTGATTTAAGACTGATTCCCAACAATCGGAGTATAAATCTGGTCTTGGAGCTTGGTCTGTACCGATGATTGTAGTCTTAAAGTCTTAAACTTGAAACTCCCGACCTGCTCATAGACTCATCGGGGCCGCCCTGATAAATATCAGACAAGTTTGACTCACACTAGGCAATCTGTGCCCAAGCGTGCTCAAACACGGTACACTTTCTTTGCCCTGGCACGGTTGGAAGAGGTGTGCTTCGGCATGGTACGGTTGCTCATACCAACCGTACGTTGCACATGGGTGCGCAACGTAGACATGAAGTATAATCATGCGTAGTATGCCGCCTTGCATAATCAAGAGATCCAGGAATGTGAGAGGGCAGTCTCTGACCAAAACGACACAAAATAGGCCACAAAAAAGTCAGTAAAGTCATGTTCTCTGTGCTGTTCTCCATCGTGCTGCGACTGCGCTGACCTGATGATGTATGTGCAACAGGTAACCGTGTTCAGGCCGGGTTGCGGCCGGAGCAATGACAGTGCAGGCCAGCGGGGGATTGGGAAGGAGAGACAATCGTGCTTTGGCACGGTACGGAGCAACTGGGCCAAGTGTGAGTGCGCCCTTAGGTTTTAAAATCTGGATGATTATGTCAGTAACTCCAAATAGTTGAGTTTACAAGAACTTCTAGAGAATTCTGTTATTGAGTCATCACAGTCCTTCCACTTGTTTCTACGCTACAGCTGAAGCTGTTTCTAGTATCTTATGTTCTTAGAGAACATAAGGAGCCTGGAGAGATAGACTTTGGGAACTAAGGACCCTGGGAACACAGATACACTTCACACCTGCGTGTCCAACTTTTCCCTCCCTGTTCCTCTTCCTCTTCCTCTGCTGATGTACAATTTCTCAGCCCCTTTAGATTAAAGCTACCTTACAGAGCACTTCCTGTCTTGTCTCTGTATCGTGGTCTATTCCTGAAAAAACTGTGAACTATACGATGACAATTCCTGCCGGTATGCTGCTTACGCTTTTGACCTCTCAGTGTAGATCCTATTTGCAGCAGCAAGCAACAGTCTCCTCAAAAAAAACCCATCAATTTAATTAAAAAAGTTAAGTACATTAGTGCTTTATTGCTGTGACTCTAGACGATAGTTTGCTTATTTGTCTCCGACATAAAATTAACATAAAAAACTAGTAAAACTTGTCATCCTTGGTTTTCATTAAAACAGTACATAAATGAGGGAAATACACAACACCCAGGCGCACAGCAAGATAACAGTAGTGTTATTAATACAGCATCAACAACTCATAACTGTGACTTTGTAAACAGGCACTTCCAGGGAGAATTTATTACTTCCTCACTGTTTATTTGCTGCTGGCCTGGCACAGACGTTACTCATTGCTTCTGTGTGTAAACCTCGCTGTGGTGGGACAGAAACTCCGCCGTATCAATCATTTCACACAAACAGACCAGTCACTTTCATGTTCAAACTGAAATACAGAGTGATTGGTTTTCATTAATTAAATAATTTTGCCGCTTTGAAGTCACTTTCATTGTGCGGATTGGAGGCTGAAGAGCAGTCTGGAATTTAACAGGAAGGTAACTGTGGAATGAATAATAAAAAAAAGTAAAAGAAAAAAAAAAAAAAAAGAGAGAAAGAGAGCAGTGCCCAAAGCTGTGCTCTGTCTGTAGAAGTAAAGTGGAATTGCTGATGTACAGCGCAAGAGTGTACTCAGTGGTTTAACTGCACTGTGATTGTGTGTATGTGTGTGTGTGTGGAGAGAGACCTGCTGCACTCGTAGCGGGCTCACACTCATAAATCAATGTCGTGTTTTATTTAGAGACATGGCCAGCTCTCTCCCACTGAACCCCCTCTATCTCTTCGAGTCCCCGGGTGAAGACAGCACACATGAACAACACCAGCCCATGGCTTTTGTTATCAGCCGAATCATCACAGGAGCCCCTACAATTTCCTTTTTTCCCCCCTCTTCATTCTCTTACTTTTTCTGGCTTCATTTTGAACGCAGCATCTCGTTCTATTACCTTCGGCTGTGACATTTACTCACTCTTTTATGATGAATTCATAAAATCACGACAATGATAGCACACTGAGAGTGCTTTATGGAAACTCATTATAGAGTATCTATCTCTGCCTGTCTGTCAGTCTGTCTGTCTGTCCCTCTCTCTTTCTCAGACACACACACACACACTTTCTGTCTTCCCACTGAACACAAAAACAACAGAGGCTGCACACTGATGTGAAAAGTTTGGCTCTAAGCTCTCTGTGGAGTGTTCTGATAAGGCTATCAACGCTTGGCTGGCTGATACACTTGGTGAGGCTGCAGTCGTTTTCCTCTGAAATCCTTTTTTCAGATCACTCAGACTGTCTTCTTGCCACATTAGGCTGAATGTTGTTGTTTAAAGAAGAGAAAAGCCTGCGATGATATAGACTTTTAAAGTAATATTCATTTTTTTACATTAAGTGAAACTTTTGTCACGCTTTTGTGACAAATACCAAGGTGAGTATTAACACATTTCTGTCATGGTGTATGTAATTCAGCTTATCTGCACCAGCATTATACTTGCTTTGATGGGAACTATGCTCAGCCATCGTTTGACGTGTCTTTTCTTGGGAGGAATTTAATTTTGCAAGAATGTCACGCATGTGACAGGATGAACATTTCAACGTGACAGCGTCAGTCTTTCGACAGGAAATTTGAAAATCCTCCCAAGTCAGAACAATATCTAATTCACACAAAAACACAACATTCAACGCAGTGCTGTGAGAAACCCTCCTGCCTCTCTACGTTTACTCTTTGCACCAAGACTTAACAATACCAGCTTTCATCCTGCAACATGATCTTTTTTTTTTTTTTTCTCCCTGCTTCTTACATCATCATCCAAAACCTTAACTGACCTCAGCGACCATCCCCCTGATGATTCACAACAATCACCACAACCCTTCCAGGTTTGCCTGCACCAACTACATTACCATGCTCTCCGGTTTGATGAGAAAACTCATGCGTCGAGTATAACCCGAAGGCTGAGTTTCCATTACCAACCTAGCCGTAACTCAAAACTGCATGCTTTGCTGAGGCACTTCTGAGCAGCACTCTCACTTTTGTGGTTTTAAATCGGAGCAGAGGCAGATAAGACCCCGTAGCTCCAGGTGAGCTCACCACCAGCAAGATCTGCATCATCAGAGGGTGGAAATACTTCAGTTAAAAATAGCTGCGCAGAAGTGTATTGCATAAACATGTGACATACTTTATACTTACATAGCTCCAGATCGAGTTTATGATTTCTTTGCACAACTCTGTCTCCTTGAAATTACATTTGTATGCCACTTATTTGCTTTGCCATTTATGTTTCGAGGGGAAACATAATTGCTGCTTGGATTATGTTCGCTGTCAACATCTTTTCCAGCGCAGGAGGTGCAATTTCTTACAGCACACTAGTTTTAGGGATGAGGTTTGGATTAATGATGAGCACACGAAGCTGAGGACACTGAAGACCAGGGTTTACAACCAGTCCGTTGGGTGGTAGTTTGGTTAAAGTTGATTTAGTCAAATGTGGATGAAGTAAACACATCCTGTCTTGTGCTTCAATTCACTTTTGACTTTTTCAATTCAGATCGCTTTACACAGCCTTAACCAAGTGCCTGAAGGTGCCTCAACAAATCCATAAGCATGACTAATAATATTTTACAACCAAATTAGCGTTTATATGCAGGTTTTTAATAATACTTACTTCCCTATACACTACGTGTGTTACTGGGGAATACGGCTAGATGGCACACCTGAGTTTTACCTCGACACTTTCAGCTACTGTTGCCCTTGCTGTCGTTGACCCTCCACCCTGTCACATCCTCATACGGGCACTATACTGCCCCTCCTGTTTATGCGTGTATTGCATCTTGCATCGTGGCGTTAATTTCGGGAGATAAACGCTGCAAATGCTCCAAATGCCTCTTTGAAGGGGGTCGTCATGAGCTGGCTCTGGGTGCAAGACGTCACAGCAACCCACTTGGAGGCAAGGCGAGGAGAGGTGAGGCTTCATTGACCTCACCCTGGAGAAGGTCAATCTCAGTCGTGGCTTCGCCCGGCTTGGCTCAACTCAGTGCGGCCAAGACTGCTGGCGGAGAAGCCCCACAAGTGAGCAACCAGGGCACCTCTGTAAGCCTCAAAAAGATGCTAGAACTACTCATACTGAAAACAATAACTTTTAAAACTTAATTTTAAGCTGCAGGAAAAATTCAATTAAATCCAGACAAAAAACAAAACGAACAGAATAATAAGTTCCCAGACAATGTACTTTTTCACAGCAAATGGCATTCAAACATAGATTTTTAGGATTAATAGAGCTCACTGTCTGTGGTACCCTCAGGTGGTCAAGTAGTTTGTGCCACAGTTGGAGTGCTGCTACACAGGAGGTAGCATCCCCAGTGATGTGGATCAATAGTTCTGGGGTCTCACAGCGGCAGGACGCTGTTTGACCTGAGGGTTGTTTGCATGGGGAGTTTGTAGGGTTAGAGGTGTCTTGAGGGAAGGTCTGTTTTTCTGTGTATACACTGGAAACTCTCAACATCACGTCTGAATTCTGTCCTGGAGGACACACATAGCCAGCGCAGGGATGCTGGACTCTGAGCAATGTGTTGTTTACATGTCCTCGTCAACACTGATCTGTATGTACTGGAGCTTCTGGAGACTTCTGCCAGACATAACAACTTTTACGCCTGAAGGGGATAAAAAAGCCTGGCCTGCTCCTCCGACTCTTTCAGAGTGGGACGTGGCTCTGAAATACTCTCGAGATGGGAGAAAGAGGCTTTACAGAGTTGCACTAAACAACCTGACAAAAGTCAGGTGACAACAAAGAAAACAATGTAATGGTTCCATCATGTTCCATTAGGAGGTCACTCGTGACACCGCCTAAAGATTTTCTAGTGGATATGTCAGCTGGAACCTCTCAAAACGGTTTCAAGCATTTTATAGCTTGGTAGAAACTATTTTCGATCCCGTTGGCCAAAACTTCAAGGGCAAGGGTTAGTGTCTTAAAAAATGAGGGCTGTAGAGAGGTTTTAAATGTCTTTTTTTACAGAGATGGAGGAATCTTATTCCTGTTGGATGTTATTTCTTGGAGTATCTTCATAACCTTCACATACCTGAAGTCTGTACAACACAAGCCAGAAAGTGATGTTAGGAAATAATAATATCTGACAAAAGTATTGAAATTTTGTCATAAGTAATAAAATATATAAATCTGATATTTTTTTTCATCAAATGTATTAAATAAGAACATGAAACATATCGATCCAAACTATTTCTTAACTTGGAAACGTGAAGGAAATGTTTCTTAACTCCCCACAAGTTATTTGAACCATGTTACACATTTTAGTTTTTGATCGGCGAAAAAGAGCAACATGAAAGAGCTGCAGATGTGATAAACTGGAGGCTGAGATGTGCAATTTGAAGCCAGAGTGAAGGAAACAGAATCGTTTGTTGGTGTTTAATTGGTTAAGTCAAACCAGGATCTGACATTTAAGTCTTTTGATATAGTTTGTTTGATTGGATGATCATGGTGTTTTAAGTCTCCTGCTGTGACTTGGCCAAAAGTGCACAGAGTACACGTTGAACCGACCAGCTTGCTGCCCTTGATGGACAAACAACGTATTCATTGTATCATTTGGAGGACTTTTTGGTTCAGTTCACAGACATACAGCAGATATTGTGGGAAAATATGTTGAATGTTTTGCAGGTGCAGGATGTGGTGCGGATAGACTACTGTATAAAAATGTTGCACATGAGTATATACAAACATATACAAACATATTTTCTAGGAGACAGGGTTGCTTGCACACAGTATACAGCATAAATCACTAAAAAAATCATACCAGGTGCTCATTTTCTTTCTCAATGTCTCAATATATTGGGTCTGGCTATAACTGAATTATACAGTACAAATGTGTTTAATACCTTCAATGTGCTGGAAAAGTTTGTCATTCATAAACAATTCCCGCTGATTACCGGAGAAGGTAAAACTTTATAATAAGGTTACAACTAATGCATGACTCATAAGGATTTGAATGCATGCTTTATTGCTGGATGTATCATGAATTCTGTTGCTCCCCATTAACAAATGTTCAAGTCACTCTTACTTTATGTGATTACTTTCTACTTAAAAGATTCATTTTAATTTATGGTTACATCATTCATTAATTTAAAGGGAACGAACTTAGCTGGGTTCCTCTTACTTGCCTCTCTGATAAAGTAAAACAGTAGCTTCAAATTTCCATGAGAATAGTTAATGCTCTGCTTTCTAACTTGGCAGCGATACAAACATTTACTTGTTGTTGCATGAGCCAATGTCATTTTTGCGACATTTAAAACCTAGGGGCTGGAACGTGAGTTGCGAGTTTCTTAAAATGATATTTGTGTTGTTATTGAAAGAAGAGGCGTGTAGCAGAGTAGAGAGAGATGCACTCAAACCAAAATTATCCAGCACTTACTGTTTGACAGATAATGATTTTGATCCTGTCCCATTGACGAGGTTGTAAATGTGTCAAAAAAATAGTCATGCAACAACCTGTAAATGTTTTACCAGAGAGGCTGAGCAAATGCATAGTCCTGAAATAAACAGCTAACTTGGTTGCATAACAATCAGTGTATGATGTAACTCGTACCTTAGTTGATAATCCATACTGGGGCTGTCACAATATCAGATTTTCACTACATAAAGTCAAAGTGGCATGATTACTTGGTGAGCAACAGGAATCCTTGATACATCCTGCATTAACACACGCATTCAATTATCATGAGTCATGCATTAGCACAACATTACTTCAAGGGATAGTTGGGGTCTTTTGATGTGGGGTTGTATGAGGTACTTATCAGTGTATTACCTGCAGTAGATGACCGTCAGCTCTCCCCCTGTGTGGAGAAGCAGTGGCAGGAAGCAGAGCATTGTAATGCTGTAACTGGTACCAACAGCAAGATATATTTCCCCTCAACTGTACAACGTCCGTATTCCTATGCACAAGTGCAGCTGTGCCTGCCGTGCCCTTAAACCGATATATACTTTTTAGGCGGCTAATATACCTCTTGCTGCCGGCACCATTTATAGCAATATAATGCTCAGCTTCCTGCCGGTACTATGCATTGCTTTTCCACACAGGGGGCCAGCTGACGGTCATCTACAGCAGGTAATACACTGACTAGGGATCAAATAACCTGAACTATCCCTTTAAGTATATGATTTTTACCCTTATTGTAAAGTTTTACCAAGGATATGAGTGAATCGTTACAACAGTAAGTTTTCGAGTTATCAATATATTTAAGATTTCCAAGTAAGGTAACATCTCAAGTAATAATAGTCACTAATTTGCGTTCTCACATGATAGCTTATATATAGACACACTACACACACACGGCATAAAGTGATGTGCACAGACACACAAGTACACACATAAGTACACACACACACATCCAGCCAGAAAGACAAAGCCCATAAATAGTAGCTCTTGCATGAAAGAGATAACAGGAGAAAGTATGTCTGACGGTGGTTTCTGGGTTTATTTGTGTGGGAATGATGGGAGGGTAGCTGCTGTATCTAAATAAACTAGACCTCTGAGTAAACACACAGGGATAGCAGCCTCAGCGCACGAGCCAGTATACAGAATTAAGTGGGATTAGTAACATTTTAAGGAAAGTCAGGGAATGATTTTTAATCCCTCTCCGCCACAGATCACTTTGATTCAAGGAAAAAACACAACTCACGTTAGATGTCATTCAGACAAGGACAGGTTGATTCATGTACATTTTTAAGCAGACTACTAGACCTCGTTATTCCCTCGTCTCTTATACATTCTGAATAAATTGCTCAAATGGATATACGCCGCAGAAACAAGGTCTGGCATGGATGTCAGCGAATGAACACGGATATACTACAGCCTTGTTACGGCTAGATGAAATAGAGCCAGAGAGTGAAAAGAGGGTAATTTTCTGCTTGTGGTGTGTGGAACAGAAAGTTCTGCAGTAGTTCCAGTTTTGTCATTTTCCAGTGACACCAGAGGTAAGTGCAAAGTGTCGGCTGGAAATGACACCAGAGCTGCACACAGCTGGGGTTAAATCTGGTTCTGTAATGGAGGAAGATTGAGCAGATGTGAAGGTTTGGGGATTGGGAAAAAAGCTTGTAAGCAGATACATTTCTTTGACCAGTCTTCATCATCAGTCTTCATTACATACATATACATGTACATAAATACGTTTCCCTATACGAATAAACACAAATGAATAAAAACGGTGAATATTCACAGTTAGAGATTTATCATGTTATTTTACATTGGACATGTAAATTCACAGTCTGTTATTGTAATGTTATTGTTTTTTTTGTGTATTCCAAAGAAAATACAGGGAAAATCAGTAACATTTCATTTTTTTAAACAGTGTAGACACGTGTTATGCCTGGCAATATAAACCCGTTGTTATATCTAATCTAATCTAATCTAATACATTATTGCGCAGTTGTGGAAATGTACATCAGAATCTTCCATATTAGCACCAAATAAGAAATATGCAACACTCGTCTTGGGATTTACAAACATAATGAATTCATAATCTTGGTATTCAGGTACATCCTCAGGCCATACTAAACATAGGATCTAATATACTGTAAATGTGAGTCCTTATTTTAATTCACATGGGGTGGTTAAGCTCTCAGTCAAAATATTAACAGATCTACAGGGACCTACAACCTCCTGGGACTTAACTGTTCTGATGAGAACCAACCAGATATTGAATATTCATAATGTATCAAAACTATAGTACACATTTACATATACACAGTTTTTCATTTCAGACAGCTATGTAATCTTCATACTAATACAGATTTGTTTTTATCATATTAGCTGAAGTCTAACTTGGAGCAAATATCTGTCAAACAAACTGCGTAGATCTCAACAATATATTTACCCCAAAATAACTGGAAGCAACCAGTTTGTTTCACTGTGCTGAGGTTTTTCAGTTCAATAAGTGTTTACTACCCTAGTCAGTAAATGAGTCAGGCCTCTACATAATTCAAGGGGAGTATGATTCAGTCCAACTTCACTTGTCCATTAGTCCTCAATAGTAGGTTTCCAAGTAACACGTATTTGTGTGTGTCTAAATGAGGAAACAGGCATCGACTCCACTAAAATGATTTCATCTCGTTAGTTTTACCAGGTACATTTTCTAGGTGCAGCATTGCGGTTCTGAGAAGCAGCAAAATCCCTGCATGGAGAAAATGTACCTTTGGTTTTCCATGGTCTGTAATTCTGACCATGCATGCTGCACAGTGCTGTCGGCAGGGTATACAGATACACGTCTTTATAAACACACTTAATTACGGACACAGTATGTTACCGTTTACAATTGGACTGAGAGGAGCATTCCAGTTAGACCACTGCAGAGTGCTGAACTCCACTACTTCATGCAATTCTTTTTAACGAGGCTTCAATAAATATTGAATAATGATTCACAAACTAATTCATAACAGCCTCGAAAACAGAACTGAAAATACACGAGAGCGCACTTCTCCACACACTTCACTTAAAAGGCAAATTTTTCTATTTTGTATGTGTATTTTGAAATTTTATGTGGAGTTTTTGCATCTACATTTCTAGAAGTCACAGGATTAACTTTTTTTTTTTACCATCTACTTGCAAGCTTCTTCCGAGAGATCAAGGGGGTGATTTAATAGCTTTTGTCATTATTTTTCCTTAAAATACAGTACATGTTTAATATTTTCACACACCCATCATCAACTTAAAATATATAAACATGATTCACAGACATAGTTTCACAATTCTAGTTCATTTTTCTTTTCGAAACATGAAATATACAACATTTTTTTAACACAATTTTGACAGGAAATATTTCTGTCACACAAACCAAAACAGTTCTCCTGGAATAATAATACTGGATGATTTAGCAATTCAAAATATCCAGCAAATATTCAGACCAGTGGGTCTAAGGTGAAAACCATGTTATTGCATCGTCCCTCGTTAAAGGTGCAGCATATCACCAGAGTAACTGCTAACTGTATTTTGTTTATACATCCATGACTGTAGCAAGTGTTAGCCTGTTAGCTGAGTTAGCTGTTCAGCTAACCAGGCTAGCAGGGGAGATGTGGTGTTTAGACGGCTAGCACAGGAGCTTTGGACCGCTGAAAGAAAAGAGGTTTTCAGGCCCAGGGCTATCAGGTTAGCATAATAACTTCAGTAGACATCTATGCAACACAATACATATACATTTTTGACAAAACTGTTATTTCTTCACATTCTCTTGGTGATTTTACTTCATTTTTGAATGTTTATAGATAAAATTCTTGCATATTGCACCTTTAAATTCTATGTTATACATTCTTGTATCCCAAAACCCTTCATTTAAAATCTGTCTCTTTTGCCACTGTGAAATGTGAAAAAACACTGAAAATGAGACAAAAATAAACAAAAATACATGATGTCAGTGTCAGTGTCACATTCAAAACCTCCAATAAATGCCATCCTTGTAAATCTGAAATAACAACACAAAAGATGTGTTCACACAGAATGTGAGGCAGGTTCAAGAGATGGCACACAAAGTCAATGGAAAGACACGGGTGAGTGCTAGTAGATGCATATTGACCCAGAGCTGTGCAAACTGAGGGGAAGCCGTGTTCATGTGAGTATAAAACGCTTCAAATTGAGAAAAAAATTACACTCATCCAGGGCTTTAACACTACTGAAATGAAATATTACAAAACATATTCCATTTAATGTAAGTGACTTGTAAATAAATGTAAGTGGATTCATTTACAAGCTGTAGCCTATGCTCCTATTCCTTAAGGGATTAATATTATGCACATTATTTACAGATTATTATGTTGTATATTATGTTGATTATTCAAAGAAGAATAATATTACATATTTCTATTATGGCAATAGAAAAATATGTGAACAATTAGCATTAAACACAGAGTACAGCCGAGGCTATTGGCCATAAACCATAAAAAATGACCATAAAAAAATATTCAACAAATGTAGATTTTGATAAGGTGATGGCGCCAGAGGAGGGGTGTGTGAATGATTGCATGAATTTCAAGGCAATCGATTAAATGTTGTCAAGATATTTTATACAAAACCACAAATATAAACCTCATGGTGGCCTTAAAGGAAAGGTCAGGGGATTATCAAAAATAACTATCCTCAGTGGGACTTGGATGTCTGTACAAAATTTCATGACAATAAATCCAATAGTTGTTGAGATATTTCAGTCAGGACCAAGACGTTCAACTGACAGTCTGACTTTTTTGCTACAGCCACGCAGCTGGCACATCTTAAAATTGAATGGAATGAAAATAGAAAGATAATACAGCAGAAGTGCCTTTTCCGAGACAGAATATGCTCACAGGTTAAGAATAAAATGCAAAATTCATCACTAGTATTGCAGCCCTGCATTCATGGAAACATTTGTACATTTTCAGGGCAGTTTGTTTACAAGCTCAATCATGAAATGAAATGAGTACACCTGTCCCACACTCGATGATGCTACTAGAAAAACAGCCGGAGCTGAAATGTCACCTCAGCTGAAGTTGCAGATTGCCTTTTAATCTGTTGCTTAGGTGATGATTCTGTCGAAAGCTTCCAGCATCGACTTTGCCTCTGTACCGTATTTGTGAGTATAGTCTGTTCCTGTATTTTTAAAAATGTGTATTTCTTCATGCATGTTGGCTGCTGGTTGGATGTGTTGACACAAACAACCTGTGTTCTCTGTTTGTAAAAATTCATTTTCTGTGTTGTTGTCTCGCATCCACATTTTCACTTATTATCTAAACATGATTATTTTACACTTTTACCCTACGTTTGCTCTCGACCTTATTGCCTGGCAATTGCTTTAAGGACAGAAAATGGAGACCAGTTTCTATGGAGACGATAAATCTGCCATGTAGTGAATAATATATATTTGCACAGCAATTTTGTGCTCCACTGACCCCAAAAGTCTAAGCCAGCAAATAAACAGATAAATAAATAAAAACGAAATACTTTACTGCCAATTAGACCGTGAGTGTACCTTACAAGTTTTAAAGTGCTGCTGTGTTCATGTCTGAACAACAACAATAATGAACCTTGAAATGAAGCTGACAGCCGCTATGCTACCTCTTCTTTTCAAGTACCTATATGGAGTTTCTATGGAGTTCTCTGTATTCAGCACGACAGCCTTTGTAATTGACGCCCAAATTCTCCTTTTCTTCCTTCGGCTGTTGTGTGTAGAAAACACTACAGAACATTTTATTTTCCTCTTCAGCTCTTTTTACCTGTCCTTGTATCTAGAGGATCCTCTTTGTAAAATGCAGTGTCCTCCTGCAGCGGGAAAAATATAGAACACAAAATTATGTTTTGATGGGAACAGAAATAAAAACAAATATGAATCATACTACAAGGATCTTTTAATTGGTTACGGAACAGTCTCAGTGCAATACACATCCCATGTGACATCCCACGGGCAAACAAAACCATCAGCATTGGACCCAAAAGCGGACAGCAAGACAGGGATAGGGTTAAAAATGTATTTATTAAGGTTGCTCTGGTAGTGGGCAGTGGAAGAAGGCTCAGGCTGGCGGCTCAGCAGGTGAGTAGCTGGGGCTCACAATGGCTGTGTCTCAATTCAGGGGCTGCATCCTTCGAAGGATGTGGCCTTTGCGGAGGTACCTTTGAAAGCCGCGTCCACCGTTGTTAAATGGGACGGTCTAGTCTTCGGAGCATTTCCTGGTTGCTTCACCAGATGTTCCCGCCCCTTACCCTTACATCACGATTTCTGCCGCCCAGGCCCGCGAAAGTGACGATCTACACCACTTGATGTCGCAATTTTCTTTCTTTCTTTCTTTCTTTTTCGGGCGCGCAAAGACTCTTGGGATATGGGAGGGCGCGAAGGATAGGAGCGGTGCATCCTCCAAAAAGAGGGAAAAGAAGGCCGCATTTGTGGGGTGCATTTGGAGGAGCCTTCGAATTGGGACGGCCTTCGCAAGGCGTTGTGACGTAATTGGCCTTCAAATGCGCCCTTCGAAGGCTGCAGCCCCTGAATTCAGACACAAGGCTGAGGCTAAGGTGGAGGCACAGTTGAGTGCGACACGAAGAATCCACAGCAGATGTTAGGCTGGAGGCAGAGGCGCAAGAGGCTGGGCGGCAGGGTGGCTGTGGAGCTGGAGCTCGGAGTTTGCATAAGCTCACGTGGGAGCACAAAAATTACACAAGAGCAAAAAGTCACAAAATGTAGCACTAGTAGTGTAGCCTTAAACTACATAGATGAGCGGAAACAATCTGGCAGCGAGTGGAGAGAAGACCAGAGTATTTGAGCTGGTGCTGATGATTAGATGAGCTGCAGCTGTGTGAGCGGCAGTAGCGCCAGTCATCCAGGGCAGCGATGCCCAGCCTCTGCAGAGCACCTCTGAGAGACACAGAAAACAAAACAAGGCACGAAGCACAGGAAAATCCAAACACAAAGTCCAGATCATGACAGATATAGTTATTCGCAATGCCGGTCCCCAGGTCGGATTCGAGCCTATGGGGCTTGGATAAACCATGAAATTAAAACTGTTTTAATGGCTGTGAGGATGAATTAAAGTGAATCGCAGGAAAAGAGGCTGCCCGGCAGTCTGGTGGTACGGTGCAGCACTAAAACATTGTAATGTTACAGTTTTTCATAGCCACATTTGTTTATCTCAATTAAGTTTTAAGTTTTCTTTATATCAAAATCCCCCTCTTTCCTCCTCCTACAGAACACTGCAGTATTTTAAATAATATTGACCATTAATTAGAGGGTTGTAGCTAGAAGAACATATTATGGGTCAGAGATGTGTGTTTGCATCTCAGTCGGCAAAATCTTTGTTTGTGCTCTAATTTATTCATTCCTCCTCCTGATCTTACGACACAGGTGAGGGAGTTGTGGGTGGAGGTCAATCATCCTCTGCAGCTTTGCATATCACTACAGCTCTTACAGAGCTTAAGGCCCAAGTATTAAATATATGTAACATAAGGAAAGCTAGAGATGCTCTGACCGCCAGGGTTTCAACCAAGTTAAGACGTTTGAAAGGTAAATGTCTGCAGTATATTGAAAGTTAAGCCACCGATTACATTGTTTACCCCATTATTACAGAATCCACAAGCTGCCGACATTTTGTTGTCTTAAGTGACAGGTAGTGGTGATCGGCACAGATATGTTTCCATTTTGATTTGAATGACTTGCATTGTGGTTTTTGCCACTCGAAATGATGCAATTATGGTTTCCATGGGACCAATTTTCAGATGTGTTGTCCAATTTTTCATTAATTCAAGCCCTTTGGATATTTTGCTGGTTGTGGACGAGGGATTAATAAACTATTTTGATACACTCGACTGGTGTAATCTCCACGTATTACAGCTGACCATATCACCCCACGTTGGTGGATGCTTTGTTGTGTGGGCTGTGTGAGTACGCAGTAAAAAGTTCTGAAAGGCTATTATTCGACCTTCATAACGGTGATAATTAAATAAACAACACAAGTGTCTCTTTGTTTGTATGTGTGTTAATGAACACAATGACATAAGTGCATTTTTGATTTACAAGTACACAGCTTAGACAGAGGCACAGTTTATTGGGACAAATAGATATGTGACTATAAGTAGGGAGCATAATGCATATGAAGATTACAGAACAGAGCCATATTACTGAAAAAAGACAAAAGGTGCCATTGAAAGTACAGTAAAAAGACAAAACAGGAAGAGAACAGGGTGGTGAAGAGAGACATCGGCACAACCTCAAACAACAGCCAGCAGAAATAAGCAACATCACAAATAAAATAAACTGTAATAAAAAAAAGTTTGTTGAACAAACTTGTGGATCGTTAAATGCACTGTTTGATCCTGTGCTATTAAGGGATGTTGAATTAGCTGACAAAGAAATGCAACTTTCAACACCTTTTAACTGCAGCCACCTATGGTGTTAACATGGGGAATGTACATATCTTACCATTCCCCAAAGCAATAAATCATACTGAGTAATTAGCCCCAAGAGCACAGAGTTCGAAGTTTTGGATGTTTGTCTTTTAAACCACTTTGGTCTGTTGGGATGATGGAAGCAACACTGCTGCTAGCAGCCATTAGCAGCTTTAGGTTGCCTCACACAGGTCCCCCAATCGGTAGGAAGTCAAGTGCTTGGGGAGTGAAAAATATTTTAGTGTGTCCAGATGCCAAAGCTGTTGGAGTGTGGTAGTGGTATTCAGCACCCAGAATGCACTGTAAACATCTTGAGCATCTTTGCTCATTATCCTCATTGACTGGTGTTTTTTCCTTTTCATCATTGCAGAATCTCCTGTTACTGAAGCTTATTTTCATGACTGGAAATAAACACTTAAATAACAGCAGACCAAATATTAATTGCAAATGCAAGTTACAGCTGCATTTGTGAGACAGACGGTACAGTACATCTTGTAAGACTATCTATATCTTACAACAACCTGTTTCATAGAAAGACCGAGCTAAATTCTGCACAGATGCAACTGTTCTGTACCACACACAAGTTGTAAGGAGGTGGTTGGGGTTGAATGGTGGGCGTGCAACAAGCAAGACTTTGACACCACAGACCAGGGTAGGAATCCAGAGGCCCATCAGTGGTCAGGCTTTTACAACAAAAAAGCAGTTTGTGGTTGAGAGAAGCTGGTTGTTTCAGTTAAATGGCAATAAAGTTCAACTGCTTCAGCTCACTGTGGACTTTTTCACCTTTGAAGCATGGAAGACCACAATGTTTCCTTAACATAGAATAATAAACATTATTAGGAGAGGTTTTCAAACACATTAAAGGACAGATATGTTTAAAAATCTCCTTTCTCTAGAACATAATTAATGAGCAAAGTTATTACTGTGCAATAGTTGTGTAGAAATATGTGCATGTTCATATTCATGTGTGCATTTATCGACATCCTCAAACCTTAACAACTGAATAGATTGATAACATGACCGTTGCAGCGTAACAGCAACACACGTACCAGACCGCATGGTCACAGTTTGGTTAGGTTAAGGTACTAAAATTACTGTTTTAGTTAAAATCATTGTGTTACTTTTGTAACTTCTGTTATAAATGTACCCACGTTAGCTAAATAACATTACGTTATGTACTGTACATGACTTAACTTCATTACGTTAGTAAGTTAAAAGAACTCACCGTTGACTAATGGTTTCACAATGGACACGGACAGCGGAAAGTCCTGTTCTTCTTTAACCCGACCATCCATCCTCAACCTCCTTCCTATAAGAACTTTTCATTTTTATACTTCTCCGCACTTCCTGCTTTGCATTGGTAATAATGACTACAGCTGCAAGAGGTCGCCGCCTAACAACAAACAGAAATATGGGTCACAATAAACTGCTTTCATTTTCGACCTACATGGTAATTTTTCCAATGACGACAGACTTGCAGTTATTGATAAAACGTACTCATCAAAAAAGTTGAACCTTGAACCTTAAACTGTGCATGTTTTTAGTAATTAATGTTCATTAAGAAAATGTATTGTTGATGAGAGTTTTGTTTACATACAGCGCCGACATGCATTTTAATAAAATTAACACAAATTGTTCTGAAAATATTTCTGAATTCTGAAACTAACAGCAACAATCTGCAACATACCATAGGAAATCCTGAGATAAGTGTCACTTTTTTCTTTAAACATGATCTTTTAACAGTCCCAAATCATTTCCTATTTCTATATTTAGAGGAAGATAATGAAGTGTTCTTAAAAATGAAAATTAGTCTTACAGTAGCCTTTCTATCAGATAGATGGTCACTCTGGCTGTCTTTGTTGTTCAGGCACACTCACTGTGGAATGAGAAATCTAACTATAATAAGAACCTATTAACCTCCTCTTAAATTGGCCAATCTAAGCTTCGTCAAGCCTGAAATTGTCGTGATTAAAAGCAAAAACTCAATCACGGCAATGCATAATTAATTTTCCTTGCATGTTAATTCTATTATAGACAGACAAGAATGATTTTAATCAATTCTTTTCAGAAAATCTGGATCTAAGACGAGTGACTCAGGACCACCTCAGGCTGCAGACTCTCAAACAGTTTATTTTAGCTATCTGAGTCTAGGTAATGTCTGTCGTCATGGAAATTCTGGCTGAGAGCTACTTTCACATCGTCAACCACTGCATGAAAAGGTTAACAAGTAACATTTCTTGAAGCTGTATTTAGCTAAATACCTTTTTATTTACATCCAACATTTCCATATCTTCTATGGGTCTGTAAGTCAAAGTTTTATTGTAAAATTCAGCTGAATATTTACAAAAACACTAAGAGAAATTTGGCTATGAGCCATTTTCATTACATCCAAAAGAAGAGCAATCACTAAAGGAAACAGATTTTTTTTTCAGCCATGAAATGAATGATTTTGCCAAATAAGTTCATGCAATCGTTTACCCCAATGTTTTGTCAATCATGTCGTTAAGAAATCATAACTTTATGACCTGTGTTGGTATTTTTCCTGGAACATCTTAGTTAATGTTGCTCCAGGACCATAATTTCAACTCAGGAAGAGCGACAAAGTCCACATCTGGAGCAAGCTTCCAATGGTGGAAAGCATTGAATAAAGCTTTCCCCCTCAGGAGATGGGACTTGAATCCCATTAGGAACATTGTGCTGGTATTGTACTTATTATTTTCGGTTTTGTTTCAGTTTTCTGTCACGGTTTGGTTAGGTTTAGGGAACAAAAATACTTGGTTAGGTTTAGCCAATGAAAACACGTGGTTAGGTGTAGCCAACAAGAATATTCGGTTAGGGGTAGCCAACAAAAATACCTGGTTCAGTTTAGGAAAACATGCTTTGGATTAAAATATACCCTTTCACAACGTTGAACACGTGTTTGAAAGGATAACGTCTCCCTTTTGACATTACAAAAACATGATCTGTCTGTTGCAATGTTGGTCCTGGAGTTATATTAATTAGGATGTTCCAGGAACAACACCAACACAGCCATGTCAGATCATGCGTCCCTCTTCGCCCCCCTTGTCAGCTTTTCAGTTTGCATACCTCTGGTATGCAACAACATTCACATCTGTGACATTTAGAAGAATAATTTGTTCATGACCTTTGTTTTCTGTGATGAAAGAATCTCAGATGAAGTGCACTCACACCATGTTGAAAAGTTGAAGATGTATTAGTTCCCTGTTAAAGGCCATCAGTTCTTCTGCTACACACTTAAGTCTTGCATTTTTTTTCTTATATTCATGAGAATATTTTTTCACTTCACTGCATATAGATACACAATATACGCAGACACCGTCCACCTCTCTCCTTCTCATCAGTGCCTCACATCAGTGACCTACTGTGTTCGGGTTAAAGAAAGACACTGGTTAAGTCTAAAGGGGCTGCTGCTGTGAAATGCCGCCTGGAGGGATTTCCACTCAGTAATGACATCCAACTTTACAGTAGTGTGGAAGGTGATAAACGGATCAATAAAGGAATGTAAGGACAAGTTGATACACAAGAGACATTTACTGATCGGGAGCATGTTGATCTTTTGACTTGGTTTTTCTCTCATGGGCTCTGTTTGAAGCTGCTCTCTTGAGATTCTCACTGACGCACGCACGCGCGCGCGCGCGCACGCACACACACACACACACACACACACACACACACACACACACACACACACACACACACACACACACACACACACACACACACACACACAGGAAACAACATCCCTATCTTGGCCTGAGGGTATCTGACAACAATTGCAATGAATGCAATTTCCTCATAGTCAACCAACCCAATTACTGAAAGAATTAGATTTAATGTGATCTATTAAGCTGACTACAAAATCAACAATATAAAAAAAAGAACAAAGAAGATAATGATTAGATTAATCAATGTGCTCTTTGTTGAAAGTAACCTGATAGCTACTATGCTTTCTACCCCATGCTAGCAGAGGACTATACTGCTACTGGGCTGCTGGCATGGCTACAGGCTTCTGGTCTAGGGGAAAAAAAAACAGATATAGAGTAGAAGGACTACGGTTAAGAGAAGAGAGAACACATGCCGGCACATATAACAACTTGGGGGAATCCAACACTGCAGATGTGCAAGATGGTAATTTTTCTGGTTTTGGAGGGACACTAATCCAAAAGTATTTAAAATAAGCCCATGATTACCCCCCCCTTCACTCACACACACACACACACACACACACACACACACACACAGACTTGTGAAACTTTAAAGGATTTGTGTGTTGACACACACCTCCGTGTCCATTCCCAGAGGCCTCATTAACAGTGCTAGGCGATAGGAGGGCTCACAGTAGGCTAAGATACTGAAAGACTGTTCACTGTACAAACAAAAAAAAATTCAAAGTGGGCATTACAAAGACACACATGCACACAGACTGCACACACACACAGAAAGACAAACACACACAGACGTTGACTCATGTCACTTTTGGGGACATTACATAGATATTCATTTCCCAGAAACTTACCGTAACCCTAACGGCTGCTTGCCTAACCCTAATCTTAACCTTAAATATGGACCCAGAAACAAGCTATTTTCACGATTGGACAAGCCGTCCTCATTTAACTAAATTGATCTTGAAACTGAAGTTGTCGCCAAAAGTAGTCTATGTCAGACACACACACATACACTTACAGACCAATACAGCCATGTGTTTTGCATTGCGTATAGCTCTGATCTTTCAAGCTCATTGTGGTGTGTATAAAACAATCGCATGCCAAAACGATTGAATGGGTCGATTGCCAGCAAGTCCCAAAATCAAATATATATCACCGTCCATTCCCAAAACAACATGACAGGCGTAGCGGGCCTTCATCAAACGGGTGCAGTTTGTTAGGTTTCGTGGTTTGGCTTAAAATGACCATGTTATGGTTTCATGAACAGTCTTTAAAAAAGACACGTAACTATTGGTCATAATAAGCTGCTTTTATAAGTGACTTATATGGTCATGGTTGTTTTTCCGAAGGAGGACGGGCTTGGTGTGTATCATGTTGTTAAGTTAGGACAATGCTGCGTAGTCCTCGGTCTGAGTCAGCATGCGTCCATTTGGTTTCTTTTAATCCCCTCTGAGCCTTTGGCATGGCCTGCATTAGAATTCCCTTCAATTGTGTTGCTGAGAATCACAGTGTGATACTATTATATTGTGGAAAATATCACATAATTACAGTTCAAGATATCATGTCCATTATGCTGGTATATGTAGAGTGGCACAGCCTTAAGGGGTTTAGACCAATTTCCTCTGGTGATTGCTGCAACCACTGCACCCATCCTAATACATTAATATGGAGCAGCAACACACTGAGACAATCTGCAAGACCATTTTCACCACAGCGTGAAGATTGTCTAATGAAAAGGGACTAAGATAATTATTACTTAGCCTTTTAATATACAATAGAGATTTGGGCGACTAAGGAGACTGATAGAGAAAGAGAGCATTATATTTAGAAGGAAAGAAGGCAAAAGAAGAATAAAAAATCCAATAATTGTATGATGAGCATATCCGCTGCACATCATCATTTCATTTCGTGAGCATTAGATATGTATCTGAATGCCGCTTGCTGCTTCTCTCAAGGCCAGCCAGCTTAAATAATGATGATTCCGCCTGGGGGACTGCTTGCTAAAGGAATGTATTTTCTAATTAGATAAAGCCACTTTCCCAATTTGCTGGCTTCTTAACCATAAAGCATGGCAGTGAGAGAAGCCTCAGAGCCATCTTGAGATGCTGCCAATCCCCATCCCAGCACAGTCTATCACCCAACGCTCAAAATCACATCACCAGGGAGACAATGGATTTTGTTTGTGCATTTGTCTGCGTGCACTGATATAAATTCTGTGTGCATGTTCCAGAAACAATTGACGGTGAAGCAAATTCTCATCTGCAGCCATGGCTGAAATCAGGTTGGCATCACTTAGCCATTACCTTACATTACATGTGTTATTGTTAATCACAGATAAACTCGCAGATTGAAGACAGCAAATGTTTTTCAGTCTCCGTTTTCTGTTTTTTAAAGTATATTCAGTAATATTAAAGTAATTTAAACACGTAGACTAAGACTCTTTACTAGCACAGCCTGAATCTCAGCCTTGCTGAATTAATCTATGCAGAATATGAATTCATTTTGCTTTTGCTGTCATTTGGCCGCTGCAGGAACAGGTGTTTAACCTCTAAGCAGTTCTGTGAGTTAAAAAAGAAACGCAGAATTCACGGCGGACGCGGTGAAAGAGAACAGACAATTACAGGTGTTAGTTTGGGAAGAGCAATAAAGTGTAGGTGAAATGCCGTCTACCTGCATTGCCAGTTGGACAGTTTGAGTGTATATATGCCAGCACAAGCAAATACATCCAAACTCACATGTATCTGCTAACAGCTAAGATTAAGTGAAGCAGTACACACACAAGCTAAGCAACGTTTCCGCCCTCAATCCTCGTCTTCTTGCTGTATTTTGCTGAGCGGATTGGGGTAATGAAAAGAGAAACAATATCACACATGGACACACACTCTTAATTAGGAGTGAGATAGAGTTCACCTGCTGTGGATTTAATTCGGCAGCACAAGGGGAGAGAACATCTAAGCCTTGGGATAATCAAGATGGTACAATACTTCAGTCCCGCCACCTGCACATAACAGTCGCTGCCTTTTGTCTGGTGAGATTAAATGGTACTTATGTGGATAGCGACCTTCAATTTCTCTTACTTTAAAGAGACATCATCAAAATTGGTAATGTGTCACTCTGGACTGAAGAGGCTGTTATTCTCTTTGGAGAAGAGAGGCATTAGGAGACATGGCTCTAATAGTTTGTCAAGGACCTTGAATTCAAAGTGCCCCGATTTTTCTAAAAGTATTTGTCAAAGAAAGTCCTTGTTTAAGTCATTCATGACAAAATTTTTAAAGACCTCATGCTTTTCAAATTTGAGAATGCCAAAAACTGGACACACTTACAGGCCTCCAAACCAGATGTCAAAGTGTAAGTTAGTTTAGTTGGTATCTCTGTCACGGCCACTTTCATCACACACAACACCAGCTGTCACTGATTTTGGTGAATCTTATCATCATATTTTATGGAATGTGTTCTGGTTTTCTCTGCCTCAATGCTCTGTGATTTATGGAGTTTCCTGAAAGCAACCTAACCTAAGTAACTGCTGCGTACTATAGCTGCAAGTTGGCTCTGCTAACCTCGTGGACCGCCAGGGACTGTGGGTGCTTGCACCTTATCACAGCAGCTTTGGATCGCCGGGAGGAGGAGGAGGTTTTCAGGTCTGGGCCTGGAATAGGCAGCCTCTGCAGACATCATGTCAGAGGTAAAGAGACCAAGGAGGACGTTGACGGAGGAAGTGAAGAGAAAAAGAGACAATGACTGAGCAAGAAAGAAAGACAAGAGTCTCAGACTGGCTTTTCTTTTCTTTTTTTGTCATTGGCAACAGCTAAAGGCGGCATGACAGATGCAGAGCAGGACCTGTTGTTGTTGGACTAACTGGCTTGCTAAGTTGTGTTTCTTGTGTTGTTGCACTTGCTTGATGTTTGGCTGTGTTAGCACAAATTGCTAGTTTTTGATCATAAGGTAAGTCAGCTTCTTTCAACAGAAGTTTAGTTTGTGGCCAGGTGTTATTGTGTCTGCTTCAAGATACATTAGCTTGTTAGCTTGGCGTGCTGTTACTGTTCTATTCTAAAAAATGCCTGAGCATGCATGCTTACATCAAGACGTACATTTTCAAGACATAACATTGTTATGAAATGTCGATTTTTTTATTCGTAGGTAGCACTTCATGTTACATTAGGCTACATCTGACAAATAGTTAGAGAAACCTGGCATTTGTATGTATGACAGCTTTGTCATCAGTATGATTGTGTGTACTGTAACTGACAATCATATTTTGTGCACAGAACTATTGCATGTCTTTCCATTTTGGTAGAGGAATCCTTACTCTGTTGCTCTTCCTGAGGTTTCGTCCATTTTCCTCCCACATTTACAGATGTTTTTGACGGAGCTTATCTGTATCTGAAATGAGGGGGAATAAGGATGGAGTGTGTTGTATAGATGGTTCACCTCTTGAGACGAATTTGTGATATCGAGATTTCTAAATTAAATTAACTAACTAATTAATTTGTATGGATTCAACAACTATGAAATATTAATTACTCAGCTTTAGAGGTGCTGGCATTTGGATTATATTTACCTTTGGACAGAGCCACGCTAGCTATCTATGTTAAGTTAAGATGACCATCTGCTTGCTGTAGCTTCATATTGATACAAGCATACAAGCTTCGGGGTTCAATGGTAAAAACTTCACAGCAATAAAGCAAATAGAAATATTTTTCCCACAAAAAATATTACTTTAAACAAGTGCTTTGAATTGCCTGAACATGGCTACAACAACATTAAACATGCTTGAGTTGCCTGGAGCGGATACTGTAGGAGAAATAAATAAAACATGTTGACAATGAACAGTTTGCAAAGACATTACATATAAATGGTCAGTGGATAGTACTATGAGTCTTACAAAATGAATTTGTTTTTGCCTATTAGGTGTTTAGAAAAATACATTTTAGCAGACAGACAACAGCTTTATACATGCAAACTACTGAATATATTTGCTTTCTGTGGATAAATGGGGCTACAATGAGGATTACTTTTAAGGCCAAAGACCCCATTTTCAGTATCCAAAATTCTAATGAGCAGTTGAAGCGTTTTCAGGTTGTGATGTCAATTTAAATGCAGCACGTATTCTATTTCCAGGAGCATGTGTTGAGCTCTTTCATTTAAAAATACACTAAACACGTGACTCTTAGAAATCTGTTGTGACCCCATCTGTAACCCCACGAGGGGGCCCTGACTCCAAAGTTGAAAAACTGTGCTCCACTGCATTTTCAGCCAAACTCTGAGCCAAGTGTATTGTTACATTCATATTCAGCACTCTGATGTTTGGGCCAAAATAACAGATGACCATGTTGACGAGGCTGGAGCTGTCACAATTCCCGTTCACCTCTGTGACTGTTGGCACGGCGAGCCATACTTCTCAATCTGCCTCTCCGTCACTGACTCAAATTAACAGTCGGACTCACACATAATTATAAGTTATTACAGTAATATTTCCATTCTGCTGTATAGTAAATAGTGGCTGCTAATAAAAAAAAGCTGATCCCATAAAGCGTCATCAGGGATTCTAATGAGTTGGATTGCAGCCAAGGATATTTTCCCCCCATTTGACGCTGTTTCAGCATAGGAGCTTTTAATGAGTGTCATAATTATGCACCCCAAACATAATCTTGAAATGAAATACAAAAGTGGGGAGGGGGGGGGCGGGGGTGGGGGGAGTTTACTCTTCCTCGGCAGCTGCTGCGAGGCTGAATGTGAAATTCCAGATCATGATGTTATGAAAATGTATTTTCTTTAGGAAAACATTCATTTCGCTCTGTCTAGAAACGATTTAAAATGCAGGACTAATAGTTTTTATTCATTAATATCAGATTATGATACAATGAGGGAGGATAACAAAATCAAACTTGGATCCCTCATTAATATATATGAATAGATTGGCTTGTTATGCATAAACCATGAATTAGCTAATTAAGAAAATTACATTAGAGGTTGAACAGTGAAGCCGGCACCTGTGCATGAGCTCGACTGCGGTTAAATCTACAGAAACAGCTGATTCATTTGGATGATAGATGCGGTCTGAAAACATTAACACGACAGAGACTAAAGCTTGTTGCTGTTATTCCTCCTTGACTTCTTCTTCTTCTTCTTTTCTCAATTATTTAGGCTGCTCACAGAACAGCGTGAGGAAGGAGTCATGTTTTGTTTTATCAACTTGAACATTAAATAGCTCTGATTTAACCAGAACTATTCATTTAACAAACAAACTTCACACAGTTTGAATTGTACCTACTCTGGAACACAGCAGTAAGCTTTGTTGGACTGTCAGTAAACTTTAATTAGTTTTGCAAATGACTGCAGTGAATAAGATCCACTCTGTGTAAAGCACAGACGTGACACAACAGCCAAACATCAAGTACCTGATTTCTTGAACACTACCAGCAGATGGAACAAATTAAAGTCCCCGCAAACATTTTTTTTTCTTAATTAGCTTTTAACTAAGAGCAATGGAGTCTTACATGAACACACTGCCTTTCATCAAAGTTAGGACAACTTTCAACATGAGATACTTTAAACAAGACATTTCTGTGTTTGTGTATTTATTTGTGCCTTTTTCACTGGTTAAAATGGGTTGAAAAAAGGGCGATGTCATGTACCTCTGTGCATCAATCAGAATGTATCAAACCAGCAGACACTGAGATGTTAAACAACATGTTTGACATTGTTGGCACATCCAATCAAGACGCTTCCATAATGGTATAAAAATAGATCCAAGATTAAAAAGCCTGCAGACCTGGTCATCAGCTGGACGCCCAATGTAGAAATATGTTGTTACTATGTACAGGCTTATTCAGCTATTCTGCTAAAGTGTATGTACACAGTGTGCATTCAGCAGCTTTACACATCCTACAAACAGAGAATAATAAATCAGCTAAGTCTAAAAATAATGAGTAAGCATTGATTTTTGGTTTCACACCCCAGTTGGCTGGGTAGAGGTCCTGTGTTTGACTCATTTATCCACGATGACCTTTACATGACTCTTTATACCACATTACCTAACTTTCTGGCAAAAAGCGAAGGCAAACCTCTTTCGTGTGCGTTAAAAGCTTGGATAAAGACTTTTACCTCTTAGAAACACCTCTTAAAAGGATGAGACAGGAATATACTTACATGAAGATATAGATAATGGCTAGACATGTTTTTATATTTAAAAAACTGGCATCTGGTAGCCTAGGACTAATGTTAGCCTTTGTAGGTAGAGTGGATGTCACAGTTAAGCCCCCACTGCCACTTAAAGCCCGGCTCCTGTGTATATTGGCATTTTTATTACGTTTAATATTTTTCATTTCCCGGAAATGTTGATGTGCCACAATTTTCACTGAATGTTGATAATGTCAAATGTGACAAATAACTTATTTTTTTGCGAAACAGATTGCATCCAACTGTTAACCACACTCATTCTATTTTTGAGAAAGAACATTAACTGTGAGACAGGAAGAAACACTGGCTGGAGTCAATGGTAAATCAAATGTTGTATTAAAAAAACAGACACATGAATATGTGCAGGCATCTGTCCTGGTTTGTAAGGGAGGGTCTGAGTGGACCGTCGCTTGATGTGAACATCTGAATTACAATCCTGATGACAGTTGGTTTGGTTACTGTAAATCACATCTTATCCAACCACACCCACACCTTTTTCTGACTATAATACTGTGGCTCTTTTGGTTGTAATTATTTAATGTTTTGTGGTAGTACTACTATAAAGTGACTATAATCAACATCTTTATTAGAACAAAATCATTGAATGTCTATGTTTAATGTGTAAGGGTCGTTCAAACTCTCAGAGGATTATCACCCGACGCTGCAGCTCCCTTTAGGTCTACAAAGCTTTTTAGCATCGTTTAATTACACTGCTCTTATAGCATCTCTCCCAGTCACAGCAAGCAGCTGTGCCGAGTGAAAAAGCTCTGCTAAACCCACCTGCTCAGCACCAAACAGCAGATAGTGACTATGACTATGATGACTTTGAAGATAATGGAGAATTTAACAGCTAAAGAGCCAGACATTTCCCTCAAGAGTTGGTAGAGACCCAAAGCAGAGCTAAAAGGACTTGCATTTGCCAGGTGGCCAGAACCATGACTCTAAATGAATGATAATGCTGCTCCGGATCTGCTGGATGTGTAATTAAGCAGCTGTTTTCTAACAAGTTGGTCATATCTTCTTAAATGGTGATAATGCGTCAGTGTTGTGTTTACAGCTGGTTTTTGCTGCCTCAAAATGGCCGTTCTGTCATCGTAGGCTTAAGATTTGAATCCAAGTTTTCAGGGGCTTTAATTTTCATTTGATTCAAGTCTCAAGCAAGTTCCAAGTCATTCTTCAAGTCACAAGTCAAGTCACTTTTCTACCCCCAAGACACTGTGGTCTTACCTGTTCAGTATAAAGAGAAAAGATAAGGTTTTAGTATCTGTCTAATAACGATATCATTGGCCAATATCTAACCTGTTCAAAAAGTATGACAATTAATTAAATTGATATTATAATTACTGATATTAAGTGACATAAATGTAATCAAACAAAAAACAAAACTTATTTATGTCTTAATTATCCGTCTGCATCACTTTTAAAACAGAGAAATACTGACAGCCAGACAACAACATGAATATCTCTAAACAGATTCAGGCTCTTAAGCCACATATGTGTGCAGATCTCTTGTTCCAGAACCACTATTTGAAAAACCACCCATGGAAATAAATCAAATACTTTTAAAACTGAAGAAAAAAAATGAAAGAAGCTGTCGGAACAGAAACATTTGTGAGATTGGCTTCACACCCATTACAGCCAGACTACAACATCGAACTTTGCTAGTTATCCAATCATGACAATGACAATCCCAGCGTGCGCTTGCATACCAGGTAACACTTGATGTCAACATTCACAATACTGAACATTTCCAAGTCATTCACGTCATAATGTCTCAAATCAAGTCACGAGTCTTTAGCTTCCTAATCCAAGTCGAGTCTCAAGTCATTTATTTTCTGTCAAGTTGCAAGTCATCAAAACACTGACTCGAGGTCACACTCTTCTGACTTTTCCTCATCATGGTAAGTTGTCATCTTCAGAGAGACACTGGAAGGATGTAAAATGTTGGGCTTTACATGACATAACGTTAACGCCACTGAAAACTAGATTTCAAAAATTATTTGACACCATTAAAAGGTCCCATATTATACTGTTTTTCATCAATTTCACACAGCTGTCTGAGGTCCAACAACACTGTATTCGAAATGTATTGCCCCAAACCCAACAGTGGTTCTGAATCTCAGCTGTCTGAAAGTGGCTCAAGTGAGCTCTACTGAGAGCAGCTGTTTCTGTGCCTGCACCTTTAATGCTAATGAGCTCCGTCCTGCTACCGCCCTCACGGAGAGGATGCCGCTCACGCTAGCGGTAGCATGTGCTAATGTTTACGGTGGATGTATCGCTGTGGCTCGCCGAGATGCTGTCGTTCAACCACACCAGTCTGACCCAGAATCGGACCCAGAAGGAGAGGCTCAGAAAAATACAGACTCTGCGGCTGCAGCAGGACTCCCTGACACAACCACCCGGCTCCCATCCCCCACTGACCTGCAACAGGTAACGTCTAAAAACAGCTAGCGAAAGCTGTGTTTGTCTCCAACAGTCTCCAAACTCTTGGACACTGTCCGCATAGTCTCTGTCTCCAGTCTGCACATGTTTCCAGACTTTTTACTGTGACAACCAAGCTCCCTCTAATATTATTAACATTAAACCTTGCTTCAAACGCCATTGCATAGCGGACCGAAGCGGAGCTAACTAGTTAGCCAATGTCAAGCTGACTTCACCAAACTCGTAGGCAACTGTAAATACTATCAACACGTGGTGACACTTACCTGTGGCTCGGGTGCAGTTGTTGGAATAAAGGCACTTATGTCGATTTTTACAACCAACAACAGAGCAATTTGCGTGTCTAGCTCTGAGCGACGACATTGTGAAACACTGCTATCTCACCGCTGGACACACCGAACTTCGCCTCGGGGGTGAACGCCCCCCTCTCGGGTATCTCCGGGGGGAGGGGGGAGTGTTTTCGGCCTATGAAAATCTGAACAGCCTGTAGGAGCCTCGTTTTACCGGTGGGTGGGCTGCAGAGACGATGCAGGACTCTTTTGCTTTCCTCATTCTGGGAGTTGGTAGGCTCAGGGAGGACCAGTTTATATATGTAGAGACCAGAGAAAACGTGTTTTTCATAATATGGGAACTTTAAATATTGATGACTCAATAAACATCATTTTCCAAAAAAAAAAAAAAAAAAAAATGTACAACTAACTATGAGTTTAAACTTAAAATGGAACTAATGTGCATCCGGACTGTGTGTGTGTGTGTGTGTGTGTGTGTGTGTGTGTGTGTGTGTGTGTGTACCATGTGTAAAGGGTTACGGTTAGTGTTGGGTTTGTGTTAGGTTTGGGCAAGTAGTGGCTACGGTTAGGGAAAGTCGGCAGGAAATTAATGTAAGTCTATGTAATGTTCTGACTTTGTGTGTGTGTGTGTGTGTCCTTTGATCAGATTTGACTGACAGTGGCCTGACAACATAAACAAACTGTCAACACATTTCCAGTAAATATTGCAAACTTCTAATTGGTGCACAGAAATACATGACATCACCTTTTTACTTCTGAGCCCACCTCAAACCCAGTTAGAAGAGCACTGACGAAACCTACAAATGCAGAAAGCTTTCATGTAAAATAACCCAAACTCTTCTAGCTTCTTCAGGAAGTGGTGTGGTCACTTAGGGCCCCATCACTCACACTAAGAAGCCGATTGTGGAAATGTGTCCTCAGGACCCTTTAAAGCAAAACAAAATGAATTGAGCTGCGCAAAATTCAGCTTCAACCGTTTTCACTTCAGTTATACGCTTCAAACAGAGAAACTGGGATAAAAGCTCATTGGTAATTTTTCTGTAAGATTGCTGAAACCAATCCATCCTGTCCGGACTGGGTCTTTCCTTGATGTTTTTATTCTTCTTTGCCAGAAGGAGGACGGTTCCACTCAGTCAGGTCACAAAAACGTGACGTGCAGTTGCCCCACCTTCCCTCACTTTGCATTCCACAAGTGATTTAACGTAATTCATGTGCAACTGGTAAAGTAGATAGACTGAGCATAAAAAGTCATAATTAGATATTCTTATTTGCACGCTGTTTAACTTTACATTGTGTAGAGTGATTAATTAATCTGTTTGCTAATATATCTGACTTCAGTGGGGGGTACAGAGCCAGGTGATATCTCAGTCTCTTTCAAGCACTCAAAATTACAAATTACATTTCTCACTTCCCTCCTGTGAGGAGGTGTTGTGCACAAAGAGAAAAAGCTGGGCTGTCAGTTATACTTGGAGTGAGGATGTATGTGCAGTGTTTATGGAAATAAGAGTCATTAAGAAATCTTCTCATCAGTGTTTGTGTTGATCCAACAGCAAGACTAAGAGTCTACAGTCAGGCTAACATCCTCATGACGACACTGCTGATGATTAGCAGGTATCATGTTAACCATGTTAACCATCTTAGTGCGACAGCAACATAACATTTGGTGATTATTACATACAGCTGAGGCTGATAGGCATGTTGGACGTTTTCAGTTATTCCTGGTAACACTTTATATTTTATATACTGTTTAATAATTAATAAGTCTCATTAACAAACTTTTGTTGATAGTTATTTCACTGTTAACAAACAATGAAATGTTTTATAAACCATGCATTACATATTATTGTAAAGGTTTATAAACATCAGTTGCAACTTTAAAATCGACGATTGCTTTATAAATGATTGGTAAGGCATTTAATTGTTTGTTTACCGTGAAATAATTATTAACTGAAGTTTAATTAATTATACATTTACAATGTATTAATGATATTCAGATTATAGAGCATTACTGTATCACCTCATAACCCAAAGTATTGGACAAATTGAATTTTAAAAATGACCTGATGATGGAACTAGCGGAGGTCAAGGGATCAAAATTATTAGACTTAATCCTCCGTGAATTTCTTTATCAAATTTCAAGGCATTAAATTAATTCGTTTTAAGATATTTCAGAAAAAACACAAATGTTATCTTCATGTCAGGAGGTCAGTTAGAGTCAGTGAGATACATCTTCAGGGATCTGTTGAGATATTTCACTGAATAACTGATGAGTGAGGAAAAGTCAGAGGATCACCAGAGTCATGAGAATTCATCCTTTGATATCAGTAGCCAATTTCATTTCAATCCATCCAGGACACGTACAAGATATTTCACTCTTAACCACAAATGTCAAGCCGATGGTGCTGCCAAAAGAATAGAAGGTGATCACCAAAAAAGCTCTATTAACTTGTTGAAATTCTTAAGACTATTCATCAAAAAATCTTCAATATATGATTATGCAAATATGTGCTATTTCAAAGGTTTTCCTGCGGGACCAAGACGTCTCCTTCTTCCCTGTTAAGTCCAGTCTCAGTGTGCAGCATGTGCACTGAAGGCTACGTGTTTCCACATAACATATGCTGAATAATGGAACAGGATTCACTTCTAAACTTTTTGGGATGCCACAAATAGTGCTTTTAGGCATTATTAACATCAGATTTTCAATAGGCACAGAGAAACTTCTCACTTTTAAGCAGATGAATGCAGAAACATCCTTCAAGTGTCAAACTCTTCACACATCATTCTGCGCAGTGAAGCTCAAACATCCAACTGTTGGATGAAAAAATGAAAAACATATTTTTGAGTGTAGAGGCTTTAAAAGAACAGTTATGTTGTTGCAAAGACATAAGAAGATATAAAGGCACTTGATTATTAGCATCAAATTATTGCAGGGCACTATGCACGTGCAGATCAGGTGTAATCACAACTCCTACAGGAAGTGATTTTGGGTCTGAAAAATGTGAAACCACTTAGCGAATGGATTAGAGGGTTGCGGTGTCACTTCTCAGTGTTTCACTTGTTTCAAAACATTAATTAAACTTTGCAACTCATGTGCATAAATGAGCATAACACCACAACAATCTGCTAGTCAAGGGCAAAATGAGGTACTTAAAAAGTGAAGCACAACTGATTAGTGATGGGAGAAAGTGTAACAGAAAGCTTCTTGCTGGTGAGATGAGCAGACTTCATTTCTTGGGGTCTGACCTTTGGCCAGGAAACTCTGGCAAGCAACACAATAGACATTTTTTTCAGGTTTCTTCATAATTCAGGTTGTAGTGTGGTACGATGAGCATTGTTTGTTTCGTGTCTAGTATTTTACCTGTCAAACATACCATAAAAAAACAGCATGCAACGATCACATTTGGATATTGTTGTTATTTATTTCGATACATTTGGGTCAAAGGTTTGATCCAGGATATGAATTTTGCACAAATCTCGCTTATTTTCATTTTCTTATAGCTGCAACACTTGCTCAGCTGAAGATATTTTAGGATTGCGCACCAAGCTTTTCAATTCAAGTCTCACATCTCCATATTCATGATAAAGCAGTAAACACAGATTGTTTTTATCATCTTATCTATCCATACAAGATGTGCACATGCAAATAAAAATGCAAATAAAATGATATTCAGATGAAGTATTTATGACAGCGGTTCTACCTTAAAGTAACACAGGTGTATATCCGTGCACTTGTTTATGTGCAGCCGGGGTTAAAGGTATACAGATTGTCAGCTGCAATTGTAATATATTTCCTGTTAGTGAGAAGCACGCAGTTTCAGCACCTTAATGTTTAATTCATTACCTAACTGTTGATGAGTGATATGATAGACGCGTATGTTCTTGACAGCGTTATCAAAACTTAAAAACTTGTCTTCTTCTAATAAGCTCTCTCTGTGTGTGTGTGTGTGTGTGTGTGTGTGTGAGAGAGAGAGAGAGAACTGAATTTTTTTCACGAGCTGAGCGGCTGAGGAGATGTGGATCGTGAAGTGGAGCTCTGTTGGCTGAGATTTCATGATAAAAGGATGAAGGGAAGTTTTGTAAAGATTCTCTAACTTTTGAGAACTGGGAGCATTTATGTCTCTGCGAGTCTGCTAAATCTTCAGAAACAGAAAAAGGTATCAAAGAATCTAAATCGTTATCACTCAATATGAAAGACAGATGCAGCAACAGAACAATGTGGGGTCTCAGCATAAATTACAAGTGTGTGTGTGTCTGTGTCTGTGTGTGCGAGGCAGAAATAAATTATTCACCCAATGCTTTGCCTGGTGTGGGTGTAAGAATTGACTTATCGCTGTTGTGAGTGGCATATATTAACATTTCCTGTATACGAGGAGCCACTTATGAATGATGATTGCTGGCTATATGTAGCGATGAAGTGTTGGAACCCTACATGTGTTTGTCTCTTCTGAATTTGATCATTTATAATGTAGGATGTTTTTTGGTCCTGACTCAATCCTTTAATATTGAATATCTGCAGATACCAACTCTGATCAGATATATTTACCCAAATGCATCTGATATAACATTTTTGTACACTTATATTTATTGAACTCAAGGCTATAATGTTGATGAACTTAAATTATAAATTGATATAGATGAAAACTTAACTGGGAGCTCAGACTCCTCAAACTAATGTGACATGATCACCGAGAGAGAAGACTTTTGACTGTTGTTAGAACTACAATAACACTCACACTTTTATAATGGTTTACAGAGTGACACTTTCTTTGTTTCATATTCAATCTTTGGCAGGGTACAGACACTTGCTTACACAGAACAAGCGCAAACCCTATTTATAGTTTTTATACTAGCCAGTGAATAAATTGATATGATCAGCTCGGGACATCCCCATTGTAATGTCACCTTCTCTGTTTTGTCTGACTTGAACATACAAAACATCTAACTTTTTGACAATGTTGTAAAACCCAGGAAGTTTAATCACTCAACACCAGTTCAGGTAACTAATGCAAGCAACCCGATCGCCAGAATAAATGTTGTTTATTATGTTATGTTGCAACTTTATGTTCTTTTAGGTTCAGTTTTCTGTTTTATCTTGTCACAACACTGTGCTTATGATCTGGTAAGGTATAGGCACAAAAAACGATTATTTAAGGTGAAGAAAAAGATCATGTTATTGGCTGAAAATATCTGTGTTCGTTGCCACAGACATGGCAGGAGATATCCCGAGGTCTTTTTAAAAACACATGTTTTTGTCACCACAAATACAACAAGAGATGTCCCGACTTTTCATCATAAAAATAATTTTTTTTGTCACCGCAAACACAGCTGAAGATGTCCCTGATTCTTGCTGGAAATTGTCCCAAGATCTCCTTAAAAATATCCAGTTGTTGTATACTGTACTAGGCTAGGCTAATAGCCTAGCCATGGCTTCTGCTCTGCACTTATTGCAAGGATATTAGAATCACAACAATTTTCTCATCACACTAACTAAAAGAAAGTATTCACACTTCCCTGAATGTTGAACTATAATACTGTCAGCGATCGGCGCTCGTCAGCGCATATACAGTACCTCACCATGATTTATGCAGTGTTTAACTGTGTTTTTTTTCTCTCCATCTGTCCGTCTAAAAGTTTGTCTAATGTGCTCTTTACCTTTGTGAAAGATTTCACTTGGTAGGTTTGCTCCATTCATATTGTGATCTAGATTAAAAACACACGACTGTGTTACTCTCATATTAAAATACAAATCAATTTCAGAGTTGTCTCCTCAAATACTCTCCACTGCTCACTCCACTATCTTGATAACTAGTGGCAAACAAATCCAATCAAAATGTTAATGTGATGTTCCATGATTTCTATTAAGTCTAGCACAGAGGAAACATTATTATTTCTTTGGGCTTACCTTTGTAAATTTGAAAAGCGCTTATACTTGTATCTTAGGAACAAATCAAAGGTGAAATGGAAAGAACAGCTGCAGCGATGCCAGGAAAGTTTAAAGCAAAGGTATGACATGGGGGGAAAAAACATTTAATTTGTAATAGCTAAATTTGTCCTTGCTTCCAAATAAGAGTCGCTGTAAAAGATACAAGAAATGCCAGCGCAGCATTTGATGCAACATTTTAATCAACGCAGCTTGGAAAGGCCTCGTCTTTAACAGTATAAAACCTATATCTTAGTCAGGCAAAACCCCTTCAGCTTTGCTGCCTATCTTTGTCTGCAGCAGAGAACAGCCGGATAAGTTCTGCGTGTGACACAAGATGTCTGGGAGGAAAATTTAATTACTTTCTTTATTAAATGCACAATTTTATTCAGCAACACTTTGTAAAGAGTAGCCCTTTTGGGAGAGCTTCTTTCTCACTCTCTCTCCTCTCTGTCTGGTTCCTTCTCACTCTGTGAATCATCTGAAATCTGCCAGTGTTTTCCTCTTTTTTCCTCGTCTCCTTCTTCTGCCTCAGCCCCAGGCACGAGCTCGATCATGGATTTAAAGTCACATCTTTCTGTTGGTGTTTTAATTGTTAAGTCTCCTGAAACTCATTGCCGTCCACATCCATCGCTACAGCTCATTTCACTGCCAGCTCTACTTCTCAACGCTCTGATCCATATAGCTGGTAGTGTCAACAGCACTAACCTAAAAAGACATTGGTCACTTTAGACGTGAGTCGGAAAACTTTCTTGAGTCTAACACCCCCCGGATTGAGGAAGGGAGGTTTTGAACCAGCAAGCCACAGAAATCTCTAAACTTTTCCACTTCCTCTCTAGTTCTTTCCTCCTCCACCTCGAAACCTTCTGTCTCATCCACAGGTCGCTGTGCTACACCTGTCCACACGCCGTGGTAAGTGGCTGAGAACCGCTCTTCCTGCCATGCTGGTCTACAGTACTGACCTTCAGGCTGACAGGAAGGATGACAGGACGGAGCTGTTTGGGGCTGACCCCTGACCGGCACTCGGCTCAACAGCGGCAGGGCACTCACTGCCACCAGAGCCAATTAAGGTCCGGGCATGCAGCTGCACACCGCAGACCAGGACCTTCCACAGGGTGAGCTGCTGCTCCTAATCTCTTAATACCTTAGCTGCACCTGCAAGGTGACCCAATGCCACCACAAGACGACATGCACTTACTGTATACCTACTATAGGGAATGTGATAACATGTTCTGCAGTCACAGTAAGTGCTGTGAAGGCACTTATGTGCCTATAGAAAAAAATGACACTCTACTACTTCATAGTGAATCTACTTTATTCTGTTATGCAGTACTTATTTGTGAAATTATATTCTCACACAGTCTTGAAATAACAGAAATGACACATTTTCGGGTTGAAATGATCTCAGGTTACCAGAAAAAGAGCTGGAAAACTTTTAAAAATGATAAATCTGCTGAGTACTTGGCATTGTCAGGGTCTCTTGACATTGACATTTTGATAAAAGTTGTTCTGTCAGAAAATAAATCTAACTCATAAAAAACAGAATGGCTCATATATTTACAGGCTTTTGTCACAGGCCGCTGGCCGTCGACGGCAAACACAATAAAATGAATCCGTCAGAATATTTCCCATTTCCCTCTAAATCATTCTGTTTTCCATGCATCTGCCTGAATGATAACTGCAGCAGATGTGTCAGTATGAGAGAGCTTCTCCACTCCAGTGGTCTGCTGTAGAAGAAAATGGATGACTATTATCAAGCGAAACCTCAAAGGTAGTAGCTATGCAAACACGGCGTGTGCATCCCATCTTGATTTGTGCTAAAGGATTCACTTTGAAGATACACTGAGAGGCCTATTTGTGTTTCCCGTTTTCACACACTCTCATTGGAGATACAAGCCATCTAGAGGAGCAATGTGTGCTTTGTAAACATATCACTCTTTGACAACAGATAGGAGGCTGACGGCTTTTTGCACTCAGAAGAATAACCGATAAACAAATCAAGTTCAGCCGTAAAGCAATTTCTATTTTTGATATCAGGAAAGGGAAACATCCAGCATCCCTCACCTCGTACACGCTGCATATGTCTTTACTTCGGCTGAGAGTGGCACTTTCAGGTGGTCCTTGTGCACTCATAAAATGAAAATATGTCACCTTGCCTATTGCAATGTAGAGGAAAATAACATTTGGATGCATTTGAGAGTAGCCATGACCAACACATGTAGCTCTTTGTGAAATAAAGACTCACCTTCACGCATTAATCTAGTCCAGGGGAGTGAATTTGAGCTTTTAACACTGCTGAACCAAAAGCCTAATTTTTGCATTTTTATGATTTGATCTACAATGGTAATTATTATTCAATATTAAATATTCAGCCTGAATCTCCTGATGGTTTATCTTACTCCCTCCCTGCGATCCATTCTAAGAATATATTTGTTTACAAACTCTCTGGACACCAAACACAAGAAATAAAAGGAACATTAAGGAGACATTTGTATATAAATTAGTACCTTTTCCCAAACCGCGCCTCAAAATTGATGTTAATTACCTAATGGATTTCAGAATGAAAAACAAGGAGCAGTGTTGAGGTCATCTCTAACGTTTCAAGAGTAAGTAGTAATTATAAAGGCAATGACAATCATGCTTTTAATTGAGTACTTATTTGCATTTTTTCGAAGAATCCATCCAACATTACTTGCTTTAGCAAAAGACGGCAGATTTGCTTTTGTTTGCCAGGCTCTGAATGATTTGTCCCACTTTAATGTTCTGATTTAACACATTTTTTTTGGTGTTCAGCTCTGCTGCCCAGTAGCTAGTGAACGCAACAACCCTTCATCCAAATGAGGACGAATAATATATTCATCAGCCCATTAGAGGTCCCTGACAATGCATTAATAGAAGCTGATAAACCCCTCCTAATTCCTCTTTTTCCCATGGCTGATAAAATCATGCCACTTGCTCGTGGTAATTAATTACTGATATCTGGCAGATTGTAAGTGATGTCTATGCCAAGGAGTTAAGTGTCTCCAGTTTCTGTCATCTCATCTGCCCATTGGCTCTTTCCCCCCATTTAGTTTTAAATTTAAAACTCCAACTGCGAGGAGAAGCTGTGAGTTGTTGGGATTTAAAAGTGCAGTTGTGAATAAGGAGACACTTGAGGACAAAAAGGTTTATAGGATATGACTCTCATTATGGCACAGCATACATGCCCCCGCAGACCTTTACATTTACTTTTTTAATATATTTAATTTACAACATTTTGATAATCAAGTCTGAAGTGTTTCTCCAATTCTTTCATAAATTATCTTGTAAACTCTTACCGTTTTCCACAGGAGGTAAGTTCCACCCAAGAGTAAGAGTAAACAAACAACGGATACGAACACTGTTACAAATACCCCATGGCAAAAATAAATTGTGCATACTAATGCTTTTAGATTTATTTTCAGCCAGTCGAGTCGAGTTGAGTGTGAGCTTTGCCTATATAATGTAAAAACTTGTGGCCACAGCAGGCAGTACTGCATTTGATAAGTCCCTGAGGTCAGTTAAAAGAACAGCTGAGAGGAAATACAGCTATTTACTTTCTTCACAAGAGTTTTACGAGAAGATCAATACCACTCTGTTGCCTGACAGTAAATATGGAACTGAAGCCAGCTGATGCTTAGCTTAGCATAAAAACTGGAGGCAGAGGGAAACAGGTGGTCTGAATCTGCCCAAAAGTACTAGAGTGGGAAAGTGCCACTTCAAAAAGAAATGAAAACAAAAAAAAAAAAAAAAATGAATGCAAGGCGTACTATTCCTTTACTCAGCTTTTCAGGTTGCCTACATCGTCTCACTGTTCCCTAATTCTTACGTCTGTGACTAATTCTTTCAGCACAGCCAGATGGATCCTGCAACTTACACTAACAAAGCATGTATACTCTGTAACAAATGTTCACTTTAGATATGCCAAGGGAGTCGTTTTGTGGAAACTAAATTATGAGCCAAAATTAATATTGACTTCATTTGCATACAGATCTTACAACCCAATATCCTTGTACCATTTGGTAGGGAAAAAAACAAAAACACAGTAGTTATCATGCTCCCTCTAAGAAATACCTGCAGAGAATTGCTGTTACCTGATTTGAGAAATTGAAAAGGTGAGTCTAGTTTACACTGGAGGCCACATCATGTCAGGATATTTGGGGAAAAAGTGACAGTAAATATGGTGACAATTAAGGGTATGAATGTTAATAAGGGAGCTGCACAGGGATCCATGTCAATACTGGTGTGCTATAATTTTCTCGATCATTGTCTCGGTTTTCAAAGAGCCAGGAGCCGAGGTCTGACATGCTGACATCTTTGGGCCAATATGTGCACAGTAAAACCCCTGATTGCCTGCATGTGATGAGTTTGGGGCTTTAGGGTCGATATCTTGACACTTTAGGGCTGAGCTTGATGTTTCTCAAACCTGAGTCAGTGAACTGCAGGTCTCCTGAAACCGTGGTTTTGTTAGTGGCTGCTTGTTTCTTGTGCTGAGAGATGTGACTGCACCATTGTCATGCTAACAGACTAGGGAACTCGGAAGAAGTGAGTTCCAGGTTTTGAGGCTGTGGATATGTTAGCGCAGTTGGCAGAGCGAAGAGTTTGATTTTCATCCGTACCCTCTGCAGGCCGCAGTGCATGAGGATCAGTCTGAATTAAAAGCAAGACGCAGAGCAGCAGATGGTACGAGAGGATAGCCGCACAGTGAAAAGAAAAGCCCTAACTCAAGTGAGGAGCATGTCTTAGCAACTTCTGGAAAAAAAAGTTATAGGGTAAGATCTCCACAATCTGTTGCATGCGCTGATGCCCTGGCTTCGGTGATTGATTCCAAGATGCTGAGAGCTAGGGTTGCCTGAAGTCTGGTAAAAATGTGCAGAGTCAGGAGTAAAGCTTTCCTGTTTGCAAAATGAAACACCCCTGAGACTGGGTTGGGAGTCCAGTGCAATATTACTGTTTTCACTGGAGGTGCTTCTGTTCTCAGTTTGAAAGGGGGGGGGGTAGCTAACTCAAGGGCAAGCTTGTGTACATGTGTTTTTTTGTGTGTGTGTGTTTCGGGGTGTGTATTTATACAGAGTGGTAGATGCATTGCAGAGAACACTGACAGTATCTTACACCAAATCACATTTACAAAAGCAGCTAAAGGGGACTCTGAAAGCTTGGAACAGGTAGCAATAAGTGTAGAAGGCGGACAGGTATCGTGTTTATTTGATTTAAGTGACTCAACAGGCTAAATGGTTCATCCCTAAACAAACCAGAACTACATGTTGGGCATGAAATAGGAGACTGAAGCTGGAAATAGAAGACTTACCAATATATTTAAGACATGTTGATGGAAACACCACTAGCGGTTTCTCTTCATTAAAAGTTACATAGTCTAAATATATGCTGTTTTGACCTCATGTGGTGCGATTGAGATTTTCTCTGGATCTTTTTCTCGATGAGTGGGTTTCTGTTCCTGTGTCTGACGCAGTACACACTTCTGCCAATGCTTTGACATTATTCCAATCAACTGTTGGCAGTAATGCACCAAGAAATGCACAAATTTGCCAGTGAAGTCAGCAAAGTAAAAAGGCTGCATTCACGTGCTCTTCGGATGGTCCCTTTTGCCAAGATTGGAAGTCGTTCTTCTGACTTCGGTGTGTTCATGTGCATGATGCTGGAATGTGGGAACAACATTGATGCGAAAAACAAATGTTTAAATAACACATTAACAGCTTTTTCCAGTATTTGAGTGACAAGGAGGCGCAAAGGAAATTAAACAATGACTATACAATATGTGACTTTGGAAAAGTATTTTGCCATCAGCCAACGTTTACTTTCGTTGGCCATGTTTCAGCGTCATATCATGTCAACTCGGCAGCTCATCTACCAAATTTTTTCTCCGACATTCCAAGTTCTTTCTCCCGACTTGAGAGAGCATTCACGTGAATTTTCCCAGTCAGAAAATTGATTTTTTTTGATAATTCCAACAGCATATGAACTGCAGGGTAGTAAACATGAATGTCAGAAATACAGAATTTAAAACTAAATTGGATATGCAAATGTGAGGAAGGAAATCAACCGAGTCGCCAGGAAATGTTTGCAGTTAATGTTTCTGTTTCTGTTTTTTAATGGATTGTCACAAAACGTGGCATAATCATCTGGTCCAGACTAATTAAATAAATAAAATGTAAAACGATGCAAATGGTTTGCATGTATATTTTTTTTTTCTTTACCTACATGTCTTCCTCTCAGCCTGTAGGTACAATCTCCACCAATCAGAAGGCAGAGCAGTTGTCTCTAAGTAGTCTGAGAAGTGAAATCGAGAATAGACACCTTTCACATCTGGAGGTGGGGATGATAGTGGTGGCTTTATTACAAGCCAAACGGCCGACCACAGTTCGAGTCACATTGGGTTGAAGCATATGCAGAGCCAAAAAAGGGTCACAATGCAATTTGGTGAGTTACACTGAATGTAAACATAACCTTTGTTTTCTTTACCGAAATCTTCACCGGGCACCTTTAAGTGCAGGGCTTTCATTCAGAAACTGTGTGCATTTGAGGACATCGCAGCTGAGTGTTAGGAATACAAAACCCTGAACCCTACTCCACTGGAGCAAACCGCTCTTGAGTTAAATTATGTCCTCCTGCCTCGATGAGAACAGATTTACCTTTGGAGGACTCCTAAATGAGCCTTCATCCTTCTTTCAGTGTTGTCAGCTATTTCAAATGATGGTCGAACTGTAATGATATGAGCAGTAATCTCCTGGGAGTCATTAGATGAGATCATTACACCAGTCCAATAACAGCCAAAGATTATGAGGCCATTTTACACAACCAACTGTTGATGGGAATGCCATCATACATCCTGCCAAACAATTTAAATTGTGTTTTTTTTAATTAACGCCAATCTGACATCAAATAGCTTCCACAACCAATTGCCAAATCTTCACGTCACTGAATAATTATTTCAAAACACAGTGTGATGATTTCTGATTCATCACTTGAACTGAAACTTCAGGATTTGTTTGGTAGCAATAAACATATTGGAAGTGGTTTTGTATATTTTTCCAAGTCTGTGTTTCTGTTTGAGTATTTGTCCATGCATTCGTGTAAACACAGTAGTATATCATCAAAGTCTAGGCTCTAAAGTTTGTCTGAGTTATTTCTTACAATATCTCTGGTCTTTAACAAACAATTATCCATGCAGTCTCAAACTGATCTGTTTGTTTCAAGGGCAATCGGTATGACTTACCGCACAGGGACAAAGCTCACAGCATGCTTCACATTGGAGGCCTATAGAGCTGCCCAGCATGAACCTGTCCATCCATGTCTTACACACAGCTTGGTGGCTGCATGCCACCTTCAGAGAGAGGCTGATAAAGGGCTCGCTGTTGTTCTTTTTTCTACCTTTACTTATTTATGTGTTTGTTCACATAAGTTAGAGTCGGAGACATGGAAAGAAAAACACGAGGAAAGAAAGAATACTTTGCTCCATATATTGACAAAATGTCTATGTCATATTTTTAACAAATGTTTTTCACTGTGACAGTAGATAAAGAAAGATCATAAAAATATGTCTTTGAACAAAATCTTGTCTGAACAAGGAAAATGCTCTGCATGGTGTATCTTCCTTCTAGGTAACTAGACCATGTGTGTGTGTTTTTTTTTGTTTTTTTTGCAGTGCATTAGTTCTAGAAGAACCAAAAGTAGGTACCATAGTTTAACAACGTGTGTCTGTCCTATTTTAGATTGTGTGCCAGCAATATGGGGTTATAAATGAACAAGACCATGTGGCTCTGTGTTATAGGCACAGATGTCCCAGGGTTTCTGCCAGTGTATCGCAAGTCTGGCCAAAAGATTGGGCAACTTTTTAAAAAATGTATTTTTAAGATGTTTTTGAAACTAAAATGTGTTATACAAGTAGCAAACTCCTTTAACGAATAACCCAGTGCCCCTTAGCTGCCGACCTCACAACTTTTCTGGTGGAAACTTTGAGTGCTTTGAGCTAAATTCTTGCACCAGCATATCAACTTGCTAACAATGACAATATTAAAACGCTGTTGTTTGCTATTTTTGTTGAGCGTGTTAGAATCCCAACGACTAGCACTAAATACAGTGAGTCAAACTCATGATGGCACTACAGAAAAAGTCAGGGGCGAACTGAAGTTATTGGGATTCATCATCCAGGCATGTTGAATGGCTAATCAAAATTCTACTGTCGTCCATCCAAAAGTTATATACAGATATTTCAGTCTGGACCAGTGGTGGACCTACTGAAAGACCGACAGACCCACATTGCAATTCACAGAGTGACACTACTAGCATGAATAGAGTATACGTGACTCCTGTGAGAGTAAACTGAAGGCCAGCATGGTGAGCTTGTGGAATAGGCTGGAATTTGGGTTGCAAGTATATTTTACTCTTTATCAGAAGAGAGTAGACATCTGAAATATTTGATGTTTTTCAGGAATTTGAGGAGAATAATATTCAAAAAACAAATGTTGACACTGAATTCAAATACTATTTCAGAAAATTCGAAAATTCAGAAATTCATAAAAATGGTAAGTGATCTGGCAAAGCCTAACATTTAGAAAATATATTGTTGATTTTTTCATTATGAATGTGAAAAAAATATGTTAAAAATTATTTGTCCAAGAGATCATTGTGAACTTGAGAAAATAAGGATGGAGTTTTGAGCATTATTTTGTGTTTTCTGTAAATATTTCCAAAGCATGGACTGGGATGAAAAAAAGTAAATCATATTGTGTAAAAGCTGAAAGACCCGTTCAGAGGCAACGAGACAATGGCACCATTGCACTCTGAAACCCATTACTTCCAGTGGCCTGCGCCGCCCAGCTCGACGCCCAAAAGTTCAAGTCCTGGTTGCACTTTTGGTGCAACAGCGCTGCCACTGCGCTGAACCCAGCGGCGAGTGCAGCACCAATTGCGTTGTGTCTGAAAGGCCTGTAATACTTTATTTGGGTTACGGACTCTATATTAATTAATGAAACAAGTCAGGCGTAGAGTGTGTTCACTGACACATGTAGATTTTGTTTGTTTGGATTTGTATGTTATATTTACACTACTATTTATGTGAGGCTCCATTTCCATTGTTGATATCTCACATTCATTAATTTATTCATTTGGCAGATGCTATTGTCCAGAGTGACACTGTACAGTATGCAGGGTGATAATATTTGTATGATGTCAATATATTGTGCTGTTAGATGCTGGTGGGTTTTAAGTACATATTTGAATATTTGGTTTCTTGTTGAATGTGTGTCTAAATAATCCCAGAAGGATGAGTCATGTAAATGACCAGACAGATTATCATTTATTCATTCCATCAGTCTTTCATACTGCTCTGGTGGACATTGAAAGTACTTCTTGGTCCCTACTTTAGCAAACAGCAATCAACCTTCACCACAGAAATATAATGTGGCTTGCCATGGAAATCCCCAACTTTTTTTTTAATGGATTGTCACAAAACGCGGTACAATTATCTGGTCCAAACTAATAATAAATAAATATTTAAATAAATAAACAATGTAAAACCATGTTTTTTTTCCTTTACCTACAGGTCTTCCTCTCAGCCTGTAGGTGCATTCTCCACCAACCAGAAGGCAGAGCAGTTGTCTCTAAGAAGTGAAACCGAGAACAAAAACCCCCATGGTGTCGCTCCCTGCTCCTTGTAAAGCCTAATTGCTGTGAACGCACGGCAAGACTTGAAAGTGACCTAGATGAATATATCAACATTTCTATCAACTTCTCTCTGGAGTTTGGCAGCTTGACAGACTAAAGATCCTGTTTAAAGGGATTACTGAGTAAATAAAAACTTAAAGCTTTAAAGGCACCAGGACAAAAACACCATTTTGAAAAATAAGGGGGACTGGAAACTATACTCTTGATTGTGCATTTACAGGCTCACAGGGCCACTAAAAGGTGTAGAGTCTTTGTGTTGTTTTCACCAAGCCTAATTGTGCCTGATTTTTTCTTAGTTTTACTAAGGACATTGAGACTTTACCGAGGGCCAGATGTATAAATGATTAATATCAAATTATTTATGAAGAATTTATCATTATTTTTTATTTACATTGGAGCAATTGTTCCCTGTTAATGATCTTTTCATCTGATCCTGAATCTAAAGCACATAGTGAAGTCTTTTTGAATATGAGCTGTGTAGCTTAACCACTGAGCATCCTTCTGCTAACCCTTCTCTTCCCTAACCCTTTTATAATGATGATTGAGATATGACAGTGATGATGATTTACAGGTACATGTGTGAGGGCACTTTAAATAGCCAAAGCCGTGCGTAATGGCAGCTGATGAAACACAATCAGTCCCTTTTTCTTCTTTGCCGTTCTTCTAAATGACAGGTATAATGCATGGTAAAAGTATGGACGTGCAAATGGATGTTTAAGTGCGTTTCTACATCCATTTATGGATAACTGTGGTGGTGAAGATGAAGCTTGTGCATGTGCGCCTGTTTCCACAATGGCTGAGATTTATAAAACAGAATCAGGCGGACACAGAGCTTTATAAATCTGATGAGTAGAGTGTGTATGCTTATGTCTTTGTGCATACAAAAATCTACACAGCTTTATGCATCTGACCCTAGGTGTCGTCTTCATCCTGAAATGATGCTGACAATATGCATTTACTTTGCAATGTACTCTGCACAAACTGCTGATTGCTTTATATTTTGTAATTCATACAGAATATTAACAGCTTGTGAAGGAGAAAACAGTTTGTTGTTGAGCTGCTCCGCTGCACAATCTTCTCCATGGTGATCTGAAGTGTTGTTGGAGCCCGTCTTTATTTCTATTCTATCTCCCCATAATTTTGTAGGCTGGGAAACAGAATTCAGTGCTCTTTCATTTCCTTAATTCACGAATATCATGTTCTCAAGCATGTCATTTTCTTTTACATGATGGAATGCAAATTAGTTAATCAAATACTGCTGAAAGACTGATATGTGTATGGTTTCTTAGCTTTTTGTCAGCATCACACCCAGAGCTGACATGCCGTGCCATTCTGAGAGCAGCGATTACAGTAAAATGTTGAAAGGTTGACAGCAAAAACAGACAATTATATTAACTGGCCTCTGGCCCTCTGTCAGTTTCCAAGAGCGGCCCTCAGGCTAAACTGTTTGAGAATCTCGGGTGTAATAAAGCAAGAATGGATCTCCCGATTAAATTTGCAGGAGTCTGTGAGTATGTGTTTGTATATGTGTGTCTCTGTAATTTTTCCTCTACATCTTTAGCATCGGATGCTACCGAGCTGTCAAATGCGTTGTCGTTTCGGAGAGCTCTTCAGAGTTCAAGTGAATACCTTAACATAGTTCAGCGCTTATAATGAATGATCCGTCAATTATTGAGACCCAGGAGATTCTTGCTTGCCCTTATATCTCATTTAAAAGTCCTCAAATGCAACATGTCTCTCCGTGCTCCCTGGATCTCACCCCTCAACAAGTAATTGGGGGACTAGTTAGCAACTCAGAGGCACGGATGGAGAGCTGTGCTGGCATAACTCTAGCTTCAGTGACGAGGCAACTAGTCCCACAGACTCCCACTCTCATTCAATTAATTATGACCTTGAGAGCTGAGTGGGAGAGCTGAGACCAACTTAAGACTGACTCATACTTCTTGCTTCCTTGTTATAGTGATATATCTCTGTGTAAACATCACTCTGTGGACAGACTGCAAACTATACTGTCTTGGTTTGAGGGCTCAATGACTACATGTGTGGCCATGTTGCACCAGCTAAATTCTCTCTCAAGTTAGGGGCACAGTTGACACTTTAAACTAGTTAGTTTGATACTAAAGCTGTGTCTCGTTTGGTTGGAGATTTCTGCACAAATTTCTGTCCGAGTCTTTCAGTTGTTGTGAGCTTTCAACACTGCATGACCAGCAGCAGGGGGTCACACATCACAAGATCACACACGCAAGCATGACATGGGAATGACGTGGTCCAAGCAGTCCAAGTCGTTTGTGTGCTAATTTGCAGCAGAAAAAGGAAGTAAAAGAAAGTGTGTGAGAGAATGGATTAGGAAAATGCACGGAAAGTTAAATATGAATTAAATATAATTATATTTATGCACTGAATAGTACTGCCTGCTCTCATTGTGGTTCAGCAAGGACAACGTGGTTACTGAACAGCTTGTGTGTATGTAGAAACTATAAGCTATTATTATGCTTGCTCCATACAAAGAGATGTGCGATAAGACTGGGTTCAGAGAGCTACCGTGGTTCACAGCAGAGGAGAGAGGGAGAAAGGACCTCTCCTTTCTGCTCTCATTGGCTGTAACCCATTCCTGGCTTCCAGACCTGTCTGTGACTCCACCAGGTATTTAGCCTGCTAGATATCTAGTGGACGTCTGGGAACACTGGAGAGCTGTCCCCGACCTCCTGGATCGCATCTTTGAATGGTTCACACATCCCAACGGTTGTTTATGAGAGCGTGCGCCGCTCTGTCTGGTCTGGGACTTTTTGTTGCCGATCTCCAAAAAACGTCAGCAACAGCAATATCAAGACTAAAATCCTGTTGTATGAACTTGGCATTTGAGGGGTTAGGCCATGTCTGACTGTAGACCAAGGAAAACAAAATCATTTGCTTATTTGTATTCGAATCCTCCAAGTACCCCAGCTTTTAAAACGATGCGCCATGACAACCTCTGATTTGCGGAGGACTTGACATGTACTTAGGGCTAGGTGTAAGATTCAAGCTGTAACATATGTGCCTAAACTCAGTCCTAAGTTAGAAAATCTTGTTTAAACTTGGCTACATTTGACCTAAAGCATAGCTGGTGCAACCCTGGTTGCAGGCCTAGCTTTACTTCACATTATTATCTGAAGATAAGCCAGTCTGACTGCTGCAATTTGCAACTCTTGAAATGCTATGAATAATATTCCATATATGATCAAAGGACCACAAATTCTTTAAATGCTTCAACTTGCGCACAGCACCATTTTACATATGTATTATTTGATTTTGTACTTCTACATGCACTGTTGGGATATAATATCTGCGTTTTCTGGTAGACTTTTAATGTGTCATCCTGTGTCACACGCAGCGCTGTACATGGCAGCAGGAAACTGACATTATCAGTATGTTTCTTCACACTTGGTAAGTACTCAAAAGCCCAGCACTTTTTTGCAGGTGCAGCATAAATCTGAGACTAGAAGGAAAATTTAAGTTAAGCGATGTCTTCGCTGTTCTTAATTACCAATATCTCTGTCATCAAAAACATACTATATGCTCACAAAATATGCACAATCCAAAAAGAAAGACATCTTGAGACAGATGTGGTGCAGCCATATGTGAGTTTCATTTACACATTAGTACATGAATAATGTAGCCTGTTTTGTTTTCTGTTCTGTATGAATTATTGATGCTGAGGTGTACATTTAAATGCTGCAGACTGATTTGAATCCAGTTCTATTTGTGAGAATGAAAATGACAAACTGTTCAGCTTTGGTCTGCGGTTAATATAAGAGTTTAGGCGGAGGCGAGTTGATCAGTAAGTGAGAGGCTGATTTAATCAAGGGAAACATCTGTTCCTCCAACTTTTGAAGTTTACTGTGTAAAAGTGCAATAGTGGAGGCTTGGATTCCAAATACTGAATAGGATTACATCGCCTACAATAGCTGTTAAAGAAACAATTCAACAATCTGAGAGATACATCTATTTGGTTTCTGTACAAGAGTGAGATGAGTTTACCATCAATATCATGTCTGTTCATTTAGTATGGAACTAGCTACGACAACCTTACAGTGTTTCCCACACATAGACTTTACTTGGACAGGCTACCCAGGTATATTAAAGGCTTTCCAAGTATATTTGGCGACCAATTTTAGCATTTTTTCACATTTTTTTTTCATCCGTCCAAGTGAAGTTAAGGTAAAAGTTCAGATTTAATGGTGAGATTTTGAAATTTGGACCGAGCCGAGCTGCTTACTGTTTTCCCCTGCTTCCAGTGCTTATGCTAAACTAGGCTAAACTTTGTTCTGATTACATGCTTAACTAAGGCAAATGAGTGAGGTGTATTTTTAAGGTTAAACAAGTGCAATTTATCGTTGGCGATATGCCGCCCACATTAGTTTTTTGCGCAGTCTACTTTTCTATTTGCATAACAGATATTTCTAATTTTTTTTTACATTACATGAATGTGAATTAGGATTACTGCTCAAAATGAAATACCATTTACAGTTTATTTTCTGTTAAAAGACAGAGGATAATATGTTAATGTGTTTTCAGATGACACCCATGAATAACAGAATATGACTTAAGCAAATACAAAATTATTTTGGAAAATTACTGGGTACACCGAGGCTTTAATGCTCTAATGCATATCAGCCAGTTTTAGATGATTTTTTTAAATGTATTTTCTTCATTTGAGCATTTCATTCTGTTTGAATTTTAATTGATCTTTAATAATACCATACAGAATAAACCCCTTTCTCCTCCTGTAATAATCTGGCGCCATAAAGAGTTTAGTCAGCGTGTTATTAGGCTAAGCCATGCTGAATGGTAGTCTCATTTTTGGGCATTCTTCATTGTACCCCCCTGGCATATCCTCTGCCGTTTCACTTTATAACCAACATATTTTTGCTACAATATGTCGGGTTGTTTAATGAAACCACTGCGGCCATAATGGCTGGGGATTATACCTAATCCACACAGGAAGTTTGCTGATAAGTGCAGACATAAAAGCTGTCCCTGTTCATCTTCACTGTAAATTTTTGGACCAGTAGTTCATCACACAAAATCTAAGCTATTCTTAAGCACTGGTTCTCTCAGGCTTATGGGTATCTTTTTCTTAAAATTACAGGTATTAAAATCCAGCTGACGCACAATGTAAAGTATAATCCTCAATAATACAGGTTTTTGTTGAGTTTTTTTGAGTGTGTTTGTTTGAGTAACCACTATGAGCCCTATTTTCACACGATGGAGGCTTCGTGACTCCATTGTGTGTTTTTTCCTTCACATTTTGCTGTGCGAGCAGACCTGACCTGCCTGAAAAGCCAAGGGGAGTTGGCCCAGTATTTCTTATGATTTCTTGCCAGAATCTGATAGTTCCCTGGGAAAAATACAGGTTGGATCACAAGATTTTGTGTGATTTTTCTGTCTGTATGCTCCATTGTGTTCATACACTGAATAAGACACGGCTTCTCCAAACCTCATTAACGCTACCACCCTGCTGTTATAGTTGTGCAGCCCGTCTTGTGTGGCCTGACCTTAAATTGCAGTTTCTGCAGTTGACTGTATCAACTTTTTGCCTGCAGCAGTTTATTCCAATTACTTTAAATGCTAAAACAGCAGGTTACAGTTCAACTGTGGGGCAGGGTTTTAGATTAAGTGAATGAGGCACAAATGAAGAAAAATCTGTAGAGGTAAACGATGCAGAGGAGTTTAACAAGTGGCTTAATCAGATACGTAGACCTCCATCCTGTTCCAGAGCATAAGGTTTGATACCAAGTGGAGCACTGAGTGCAGAAGGTGTCCCTCGTAATGTAAGTATGTCTAAGCACCACGCTCCTTCCCTGCCACTGTGCATCTTAATAACCTCAGGCCACCTACTTTTCTCCACCTACTTGTTGTTGCGCTAAAAATATGACCACATACTAATGTATATGGAAGAACCCAGAATAAGAGCTATGTAGTGATGTATACAATGTCATTATATTTTCAAGGTATCAGGAAGCAATATTTTAAAATCTCTGGAAAACTTTGAACACTATCGGTTCTTCTTTTCAGGTCACCGGTGCTGCTGCACTCCTGTCTTAGTCACCGCATCACACCACCCACTGTTTGTCTGGAAAAAAAAACTTAAAACCCTGTTTACTCTGAGCCACCTGGGCACACCTGTAGTCTGCCAGAAACAAATTACTGAAATGGCCTTATCATGTTGGAGATTGTTACGTTAAAAGCATTGCTTCTCAGCTGAGAGGCAGTCATGCTGTCTTTTGGGTTTGCGCACTTAAATTTCAGTGCCTGTTGAGACTAAAAGTACATTATTGACCTTCCAAACAACGGCTGACAAGAACAGTCTCAGCACACGCTCCACTCAGTACAGTAGCCGTTGTGGAGCTTTTCGATCACATCACAAAAACTTCAACATGGTATACTGACATGACAGCCTGCTGACAGTTTGCTGCAGAAGATCATGTACTTTGATCGAAACCTCCGCAACAGCCACTGAATTGAACTGAATAGTGAGATTGTCTTTAATGGCTTATTGTTGCTATTGTCATACATATTTCTTGACCTTTTTTGGCTTCATTGCCATTGAGTTCTTTAAAATGCGAATCCTTATTCAAGCACCGCCATTAGCATGTAGCTCATTGGCTAGATAGACCACTTTGTCATTGCTACTTAATGAAAATTGCAATAGAAACTAGAGGGATAGCAAATGGAGGCAGAATGCAATTGTTAATCAGTGGGAGGGTTTGTTTCAGTAGTCAGCATCTGTTGAGTCACAGTGGTATGTTAACACCAGCACACACATGAGCATTTCTATGTAGGTGTGATTAAGAAAAATACAGCACCAGTATTTTCCAGCTTCTGCTGTGTGACCAGATGACAGGGATAAAAAAGGACAGGTCTGAAAGGACAAAGAGAAACAGCTCAGACCTTGTAGCCTTCTGTACTTTGGTGTCGGAGCTGCGAAAACAGGAGGAAAAAATATACTAAAGTAAAATGCTTTGAGCTTCTGTGCTGTTGCTGCCTCTTAAAATATCCTTTGTTGGGTTAAAAACAATGACTTGTTTGAGATGGAGCAATTATCTTTGTTTATTCAGCTGGGAAAGAAAACAAAAGTCCATAGAAAACTAAATGTAACTAAATGTGAATCATGATTTTATGACCATACTATTTACTCTGGACCTTGCATATGCTGAGAAGACAGCTGATTATATTAATGCAGCAGTGCCTCCGCTAGTCTCACAGTCTCACTGTCACAGCTTTGCAGTGACAGTAATACTACTCTTACACCAAAATTAGCGTGAGGCTATTTAAATGTGGGTAACGTGCCGGAAAAGCAGGGAACAGTAGAGAGCAGCAGATCACATATCACATCCAACTACCTCCAGAAGACATTAAAACGTGTTGGAGAAGTCGTAATCAATAACACTCTCAACGAGACACATCGTGTTTTCTGGAGCCTCTTTCTCATCTACGTTGAGAGTCTCACATGTGCAGGCACGTAAGCCACTAACAACTTACAACAGCTATTTTTAAAATATATTTTATTTGAGTCTGTCTTTCAAACTTGGCGATGACTGGACGATATTTAAGCGCTGCTTGACAGAGACGAATGGAAAAGAATTAACAAGCCGACGGCCTTTACTTCAACACACACCATAGCATCAGGCCTGAAGCAGGGCGGTTATTAGAGGGTTTACACGGTAGTTGTGTTTTCATCACAGTCGATTGAAACCCAAGGTAAGTAAACCCTGCAGTAAACGCAATTATACACATTCACATTAAGGACAAAAGCCAGATGTCAGCAGCTGTAGGTGTTTTTTTTATCCAGTGTGAAAGGGGTACAAGACTCCAGGTAGCCGCTGTGCCCTGCTAAGAAGTAGTTTGTGAGCTTCAGAGGTGTTGGTAGGTCAGTTTTTGTGACTTTTGGATGAAGCTAGGCTATCTGTCTCCCTTGTTTCCAGTCTGTATGCTAAGCTAAGCTAACCAGCTGCTGGCTGTGGCTTCATATCCACATCGCTGTCAGTCCTCTTATCTGGTTCCTGGCGAGCGGTGTATTTCTCAAAATGTCAAACTATTCCTTAAGAACTGCTGTCAGATACTATAATCTAAAACACATTATTAGCTCTTACCATAAATAGTTTGTTTTTCAGCAGTATAGCTCGGTTAATATCTTTTTTAATGAATTCCAGATGGAGATCACAGCTTTTCAGATGACATATTTGCTGTAAACATAAAAAATGCCTCGTTTGCAAAGGCAAAGTCTAACAAAGCATTCATATTACAGAAACACAGTCCTTGTTAGTCATTCAAAGCTGGAGTTGAGCAGCACTCACATTTTACCGAACAGAACTGCTGATAAAAAGCTGAGAGAGGAAATGTGGCCAGTTTCTGTAAGTACTCAGGAGAGAGACTCACACAATGCACATTCAAACCCGAACACTGACTGCAGTGCTGACTAATGAGAAATAAATGAATTCATTGAGATAAATCGTTCATTAGTGTTTGCCATCGTAGTTTGTTGGGGATTTGAAAAGTTCAGTGCAATTTGTGTTTACAGAATTAATGGTTTCATCAGTCTAATTCTACCAGGAGGCGTCATTATTCCTCTGCTGTAAGGTAACTCTGACAGATACAGTCTATCACTGGTCCTCCACCATACCGTCCTAGTTTGTTACCACGCAGCGAGATTCAGGAGTCCGAATATGAGAGGCAGAATGTGTTCATTTCTGATAGTAAAACAGTTTTCCTTTTAGTTTCTGCATTATTGTCGTCTGTGTGCGAGGCAGAGCTGATGCATATCAAGTCCCACGTTTCTCAGTGGAAGCAGAGGCAGGTCAGGCTGTCTTTATAAACAGCAGGATAGATGACATGGGGAACTGGAACAGTGCAATTGTCTGTAACATCACAAGAGCCCCCCGTATGGCACCTACTCAACTTCCAAGTGTGTGTCAAGCAGAGAAACCGACAGCTTGACAACATGGCTTTTATCTCACACCCCAAATCTCTCCACAATCAGCTGAAAGAAAAAAGAAGAAGCGAACACATGAGAGGCTGTATTGAAAATGTGAAGCCACCCTCTTAGATAAGACTGTCTCTGTAGGTGCCCTGCTAGTTAAACATAGCCCAGCAGCCTCTCACATCCCCATTTAGACACAAGTTTGTCATTTGGGAGGAGGTCATCCCGGTGACAGTGATGAGGAGGCCCAGACGCCAGACACGCTGTCAGCGCTCGTTAAGATCAGCTCATTAAAGAATGAAATAAATAAGCTGGTAATGGAAAGTGTGAGAGAGGAGGGAGCGCTGGGAGACGTCACCATCTCCTCCCGCTCTGGGGAAGAATCCAGGGAGGGAGATGGATTGTAGCGATTGAGCTGTGAACCTGCGCGACACAGCTGCGTTTTCTGCAGCTAATGATTCTTTACAAAAAGCGGATCAGAGCTGAAGCACTTGTCATGTGTCACCGAGCCATGCAGCTGCCCCCCCACGTATAGCACCTCGCTCCAAGGCTGCCGCTGATCAGAAGAAGATGTGGTAGAGGGGAGCGGTGTGGAGATTTGTTGTGTGCGTGTAGGTGTGTGTGTGAGTGGAGGGGGGGAGCTTAAGACACTGATGCTGATTGATCATAGTCAGAAACATGGTCGATTGGAGATGTGAGGACAGACACATATACACAGGAATGCTCTGGAGACAGACAGATCTTTAAAAGTTTGACAAAGAGCCATCAGCTGTCAGTCAATCAAAGCTTGCAGATTGCTGATTTTTTTTTTTTTTTTTCCTGAGAGGGTGCAGACTGGGAGCACGCACCACAGCACCAGAACTTTATATTCCTCCCATGACTTGAGGAGAGAAAAGTTTTCTCATGGTGCTCTCTTTTTTTAACAGAGGGGCGCAAAATAAAAAGTCCCGGTTGCTGCCAAAAAAGAAAAAAATCACAAAACAATCAAATGAGTGTGTGCAAGTTTCACTCCGGTGGCCTTGGAAACATCTGTTGGATTTGCCTCTCTGGTCACTGGCAACATATCAAGGAAGCGAGTGAGAATGAGGGGAAAACAAATAATAGCTGTGATTTAGCAACAAAATTAGACATTTAGAAAGGCACAGAACGATATACATAATGACACATAAACAGGGCTCCTAACAGGTTGAATATGGAGGAGGGATGATGTAGCACTTAGTGGTTTGTCTCTTGTCAAACAGTACAATAAAAATATGGATTGACATCCCTCTAATGGGTGTAATGGTTGGTTTACGGGGGCAAAGCATAAAGAAAGCGTGTCTCTTTTTATAGCGAAAACAAACATTTAATTGGTTTAATGTATGCTCAATAAACTAAACCTATTTTGGTGCAACTTTTTTAGTGATTTATTTCTTGATGGTAGCGCTATGCCCTTGAAAAAAAAAAATCAATATTTCAGCTCAACAAATGTCGCAAACAGCGTTATTAATGCCTGGCAGCACTGGGCACTGTGAATATACAACTTTCCATTTGTCATTTTGCTTCTTAATACTATTAGTCCACCATTTTCCAGTTGGGGAGTTTAACTGAGTGGAGGTAAAGCATATTCAATTCCATCCGTTTGTTCATTCCCAGCTCACCATCCATCCTTCCACAGTCTAAAAGTCATGATGGAGCGACTGAGCACTCAATACAAAAAATTCACTCTGCTTCTCTCGGGCATCTGTTCTGCTGTGCTACAAACAAGCAGGTCCTACTGCATTTGTAGCTCCTTTTAGGGCAAAACATTTTACTTTTATTCAAGCAAACAGTGAAGGGAAAGCATAAAATCTATGTGCATGCCCTTGCTGCATTCTGTTTGCACGCATAGGGGCAAAAAAAATGTCTCGTTTTTTTCCAAATCCAAAGTCACTAGTCCAATAAAGCAATTACAGTAAAAGCAGGAGGTTGGAGTGCTCATGGTTTTCTGATGGACATTTTGGACATAATGAAAGCCAAATCCTGCATATGTCAGAAGCACTGAAGCTATGGATATCTGGGCAACAGTCTAACTAACATCTGTCTCAACATTTCCTCCTACCACAGGGTCCATTTTGTTTGTAATACTATTTTGGCTTTTGGCAGTCCTTCCTAAGCCTCCAATATGTTCTTCCATTCAAAATTTAATGTTAAATTCTTTGTGATGAACCATACAAAGCACAAATGATTAAATGAGGGGTGCAACTATTTGCTATTTTGACTTGTTGCATGTGACTTAAATGACGAAAAAGGATTTCCACCTTTTTCCTGTTTACAATAATTTACATAATTTGTTAAGAAATTAGATTAAAGTGGGTGCACCTATTTGCTGGTGCGCCTCAATGAAAAATGGAGGCACACCTGTGCAACCAGTGTGAAAAATGTGTCTTGTGCCCTGTGATATGTGTGTTGTTTTTGCAATTAAAGGGACATGTCGCCAATTTTACAAATGGAAAGCAGTTTACTAATCATTTTCATTGGTAACACCAGTGCGCCTGAGGTTTAGAGGTTTATCGAGATTATCGCAGTTTCATGGTGCATGTGATCTAAAAGAAGAAAAATGTATTTTCACCGTTTTTCCTGTTGACAATCATTCACATAATGTGATAACAAATTAAGTTAAATGGCGCACCGGTGCAACCATTATGAAAATGTAGTCTGTAGGTTTGTGATGTGTTATTTTTGCAAAAAAAAAAGGGGGCATGTCACCAATTTGACAAAAGAAAAGCAGTTAACAAGAGGTGCTACTACGAATACGTCTTCTGTAGTTGTGGCGTTAAAATAAATCCTTCAAATATTTAGGCAATTGGAGTTTCAAAGATGTTGGCAATGACCAGATCAAGAAGGGGTCCAATTAAAAATGTTTTTGGGCTGCATGTTAGGAACTGTAGGATCCAGTGGTGTTGACACTCAACCCAACCCAGGGACTAAAAGTGAGGATATCTCAGTCTCTTCTGCTTCGATTTTACATTTTTAATATGTCTCTTGTGAGCATCTCAACTTTATGGATGTAAACCATTAAATTGCTGTACAACTTTAATCAATTAATCATAAAGTCAAACATTTTTCCCAGAGATTTTCAATAGATAGATAGATAGCTAGATTGATAGATTAGGCAATACAAGCATAGAAACAATCTTTTCTTAGTGGTGTTCTCAGTCTATTCTGCCCCTCCCCAGTCCCTGCTCTATCTGTCCCTCTCCTATTACCCTTCAAGAGGGATGTCTGTTCGATACTCCTTCCTCCAGAGAACCATGACAAGGAGAAGCGAGAGGGAACAGTGATCAATTTCAGATATGGCCCGAAGCACAGGGTTTACTAACAAAAGAGATTTCATGCACTGTTTAAGCTATTGAGTGGCCAGTGGATTAGCTCACACTTCACATTAACCCTGAAACTCGACGACAAAGGCCCACTTAACAAATGCCCCGCAACCTACGCCGTGTGGGCCCACTTAGACTCCGATAGCATCAGTGGTAATTGAGACACTTCAGAGGCGACATACAGTGACATTTAGGAGACGCAGATGTTTAATGCGGAGTAATCCAAACACAGGCTAACGGAGGCGGTGCACCGGTGTCTGTCTAAAAACATGCAAGGCTGAGGTCACTGTCAGGGCATTTATTGATTGAGGGATTCCTACTAAAAATAATCCACACATAGCTAATTGTTAAAAGAAGACCTTTGTGTTAACATTTTTCAGATCTCCCCGGTGAACATTTTTGATCGCACACTCTTTGATTCTATGGCTGTTGAAAAACTGACCATTGACTGGAGGCTATAGATCCACTTAATTGGATTTTTCTGACTGAAGAAGGAGCTAATTATCTGAACACTGGCCACATTTTAAATACATCCGTCACAAGATATTCTTCACCCTGTAGATTGAGGAGAAAAGGCGATTTGCATTATTAATCTGACTGCTGTGTGACGTGTCATCGCTTTCCGGATAATGAAGTGCATGTAATGTGAAATGTAGCACTATCGCTGAAAAGTGATAAATTGTCTGCAGCTTGTTTTGAGCATCGTGAACTTAAAAATAGTTCCCAAACATTCCTCTTATTTACAAGAGCGGCACTTACAATAACAGCAAATATTTCTTACAGTGTTTTCAGGGCACATCATCATCCATCACCGCTGTGTTACAATGAGGACTGACTGTGTAATTTGTTTGCTTTGTTTGCTTACAGCAGTTGTTTGCTGAATCTCATGTTCCGCTGGAAAAAAAAAAAAACAGCAGGGAGAAAAAAAAGAGAAAAGAGGAAAAACTGAAGCGTTTTCAGAAACTCGACACGGCTTTCATCTCGTTTCCTCTGCCTTGTTTTGTCTTCCCTTTACTATTCAGTGTGCACCAGCGAAATGCAATGTGATTGTAACAATGAATAAATGCAGCGTTATTCTTACTTTGGATTGTTTGGTGTTGAATGTATTCAATATGAAACCATTGCATCTCAGATTGTGTTAGTCACACTGTCGTGATTGAAAGGCTTAATAGTCCAACATGTTCACAAAGGGACTATAAACTCTCAGCCTTCGACACAATGTGCAGTCTTGTGTGATCATATTCATTAATTTAATCATCAATCAATCTCAAAAACTTCTCTGTGTTTATTATTTATTTATTTTTTGCATCCTTTGAACAAATCTGCGGTTAATATATGTGCAATCAGCACTAATAACTGATCTCCATATTCATTTCTTAACACTTGTGCTTTAAACGCTTCACTGAGCTAATGTTGATTCATGAGGTTGTAATTCTGCTGAGAACATTTAACCTGAGATGGAAATCAAACTGAGACAGTTTGGGAGTTCAACTCAAACTTCTGCACATAGAGAGCACAATTAGGAGTGTGGCGCAGTTTTCATATTGGATTTAGGGATTGAATTATGGGGAGGGGTTGAGAGGGTCTCCTCCTAATTAAGACTTGGAACAACCCCAAAAGAGGTAAAAACAACTGCAAATAAATGTCAAAACATTTATTTAGCCTTTTTACCTGTAATCTTAAATATTGCAATCCATATTTCCCATAGTCATGCCTAGAAAAATCTTGTAATCCAATTTCAGATACCCCTAAACAGGACCATACCACTTCTTAACATTGGTGTGAGCTGAACGTCTTCCCTGCCCGCCTCACATCACTGCCCTCATTGGCTTGTGAGACATCCTCACATTTAATAGTCCTATTTGTAAGAAGTTGATTTTTAATCATATATTGACGCTTTGGGATTGTAGGTCAGGTCGGCCGCCATCCCAGAGTGTCATTATATGACGAGTTGGGAATGAGACTTAAAAATGACATAGGTTGACATAGGTTTAATTCTGCGCCAGGATGGACAGGTTGATCACGGGCCGGTTGTGAAAGACTTAGTTGAGTGGTGTGACAACCGCTTCTAAAAGTTAAATGTTAACAAAACTAAAGAGACAGCCATCGACTTCCGGAAAACCTCCCGCCCAATCTTCCCAACTACAATTGAGAGTTAACTTGTTGAGAAGGTTATTTGTTGCAAGTACCTCGGGACAGTCGTCGATAAGAATTTAAATCATGACCATAACAACAGCAGTCTGCAAAAAGGGCCTGCGGAGACTTTACTGACTGACTGAATACTTTTAATGTGGACAAGACACTAATGGTTTTATTTATGGTATATTCATTATCTTAACCTTTTATTTTATCTCATGGTATCGTAACCTTTCTGTGCACAACATAAATGATCTGTCCAATATCATAAAAACAATGCCAGCATAATAATTGGCACTCAGCAGCTTTCTTTGTCAGATATGAAGGACGAGGAAGGCAAGTTCGATCTTGGCCAGCTCTGACCATCCACTCTCAGTCTTGGAGGAATCGGTTCATCCCCCATCTGGTTGGAGATACAGGCTCCCTATAGGGCAAAGACCAATAGGTAGAAATGTTCCTATGTCCCAGGTGTAATAAACACGCTTAATCTGCTCTAAAACCTCACATGCACTGATCAGCAGCACTTTATAATAGTTACCAACTCATGTATTGATTCTTTTAACGAACAATACATTTTCTTTTCTTTCGGTTGTTACACTGTCGTGATGTCTTCTGTCCTCTTGTATGTTGTGTTTGTGCTTTCACCCACTTCTGTAAGTCAAATTTCCCTTCGAGAGGGCCAATAAAAGCCTGAACTGAACTAGTTATATACACTTTACTTTTCCAACCTTCAGAGTTTCTGAATTAGATTGTGTCAAGTGTCTACAGACGAATTAATGAAGCTAATATTTGCTTTAACATTTGCCTGGTGCGCCCTCTCATTTCCAATGTTGTCTCATCTTTAATCTGAGGGTGTTTGAATCCACATCAGATTATGAGATCAGGAATTTATCCTTTTTATTATTAGACTGAATGTGTTTCCTTCCTCATAAAACTTTTTATGCATTATGCCACAATGCAGTAATGCATTCCACTGTCGACCCCTGGAACGGCCTGAAAGTGTTGATGAGATACAGACAAATGTGCAATCCACAGGGCCGCTAGTGCAGTGAGGGCCTGTTAAAATGCAAACGCTCTGTCAAAATGTAATAATTCTTAATAATTTATCAGTCATCGGTTTGGGTCAGGGTAGGACGGCGTCTGGGGATGCATTTTGGTTATTTTGTTTATACATGAGGTCGAGGTGGATGATTGGATCACACATCAGACTTAAACAAATCAAACTGCTGTTCCTTCACATTTCCAACAAAGAGACATTGTTTTTTTTAAGCCACAATCATTCACTTACCTTAAGCGCATGTTTTAGTATTCTAACCATGAACCTAACTAAGTTGTTTCTGTGCCTAAACATAATCTAACCAGTGTCGTAGTCAGAATGTGAAAACCTTCAAACCCATGCTGCATGTTTCATTCCCAGAGAGCCAAAACAATGAACAATGTGTCATGGTGCTAATACAAACTGAGACCTGTTCCATGCAGGATTTAGATGCTTTATACTGGTGGAGACAATTGAGCTGCCCCAAATTCAAACTGAGTTAATTCGGGTAGATATTGTTTTGCTTTTTTTTTTTTAGTTTTACCTAAAGTTGCTCAACTTAAATGACCTGCAGCATCTAATTCTTCTTTCCCTGTTGCTAGCTTGCTGAAGGCGATCCATTGTCTTAGGAGCCGCAATATAATTAACTTGGAAAAATGAGTGCACCTCGCATGAAAAAGCACACCAGTTTCCCCCAAGATCCGCATCCTAAGCTAGAGATTACAGACGCTTTTGATCCGTTCTTAAACACAGATTTGTGTGAGTGTGTGTTTCCCTCTGTCGACAATGGGATGAAAAAAATGAAGCGATTAGCGGAACCAGAAATCTCATTACGCACCCGATGCAGAGGCTGCCGCGTTGAATGAAACGGCGCACAAGCACACAAACGTACAGGTTATTGTCCGTACTTCCACGCAGGATGCATGTTTATACCCATTCATGAAGAAAACACACATACACAGCTTCATTTAAGTGAAAGCGAAATCATTTCTTCTTTGTTCAGAGCGGATAGAAGGATATTGAACCGGCGCCGTCTGGAAACGCAGTCAGTTCTGCTTGTGTGAGTGATTATCGGTGCCTGACTGGAATGATATCACAGGGTGTTCTGTCTTTATTTACCCATATTGATCTGCTTGTTACAATAGTCCAGATGAATGTTTGAGGGGAAAATTGAAAGCAATTGAGTCTGACGCAACATGGTGTCTGATTCTTGTCGCAGGTTAAACAGATGCTCAGCTCCTTCTACCCATAAACCACCTGTGCAGTGACTGTAAAACATCCCTCCTAACCAACCCGCTAAATAATGAGAACACGACTGGGAATTCTATTACCTGCTAATCTACATTCAAGGACTTCTGGTACACTGTGCTGTATTAAGCTTCGCTCACGCTGTTGCTCAGAGGTTGTTCTTTTCTGAAGCATATAAAAGGAAAACAGCTGTTTTTTTACCGGTTTTAATGTAATTGTTAATTCTTGTATAAACCTCTTAACCCTTCAGTGGTGTTTAGTCAGATTGGATAATGCCAACAAAATATGTAAAAAAAAAAAAAAATCCTCCAGGGTTTTTATGGTTGGAGATATTTACAATAAATAAGCCACTGCACTGCCTGTGGCTTTAAACTCTCCACACAAAAACAATATTTTAACATAATAAATTCAGGAAGCAAAACTCTGTGTGACTTTCGGTGTTTTATGAGTCTGTTTACATTCAGATCACCTTTAGCAGCACTGCTGAGCGAAACACCAGCTCGTACAGAAATGTGATTTGTTGGGATGTGTTGCGGTGGAAGAAGTGCTCAGATATTTTACTTAAAGTCCCAATTTTGACAGAAATGTGTTTTTCTTTCTGTTTCTACACTTGGATGCTTGAACTTCGCCGTGTAGAATGATGCATGTGCAGAGTTTGACACTAGAAGGCTGTTTTCACATTCATCTGCTGAAAGTGTACATTTTCTCTGCACTCATTGAAAATCAGATTTTGTGTGGCGGGGCTCTGAGCATGATTTGCGACATCAAATGCTTTGGAAGCAAATGCGGGTCCAGTATTTGGTGTACACAAGTGTGATGTGGAAACTTGCAGGCGTAGACACAGAGAATGGACTCCACAGTGAAGTAGTAGACATCTTGTGTCCAGCAGTTAACCTTATGAAATGAGAAATATTTGATTATTCATATATTCTGGCATGTTTAACAAGAGAGAAGGAGTAGGTCTTAAAGCTGTGATGTTCTGCTTCACAAATTTGCTAGATATTTCTCTAAAATCTTCGTCTTTGAGAAATACTGGAATGTTTTACCTTTCTTGACCTCAAACATTTATTCGAATAACATTTTTTTATTTTAAGTTTAAAGGGAGCATCTCTCTTTGGCGGAAATGCAAACAACTCTATCTTATCTGGCACCAGCTTTTATGTTGTATTTCATAAGCTTATCATAATGTATTTTAATCTGAAAAGTAACTAAACCTGTCAAATAAAGTGCTGTAAAAAGTAAAATATTTTTGCAGTGGTGTGGAGGTATAAAGCAGCATAAAATTGAAATATTTATAAAATGCGTACTTCAGTGCAGCACTTGATTAAACGTACTTCTTCACTCTCCAACACTGCTGATGTGTGTGACTTTCTCCACTGGTCTTCAGACTGTGCGTGAATAAGTGTGTGTGTCCCTCCATCACATGTCTTGTAATCTACATCTCTTAGTATCGAGTGTGTATCTCCCTCCATAAATCCTCTTGATACACTATCATACGTTTCCTTGCTCACACACACTCTGTATCTCTCCATCTCTCTCATCTCCCCTCCCTCTCTTGTGTGTGTTTGTACAGTGCAGCTCAATGTGCCGTGACAGAGTAAACGCTGACACCAACACCTGTTCCCTGAAGGTCACCCCCCCCCCCACAACACACACACACACACACACACACACACACACACACACAGAAACATGCACAAAACCTCCAACTTTTACCAACAAGGTTTCGGTTTATATGTATTCTTTCTGAGAGACGTGCACCGAGCTCGATCCTTCCTACACAGTACCCACTTATCCTGTTTTATTTTCAATTGATTGCTGACAGTCATGCATTATTCATATATGCAACCTTGAGTTCTCGTGAAAAGTTGTCCTTTGCTTGAGTGTTTGTTTGCGTGTATCATTAACACATCGCTCTGCAGGGAAAGAAAACAGCCCCCCAGGTCTCTTAGCATTAGCGACCCTACTGCCCACACGGATGTCACACCAGTGTAATTAGCAGCGAGAGGAGCAGCCTCTGGCACTGCTCACTGTTAAAGTCACTGCGGAAGCCAGAACAGTAGGCTATGTCTCTTTGCCGTCTTGTTGTTGTTGTATCTCATTATTTCTTGTCCACAGACAAATATGACCTTCACGACAATTTGTGATCATCAGAATTACTGCGGCTCACACACACCCACCGGGTAACGAGAACAGGAGGATGGATTGTTAGCACCGACGAGAACACTGAAGGAGCGCCACAGATGTAGAAAAGCTGGATAAATTACATGCAAATATCTGCAAAGAATTTGGTGATTTTAGTAGCACTTGTAGATTGTGAAATGTCCACTTATAACAGGAGATATTTCCCGTATTTCCAAAGGCACATTATCTATAATACAGGCGCATAAACAGAAAGTTGGCAGAGAAGTGAGAAACTTTTCCATTTGACGTGAGAGTGAACCTGTAGTGCTGGTGCCTGTAGTGAAGGATGAGATGAAATTATTTTTGTTGTGCAGCGGGTTTGGATTCGGAGGGGGTGAGAGAGGGAAGGTAAACTAGCTGATTCTCATGAATTTAAAGAGGCTACTTTACAGGGTTAATATACATAAACGCCTCCTTAGCAACCACAGAGTCATACGACTGTCATGCAGATTTTCCAACAGTTTTTGAATGCATAGTGGTCGGACATCGTTTTCATCATCATCTTAACCACTCTGCATTATGGAAGCACAACAGTGAGGATGACAGAGACAGCTTTCTACAGCAATTACATTGTTCCGACCAAAGTCATTTTTATGAGACCATACATTCACATGTAGCCTATAATAACCTTTCTTATTTTGAGATCTTTCAAGAGAGCAAGTAGATAAACCTTCATGGTTCAAGTTACCAAAATAAGTCCACCTGTCATGATATTTTTATTTTGCATTTGTTTGAATGTATACTATACTATGTATACTATTTTTTTCATTAAAAATTATAATACAAGCTTTACAATTTGAGTGAAACGTGTCCATGAATTTAAGAATATAAGAGTATGAGTATTTGGTATTTCCCCCTTTTGCTTTAATGACATCATGTGCTCGAGCAGGCATGGACTCCACAAGTTCATAATAAATGATTCGACAGGTCAATTCTGTGCAGGTGTCCAACTCCAGAGGAGTTTTTTCCAGTCACCACTGTGAAATTCTGGTATTTGTTTGATCCCACCAAAAGCATTTGGCCTTGTTTCTATCCTGAGAAGTGATTTTAAAACCGCTACCACTACACTTCCTCTGAGACCACTTCCTTCCACTTCCACCGCTTCCTCTGAGACCACTACAAGACAGCTTTCTTCTGACAGAACTTTTGCTGATTGGAGTCTTGTTTGGTTATTTGGCGAATTCTTCATCAGTTATGAAGTTGCTTTTCAATCTCTCAAGGAACTAAGCCTGATGTGTTGATCTTCTGATGCTGTGGTCACTTTGGGTTTGCTTGAGCATGCTTTGGATGCAACTGATCCAGTTTATGTAAAGCGTTGTAAAATTCGATGCACTGCCCCCGTAAAAATCTCGAGTCTAGCCATGAATTGATGCTGAGAAAGACTCTCTTTGCTTAGAAAAACAATTTGACTTCTGACACTTTCATTTTCTTTTCTGAATCCTCAAACTATCTATTTCCAGGTTTATGTGACAATATTAGACTATATGTCAGTGCAGTTTCAGACTTTTGCACCTCACCGTGTTCTTCTGAGCTCTTCCCGTGGGTTGGGGTCAGTTGGACACAGGTGATATCACATTCATCTGTGCACCAACCTAAGTCTAACTGCATTTGAATAAAAATTGCAATTATAATTACAGTTGGTGGGTTGCTGACCTGCTTAGGCTGATTAGCTGAGTGTTTCATAGTGTTCATATTTTAAGGATGTTATTTTTATGTCAACTTTGATTTTTACTTAATTACTCATGAATATTTAATGTCATAAAAAAAGGGGCCTCAGGGGCTTTAAACTTGCTACAATGCCATAAACTGTGTTCAATTAAGTCCCACTTATTGCCAACATTACCAGCCTTTTCTTGAATTTTAACAACAAAAATTTGTTCATAACATAGAATCAAAAGAGCAAAGAAGTAGATCATTTTAAGTACATGGGCACAATCATTGGTCAGACCCTTACCGTTAAGGAAGAGAGCACAAAAGAGAGCCACAGAGTTTGTTTTTAATCAGGAAGCACATACTTCAGCATTCAGCAGCCCGGCTGACAGCTTTTTATCATTTAACGTAGCAGCTTGGTACGGCAACATGAGTGCAAGGAAGGTGATTGGCAAGTCGTGAAAACAACTTTGCAATATATTTGACAGCACTCTACACAGAAAGGCCAACGTATAACTGTAGATACCTCACACCCACTACACTCAGAGATTGAGCTGCTCCCATCTGGCCATCAATTCAGGGTCCAGAGGGCCAGGTAGAACATATAAGAAGGCTGTTATTCCCTATAGGCCATACAAGCATTGAAAACAGAATGACTGCATCAGGGAACACCTGTTATTTTATAGGATGCTCTCTCTTATGTAACCTATTTGCTGCTACCTGACTATTTGGGCTTCTGTATGGAGAATTTTGTCTTTAACGACGTGTAGTGCTTGTACTTTTCTTGTACTTTGGCAGAAGCCAAGACAAAATGGTGGACAATATTTTTCCATTTTATATTTATTTTACTTCTGGTGAAAAATCCAAATAAATCTGTTACTGTATATACTGTATGTTGTTTGACGTTGATGTATATAGTTTCATAGAGTAGCTGCAATTTTTCTAAATGAATAGATGAAAACTTTCAGAGGATTTGAGGAGATTGTCTAACAGTTTCTGTTCAATTAAGAGCATTTGAGAAAAAACCTGTCCTTGTACTAAGTAGACTGAAATGCTTGTATGTAAATCTTTCCTCTCGCAGGAGGAAAACTTAAGTCTTAAGCATTCCAAAGAAAGCGCATTCACAGAGCATAACCTCCGCAGCTCAGAAATAATGAAATATGAATAGGACAATCTGCTGTCTCGTCTGAGGCACAACGTGGAGAAAGTGAAAGAATCCTCAAGTGGTTGATATAAAGCAGCCTTTTATGTAATAAAGTATTCAAATATAAGCTAAACTCACTGAAAGATGTCTTAACTATTGAGTCTTTTGTTAGTTCTCAGCCGTGAAACATAGCTTTTTTTTCTCTTCACTGAGACTTTTCTTTTTTTTTCTTTTAAGAGTCCCATTCACACCGACCTCCAGTCAGGGCCTAGCTTTTAGCAGTGTCACAGGTCTTTGCAAGGGGAGCAGCCTTGTGAGTCTGAGGCCTGTGAAAGCATCCAGGGATGTTAGAGAAGGTCTGTCTGCCATCCAAGGACTGTCCCCTGGAGGTGCCGGCTGAGGCTGCTGCAAGGTCAGCCTGCTGCCGGCTGCACGTCCCCAGGCTAAGTGCTCTGTTCTGTGTCACTGTGGGGAGATGAGGTGAGGGTCTGGTTGAAGTTTGAAAGCATCCGTCTGCTGACATAGGTCTGATGTCACACCTGGGCTAGAGAGAGATCACAGTGGACATCGACCTGATTTGACACCAGGAAATGGATTAGGACAGTTTGCTAAAAAGAGGGTTACAACACTCTTTACTGTGGCCGGGGAAAAAACAAAGACTGAATCCGACTAATTACCAAACTATGCAAAGGAAGGATGTTGCCATAGTTGTGATGGGCTGGGAATTGCCTGCAGCAATGAACACAACTGATATTTTTCATTTTCAGTCATCAATATTGAACTGAATTTTATGGTCTCTGCATTTTTTATTAAATGCCTCCACATAATGTATTGGTTGTGTCCGCCGCTCTTTCAGTTGACAGTGCCTGACGCCAATGTGCACTGGAGTATTCAATGAAAAATGAATTAAGGGCAAATGATTGGTGTCGTTGCTTAATTGTGTTGCTGTATTATTATGGCATTATTATTACATTTCATTCTCTCCTCTGACTCGAATTGCTCATCTTTTCTGTTAAACGATTTTGGATTGTGTCATTCACACAAGGCTTTTGTTGTTTAGAACTTTTGTTGAACTGATTTTGCATTGTGTGTTGAAGCATATAAGCGTGTTATGTATGTTCTTGTGCATGTAAAAAGGTCTTGACTGATGAAACAGAGCGTTTCAGAAAGAGGGTGAATACAGTGCTGCAGGACTGAACAGTATGAGAAAACTGACGTGTTTGTTTGAGAATTAAACATGTAAATCTATTCCAGCAGTAACCTAAAATAAATGTATGAACCCGGAAAATGAGCACAATATGTCTCCTTTAATATGCTGTCAAAATGTGAGCAATCGTTGTTGGTTGCAATGATAAAAAACTAATTCCCCACAACACAGATTTACAATTCATTTATCCAGAAGATCTGAAAACAGTTGAAAAGCCCTTTCTTTGTCATCTTTTTTTTTTTTGCATTTATATATTTGTGAGTGTTTATGCTAAATGACTGCCCTCAGGTGGGGCAGACATGTTTTTCATCTAGTCCCCGTTGTACTTTAAAGTGCTTGCTAGGTTAACGCGTCTATGTTAAACAGCGCCGTCGTGATTTTTGAATGACAAAAAGAAGAACAAAGTAAATCAGACACGTAAAACAGAAAAGTCAAAAAATATGTGGCGTATTGTTGTTGGAGAAGATAATATGTGCTAAGTGATTCCAATTGTTTTTGAAATAATTGCGTTCACAATTATAGCAAAAAAGAAAAGGAAAACGATTGTCAACAGCTTTGTTTTTTTTGGTTTTTTTTGGTGCTCTGCCTCACCTGCTCTCCACCAACACAGAGTCACATTCACAGGGAGGCTTGAAATTCTGCTGTGTGTTTTAATCAGTCAGTCTTTCTCTCTTCCTCTCTGTGGAGTGCTGTGAAGCAAATGAAAAGTAAGCAAGTGATGTATAGAGGCAAGACACTGACACAGAGTCTGCAGTTGCTCCTGCTGGAGACGGAAACCGCTGTGCATATCTTCCTTTGAGGCTCCTGATAAATGCCATCATTTCAGGTTTTTGTTTGGTGGCAGCTTTATTTGTTAAAATATCTATACTCCTGCAGTTTAAGCCTGCTTTGACACAAATTGGACAAAATGCACATTTGAAAGAAAGTTTAAAGGTATAAAAGGAACCACAGATGTTTATAAAAAGTTCACATCATCAGAGGAGGACAGCTTCGTTTGTCACAACGTGACAACAATATAACAAAGGTTTCAATTGACTGTAGGATGACATGGAAATGTAATTCAAAAAGAAGTCAAACCAAATTGCATTTCTTCAACTTTCTAAAAAAAACTCCCCGGCCCGGCACATCTGACTGTGGCCGACACACACAGGTGGCTGCTCTCTATCTCTGACTCCATTTTAGTGCAGCCTCACTCAAATACAAATTTAAAGCAATGCAATTTACCACCTGAGCTTGTAACAGCAGCTCAGCAGCTGTAAAACTGCTACACCCTCAATAAAGACGGGTAGATGATCCCATAACCAATATAAAACAAAACAAGGTCATTTAATGAATGCTTTTATCCAGATCGTCTGACAGTGTGTGCGCATGACTTTTATGTTATCACAGTACAAATTGAATCTACAATGATAGCAACAACAATAAGATTACAAAATATGTTTGTGCATTTGCGAAGCACTCATAGAGTACTAAATACCATGATGTCACTGACTGAGCATCCTAATACTGGGACTTACACTGCAACACAAGAACAATGCTGTATCTTGATTTTCTTGTCTCATGACTCATCAGCTGGTGAGGATGTTGAGTTTTTGCCCGGGAAATGCTGCTTTAACTTCAGTCACGTGTGTGGGATACACTGAACGTGTGTGTGTGTACGTAACCATCACATTTAAAATTCTTAAAGCAAGCAAGCAAGACATCTTCCAGCAATAGTGTTATTTCAGCTGGCAAAACTGGCTAGAAAATAAGTAGCCTGCTTTTGGAGTACCCCTGAAATCGGGAAAGCTTTGTTTTGAATTTTGAGTGGGTCACGTCCCCACCTCAGCAAATACAGAGAGCCGAAGTCGTGCCTCTTCTGGTGGACCACCTATGGGACCTTATTTCAGAAAAAAATGTATGGTAGTGAATGGAGAAAGACAAATACATTTTTTATCCCGCCATGAATCACACATCTGATGTTTTTCAATTTAAAAGATAATTTTTCAATTTGAGAAAGTTGAATAAGTTAGTAAACACGTACCATATAGCGTTGATGGAGAGCTGCACTGGCTGTAAGATTCACAGGTTGAGTTAAACAGCCTCATTGCATCATATTTCCTAGAAACAAGAGTTTTGTAGAATAGTAAATAGACACATTCACTGATAATTGTAGCCTATGAAAAAAAATCTTGTTTACAAACTATCGACTGATGTGGTGATTTAAATTAATCCTGTCATTTTTTCAATTACACAGCATGCTCAAGTTTTTCGTACTTGGCCTGTTCCCACAAATAAGGTTTCTTCATGAACAAGTCAATACTGAGCAGTTAAAATGTGTGAAATTGAATAGTTTCATCTCATTTGTGAGAGCAGAGTGTTTAGAGATCAAAGTGTAAATTTGGGGAAATGAAATCTGTACTGATGGTATTTCTCCCCCCCCCCCCAACTTACATTACCTTAAGGTAATGAGATGATACGAACATATTCCCCCATTTTATTATCAGATTTTAATTTCTTTTGGTCAAACTCATTCCCTGCTGTGTTGCTGCACCAGCAGATTTTTCGAAACACCCTGCACACATCTGTCCTTTCTCTACCCCTCACCTCATTTTCACTTTTCTACTTATACAGTATGTTATCTTTTCGGACAGCTCTCGTACGCAAATACATGCACCCTGGTTTGCTTGATTGCCTACACACTGCTCCTACTCCTAATGCTAATCTGTTCTGTTACCTATTCAAATACCCCTGTGGAGGTTATCAACTGTCGGAATATATATACATATTTATCTAATTTGCAGGAATATAATATTAAAGTCAGTCTTTGAGAGCATAACCATGTGAAATTAACTGCATATTAAGAACGCAGCAGTGCTAATTCTGACTTTCTCTCAACACATCAATCTACTTCCATCTGGTCTGTCAGAAGTGACCTACATTGGTATGAAATGCTACAAGGCTCCCTACATCCTATCCTCCCAACACACTCGCACACACATTCCCCACCTCCCTTCTTCCTCTGACCCAACCTGTCGGATCTGAGCCATCCCAGGGCATTTAGCAGTGTTTGCCCCAGCTGAACCCTGGTCCACCTCACAGCTCCTCAGGGGGCATTTCTCATAGCTCAGCCTGATCTCCGGCACTCCAGCTGGGGCTGACACCCTCCGGGGATGAGGTGGGGGCGGGGGCGAGGGTGGAGGTGTGGCGACTCTGCTCCCAGACAACAACAGAGAGTGAAAAGCTTCAGACTTTGATAAGAGGACCTGAGGACCTGGGTGATATGTGTGCACACATGTCACAAACACCACCACTGCTGATATATACACACACACACAAACATGCTTGCATCCACTTCTGTTAAAGTGAATGTGCAAATATGCAAAGGGGCACTTAAATTGATACCGAAACACTTGTTTTGCATAAAAATCAAGGTCACGCAGGCTCAATTGAATGCCAGCCTCTTTATCAAAAGCATTTCTCGTAATTAAATGGAAACAAAGAATTATAAATTAACAGAGTGCTGAGGTTAGTGAGGCCATATTAACCGTGTGTGTGTGTGGGAGGGCTGGGCTTATTTTGATGCTTGTTTTCAGCCTCCTGCAGATTGCTGGTTCCTGCAATGTATCTGAGTCTTTAAAGGTATATGAAAGAGATGTGTCCTGTTGTTCTAGTGAGCTGCATTGTTCACATAGAGGTGGAACGGCAAAATTAATATCTTAGTCTTGCTGCAATACCCAAAACTAAAGACATGGAGGCAGACGGGGTGCATTGCTTCTGCTGGCTATGCTGTAAACTTTAAAATGAAGAGGAGTTACTTGGCTCTTTGGAGTTTAATCTGTGCTATTGATCATGATGTGAAGTTTTGCGCTCTCTGCCTGAGGGATCTGTGTTTTTTTTTTTATAAAAGGAATAATCTCTGGTAATCATAATCAGCCCTGCATTTTCTCTTTATCCACACAACGAAGGCCATTCAGTCCTTGTCCTGAGGGCTGTGTTGTTATCATGTTGGTCTCTCTGTGTGTGTGAGTAAGTCTGCGGATGTGTTTTGTGTGTGTGCGTGTGTGTGTTGTGAAGTTGCAACACAGCCAGCAGCCTCTTTGAGGGAAAATCACAGCCATGGTCGGAGCCAGATGAGGAGCAGTCTGGGTGCTACAGGGAACTTCGTCCATGCGCAATACCAACACTCCTGGAGGTAACACGGGGGGAGACTAATCAACTAATCACTGCCACACTGTCAGGAACCAGGCAGTTTCTGTGGGAAGCTGAGGATAGAGAGTTACACAACAAGCCACATGTTCTCAGTTTCGTGAAGTTTAGTGACGCTCATAATGAGTTTTGTTGAGGTTGTTGGAGGTGGTGATTAAATTTAATGGCCACTTTTGAGGCTGAGGTTGAGTTTATATTTCAGTCTTTTTCAAAGGTTTACTTTTGTCCACTGTCCGTCTTTGCATTTTGCATCTGGCATATAGTGCCAGTACTCTTGCCACCTTACAAGCATTGACAACCATTTTCTGCATGGGAACAATACGATCTTTGTTGTTATCTCATCCACCTCTGCACTTTATTTCTTTGGATTGGAACTTCTTATTGACTTCTTCAGTCCAATTTCCAGATATCTATCTAAAATGATTTAGCTACATGGTTTTGTTTAAAGCTGTAGGGTTAGTTGACCACTAGTGGGCAGACTTAAAGCAAATAAGTATTGTTACGTTTTCACCCATGTCCATTTGTTGGTTGGTTTGTGAGCAGGATTAGACAAAAACTACTGAAAGGATTGAACCAACTGTCAGAATTAAACAAAACAATCATCAACAGTAATCAGCTGTTTGCCTAAAACACCTGCATGCTGCTGGTGAAAACAGGATTAAAGAGAGGTGAAACAATGTGCTGAGCGAGGCTAAAGGGGGAGCTGAGGGGAACTGCAGAGCAGGACAACACATCTCTGTGGGTTTGTCTCCACAAGCGTCATCTTTCACATCACACGTAGTCTGTAATCAACTGTTTCTGGAAAAAAAACATGAATTAGTGCTACTGAAAAAAATGTGCCTGCGTCAGTGTGCATGTAATACTTTGAATATTTGATTTTTTTGCGTAGCAGCTTACACAAAATGTGGTCCATTTCTGTATATATGAAATTTTTCTGAGAGTCCCGGGTTATTTTGTTGACCTCATCATGATAACCAGAAGCACATCTCCTCCATTATAGCCAGAGTGGTTGCACCCTCAATTTCTCTTCAGTGCTTTTACCCAGATGCAGCAAAGGGACAGCATGGCACTTACACATGCAGCTGCTAAAAGCTGCCCCCCATTGACTCTCACCTCTGGGTAACACAGATAAACATCCAGCTTTAGTCTCAGTAGGCAATAACAGTCTGTGTGTGTGTTTCCCGGAACATGTACTGTAATAGTACACCAACTGTGCAAGACGATCTCCTTATTGAGGCTGAAACGATATCCTGATATACATATTAGCATTCAGACATACAGCGACAAACATTAGCATTTCAAGAGTTTCATGTTGACCTGCTTTTCAACACTTATGCGTATTATAATTAAACACTGAAGATTTGTGCTCAAAAAAACTTCCACTGGTGAGGATTATCATTATCATTCAAAGCCTGGAGCAATTTGTGGCAAATCAGTGACGTTTCAAAGTTAATGTCTACCGCGCTCACCTGAGGAGGCTGTGGCCGTGGGCTTGACTTCTAAATCGAGAAACACCTTCAGCAATGATAATCCCCTGCATGCAAGCGCGCGCATCTGAACTAAAGACCAGACCGCCGAGATCGGCTTCGGTGCCCACTGTTTTGACATCAGATATAAGTCAATAAGTGAATGAGTCGAGGATCACTGTTTGTTTTTATCAAGTTGTGTGTGTGTTTGGGAGAGGGCGATGAAGAATGTAGCCATCTATTTCTGTGAAGATTATTTTCTCTAAGGTTTTTTTTTTTTACGCTGTACACACAATTAATATGTTCGTTGCTCAACCACCCAAATGATTATTTGTTTATTCGTCTTGTGTTGACTGCGCACAATCCCCCCCTAGAGTCACACTGGCCCCATGTTAATTATTTTGTCAACCCTCATATCTCTTTTAATTGTTTTGGGTTTGTTTATCCTGGAGATCAAATTGAGCTTGGAGAGATTGTGGGTGGCTGCCAACGCGGATCAGCCAGGAAGACAGATGAATGCATGTCAAATAGTCTGACAATTGGAGCCACTTTGAGGCACACTGACAGTATTAATGACTTAAATGGATGTATGGATGGGGTGATCACGTTCGGGCACCTAATAAAGCCCTATTTAAATGGGCTTTCATACAAGTTTGAGACATTCAGGAATAAAAACGCAGCTGCTCATCCAGCAAGGCCACTATCTTCCTTACAATGCATCTAATAGCTTAAAGTGCTGTTGGCTACGAAACTGTTATTTCTGTAATGGCGGCAGAATGATTCTCTGCTGTCTGACAGCCTAGAGGAATCACATCCTTTGAAATTAAAACACTGTACCTACCAATACAAGTTTAAATACGAGTTTAGCTCACATTCACGGGTGTATTTTTGGTGTTTCTCTCCTCTCTTACGTCCTGTATTCAGTCAGAACATGTTTCAATCAAGATTTTTATCAGGGGTTGTTGCTCAAAACATTATCTCAGTCAGTATATCCAAAATCCTAATTACTTCTGTTATGCAGCTCCAAATTCCCAGGTGTAAGCGGTGTCATTTCTCTTGTAAAGTGAAAATATTCATTACCGTGCCGACAACATTCCCTGCAGGCACAGTTAAAATTATTCCAGTCATCACTTTAGTTTGGTATCAAAAATCAGGTTGTGAGTTTTAAATGTTGCAACTCATCCTGGCGTAAATCTAAATAAGCTTTGGAAAAACATGTGTTTTTATGACTCTGTGACGTAAGTGATAAATACTGGGCAACACCACTGGGTACTCATAAATAACCAAAGCTTTCATTTTTGGCTTACATGCTTGCTTGTGATCTGGAAAAAAAACCTGACTGCAATCACACTTGTACGTCTCTCATGCTTAATGGGTTCAGTCTCCAGTGACTCTCAGATGCTTTTGAATGGTACAACTCCCAGAACTGTACTGAAAGCATTTATGGTGAAGTGATGATATACTGTATATCCCTAAGGCTATAGCTGTAAAATGGACTTGTAGTAAAAGAAAATGGTACAATGTGGAGTTTGTCATTGATGTTATAAGCTTTTGATTTTAAATATTACAACTCAGCTTTAGAAAAAATGTGTTTTACTACTTTGTAATGTAAGGTAAGTAATACTGGACAACACTTATTTTGGTTTACATGCTTGTTTGTGATCTGGAAAAAAAAAACGATAGCATTCATTGCTAATGCCATGGTTTGGACTTTACTGTGGCTTGTTTTCGTGGTTTTTATTTTGCTTTGTGTTTCAGAGGTGCTGGGAGAGGCTGGGTGTGGTTTCCTGCTGGAGTAATCAGCTCCCCTTCTTATACCGTGGTCTGGTCTCTGCTTGCTGCCAGATTATTATCACCAGCTCGAGTCGGTACGTGGTCTACCTAAACGATCCTAGTGATTTCAAGTGTTTCTAGATTGGTTTTTTTGCCTTCACTCTAACTTTGCCTGTTTCTCCGCTTCCTCACTGTGTGAGCTTCTCCTGGACCGGCTCCTCGGCCAAACGCCACCCAGCCGCCGGCACCTCTGCCACTCTGCACGCTCTGGATTCCCCCGAGCACGCAGCCTGCTCGCACAGTCTCCTCCGTCTCCTCACACAGAGACATCTGCCTGAGTCGGAGCTCTCCACCTCCACCTGCCTAAAGTTCATCGTGTTCAATAAATTACCCTTTAATCTACTCCCTGTTTGGTGTCCGCTTCTGTGTCCACTACAAAATCCATTTACGAATCGTCACAGCTTAATGGGTTCAGTCTCCAGTGACTCTCAGATGCTTTTGTATGGTACAACTCCCAGAACTATACTTAAAGCACTTATGGTGATGTGATGATATATATTTCTAAGGCTATATCTGTAACATGGTCTTCCCACATGCAGAGAAAATGGTATAATATGGAGTTTGTCACTGATGTTATAAGCTTTTGATCAGAAAATGTTACACTGTGAAAGACTTCCACTCTGCTGGGGCATGAAGAAAAGACTTTCATCATATCCCTGAAACATACAATGTAGTCTGTGCAAAATTTATAAAGGACAGCCTGATGATTCATATCAGAAAGAACTGTTTAAGGTTGTTTTCGTTTTTGTCTTTTTTTATAAATGTAATGTAAAAAAAAAAAAAGCTGGCTGCTTTGCATACATATTTTATCAAATTAAGCGAGCAGCTGCAGGTGGAAAACTTCCTCCCCGGTGACATTAAATGAGTGTCACAGACAGTTTTATTGAAACATTTGATAAGTAATGGCGGAGGTAAATAAAATTACACTTAAAAGATTCAGCAGTGTTTCATTTTTCACTGTTCGGCCATTGACTCAGCATCTCTGGTTGCGCTATCTATTCAGGCTATGATTGGAATATTTCTTTAAGCTTCCGGAGAAGGTCAGAAAAGTAATTAACCTTGTTCTGTGTGCATCAACAGAGGGAGTGAGACGACTCTCTCTCTCTCTGTTTCTCTCTCGCTCGCTCGCGCACAAATACTCAACACTGTAAGGTTGTATTTAAATGGACAGATTAATGCAAAAGCGATTAAACATTCGGGGTTCAGTGTTTTCCCTTTGTTCCAAAACTAATGGAAATAAAGACGACAGTAACACGTTGTCCAGTGTTCGCATGAGTTTGCTCCTTTTATAGAGCGACACAAAGACAGACGGATGCTGACATTTAAATAATAGCACTTTAATCACAGGAAGCAGGAGTGGACATTCCTCCATTTTGCTCTCACTTCTTCTCGGCTGCCCTGTCCGTCTCTTTTCTTCATCCCACCTTTTACTCGGCACCTGTCTGTACACCCCCCCACCTCCCCACCTCCCTCCCCTCCTCTCGCTCTTTCACTCTCCAGACTTGGACAGTTTCAATTTATGAAATCCACACAGGTGTTGAGAGGGCTTTAATGGCTGTGGTATTTCTCCCCAGTCAGCTGAGTTGGCCGCCTGAAGACTTTTTTCAGGTAGGCTGAGTGATTTCTCGCTGTGCACTTAAATGCTGCAACCCCTCCTCCGACTCTCCCTTGCTTCAGCGCTTGTGTTTTCACAAATAAGCCTGTTACATCACATAATGCTCCCCTACCCTTACGCAGCAGGCTATTTATTCTCCGCTCAAAGTGCTAATGTGAACAAATGTTTCACAGATTTTCCACTTTCCACTTCCTGGCTTACTTTAATTGTATGCGCGGGTCTTTAAAGTGAGACCTGGGGTAGCAACACAGTCCATTTCTCCAGGCTTCTTTGTAAGGAATGGCATTTGTTTGTTGTGGGCCAAAGTTGATGGATTGGACAAAAGAATACAGAGCAAACAGGGAGTTCAAAATATGTTGTCCAAGTCGTAAACATAAAAGAAATCCTGAAAGGGTGCGTTCCTCCATCTGAGGTTCAGAGCCCAGTGTGGCGTTCTCACCAGCAGCCAGGTTGTTTATAATGCATGTATCGTACCGCCATCACACAGCGCTTTTGATCACAGAAGATGGATATTCACTTTCACGCATCATTTAACCAGAAGATGACAACCGCGGCCAGCAACGTCAGATGCAACAAATGCCTAAACAAACCTCCTCCAGATTCAGGGACGCTCGCTCACCCGACGAAATGCACAAATAAAAGAAGTACGGTATATTCAAAACCCTTCCATACGGTTTTCTTTCTTCGTTACAATATCCTCTTTCATTTAACTCATTTCTGTTGTGACTCACAATGTCAATATGAGGAAGAGGAAAATATTATGGGTTGTTGGATGTATGCCTGTACAATGTAAGAAAAGAAGAAACATTAGACCAACTCCACCTCACACAAAAGTCCAGACGATCGGTGGTACTTACAGCTAGAATAAGTCCAAAGATGGCTTGAAATACCACAAAAACATGTGATTTTTTGTCATGAAAAACACGTTTTTTCCATGTCATCTTTCACAAACATCAATGTAGAGACCGTGATTGTTGAATGGAATGAAAAAAAGAAAGAAAAGAAAATATGTAGGCTATAATTTCGAAGACATGCAGGAACAAGTCATATTTGCAAATGCCACAGGAAGGAAGTCAAGGTGGATTGATGGGTAAAAAAGCTGCATGACTTTGACACTGGAGACAGGGGTTTGCGTCCTGTCTTCTAACGACAGTCAGGGCATAGTTCAGCCTGATATTTTCTTCATGTTTGATTTATGTTTGGGAGGGTAGGTTAGTTTGATTTATTTGCCTTAACCAATCAGTAGTGAGAGCTACGTCTGCTCTGATTACAGCGTTTCTAGTCGATGCAGAAGCTGCAGCCGTGGTAGCTCAGGGCACTCGATTTGTTATAAGAAGGAATCAAAAAGTATAAATATGCCAAGAGTTGTCTTTTCGTGGATTTTAACCCTAACCCTCTCCTGGCTCTGGAAAATTACTCCAACTTCACCCACCTACAAAGCTCTGATTAGCTCAACTGTTTTCCAAATTGGGGAAACAGACATCAATGAGCATCTGTGGGAAGCAATTAAAAATGGCATTGTTGCCTCCACCCTTGTCCTGCTCAACTCACGTCAACATCACTGTAAATATGCAGATCAGCTGTAAGAGAGAGGTTGAGTGTCCTGTATTACACTGGTGATCGACAGGCATGATGGACAGCCATGCTCCCGCACTCATTATGCCTGAAGTTTTTTACTTTTCCATTTAAACCCTGTATGGTACCTGGATGAGGAAAGGTCAACACGGGATGTAACCTGCCAGCTTCTTTCGTGGGCCTCGGATTAATTATTAGTCCCCATCATGTAGCCAGAAAAATGCTGACACTAGCTGTCTTAATGAAGAAACTGCATCTTCAGCTGTCGGAGGATATTAGACTAATTTGACCTCTCCAGATATACTTGCCCACACAAATCCCCATTTAACTCTCGGAGCGATGATTGTAGTCAGGGCGTCTCACCTTACTCGCAGAATCATTTGCCATTTAAAACTTCACTAAAATGATTGCCCTGCGAAACGGAAAACCTTCACAAGCGACGGTTTTTCCAACTTTGTCTCGCCTCATCAGTAAATCCTAACTTTAAAATGAGTTTTGGGGATGCATCACGAAGATTAAAACGAGTGCCATCAAAGGTAGCAGACCAGCTGTGGATGAGAGGAGATCTTTCATCAGACACTAACAACAGACACCCAGCCCAATTATACGACATCAGTCAAGAAGAGAATCATGACTTCAATCACCACCTTTGAAACATGATCAGAAATGCACAGCATGTTAGGATCAACAAACACCAAAGACATAGCCTTTTCAGAGGGACTTGGGCCCAGGAGCGTGAAATGCAAAAAGTTAACACAAATTGTTGTACTGAAACTTATCAGGTGTTTGCACGGGTTAAAACACATTCACGGTAATGAAAAAAATCTCCAAAGAGCTCTCCACTTATGCACCAAATCATGAAATTGCTTTTTAGCCATTCAGGAAAAATTTCTAATGACTTCAGTACATAATTTATATACAGCATCTGTTGTTGTGCGAGGCGAATAACTGATTTTCTTGCCAGAGGAATCTTTGAGTATGACAAACACTGCAAAGTTTCCCTTTTTTTCTGTGGCTTGACAGGACACACTCGAAATATACTCTGACATCCATGGCAATTAAATTAGCTGCTACAATACCCGTTCTTGCACTCTAGAAGTCAAAAAAGCCCCTTTAACATAAACAGGACATGAAAGGGCTTTCTAAAACCTTTCAGCATTATTTCTCTCACAGTTTCCAACAGGAGCGCCCTAGTTTCCGTTGCATTTTTGAATAATGAATGCTTCATGACACAGTACTTGGGCATCAATCCAAAAAACAAATCTATTCGCCTAAGCAAATCTAGAATTAATAATGACTAGAAAAATAATCATTGCTGATTTAACGCATTCGTATTCATTTTCGACAGTAACATCCATCAACTGTGACTCTTTCCATTATGTCTTTTGAGCAAACACCAGAACCCATTTAACAACAATGCAGACCAAGTCTGAGAAGAAAAAAAAAAAAGCATCAGTCAAAGCTCTTCCCCACACACAGTGTAGCTTGAACCTATTGACATTGCACGGATCAATTTTTCCTTATTTAAGAATAATCTAGACAACTTCTGAACGCACTAGCATCTAGCTGGAGGCAGTTTAATATAATCCCAGTCATGCTCTATAAATACTTTTGGTGTCGACTGACTCCATCACACAAAATGAATCAACATGTGTGTGAGCATGAGAGACAAAAAGGAAGCGAGATATAGGAGGAGACAATCAGAGAGACAGCATGAGAGAGAGAGAGAAGGCGCTGCAGAATTACCAGAGTGAAATGTGGCACAGATGGTGGGGAGTGTAGGTAATGGGGGGGCCGCCATCCTGTGTTCCCCAGACACATAACTCAAATGCACCATTATTACATTGACACAATGACTGCTTCACAGACATCTCCATATCTGGCCTGCATTGTTATATTGCTGTATAAAAACTAGAGACATAACACATGGAAAATAACCACGCACTAAACAGTGACATAAATCCTTTCCTGCATGAGAGGGGATTTTAATATTGACAGTTTTATTAACTCTAGAGGTGGACCAGCTGAAGCTAGAAAATAATAAAACACCTCATTAATTTTTCAGTGCCATCTCTTGAAATTTTCAAACGAGTAGATTCGAGAGATAAATGCGAGGTTCCATAAGCTCCCTCATTTGTTAATTTCCAAGTTAACGCCTGGATGGTGACATCTTTAATTTGAACATTGCGTCTTTTTTGTCCTACAGCGGTGCTCTGCGATAAATCAGCCGTGTCTATTGCCATGCCAAGGTCCTCTGCACACCCTAGAGGGTTGTTCCTGAGACGTTGTAGCCGGTGAGTTGAAGCAGGTCCAGCTGGAAACGCTCGGCTGCTGAGAGTTTGTGCAGGGTCAGGACTCCTCGGGCCCTCTGAGGGAGCAGACTGGAGAGCTGAACTCTGACTGCCCAGACCAGACACAACAGTGTTTTTCGTCAACATACATGGCACGATGACACCCACTGTTTAGCAATAGTTTGAAAGTTAACCCAAAGAATTTAACATCCATCATCCACTGCCGACACCAACTGCCAAGTATCATCTCTCTTGCTCGTCAAGGTCCTAAGATAACATTGTTTTTCTCACAAGAGGCAACGGTAACATTCGCCAAGAGCCAGTAAATATTTTACTGTTTACAATTACGCTGCTCATTACTTGAATATGCAGGGGTGTGTGGAAGTGTAATGTGCATGTGTGTGTGTGGAAGTTAATGCAAGTGTGTGTGTGTGAATGGCAGCTCGCCCTGCATTTAATTTACAGCTCCAGTTAAAATGACAACAACAACCTTTGACAAAAGCAGTAAAGAACATGACAACAAGGAATCTAATTAAATCACGTGAGCTGCGGAGACGTGCGACGGCCAACTTGGGAGGACAGAGGACGAGCAGCAAAGAGAGAGAGAGGGAGAGAGTCAGTGAGAGTGAGAGGTAGCTTGAGGATGAAGAAAGCGTAAGTGTCTTCAGTGGCTGTAATTTGTAGCGCAGGGAGTAATTTAAGTCATGCACAGTGGCTTCTCTCAGGGTCACTTAGGCATCCTAGATTAATTGAGCTGCGATGGGCGGACGGGGGGGAGGGGTAGAACAAGAAGAAGGAGGCAGAAGACAAAATGGGTCTTGGACCGTGGTGTAGCTCTCTCGTCCGTGAGCGGAGAGGGAAGCAGCCCGTGCTCCGACCCTCTCGACCCTGCTGCATGACAAAGCGCAGCCCCACACTGCGCTGCGCTGCAACGAGCGGCGAGAGGAAACACAGCGAGCGCACGGCCTCTCCTTCAGCCACAGCTGGAGCCAGTAATCTGACAGCCATGTCTGTAAATCACATCTCCATGCCCATTCTTCACGTTGCACGGAGAAGAACACACTTTTCTCTCGCTGATTTTATCCTTAATTTCATCACGGGGGAAGCAGGACAAAAAGCCTGGTTAACAGACTTTAAGCACTATATTTAGTAGAGTGGCCTTCATGTTAAATGCTCTACAATGCAGATGGATGGAAAAATGGAAAAGTATAATCCTCTTAAGGCTCTAAATATCGCTTGTGAAGCACTGATCTGAACAGGAGACTTCTCAGTCCAAATCTCTGTGTATCAGGAGGAATCAGGTATTGTGTTTTTTAAATAGCAGTCGAGGGTCAGACGGACCGGGAGCTTAAGAATATCTCCACATCCTGTTAAATTATTTTTCTAACCTTCTATGCAGATATTGGCAAAGCAAGAGGGGGTGGCAATGAAAGAGAGAACAAGAACTCATCGAAAGCTTGATTGCATTTCAATGGAAAACAATCATGTCATTTCAATTCAAATGTTTTTCATGTTTTGTTTGGAGGGCCAGAATTGGCTGCAGTGAGACAATGAGAATCAGGGGGAAAAAAATAAATAAATAAAGAGTGGCAAACAGAATAGAGATGGATTGCAAATAAGAACCATTCCAGGGACGCAGGGGGTGTCTTTTATACAAAGAGCACTCTAGCTGAACAGAGGGGTGTTTTGAGGCAGAGGGAGCACACACATTGCCAGCTCCGGCTCAAGAGAAAGGTGTTAGCAGGTGAGGAGCTGTGCACAGTGACTGCACCAGATAAACACACAGCCATGTGAGGGGTTGAAAGTATCTGTCACAAAGATGGTTTATGGAGTACAAAGACCAGGTGAAAGCAATTCTGTTGGACCCATATACACATATTTGCACCTCATGCATGCTGAAATAAATCAATACATACACAAATGGGCACACACGCAAGGTTTTTCAGCCCGTCAAGCACTCAGAGTGCCCACAGTGGCTTCTTTTCTGGTCTTTAATCTCGAACTACCAACAAGGCAAGTGGAGGCGAATCAATTTTTCCATGTAGTGTCACCATCTTCCAAATCTCTGCAGCCTCAGGGATAAAATGTTTGATTTGACATCACAACAGTATCTAGTCTTTGCCTGCATTTGCTCGCTTATTCAGTTTGGCTGCAGCACTCTCCATGTTTGCTCAGGTTTTCAAACCAAGGACAGTCCATTGTGTGTAATATCTGCTTCACATTTAACTCACGCTTCATGAATGTACACACTGTCTGTCAACTCTTCCAATGTCTCCTTGAAATTATGTTTATATGCTGCTAATTTGTTTTGCCAAACACATTTTCAAGGGGGAGTAATTGCCACCCTGATTATACTCAGTGGCAGAAGCGCTCAGTGGCAGTAGCCTACTGCATGCAAGCTGTAAGGAGGCAACCAGAGAGTAATTGTGAAAACTGAAGCGATATCCTGACTTTTAGTCCCTTGTTGGGGTCCATAAGTCCATAACACTGGCTCTTACATCGCATCCTCCTGTGTGCTCACTTGTTCCAGACCCTACAACTAAAGTTTATAACACAGGCTTTCTGTTAATATCATTAGAGAGCCCTAGCTAATGACATTACAGTGAAATCATCAGGGTTGTTTTCTTGAATGGTAAAAGCTCCCTCTAAAATCCAGCCAACATTACACAACTGTTAACAGGATGAGTGAGTAGTCGGCTACTCATGATGAGTAAACCTAACTCGAGACCATTTTGCGATGGGATCACACCAGCCGTGACGTCCATCAATTGACCCATGACAGCGATAACCACATTATTACATGAGACCACACCCATCTTCGATCTCGGCCTTTCTGATCTCAGCTACACATATGTAAAGTTTCCTGACTGCATTCTGCACGGTTTTTACGCTATTGCGTTGCGAACATCTGTCCACAACACCAGCTGCAGTGGACAGGAGTGACTGGAAAAGGGTTACAGTGATCCCAAACTTAAAATAAATGTGGGCAAGGGGTGTTTCTTACTTCCTGTCTCCCTCGTTCCAGCCCCCGTGCTCGGTCTACGCCCATCTTTGAACTCAGCTTTCATTTTGATCTCAGCCGTACACCTGTATCGTTTCGTGACTGTATCTTTTGTGGTTGTGAAACTATTGTGCTGAAAAAAATCTGTCCACAGAGAGACAGACTTACAGACAGACATAAAAACACCTGGCAAAATACTCAAAATCGATTACGTTTTAGTTCCCACTGCGAAAGATATCTTCAGGACTCAGGATTCTATTCATACTTCTTTACACTTGGAGACGACAATTATTGATTGTAAATCAAAATAAATGGTCAGTTAACTATGATAATGTTGTATTTATATTTGAATGTCATAATTCATTATATTGTTGTCTGGGGTGACATGATTGAAAGAGTATATGAGGCATGAATCTCAGTGAACAGTTCCCTGTGGAGTCCTCATGTTGTGCTATACAACTCTTTTGAAGACAAAAACAGCAACATAGCGAAGATTGATAAAAACAGCGCTGATAGATTTTTGAGATACATCAAAAATCAGCTTTATAGATGTTTTATGAGGAAGGAAATACACTTGAAACATTTGTTAGACCTCAAGAATACACACCATGTGTAACACTGCAGTAACATTTGTTGTAAGTACGCCACAGAGCCCTTTCTGGTGGATGGTTTTGTGAGCAGGTTGGTAAACCTTCATGGTCGCTGCCATGGGTAACAAATCCAAAAGCCCCCCTTAATTCTAGTCCAAACTCTGTCCACTATGTCTTAAACACAGTGAAGGGTGTTGGCGTGCAACAGAAATATGTGTGACTTGGCAGATACATTAATATTTTCTCATTATGTTGATGTATTAGCTGTTGTCTGGGTTCATATTTACTGCTTTGTTGAAATATACAGCCCAATTCTTTTGGCTGTTGTGTTTTCTGTGCAGTAGTTGTAATATGAAAGTGGAGAGAAATGATAAGACATCAATAAAACATGAAGGAATCAAAAATGAAGTTTGAAAAATCTTGACTCTATTTAACTTCTCAGAGCCCCGCCTTGTGTTCGTCCGCCCTACCTGTCTCTGCTAATTTACTGTGGTCGACATCAATCTCTGTCAGTCTCTTACAGTTAATCTGTGTCTGTGCATGTCATCTTCAATCAGCCTCACTGAGTCTAACAGAGCATATCAGCCTCACAATGGGGGAGAGCGACCCCTGGATTATGGATACATGGATACACACCCGACTTCGCTCTTTCCTAGTCTCAGAGGAAGCTTGAGCATTTGTCCAAGGGTACATTTGGGATGGATCTTCCTTATATAGGTGTACATGTAGGTAAGTATGTGAACCCAAAGGCATCAGTGTACCTCACATTTTTTAGGAGCAGCTCTCCCAGTCTGTAATCTGCCTTCGAGGTAACAAAATAATTGTGGAAGGCCGTTGACATTTGTGTTGTTGTGATTTCTCCCACTCCCTCCCCCTCTTCTCCCTCTAGTAAACAGGCCCTGACTCAAGCTACACTGAGCTTCATGGCTGCCAACTAGCCTAAGGGGGGACAAGGAACATATTGCTCTCCCTGCCTAACACTTCCAGGATTAAACATTAATTCACAGAACTCTGAAACTTTAATATCTGGGCATGTGTAAGTGTTATGTGTATTCAGCTCACACTTCATGTTGGTTGGAGGATACAACAATTGATTTCTCAGACATTTGCTTAATTAAATAGTACAGAAACAGTCTTATGTAGCCATGTTGTCAAAACACAGTGGAATTGAGCCTGGTTTATTCGTTGTTTGTTTGGCTTTGATTAATCTCTTTAAAATGGAAATCAAGTGGAAAATGTGCATTAGTTAAAGACAAGCAGGGAGTAGCTGTTTATGTAATTTTTAAATTGAATTTTTTCAACTGTTACTTGTTCAGTTCTGGCACAAATTGAGGCAGACTTAGAAAGCAAGGTGAACTAAATCATAGCTAAATCAACTTCAAAATATGGAGATAAAAGCTGAAGAATTAACAGATGACTACTGTTTTTATTAGATATGATCACCAGTACCATGAGCACATACGCATGTGTCCATACTGTACATTTATCATGTGTGTCCAAGTTTATCAGTCATAACATTATAGTTTTTGTATTCCCATCAGTAATTCTTTATCCTCCCATCACATAATAGTCACTATGCCATCAGTTGGCTATTGAAAGTAGTAAGGTGCAACTGATTGTGTTCAGATCAACTTTGTTTCATATTTATTGTTACACTTCTGTAACACTTAAGCGAGGGACTTTTGCCTATTTTTCTTACTATCACCATATCTAATGTTTGAATACAATCTTATAATACTCAAATAATAAAATGTAAAGGTGGAAGAACAACCCCACCCATTGGCCGGGAGTTTCATATCTTGACATACACAACTACCTTATTGAATCTCCAGGTTAAGTATTTCTATCATCTTTCTCCTTGTGAATAATAAAAAGACTCTGTGTTGCTGTTTTTGTAGTCTGTCCAGACGGGACTGTAAACTGATTACCTGATCTCTGTGGAAAAGCAGAACCGCGTTTTCTTATTATGATGCTGTTTGCAGAGGTGTCATTTACATTGGGGACTCTGGCGACATGTCCCCATCACTGCTTTGAGGCAAAAATGTGCCTATAAATACCTTGCACCCGTAAACGTATTATTAATTTATTTAGTTTACAATGGAGTTGTGAAAGCAGATAGAAGTGGTGCCAGGCTCCCAGTCTGACGGGTCAGCATTTATATACCAGGAGATTTTGTGCCTGGTGCTAGAAAATGCATGGTAAAAGCAAGGATTATAGGGAATCAATTTTACATTTGTCATTATTCTATAGCCATCATATTGTGAAATCAACATTTACCTCAATAAAGCAAAAAACTTGTCTAGTTGTCCAGTTTAAGTAAAGAGTCTGAGCACTTTTAGCTGGCTCCTAATCTGTGGCAACTCTTTTGTACCATCAGATAAAATACAAATACACAAACTCTTCATATAACAAACATAACAGCTGCGAAAAACTTAATTGCTAGCTGCAGTGAATGCTGAAAGAATTCCCACAGACAATGAAAACACATTTACAGTACACTGCATGCCTGTAACCACTGTTATCACTGTAAAGTTTCTTATCAAATAATAAAGCGCTACAGCAATATCTGACTTGAAGCGTCAAATTCTCAAATATGTGACCACTGGTTCCTTAAATGAGCCCATGTGTGGATCAACAGCGAGCCTAATTTCAGAGTCTTTTTCCTGTTAGGTGGTGAAAGCCAACATCGCACATTCCTCCCTATTCCTCTGTCTCTCTGTGGTCAGTCCTCTGTTCGCTCTACTACACCTGTGGAGAGTTAAATCATCACAGTTGGGGTAACAGAGCAGAAAAAAGGAGGACCGGAGGGGAGTCAACAGCAGGGGAAGTACGCTAGCAGTCGAAAAGATCTGTGGCAAAAACACGCTGAGCTCTACGCTTGCAGGAATCAGAGGAAAGACGAATCAGTCCCGAGATACTATATCGGTGTGAGACTACGGGAGTACTTGCTACAGTGATTAGGCCTTGATTTTCAGCGTGTTTTCACCACTGCCGAGACAGAAGCAGAGCAGTTGAATGAGGAAAAGGGACTTCTGTTTGACCTCAAGACGTCTCGGTAGAGATTATAAACTCTTCTTGTAATAACACGTTACAGTGAAAAGAAAATTCTTAGGCTCCTTTTGTTAATAGGCTTTGAATATATTTCCCTGAATTGCTGAGCTCTCAAAGGAATGACATTTAGTGTAATGTAAGTAAACTTGATGATTTTTATAATTTATAGTGGGCTGATCATTCTTGTATCGTACAGACATTCACTAAAGAAGACAGTTTTGGAGGAGACTGATTTGAACTGTTCATTGAAGTTTGTCAACTAGGTAATATAATGTCAACAAATCTAAATATGCCTGATTTTTTTCATCCAGATCCCTTAGAAATGACCAAGAATGTGATAAAACACACCATCTCACAACGTAGTGAGAAAAATGTATTGTATCTGTTCCTTTATCTGGATCCGCACCAAAAGTAATGCGGTCTATTGGATTCCTCCATCCGAGTTTCGTGGAAATCCATTCTGTAGATTTTGTGTAGCCCTGCTGACAAATTAGCCAACCGACTCCTTGGCAGAGGGAGTTATAGCTAAAAATTCAAAACAGCCACTGATTATGCTGAAAAATCCAACCGATTTTGGCATTATTGATTTGTATTCTGGGCCCATCTCAACCGCACTGCGGCCACAATACAGTTGCAGGAGCTAATGATGGCTGTTCTAGACAATGCTCCTGTTTCACAGCACGTTTTAGCAGCGGCCCAGAAGCGGCTGTCCTTTCTGCTCCGTCAAGAATACGCAGCGAGTCTATTTTTCACAGAAGCGGACTATTGCCACGTGAATCTGCTTAGAGCAGAGCGAGCCAGACAGGAAGTCAAACAGTGAAATGACATTTAGCATCGAGTCAAACAAAGCGCAACAAAGTCCAAAATATTAACAATAAACACTCTTAAAACAGTCAAATAACAAAAAAAATTAACTATGTAGCCTACTCAACCACAGCAAAAGCACAAAAATCATGGAAAAATTATGAAATAAACACAATCCGAGCAGGTCAACAACATCAGGGACGCCCACATTTCAGCCAATCAGAATTTAGTTTTTTCGAAAAAACTTTACAGTAACTGAAAAGGGTTGATACTGTAGTTTATTGCGGCACATTTTCAGCTTCAAGGACCCGTGGCTATCTCAGGATGTCTGGTTGTATAATGATCAAGAGTATTATTTATGGTGAGAGACAGAAATTGGACCTTGGTTGCAAATCCTCTCTAGTTGTTAAATATTATTGTCCAAAAGGCATATGCAGTTTGAGCAAAAAGAACGTGGTGATGGAGAAAATAACCAGAAAATTTGAAAATTAAAAACCAGATGTAGAAAGTGAAACGGTCTCAGACAATCATGTTCTCTACCTAAATGAAGAGTCTCTAATTCTCTGGAGTAATTAAAAAGGATAGATTGAACTTAGCTAACCTCGCTGTTGATTTCTTCATAATGAGGAAATGAGAGGAGGGTTTAAGAGGAATGAACAGAATATTAAGAGCGTCCGCCCCATTTAATCAGAAGGTGGAATGGTTTGAGCAACACAGTGCCCTGCACAATGTATCTAACGCCAGAACAGCTTTCACCAAAGGAAGAGGAGAGAGATGTTGACTGTCCTAGTGAGCGGGGAGCATGTCAAAAACCTTTACTAAATTCTGCTGATGACAGTCTACAGCACAATTATTTGTAGTGGCTACCAGGCAGAATGCAAACAGAAGATCCCTCTCCCTCAAGCACAGCCACTCACTGTCGTCTTTCCTCATTCCTTTTCAGAAAAGATGACACTGCCAAACAAACACCTTTAAATAATGAAAATGTGCTCTCAGGGTCAAACGCCTCTTTAGCTCAACCTGTTTCCTGCCAAACAGTCAATACAGCGTTAAAGTGGAGAAGGAGAGCAGGGGGGGGGGCTATGGAAAAATCTTTCTCCTCACTCCTGAGGTTTTATTACAATCGTCCCTGCAGTGGAGTGGCCGAGGTGTGCTGTAGCCTTGCAGCCTTATAATTCATCTTGCATCCATGATCTTTATTGTATGCTTTGGCTCCCACCTGCACCGGTCTCCCCTCCCCCTGCCTTCTTTTCCTGTGCCTGCCTGATCCTTTCACAAGTGTTTTTTCTCTCTGCCTTAACTGCATAAATGCTTACACAGAGGAGTGACAACTTCGGGGGATGGTGACTTTAACTGTAACATTCTCGCATTTTTCTGTCCTTCTCTCATACGTGACACAATTGCAAATGCACTACTCGCATTTTTCATGTGTTTTTGTGTGTATCTGCGTGTGTGTGTGTGTGATTCTCTTTGTATACATTTCCTGGCCCTGTGGGGAATAAGGATGATCAGTCTCTGGAGAAAATTCATATCTTCACACGTTCACATGCTGAGCTCCCCGTGGGCTCTGCAGCCGTCTCAGCAGATCATCTGCGGACAGTTAAGACATCTCGTAAAGTAAAAAGATGGAGAGTTTCCTTATTGAGCTTTGTTTGTTCCCTTGCTGGTTTAAGTGTTATCCCTACTGATTTTCTTTATTCCCCTATGAATTGTCCTGTGCAAACACTGTATTAAATTGGAAATGTATTAGTGTGTTGATCACCAAGATGCCCTTCCAGTGGACACAACGTGGTGAAATGCCCTCTAGGGATCCTTTCCAGTGGACAAAACATGAGAAAGTGACCTCTAGGGTGCCCTTCCAGTGGACAAAAATGATAAAGTGAGCTCTAGGGGGCCATTCCTGCCCCTGCCCCTCAAACATCCTGAGTCTGCCACTGGTGTTGATACATAATATTAATATAAAATTTTAGATATTTTTGAAAGTGGAATAAGGTAGAAAAAAAATCTCAGTCACCAGAAGATGCATGCTTGACAAAGACAGGTTATGTGCCTTTACTCAAAAATAGCATAACAGCTTTTGAAACGTGTGCCACATCTTCAAGGCAGCTCAGCGAAAGAGTCAAATGAATGTTAGGTAGAGTTCAAGATTCAGCTGCATTTTCCTTAGCTTGCATTAGCAGTCAACACACAAGGCCATGCAGAGCTCCGGAGAGTCCAGATTATCATGCAGAAGCACCCGGGAGTCTGCCACCCACACTCTATTAAAACATCAACCCCAAGGTGTTGGATGCAGCAGGAAACACAGGAAACGAGAAGTGCACTTCCCACTGGCCGTGGCTCACCACGTGGGCTCAAACATGCAGCCGTTAAGGTTACTGAGAAGTGAGGCAGGGGGCTTTGTACCTGGTTTCTCTGCAAACTGTTTGTACTAAATCTAAAAAGAATTGCTTCTTTGTAGGCACTATCAAGTAATCTGACGCCCTCTGAGCAGACTTCTGATGACTTGTTATTTTATGCGCTTTTTATTTTATGTCAGTCTTTTTCTTGTCCTCCTGGAAACATAAATAGTTTCTTTGAACGTCCCATTAATGTTTCCTAAAATTGTTGTTGTACAGCTCCTGTCTGGCTGCGGGAGAACATGAAGCCAAACTCGCAAACACACAAAATTGGATATTAAAGCGCAAAGAAAAACACACAAACAATCAAGCACAACCTTGGTGGTGCATGCGTGCAAAGTGTGTTTTCCGGTGCGTATAAATAATGTGACAAGAAAGTACATGACAGCACTCTGATGTCCTGAGGTGGAAACTGGTGTGATTTAATTTCAAACAGCATTAAAATATATTACAAAAATGATTATTTCATCCAGACTTTTTTTCTGGCAGCACTTCAGAATGACTAAATGAGAACATTTGGTCTTTTTTTTTGACAAACAACTTTTTTCTCAGTGCACCTTTGTTTATATTCTTTTCCCTTTTAGAGACAGATGAAAACTGCTTTGGAAACCTGCATTAATGACAGTAACCTCTTCATTAGATCTTTAATCATCATTTTTTACAGAAAATAAAATTATTTTTGGAGCCGCCCTCGCAGCAGCAAATATATACGTCTGGGTTAGCAGTGCAAGCATTTTCTGTTACTTAATTATTTCTGTGGTTGGTGTGCTGTTGGAGGGTATCACTGTGCACCTCCTCCACCAGTCCCTTGGCCACACTGGGAGAATGTGGGTGCATAATACAAGTAAAATGTCACCATGATAAATCTAACCTTTCCGGGGAGCCCTTAGTGGCTGCGTACCTGTGTACTTGCATTAATAACCAGATCTATCAAAGGGGAGTTTTCAGTTGCATTAGTGTTTGGGGAGTAATTGCTGTCAGCGGGTTCGGTCATAAATCCTGACACCTCAATCATAGGAGCTCCATAAATCACACTTAAAAAGTTCACATCTGATGTACACTTTCTCGCCGTGGCTGCTAACTGAAAACTGCTGGAGGAGAGAACTTAGTGAACACTGTGTCGCTCATTTTTCATACTCTTGTAAGCTCACTTCCAGGTACCACTTCTCTTGTGGGTGAGAACAAAGTTTAATGAAATTAAGTAAGCGGGCCGTTCTTTCCTTCCAGATTTCTCCTAATGGGCTCGGCCAGATAATCAAATTCCACCTTGGGTGTCAACTTTTATACCTGTAAGCAACTCCTCCCCCTATCAAATCTAATTTCTCTTCCTATTCATAACTGTAGAACTGTCCGGCCATTTACCTTGAGGGTAGAGGGCCAACAAGTCACACTATTTGAACGATTTAATGAGACAAGACCGGAAAATGTATTAAATGAGTGAAAATATGGAGATATGTGGAGGGTCCTTTTCTCTCTGGTGAAGTGGGTTTAACAGACAGTCCTTCATACAACAAGGTGTGATGAAATGAAGCGAGGTCCATGAAAACCCATTGAGAAAATCAGTCGCTTTACGTGTAGGGACTATTTTGATATTGTTGTTGCATGTGGTGTATCTGCTGTTGATTAAACTACACCCATCGGCCCTCGATTCAAGTACGTCGAAATGTTATCACTGCCCTTACTATGAGCAGCAGCCTGATAGTGGTGTGGGAGTAAAGGCCATGTTGTCGCACAAATAAAATACAGATTGCAGAGAGGCCATTTTGAGAAAACCTCACTTGGGTGCGCTGCCCAGAATAGAGGCAGTAATAATTGATTGATTAACTTGTGGACAGTCTCCCCTCATTCTGCCCCTCCCATCTACTGACATGTTGGTTTGGATTGTTTTTGATTAACAGCAGACCTCCTCCACATGCGGCTCACATGCTGTTGTGAAAACAGAAGGGCGGGTGGAAAAGCCTGAACCTTGTGATTTTGTTTTTTGGAAGACGATATAGCACAAACACTACTGACAAAGAAAGTCAGCAGAGCAGACACACACAGGGAGCAACACGTATCACGCAAAAACTGTTTAATAGACCCGATGGCGTTTGGCCTCACCTGTAAGTAAAAACAACATGCTGTCTTCTTTGGTCAAGTTACTGATAACAAACATGCTACATCCGGTTACAGTTTCAAAATCAAAGAACTTTGGTCACGAACCCTGGTCACCTGGATGAAAGTGCAAAAAAAAAACCCAAAAATGGTGCAACACCTCACCTCGGTCTTTTGCAGATTTGAGGGTCTTTGAATTCCATCGTCCATTGTTCCTGCCAATTGTCACCCCGTGGTGGTACTGCACCTTCATACATACGTGTCCTAATTCGTGCCTAGGCGAGCCAAACCATCACCAAAGCACACTTACCTCTAGTGGATTGCCTATTACACACAGTAGGGGAAGGGGGAGTTAAAGTATTTTGTGAGTAAACACTGAAAAAAGGTGTAGAATTACGTTTTAAATTGTGAAATAAGAAATAACCTGCAACAAATGCCATAATGTATTCTTTCAAATAGTTTTCACCACAGGAAACACTGGTCTAAGCTGAATTTTGTCAGCCTCAGCTGGCTCAGCTGTGAGATGAAGAATAATGTTACATTAGTTAGACTCAGTATCACCAAATCTTTACAATTTGTCCTCTGGGGACCATGACTGTAAACTGTTGGGTGGATGGACAGAAGCCCCACAGCTATTGCTTGTTCATCAGTTTATCATCCAGTAACAACAGCACTCCCGCTCATAATTATTTCAAACATGCATTACCTGCTTGTCTCCTGCATCCAGTGTACTGTACGTACAAGCGTAGCTGTTGTAGCTGATTAACATCGAGTGCGGGCCAGACAAGCGTCTCCGTTCCTCCAGATGTGTTATTCTTCCTTCATTGTTAGACCTCAGAGGAGAAAAGATGGATGGAGACTGTCCGCCTGCAGGTAATCTGATTATGGGACCATTAATAAAACATCATTCATTAAGAGCCTGTATCAATCTGCTGTCAACATCAAGTGGTTCACTCATCAAAGTGTGACAGAAAGGTGGGGAGACAGAGACAAAGACAGGAGAGTGGTTTATGGCACAGAGTTGCTGCATGCGTGCAAAATCACATTTTCTATTGATCATGTTTGTCTTGACGTGCCTGTGCACTCTGGGGAGACACTTAAAAATGTAAATAATTGATTTTGGCTCCATTTTTTGACTGTGTAACGACCCTGTATGTTAATTAAGTCAACCCCATTTCAATATTTTATTTTCATGTTTTGTAAATACATCTTCTTTATGCATTGTTACTTCCCACCTCTCTATCTGCCCTTATCCTTCCATCTCTTTTCTCCAGCCTTCTTATGAATGCTGCTCCTGCGGCAGAGTGACAATAGCCGCCCAGCCTCTGGATCCCACAGGGCCTTCATTATGACTGACTGTATTATGTAAAGCACTTAAAATGCCTAATTATGCTCTCTGCCTGGCTCTATTTTAGTTCCTAAGTGTTGCAGTCGTCTGACTGATGGTCCTCAGGGACTTTTCACTCTGCGTTTGAAATATTTTTCTCATATCCTCTCTTCACTTAACAGTGTATCTTCAGACACAAACACCTTCCATCAGAACTGGAGACAGTATGGTGTCAGTGAAAGCACCGGGCATGGACTCCGGAGGTGGAAACACTGCGCCTGTGGACATGGAGTTGATGATCATTTTACTGGGAATTTTCATATGTAAATTGCAATAGGGAAACTTTTAAGTCATGAACTACATGATTGCAAAACTCATTTGAAATTCCTAAAAAATGTAAAGTATATTGGAAAATGTATTTCAATTTCTCCATCTTAAAATAAAATGATCCCTCAGTGGGCAGATAATTCAAAGCAAGTGCTTACATAATTAAAACATAGCCCGGGGTTAGAAAAATAATTTACATTTCAGGGAAATCGAAGCTGTTGTGAAGCGGTTTTCATTGTGATTCATGGTTGGTGACAACATAATGGAATCTGAACAGAGACGGTTATACTGTGTGTATGGCATTTCCTCTGTAGAGAGAAATTTAATTGAATCTACCCCTGCATTTCCACTGATTGCACAGTAGCCCATTTTCAACCTGAACTATTTCTATTCTACTCAACTTGCACACTGCACTGGGCTTTGAGCGTGTGTGTGCGTGGGTGGATCAATGTGGGTGTGTACAAATGATGGAGAGAAAGTCGTAAAGAGTCAGTGTGGTTTTGTGTGTTGGCATTGTAGGTGGAATTCTAGCCGTGTGTGATGGATTTGTGTGTGATTGTCTCAGAAAATTACCATAAACAGAACAGAACAAATCCCTAATTGTTTTGGCTCTATATTTACAGGAGAACTGCCTGCAGCGTATTGCAGTCTCTCCTTAAACTCTACAGATTGCCTCTGATGCTTCTCTCTGCAGAAAGCCAGGTCATATCCAGGTCAACGCCAGGTCAGAGCTGAAAAGACAGCAATACATCATCTTCTGTATAAAGCTGAGGGATTGCCTCACAGGTGACTGGGCGCAAAGATGATTTGACCATTCGCTGAGCCTCTGACCATCTTGTCTGTTCAGCGCTCATCCAAATAAGGCCTCCTATGGGTGAAATTCTCTGCTGGGCCCTTGTCCGCTACAGCAGCCAGAGCAGATGGCTGACTATTGACATGCAAGGAAGCCTATCTAATGCAGGCGCTGTAGTGCAGCGTTACCGGCGTCAGGGGAAAAGGGTTGATGGAGTTTAAAGTGAATTAGCTTTATGTTTCGTTATCGTTTATTGCAGCCCCCTGAGTCAACCCTCGGGGTGTTCTGGTGAAAGTAGAGGTGCATATTTCACAACCTTTTGAAACTTGCTGTTATCTTGACGATTTTCATTTTATCAAACCCCATTTTATACCATTTGAGGTCAGCAATTTTTCCACAATAGTCATTCAAAATGCACTGACATTGTGTAACTTTTAAAGGGTTTGCTTGCTTTCACATGCACAAGAGACTCACTGTTACAGTGTTGCTATTTTTGTTACTGTCGAAGATATAACAAGGCCATAAATCAGTGATTGGATATGACGTGATTTCATCCACTAATACAGAGATAAAACAGAAATAATTGCTCGTGGATTGATAAGAATCCATTTCTCAGCTCCAATCTCTGACATTGAAAAACACAAACAAACAACCGAACAACCTTGCAGCATTCTCCTAAACAACTGAAGTGGATGGGGAGAAAAAATAAATATAAAACAACCTAAAAAACTAATAATTGCTCCATTCAGCTTGTCTTGCATAATCCAAATTGATTTGAAAAGATGTTATTTACACCCTCCCTGCAAGGTCAAGCTCGTGCAGACTCTGACATGGTGCCTGCTAACAAGCTGTATGGAGTCTTTTTTTTGTTTTTGTCAAAAAAATCTTTCAAAAATCTCCTTCAATAATGCTGTCTGGCTGTGAAGCTCCAGACATGTTTTTCTGAACTAAGGATCTTCACCTGATTTTCTCTTGGCATTGGGTTATTAATGACAACATTTTCATTTTATCCTTTAATAGCCACATTAAGATAAATACAAAATCAGCCTACTGTGTAATATAACTAAATTATAGGACATATATCTCAACAGGACCTCCAAAAACTTGCCCACACATTTATCTTCAATAGGCTTGACTAACAAGGTCTTTTCAAAAAGCCGATCAGGCAGCTCCAGCTGATTCAGGAAGCTTGGTCACATCAGTCCTTAGGAAGCTTGGTCACATCACTCCATATCCACATTGTTGCGCCGGCTACTTCTTTGTCAAAATATGTATTTTAAAATACTACTACTTTTTATACTGTATTAAGCACTAAATGGTTTGGGATCAAAATACATTTCTAATGTGTTGCTCCAGACTTCTCAGGTCATGCTTACTGTCCCCAGAGTCCAAACTTAACGTGGAGAAGCAGCATTCTGTTTTTATTCACCAGATGTCAGGAACAACCCTTTTGAGAAACACTTATGTGTGTCTTTTTATAAAGCCTTGTCCTTCTTTTATATCTTTCTATAAAGCCTTTTTACGCTGTATGTAAAGTACTTTATATGACCTCATTGCTGAATGGTGCCATACAAAAATCTACCTGAGCTGCCTTCGAGGTGTCATTGACAGAGGCTGCCCTATTCACCGATAGCTAGTTTAGCGATGAAATGAACTGTAAACTAACGAAAAATGTATGCACAACTATTCTGATAATTGTTTGATTGTTTATGCCACGTAATACAAACAAAGGCATTCTCTGGCCTCAGCTGCTCAAATGTGTAAATATGCCGTTCTTTGTCATACAACTGAATATATATTGTAATATCTTTGGTTTTTGGACCATTTCTCAGATAAAACAAGGACTCTGAAGACAATCCTTTGTGGTCTGGTAAATGATAATGAGCATTTTTTCTCTTTTTTTGATAAGTTACAGACAAAACATTTAATCTGTTAATTGGGAAAACAACCAGAAAGTTAATCAGTAATGAAAATAATCTTTAGTTGCAGCCTAAAGCAAAAACAAAACAACCTTCTGCTGCTTCATAATAAGAATAATAAAAAAAAAAATCTACCCACACACCTCTCTACACATTGTTGATTAAAACGCTAAATAAAGTATTTTTAAATTATGGGCATATCATGTAATAGCCATATAATCGATGTGAGTTCTCTTTTGCTCTTTAATTTAATGACGAATTAACCCAATGCATACCTGTGCTTATTATGCATAACTGATAATGCATAATTTATATTTACATTACAATGCCGTGGTCATGAGGATTTGAAGATCTTATTATTTTACAGCCAGAAAAAAAGTGTAAAAAAAAAAAGCAAGAAAAAAACATTCTGTATGCAAACATGGACTGGATGCTGAAATTAAATTCATGACTCCTTCTCTACAGACTCAGATACGCTCACTAAATGAACCTCTCTCGTATTTTTTTTCGGATATTAGATGATGGTAGAAGCGATCGGGCCGGAGAATAATGCGCACACCGGCTCACTGTTGGAGAAAATCAGCTGGTTGGTTCAGTCTTTTTCTGCTGAAAGCCTTTCTGTCCATCTTACCTCGGCGAGGCTTATCAGGTAATTAACGTCATGAATGGAGGTTTAATGACCCTCACATCAACCTTGTTTAAAGGAAGTAGAATTAAAGATGGTATCTGGACATGTTATAATGCAGGAGGAGCCGGGGTAGCAGGGATGGAAAGCCCGAGCATCAATGTCATCGTTCTGCTGATCGGGCGCTGAGAGTCCTGCTTGTGCATTATGAGAGCCCCTTAAGGCCAAGAAAGGCTTACTGACTTGTATATCTGGTCTCTACAGAAGACGTAGAAGAGTTCATGCTCGGTAATTGGGCTGTGACCTGGCCTGAGCGGGCCTGAGTTACAGTTTGTGAGGAGGAGGGAATGGTGCAGAGCAAAATCCCAGATTAGGAAACTACAAACAATATTTAAATAAATGAATAAAATATAAAATTAGTAAACACTGAACCACATCTCACTGAATGTTGTTTTCAGCCAGTGATGACTTGCATGTAAAGCGCTTCCAAACCCTCATCAGATACAAACAGGCCTAAAACAGTCAATAGCGGGTCTTTTTTTAATGCTTACATCTTAGTGTCTATTTGGACGTACCTGTACAGGCGGGGGAAGCATCTCAGCTGCTGTGACACAATTGGTGCGACCTGTAATAGCAGGTAGCAGTTGACTGATATTATCCAGAACAGATAGTATCTAGCACTCATTGCTGAAACATGAAAAGAAAGTCAAAATGCCTGGCCGGTGCTGCAGAGAAGGTGGGCAAAAAAGGGGATTTATTTCAGCAGTCTGTAGGCGATAATGAGGGCAGTGGCAAAGAAGCAGAAACATCAAAGAGGAATGAGTAGGAAGCAGGTGCTTTATCGTGCTAACATGCTATGTCCTGTGAACTTGCTAAATTAACAAACTAAAGAACAAAATGTTTTTGTTAACTTTGGATTTTCATTCCTAGAATAATGCCGCAGGTTAAATTTCTCCAAAGTCTTACATTTTAAATGGGTAAAACAAGCAAGTTTATTTGATAATTTTCTTCTCGACTACTCATCAGTTCTTTTTAGCATTACAGCCTATCAGATATTTTATATTTGACTGCCACAAAATCAGGCTGTTAGGTCACTGTTTTGCTTTCTGTTCACACAAACAGGAGGTTGCAAAATTGGTTTCATCATCTTATATTTTAGTCAAACACAAACAATTTTGTGGTTTGTTTTATTATTAACGATTGGTTTATCCACAAACATGTTGTGTCAATTCAAATTTAGTATAAAACTGGGGCTGCTGACAAGAAATTCCCGGCTGCTTTCCTGAGCCGGTGCACCCCTATACCTTTATAGCATTTGGAGACAGGGTGAGAAGCAGCTGAGTGCCCTCATACAGACTGGACTTTATTGAGGTCCATCTGCCTGTAATAATAACAACCGACACCCGAATGATCAAAAGTTGAATTTACTTTAAAAAGTCAATAAATTAATTGATTGTTGTTTATTGTTTGTTTTTTGTTTTTTTTAACCTTTTTTTTGTTTTATTAACCCTTTTAAGATTGACGTACTGTACTTACTTTTTATGGTGAATGAGTGGAGTCAATTCACTTAGTTGCTGTTGTTTCCATTTGGTATTGTATTTCTTCATCTTTTGATACTGTGTAATCTTGCTATTTTCGCAGTGACCCTCGTAAGACTAGCAACCACTTAGTGGAAGATAATGGGGTTAATAAAAGAATAAAGAACTGGGTGCTGGCATTAGTCATGAGCAATCAAATCATGTTTTCTTTCCCTTTAAGAGCTGTGCACTCTGTACAAGCAGGCTAAAGCTATTTCATGATATAAAAAAAACAGACTGGAGTGGATTCACTGTAAAAGCTTCTCTCCAGAGGAAACTACAGTAATACACTTGTGCTGAAGAGGCGCAGATGAATAGTTTCTTAAATTTAAGGTAGGTAGGAGATGAAGCATCAAGCTGTGGGCCTCAGATGACAGAGTCAAGGCCCTCTACAAAAATATAGAGAGATGACCAATCACAGAGCTTTCTGATATGTTTTTACCTATTAACTCAAGCGAGGCCCTGACAGATGGCACAGAGAGATACTTTTCCTTCTTTTTCTTTCTGCTTGATATTTCCAACATTTGCAGCCGTGTTTGGAAGAGCCTGTCCTCATCAGAAAACCCTGTCGGTCGAAAATGAAAGTAGTTTATTTGTAGTAATGATTATTGCTGGAAAGGAGGAAGTAGGAAGAAGTAGTATAAAGAGTGCATAGAGAGAAGGTCAGGGACAGATGGTCGAGCTAAACAAGCACTCTCATTCAGGAGACCGCTGTTCATATCCAGAGGGAAACCAGAAGTGAATGGAGAGTTATTTAATGGTGCAGTTACGTCACATACAGAATCTTACAGAAGTTAGTTACGCAACGTACTGTAGGTACATTGGGAACGGAGGTTTAAGAAGTAGTGATTTTAAGCCAACCGACATGTTTTCCTAAACCTAACCACGTAGTTTTAGTACCTCCACCTAAACAAACTGACCTACGACAAAGGTCCGGGAGGTGTGTTGCAGTTACGTTGCAAAGGTTATGTTGTTTTGGGAACAGTGGTATATGGAGTTATTGGAGACACTGATAATCGACATATTCAGTTATTTAGGTACTCAAAATCTGGACGACTTTGCTTGTCATTACATCATTACTTTCACAGTAGCCAATGAGAGAGATATCCCAGAGCAGCTGACAGTGTTGCCAAGCAACCATAAACAATCTCAGTCCTTAAGACTAATACCAGTTCTCGCTGAAGCATAGACAACATGTTGATTGCGTATCTCCAACCATTGTCCTATCTGGAAAGCATTAACGTAACTACAGCTAGTTGTTGCGCCAGTCTCCATTTGTTTACATTTGCCTACCCGTGAGATGGCGTGAGATAGATGACGTGAGGTGCTGCGTTGCTCCCTCTGGCACGATAATCCTGTAGTGTGTGATGCGCAATTATCATAGTCTTGTTGCGTAAGAGTCTCCCTATGTGCGTAATGCAACAGCACTCCTGTAGTGTGAGCCCGGCCATGGAGGGCTTTCAAAGATTCAAACTTAGAGCCTACCAACTTATTTGCACTTATCTCTTTGTGTGTCATTAGTGAGTGATGTTAAAATCTACAGTATATTACTTTATTTGAAAGGATTTAAAGAACCTCAAAGCGAGGTTGGACAGCTTGTCCTCCACATACAGTTGATAGGTTGAGTTTGTGTATATGAAGCACTGGACATGTAAGACAATTTTGTGAATACGCAAGTATCATAACATAAAATAGATGTTATCTGTACAACCTCCAGAGGACTTAATGACATCAGAAATTGACACTGACACAGGCTATATGAGGTCTAGAAACCTACATGAACCGAAATTTACCTCTAAAAGACAGAGAAATATGATGGGGTGTAAAGACCACTGTTAACACCCTTCCCAGTCACTTTAGGTTTTTACTCCCTAATTATATGCCACAACTGTACAAATTACAGCGCAGCGATAAAATCAGGCTTTTGCTCTCATCCACACACAGACAGGTAATTTCTCCTAATGGCACCATTACGTATGGTGCAGAATGTGTGTGTGTGTGCGTGTGTGTTTTTTTTAAATTGAAGTGGATGTTATAGTAAAAGCAACAGGGAGTTAAAGATCAGGATAAGGGAACATAAAATTGCAATTAGATATAATGATGTTAAGTCTTCAGTAGCCAGACGCAAACATGATGTTAGCTCTTTCAGATTTATGGTTGCAGAAGTAATGGAGCTGCCAGCCAAGGAAGCAGACAAGATGTGATTCCCCAAAGGGAGACAAGCATAGATGGGAATTTATGTTGAACAATTAAACCTCAAATCGAAAAGAGAATGAAAATTGTAATTTGTCTTACTGCCATTAGAAACTTTGACATAGGCAGACCGTCTTCTCTGTTTTGCCTTGTGCATTGCAAAACCAGAAGCAGTTAATATAGTTAATCATTGGCCACTGTTGTTGATTTAAAACACCTGTCAGATTATATTTATGAAACTTTTTTTTTTTTTAACATCTGCCATGTGGTTAGCTTCCATTTGCCAAACAGCCACTGTACCACTAGTTTTTTATACATCTTGATGTCAAAACAGCCTCTCAAAGTAGCATATATCATCGCTGTGCCTGGCAGGGGGCAGTGCCAGAAATGTTGGTCTCCCTAACAACTCAACAACAGCTCTGACACTTTAACTAGCTGTAATCCCAGGCGTGTTACAGGCCCTCTGTCAAGCTCTGGGCCCCCTGAATCATTCAGGGTTTTTCACCCCAAACTGTGCCCCTGGCAGCCTGCCATCGGCAAACGCATTAGTGCGAATCCCCTTATTCTTGACACCAAAATTGCACTGCACTGGCTACTAAATTGTTATTGTTACTGAAGCATTCCTTATAGTGCCTGTCCAGCCCAGTTCATGATAGGTCGCCCCAAATTCCAAGCTTGCACAGGTGGGAAAAACACCTGTGTGCTGCTAAAAACAACACTTGGATGGTCCACAGGCTCACCATTCACCCCTGAAAAAGAAAATAGAGCCCTCAGTGTCATATTTGTTCTTGTCAGTGGATCTGCTCAAGGCATTACAACTTGATGCAGTCATGGCTTTGAGCTGTGGTTACTGAGCCTTTCTGCTCTAATAGAAAATGTCTCTTTGTTCAATGTTTACTCTTTGAATTCTCAAACTGGCATCCAAACAACCACCATGGGGGTCCGTCACCACAACGTTAAGTAAAGTCATTTTTTTAAAAAACTTTTTACCCCCTAGTGTTCCCATGTGGTATTATGTTACATATTAAACATAGGACCCAATTCCGAGACACAGGGCACGTTGAAAAACAGAGAGCAAACTTTAAGGAAATAAAGCGAAAGTCCAAAGAACCAAATGCAGGCATTAAAAAGGCAATGATTGCAGAGCAAAACTAAACCAAGTGCGACGACACAAGGGACAGAAGCAACAAATGCAGGTGAGACTGGCAACAGAAGTGAAAACACATAAACACAGACTTAAAAACACGAGGGATTGACTAATGAGGCACAGGTGACACTTACAAAGGCAATCAAATAAGTCGGGAAAACACACAAAGACAGATAAAACCTAGAAAATAAAACAAGAAATAACTGAACTGAACCAAGGACCATGACGGTATAAGGCCGCGATCACACATACACGAATGCAGGTGAATGGAAATGGCCTGATGTGAGGGGTCAGCCACACCCAGTCTTTGCTAAGTTCACCAACATCTTTCTTTCTTTCTTTCTTTCTTTCTGCCCTTTAGCTGTAATGGAATGGAAGTGAACAGGAGGCAAATGTTGATTTTGCATATGTGTGACTTATATCAAACTTATTTTTGATGCCACAGATCCAAAGACATGCAAATCGTTTTTGGAACTACTAGTAACACAGGACATTTGTTTCCATTGAGAAACAATAAATACCACTTTGGAAGTGTAACTACAGCTGGTTGGAATTGGAGGGGGCAGTAGAAAACATTAGATGGAAAAATGTGACTTTATTCATTCATTTAGTCTGTAATGGAGACATGAAAGCAGATAGCATTGAACCGTAAATCGAACCTTCTGTTTTTCACTAATACATGCACATATACTCACATACACGAAGGCAAAGAGAAAGTATCCTGCTACATTCTGCTTGAATTCACATGTGATGCTAACTGCATCACTATCCAAGAAAACAAGTGACTCCAACTTGATTATCCAACAGTTTAGCCTCTTCCTTCGCTGATTCATCACAATTAGCCGTGATTGACAAATCAGGGTTGCACTGGGCCTACTGTGGAAAGTACATATGTCTCACAGTCGGATATCACATCTGCCCACTTACCCAAAAATTAAAGCTGATTTTATGAGCTGCTGTTTGGCTCATGAGTCCCAATGGGAATTTAGTGGGATGTTGACGATGAATTTCTGGGTTAAAAAAAAGCAAAAAAACATGCTGACAGTTGCAGTAAAGCCTCACACCGACGAATCTTTACCACCAACCTGTTCGTCAGCTTTTCTGTATGCTTGTCAGCCATGTAGGTGCAAACACACGCACATACAGACGCAAACACACATGATGCAGCCGTTCAAGGGTTGTGATATTGACCGTGCCCTGATAAATTTGACAATTTGACAGCTATCGCTTCCTTCTGCAATTTTTCACATAGACCGAAAGACTGAATGTTTCTACCTGTTCGCGACCCCCCGCTGTCTGCTTTATCTCCTTTGCATTACTCAGAGGTAATTTACAATGCCTGTGGTGTGATGGTTCCTCAGTATCCGTCCCGAATGATCATCAAACAAGCCTCCAGCCGTGGCCTCTGACCGCTGCCTATACTGCCTCCCTATCATCCTCCTCACAGCGAGCACAAAACAGAGAGAGTGAGGTTGTATATATAGAAAGAGAGAGAGAGAGCGATCAAAAGGAACAGAGGGAGAGAGTTATCGTTCGATTGAACGACGTTTCTTTTCTCCACTAGCACAGGGGAGATTTCATTGAAAGGCTGTTGCAGTCTATCGATCGGCCCTCAGGGATGGATACTGTGAAGCCAAGGATGGATAGTGAGTGAGAGAGGGAGAGAGAGAGAGAAAAAAGGTGGAGGGATTCATGCAGCGAGAGAAACACAGAGGCAGAATAGCATTCAGTTGTGTTACAGGAGAATAAGAGGGAAAGAAAGAACACTGAGCAACAAAAGGAGAGAGACATAGCACACACAAAATGTAGAGCCTGCTGATGTTCTTTGTGCGAGTTTTTCCTCTGCTGGTCAACCGTTTCAATAGCCATGAGCTGTGCTCGTAGATCCTCAGTCTGTGAGGGAGGAAAGAAACACTGAGTAAACAGAGGCAGAGTGGTCAGCTAATGCTGTTTACAACCTGAAGAGTAGTTCTCAAAGAAACGAAAAGGAAAAGTAGTGGAGAAAAGCCATTGTGGTTTAATCCACAAAATAATCTTTTGGTTTTTTGTGTTCAATGCAATAGGCTGGGTATATTTATGAGCAACTTGTGAAAATGTCGTTTGTTGTGCTACTTGAGAACAGTTATAAAAAATATAGTTTAAAAAGGAAAAATATATCAGTGGATCGCTCACTGGGAAGAAGTTCATTCTTTTGCAGGTCAAAAGTTCAAATTTTCATGAATAGCAACCCGTCTTGACACACGGAAAACGAGAGAGTCCAAATGAAAGCTATCGTAGGTTTTCAGTTGTGTTGCAATAATCACCTTCAATTAACCCTCTCTGTTGAAGCATTAACTGCTCTGAAATTAGGAATGGCTTGCAGACAGTTATGAGACAGGAATTGATGGTAAAAATCATTTTTTGAATGGTGTGTTAACTTATTGTCCCAGGAGCAAGTGAGCCACTGTAACTGGCTTGCAATGGACAGTTAGAAAGCTCGCTATCTCAAACAACATTTTGTAAAATACTGCGGGTAATTACAGTACAGAGGGAAAAAAAAGGAGGCTCGCAGAGCTAATGTGACAGAATAGTGCTAGCCTTGAGGGTAAGCGGCTAGCACACCAGCGACTAGGTCTTCTTTACCTGTTCATTACCACAGAGATTACGATTTAGGTTTGGTTGTCTGTTTTTCAGCCAGAATCCTGAGAAATCATCGGCCAAATTTTCATCAGACTTGAAAGAGTGTAGCACGGCAGCAGTATCAAGAGACACTAGTGTTCTGGCTGAACCCCTCAACGTCTCAACAAGTGTTTGGATGTGACTGATTACACTGCGTGTGGTGATATGGACCGAAGCCAATCGTTAGGGTTGGGGTGCGGTCTGTGAACGTCTGACAGTCAGGTGGTGCTGGGAAGAACGTGTGGATGTACTGCTCTCTAACTCCTTCTTGGTGACAGTCCTGGATGCTATGAAAAGGGCCCATTTTTTAGCACTGAATCCAACCCTGTAAGTGGCAATAGTTTCAGCGAAACAGGTGAAAAATTTTGAAGCTTTGTCTTTGCATCAGTCTTGCCTACATTCTCCCTTGATAATAAGAGAGTGACATGTGCCCCAACCCAGCATTTCAACATTAGTTTATTGTAGCCGAGTTCAAGTCTACTGTCATTGATCTTTCTGCCTTTTGCTCTCCTTCTTTTCAGTCAGAGGAGGATGAGAGTTATGGGTCCCAGACAGCAGATAAAGCCCTGTCTATGGAGCGCTTGTCAAACTGGATAGCGGAGGCTATCACCTTGGCTTACTCCTTCACAGGATAGGTACCCCTGAGAACACACTCTGCTAGAGGTGTAGAAGTGTGGCTACAACTACTACCTAAGTGACCTGGGCACTGTTACAAAGCATCACAGTGGAGGATTTGTGTGTTGCTGCCTCTTCGGCCATCACACATACCATTGTGAGGTTTTATAGCCTTGATATGACAGAGTGTTCAATAGCTCATCCACATCTGAGCGCTGCCAGACATTACTTTCTCTGATTTGCTATGGTATGGGTATTGCAAATGAGTATTTTTCATTATTAGGGGTCTGGCCATGTCAAGTCTGTCCATTCAGTGATTGGTGTTTATGAGGAGAGATGCAATGCTTTTAGGAGTATACATACATTAGTAGTACGAAATCGAATTCGAAATGAAGCAAAAAGTTTGTGTTGTGCTACAACCCTTGTTTTACGAATGAGAATGAGAGTTCGTACAATCCGCTCTCACTGACACCAGTCAGGGGTCTGAACTCCAGGTACGACAGGAAGTTATACAGTCTGTGTGATAGTGTATAGTACTGTATACTGCTTTTTAGGTGCAGTGACGCAGGCCAGAGGATCCAACGACTGGAGACAGCAAAAAACGTTAGTATGAACTTTCATACTAACTAACTTTCATTCTCATTCATAAAACTGTTTTTTCATAACAAGCTGCCATGTTCGCGATGTTCTTTTAGTCTAAGCAATTGATTTTTGCACGTGTAATGTACATTATACAAAAGTATTTTCTGGTTTTGATGGATGTATGTAAGTATGTTTAATATTTCCAATTTAGAAGTACATAAAAATGCACAACTGAGATGATGGGGCATCAGCTAGGCACAACAACACCGACAAAAGAGGCTCATTGGTTCAATCAGATTCTAGTAACAGGGTTCAGATACTTTTTAAGCCATATCATTATTAGATTTTTTGTTAAGTCAAAGAAAACCGCCACCTTTTATTATATTTATACTATAGTCTGCTCTATCACTATTAGGGAAAGTGAATTAATTGTTTATATTTCACAAGGCATACCACGGCCAAGTAGTTTGCTCCCAATTATTGTTGTGTCAACTCTAACTTTTTCCTGTCAAGTCAATTTAGGAAAATTCATGTCATCAATATTTGATTAAAACTCAAAATGGAGTAAAAATGGGGTCACATTGTTATCTCCGTGGCAATTTGTGCTGCATGACATACAGTGACTGTTGTCTTCAACTCTCTCTGATGGCAAGCTGCGAAACTAACTTGCTTTTTATTTTTTCCTTTTTATCTTGCCTCCATAGGTCCTTGAACATGAAACTCCTGCACCGCTTAAATTACATCTCAACGTGCATCTTGACGCGTTGAAATTGGTGAGAAATGGGTGGAAAAAAAGTTCAGACATGTAAGTTATTAAGTTTGCTGCCCTTGCCTTGAACTCGAATTATCTCAACACACTTGAAAGGTAGGCTTATGTGAGATTATGTATGAGACACATCTCTATGTATCTTGCCATATGGGTGTGTACAGACATGCATACATTAGAGTGTGCTTCAAGGAGGTAAGAGGATCCAATCTGTTCCTCGGAAAATCAGTCTGTACAATCTTTGTGATTCCTAATCTACCTATCAGAGCAGAATAATCATATGTTTGACACAGCACTTTCTAAAAAGTTCTGCTATTCTCTGAAATTGTCAGCGAGTCATCTTAGAGTCTTCAGTTGAGTTACAAACACAGTCAGAGGGGCCACAGGACACAAAGGCAGTCACAAAGACTCCTGCCTGTTAAAGACTAAAGGACAGAACCACAGGTCCCCTGAGTCCCAACCCTGTCCTCCTTACAGTATACCTAATGAGTCCAACCACTCCTCCGGCTCCATGAACACAGCAGTAGAGCCTTGGATCCATCCAGGGTGAGTGCGTGCACCACAGGACCACATCCGTCCTCCAGGGTCAGATCCAGTTCTGATGGATGACTCCTCAGGGACGAGAGATAGCTGAGCTGCTCCTCGTCTCCTTTTGTCTTTGTGGTTCATACATCTGCAGGTAAAAAACACACACATACACACAGAAAGGGTACGTACAGTTGAGCTGTGACCTTGTCCATGACCACACACTTAAATGGCCATGTTTCTGATGAGCGGTTTCCCATGGGGGAGGAAGGAAGGAAAAAGGGGGGTAGATGTGATGATGAAATACACTGATTGTCCCCTGATAGATTGGGGACAAGGCCCCTAATCGCTCTTGATGTCATGTGGATGACCTCCCAGGATACAGAGCACAGATTCATCACCTGCAGCTCTCCTATCATTCACCACCAAGCGAATCACTGGTCATGATATACTGCGCAGGTGTACCATAAATACCACCTTTCACCTGATGAAATCCTCCATCAACCACTATTCTTAGGTTTCTGTAACCTGGAGCTCTGCCGATGCAGTGACCCCGCTGTTATGAATACAGAACTGCTTCTGCTTACTTTTACTATATGTGATTCATCAGAGCAGTTGCTTGCTAGCAATACACTGCAATTTTGAAGAACATGGGGATGGAGAAATCTGACTTTGCAAGGGATGAAGAAGTAAACAAAAAGATTAGATTTGATTAGATGTGTGTTTGTCCAGAAAAGAGGGAAGGGAGGAGTCATGAGTGCAAGGAGGAAGAGTGCTATCTCTTCTCCGTGGAGTCATTTATCAGAGCTGAATCTGGCCCTGGAGGAGAGATGTGATCCCATGGTGCAACCACAAACACAGAATGGATCCAACTTTGTATCCAGACATATTTTTTATCCTCAAAATTACCTGCCCGAACTGCACTCTTCCATTTAGAAATCCATCAACCACAATGCAGGACAATGTTTGTAATGATTGTACAGCTCCAGTTTCACATGAAAAACTTGGAAGATATTCTCCTGCAATTTTTGTGGTTTTGTATTCTGCTGCCGCTCTCGCTTTTTAAAAGTGACATTTTTTCACTTTAATTTTGAAGAAAACATCACCATGGTGCAACCCTGCCTTTTCCACAATGGCTGCTCAGGTCGTGCTGCCCTTTTCTTTTGGCGCTTTTTATGGTGAGACCAAGATGTTCTCTAAAAAGCAAATTGTGACACTCACTCAGAAAGGTGAGACACACAAGTGAGACGCTATGAACAAAAAATGCATTGATGTATCTGTATTCCCTGCATGTGAAGGATAAAGTTTAGCCGTTAGTAGACTGCCAGAAGCTTGTTTTCAGACTTTTCATCAATTTCCATCAGCCAGATTCTGTAATGCATGCAGTTGATTCCTTTTATAAAGATTTCTAGCCCTTTGAAAATGTTGAGAAACTTATATTTCATAGATAACAAAGTGGATTAACAGAGTTTGGGTGGTAAACCCTCCATTACATCCTTTGTTGTTGTGTTTATGCCCCAGTGATCCCATTCCTTCAGAGCTCATCTGTATGCAGCCCGCCGGTGTTGTGCATGGCCAGCTCTGTACTCTGTGTATCTATTGCAATGCTCTGTGTAGCGTGACTGTTGCCTGTGTATCATCTATCAGGGGATAGCATAACCTCACTTTAAAATCATATTCCACTGAATCAGAATTCAATTCCAGATTCCTCCAAGAAAATATCATAATAATACATCTCCCCTGGATTCCACTTGGGCCACTGTCATAGTGCTTCCTGACTCATTGCCTGCACTGTAATTTCTCAATAACATCTTTGGCACAGACACGATGAAACATTCAGTGAATGAATTTCATTGGCTATGGGGGAGAAAAAACCTTGGGAAGGTGTGATTTTAGATGCATGAAATCCAAAGGTGCTTACATACATTCAAGTTGTTATGAATATGAAACACCTCGACTATGTTATTGTATTATTCATACATCAGAGAGATGCCACTGCGCGATGGAAGAAGCAAGCTCTCAAATGAGAGCGATGCAGTGTTACTTTTTCTCCCTATGTGTTGCGTGCTTTTCGATCGTACGGCAGTGCCAGTCTTCTTCTTCGACGTACTTAAATGTTGAATAGAGGTAATGAGATTGGAGCTGAATAACAATGATGGAATTCCGTAATGGATTACTGCACTGCACACAATGCCGTGGTTTCACAGTTTCCCTGATTAGCGGTACAAATTTAACACTTGTTAGGCTTTCTGTAAACAGCGCTGAGGGAGATTATTTGTCAGGCGTGTAGGATTCTATCAAGAGAGTCAGTCTGTGTGATGCATACGACTTTCACAATGCTCTTCACTGTCACAACTGCTGATCATAGTCTTTGTCACAGCACACAGCACACAAATACTGATTAAATAACGAATGCTTTCGCAAAATGTATGTTGAGACAGAAAAAGACACATTCATTGTATGTTTCAAGCAGAAATTGAAGCGCATTTCACGTGTGCCAAACATTCAAACCTTTCCAAATCAAGCTATAATATAGTTAGTGTTGCAATGAGTCCCTATCTCCTACAAATTACCTTATAAAACATACAATTAAATTGTCATGTTTTAAAGTATGTTTTAAAGGAAATTAAATACAGCCTGGGTTATGATCACTGGCAATGTTTTTCATAGCTCAACAAATGCGACTTCTTTGCAGGTGTAAACGTCGCACCATGCATAAGTTGAAGGGAAGTTGACAAGATGGGCGCTAAAAGCAGACCTCTGACACTGGAGACCAGGATTCAGGTCCTGGGTCCTCTGTGGGGTAAGGTTTGGGCTACTGAAGCACTTTACTCAGGATACTCAGACGCAGGCAAGTGACAGGATAGAAATCGAGCTTTAATGTAACCAAAGCTGCAGTCCAAAATGCAAAAACCCAAAGCAAAAAGCAGTCATGGAAACAAAAGTAATCCACAAGCAAATTAAAACAAAGATCAAACTAGAAAAACAGGAGGACAGGGAGATGCAGGGGACGCAGGAACAAAACCGATGAAGCAATGAAGAGTGAGGGGAAAACGCAGGCTTAAATACACAGGGAGTGATTAATTAATGAGACACAGGTGCACACAGAAAAAGGGTGGGAAAACAGATGAGGGGAGGAAGTGGAAAGTGATACATGACACATGAAGACATAAACTACAAAATAAAACAGGACATGACGAACAAAAAAACCCAAACCATGACAGTGTGACTGTTTAGTTTAGTCCTGTCTTTTACTTAAAAGTAAACTGTTTCTTAAAATTAAGAAACAGTTTGAGTTCAATACAACTGAACATAGCCTACAATCTGTATACGTCTCGTAAATATAAGGCTACAGCAGCAGCCGGTTAGCCTAGCGTAACATAAAAAAGTCTGTCTGGAAACCTGAACAGTAAGTCACATGCACATTGTGTTACACATTATTCAGAGGTGGACAGACAGTTTGCAGGTCTGTGAGATAAGCTAAGCTAAACTAAGCTAACCAAACCAGCTGCTGGCAGGTATGTATTACTGTTATGTATAATGCTGGTATTGATCTTCTCATTTGACATCTCCCAGCTAGAAAGCGATGAATGCATTTGCCCTTATTGTTTAACTATAAACCAAGTAAGCATAGAATCATAAATCATGCTTTAGCATGAACACTACCAGTGAACATTTTGCAATAATGGTCAGCAAGAATATTTTGTGAAAAACAGTTCATCGATTGGTCAGACAGTGATGCACATGGCCAATTGAAGAGACACCGGTTTGATGAGCTCTCTGATTTATTTAACAATAACTGAGCTGAGCTCATCTGAGGTGTAACTTGTTGGCGGATCAGTCAGACCCTAGGCCAGGAATCAAATCCAAACCATCAATCCAAACAGCATGCTTGATTGGAACTATCGCAGTGTCTTGCTCTTGTTGCCCTAACCTCTGTGCAGCACCACAGATGGTGTCATTACACTGACTTATTCATCTGTGATCCAAAGCATGGCGCCTAATCTCCAGGATCCATGTGCCATTGACCACTGAGACGTGAAGTCAGTGGTGCAAGTGTCTGGAGGTGTTTGTCTTCATCAACGGTAACACGTGTCTTTCTGCTTATTGGCGAACTGTGTGCTCTGCCCATGCTTCCTCAGTTTAATCAATACGGTCAAATGCATTGACTTGTAAAGAACTGTTGCATGTTGCAGATTCAGAGGTCCCCTGGCCTGTGTATTGATCCAGTGGGTGATCTACTGCTCCACAGTGCCACATTATGCTGCTACTCCATGGAGAGAAAGCATTTCCATCATGTGACAATGAATTTGTGTTGACTGTGGTGAAAAATAGGTGTAACCCTGACTCACTGGTTGTTTTATTTATTTATTTCTGCAAAAAACACTGTAACTCCAGTTGATCATTCTAATTGACTTCACACCTGACAGTGACTGTGTTTACACCTTGATCTAAAGAAGCTGGGGATTATTGAATTGAGCACTAAAGGATAAAGCTGATGGTATTATATACATTGTTCTCTGTCAGGTGAATCCTTGAGGGGATCATGTGTTTGGCATGTGTGTGTATCTGTTCACAGCTTATCTGGCATACTGCTGGACCCATCAGTTTAATACTTCTTGTGCACATTTATGACTGTATGCTCACGTACCTCTCAAGGTTGCTGTGTTTCACAGTCTTTGAAAAACCTATTTTATTTGACTGTTCTGTTTTATACTGCCATTGACTGCTGACTGAGTCTTCACTCCTCCTAACCAATGTACTTTTAGGCAAGTCTTGCCACTCTGCAGCCATCTTGGCAAAGCGCCCGGGCAGTTGTTTCAGGCTTACAAGACCCGGACCCTATCTAAATGAATGGGGAGAGAGCCACAACTTTACTTTAGATGGTCACCAGGGCGTAAAAACTGCATGTTCAGAATCGGCAGTCAGATCTGCTTAAAAGACAGTTTGTGGACATTTCCCCCAAATAAGGTTTAAGGCCAGGGATATACATGCTTTTAACAACATCCTTGGGTATGCACGAGTGCTGGCGAGTGCTGGTGCTGGAGTATTGGTGCGGCACCGGTAACACACCGGTAACACACATAGTACATAGGCAAGTATAGTATATAGGCAAGTATTCCAATTTAGTGCAACAACACAATTGGCTGATATGTTATAGTTTGACTGTGGTAAAGCGTGTGCTGTGCCGTGACGTTGCCAGCTCATCCCACCAGAGCACTTGAACAAATGTGAGTTTAAGTATAATAATTGAAAAACCTCACCTTTCTTTGTAATCCTGCGTATTAGCATGATATAATTCTCTTCCATGCTTGTTAAAAGTCCATGTGCAGCCGTGCAGTGTTCAAAATGTCGGAAATGTCAACTGTGCACAAGCATCAGTGCAACAACATGATTGGCTTTTATGTTCCCTGGTTTGGCTGTGATAAACCACATGATTGGCTTTTAGGGGGAAGTAGCAGGGTATGTGTGATACAACTGCAATCTCTGGCATTACAGACTTTTCCATTGAAAATGCTTCGAGTAATTTATCTTCTCTCTTCTTCTCTAACGTCTTTGTCTTAAGTGATCAACGACTGCTTCAGTCTGGAATCCTTTTTCCATGAGGGACGACTTACGTGGCACACACCTGGCGAGCTCTACACTCCACTGAGTGCACTCTTACACTTGTTAACTGTCCACACATGCCATGAAAAGACCAAGCGACAGTGTGTTCATCTGTCTGTAAATACTCACCTATACTGTCTGTATCTCTCAAGCCCAATCCCATTTGTTCCCACCAATGTAAATCTTAAAAAATGGATCATGATTGTATACTTCTATTTGAAGAATTTCCTGAAACAGTTGTGTTTGTAGTTTGGAGCTCAAATTTTTCTCAAACAGGAGCAAATGGTGTAATTTGGGGGACAATTTTCAGCTGGCGATTTGATGCATTGGTGAGCATTTGCAGAACCAGGATGGTGTATGTGTGATAGACTTAAAAATAAACTACAGTGCCCATGTGCATCATAAGGAAAGAACATGTCAGCCAGTGCAACGTGTGGCTCACTGATGTGTTTTTAATAGTTTTTGGATGATAATGGAGCTCTGTGTCACAGAGGAATATCAGGCTACTCACACGCAATACTTATCAGTAGGATAAATGTTTTGTTTGTTTTAGACTTAGATTGTCGTGTTTGTTAATTTTCATATTTTTCCTTGTAATATTTAAGTCCTTAATTATCAGTAAGCATTGTGTTTTCAGTATTCTTCATCCACAAGCAAAATTAATATGTTTAGCATCCAAGTTATTACCCGCTGCTTTGGCTGTTTTGTTGATGATTTGGCCGGATCTAACATATCGGCGGTGGGTCTTGGATGATGTCGCACATTCATTTGTTTTTCTCACTGTCCAATCATGACCCTATTAGGTGTAAAACAGGGCAATGTGTTGTAGACACACATTGTCTCGAGTGATCCAAAGCCTACTGGCTCTAACCTCAATGGCTCTCGACTTGTAGTGTTGTGAGATTCTGAGGGTTCATATTTTGACCTTCCTCATTTCTACTTCATGTCGGTCTACCTGACCTGATATTTTACCAGCACAGCAGCATGATGCCATTCTCCAGCCAGTTCCCATCAGATGTTGTCAAGCCACAGATACAATAATGAGAATGTATGTTCTGTGTTACAACGGTTGGAAATCGTTTTGTGTTTTTTTTTCTAGTGGTTTGACACGTCTTTGCTCTTCATCTGCCTTTGTTTATGTAAGCTGATATTTTTAGAGCACAGCCATAGTACAAAGAATGGTGAGGAATATTGACAGAAATGCCTTGAAAGGCAACAAACCTAATGTTTCACATGGACATGGGGGATGCTCCAGGTTTTTTACAACGCACTAGCCCCAAACCATCCTGATCCAGAAGCCTTTGGCTGAATCAAAATGTTCACCCTCTGGAGTTGTACGTACCTTGACGTGTTCGCTGTCATCACATCAAGTCTGCAAGTGTGTGAGACTGCAAGGTAAATATAAGCCACTCATAGACAGGCCTAAAGACTGCAATGATGAAAATGCATTTTGAAATAGTCTGATTCTGTAAAATTACATTGTTCATATTTCACTGTTTAGACACAGTGTTGGCGGTGCTCTAGTGAGTCCACTTCTGTCAACACGGGAAAAAAACATTCATCAGCTTGGCGTGACCGTCATTAAATGCATAATCTGTGTTTGTTCTGTAGATTAAATGCTGTTGAAATGAAATGTTATTATGTTATTAAGCTATGTCTCATAACCATTAAAGAACTGAAAAATGTATTTGACAGGTAATAATAAATCATGGTGGAATATTTCGACCTAGTTCATAAAAATGACGGACAACAAGAAGTACAATATAGGACAAAATACAATAAAATGTCATTTTCCTTTATGCTTTCTCATTCCAGTCCCACTCATCGAGAGAGCTGGGGAGCAACTCAATTGCATTTGAAAGTATTGCATTACAATATATACTATACATTGTTATATAGTTCAAGACATGATTAAATTATACAGAGCTACTTGATGAAGTACTAAGAAATACTTTTTTACTTTACACGTCTACAGCAAAAATGACTAAAAATCAAACTTCAGCCTTGAAACCATGAAATCAACCTTTCCAAACCTGCCCTCAGTCACTCTGATGCAATGATGCAGTCTGGAGGGACTCTCTAGTTTCCTGCCCATAGGTGGTGTCACATGACATGGCCAGCAGTAGACTTTGAGGATCCCTGACAGAAACCAAGGAATAGAAACTGACCTTGATGGCCACAAAGTATGACCTCATCTAATGAATGTAACAAAGTCTGCTGTTGGTTTCTATATGGGCAAGTTAAAGGGATGTATCAAGTCTAAAAAATCAACAGTGAAGACCGGCTTGTTTTGTTGTTGCTGTACAAGCAGACAAGAGTAAGACAGTCTATCGACTGTGTAAATTTGATTTGGTATGTACCAAATCAATACCAGCACCATCAAGTACGCTGTCATTTGCTGCATCTAATTGGCCTCCCATTAGTGTGATTATTTTTTATAAACGAGCTGTCTGTTTTTAGTTAAGGAGATGTGTCAAAATAAAATCAATCAAACCAACGCCAGTCATTTCTTTTAATGAGGCTTCTCCATCCTTTTTAGAAAAACATGTCAAATGGAAAGAAGCACACGCCGTCGTTAAACTCCGAGCTAACTTTGTTTTCGTGTGAAAAACAAACAGAGTGGAAAAGTTCCTCCACTGAGGTACTTTTTGCAGGGGCCCTGCCTAAATGCTCAAAGGATGTGCTCCCTGAGGAATATGTATGTACAAAGTGGAGGTAAATAAATAATAAAGAGATGAATGGAGGGCTAAGCAGACAGCTGATGAGGCTGATCATAGGAAGGGGGTGAGGCTGGTCCTCTCTGACGCTGTCAGCAGGGTGTGAGGGTTAGTGGTGATTAAAACTGCTTTCCTCCTTACCCGTCAGCAAACAGCAGCACGCACACACGCACACTGCTATCTCTGCAAACTGACTTACAAATAAACAGCTTAAGCCCCTGTGATGTGCAAAACAGATGATTTTTTTTTTTTCACTCATCTCAGATGGACCCATTTGGCTAGCTCTGCATTTCTCTGTGTGTTTATATGCTGAAGTTGACGGCTTCTCCAAAGGGTGTAACACGGTGATAGAAAAAATATTTTCCGTGAATTATCAGATAAAAGCTATGTGAAAAATAGCAGTCTCGAATGATAGCTGGAGGCGTGGTCAGCACGAACAAATACAAAGGCCGGTCTCTAATATGGGATGAGGGGAGGTTACCTTTGGCCAACGACAACCACGGCCCATGATGTAAATTCAGTGTCTACGTTGTTCATTTCCACCACACCAATTGCATCAGCACAAAAGCAGAGCCATGCTGTACTTAGTACTTTGAGCTCTGAGTTTCTATTTCAACAGAAATACCTGTTTCACTTACGCATTTTATTAATCCCAGCTTCATTCAAGGTAGTTTGACAATGATGAGTGAGAAAGCAAAAAGTGAACAGACTGGAGCTGACGGGGAATGAATACAGCATTTTTGACAAACCGAGAGCAGCAAACTGGTGAGTAAGATCTGACTGCTGTCTAAATGTGCATCATACTGAATTCATCCTGATAAAAGGTAAACAAGGAGGAAGCTTTGAGTGTGCACTAACTGGGAAACTGGGGAATTTAAGATTAGAAGCTTGTATCTAAAATAGGCAAAAAAAAGCACGGCTCAATCTTTCATTGTGGTAGATAAAGGGTTACAATTAGAGAAGACAAGCCACCGAACTTCAACTTGGCCATTTATAAACACATGTGGCTGTTTGTGCAACCTCACTGCCCCTCCGTATGATTCAAGTCACAAAATGTATGAGAGCTGATTCAGATGCCACACATTATTTCTTTTCTAGCGCTTTCCTGTTTTGATGCAGTGGCATGACATGTTTGAAAAAAACATCAAAATCTTTTTGATAAATTGCTAATAATGCAACACATCCTCATACAGTACCTAAACGGGTCTTAGCATTAGCGCTAAGCGGGTTAGCGTCTCCCAAAACAAAATGACCGTTGCAACATAATTGCAAAGCACGTACCAGACCTTCGGCGTACAGTCGCAGTTTGGTTGGGTTTAGGCAAGAAAACTACTTGGTACAGAGAAAATAGAGAGATCCTCAGAAAGCTATCATGACTGACTAGCACTAGCATGTAGAACCGTCTATTGACGTCTGGTTTCACACGACACGAGCAGCAGTCTCCTGTGAAAGTGAAAGTCCTGTGATCGTTTAACCCGACTGTCCATCCTCAACCCTCTCCCTGTACAGATTTTTCACTTCGTGTCACTTTCTCCTTTAGAATGAGCTCTAATAATTGCAGTAGGGCTTTGGTGTTTTAATGGCGGGAAACTTCAGTGGTGGAGTGAGCGTCATCGAAGCTCGGAAGGCCGCAAGGTGTATGGAGAATGTAAGAAAATGAAAGATCTTTGTTACAATAGAGGGCGTGTAATTTTCTATAAGAAAAACTGAGAGGGGTGAGATACCAGGGAGATATTCCATCAGTCTAAGGTTAGATCCCCAAAATTAACCATCTATGGTCATGACCATGGTGCCTGTACGTATATAATGCCTATGTATAATTTATAATGCAGCTTAAGTGGGCATGAATGTCAAATAGATGTCAGAGAGGAGAGGTCACTATACTGTACGTGCTCAAAAAATAGAGTTACAGGCTTAACTAGCTTAATCTACATCCTCTATTCTTGCTGCTCAGTAGCTGTAATACCTGCAAATATGTCATCGTGCCTGTCATGATATATACTGACAGGGAGAGTTAAAGCTATACAGTATATAGAGGATCTTTAGTCAAATCAGATAGCCGGAGGCGCCTTTAAATTGACCTTTCAGCATAATGAGAACACAATGAGATGCTTGAGTGTGTTTGAATGATATTGAAAAGCTCAGCATGTAAAAAGGCAGCGACAAAGCAGGTAATATTCTCTTCAGTGAGAGCAATTTCTGAAGAAATTTAATGAAACTGTGTTCGCAGTGCTTTATTAGAATATGAAAGATGAATTATCTCAACCAAAATAACAAAAACTTGGCGTACTTGATGAGAAAAAGGTAATGCTTCCAGATCACAGCATTACATTTGTTCCCCATAAAGCTATAAAGTAATTTGTAAACTGTGCAGCTGAACTAGCCTGTTGTTTATTCAATTACACAATCCCTAATCCCTAATGTGAACAGATGAAGTAGTACTCTGGGAGGAGGGCAAATACTTCGAGGGAAGACAACAGTTTGTAGAGAGTGGAAGGTGGAAACAAAGCTAAGACGGGCAGATAATGACAGAAGAAGTGGAAAGATATTGCAGAGCTGAGAGACAGATGTGTAGATAAAGGTTGGGAAACAGAGACAACAGAGGACAGATAGGAGAGACAGGTAGAGCGATGAGAAACAAAAAACAAAGATAAAGAGCTTTGATTAGGGTTTATTGCCCTCTTGCCCCCCCCCCCCCCTCCTCTTCCATCTCCTCTTATTCCACTTCCCTCAGTTGTTGCAGGAGATGAAGACTGGGAGATATTAATTGTCCCTTGTCACATGAGAGAAATGTGCCAAGACAAAACTGCAATAAATTCCTCCTGCCATGACATCAGTGTCATCAACAGCTCAGCACCTGCCACTTCTTCTGCACATCTTTAACACGTGTCATATGCAAACTGTAGCAGTCAGCAACGCTCATTTATTTCTTTTTAACCAGGTTAATACACCCAACATTAAATATGGGATATCTTAATGAGACATACTTGCTTCTCTTTTTTTCTGCTGTATTATTCAGTTAAATGTAATTATTAGAGGATTTGCGGAGGTGAAGTAATTCCACACAAATTTGTTTTGCTTTCTAGACATTTGTGAAACAATAATCAATGCTACACATATGTAAACTGTGCAAAACGAAACGACAGACAGGTCAGACCATCATGTTTACTATATATATATCTCTAAATGTTACAGTAACAGCTGAAAATGGTTTCTAGCCCGATATCACAGTGATTTGGTCTATCCACCATATTTTTAGCCCTTGTGATACCATGCACAAATTATTTAGAAGGCACAAATCTGTACAATTTCAATTTTGTTTTAAGAAATACATGTTTTATTCAGGATGTCATGAAGAAGTACTACACTACCCACAATCCTAAAGGGTGACTGAATAGTGGAGCTTGCTGGCACCATGAAAATGTTCACCACATGTACAAACGTCATGTAAGCTAGCGAGCCAGTGCTACCACACGTTACGTTTACCGCAGAGCAGCCATGATGTCCCTTTCTCACATGCTGCATTTTTTAGAGATGAGAAAAAGTGTCCAAAGGGGGTGGAAATCACTCCAATTCAGAGCACGCACGAGGCACTGCCTTTTTTCCATTCTCCAAATACATATTTGCTCTGAATCAAATGTTTTACGGTGATAATTCATCTCCCAGTCGGTTGGCTTGATTCCCGGCTTAAAAAACCCTTTAAATGAGGATTTTCTGAAACATCAGTGGAGTGAATGAATGTGAAATTCACATCCAGAACCGCAGCCGTTGAAAAAGTGGGCAGCCCGTGTGAAGCGCTATGGCTCTTTATTGAATGAAATGAAGTACAATCCTGAAAACAAAATGGCAGGAAGAAGTAGATTTAGGGCCTGGTACAGAGAAAATAGAGAGAAGCTCGGAGCGCTACCATGACTGACTAGCACTAACACGTTCCCAGCTCAATAGCATGTCAACAGTTTGCTAGACAAAGCAGTTAAGCAATTAGCCATTACAACAACAACAACAACAACAACAACAACAGCAAAAAAAGCCAGCAGTGCATATGTTATGGATAGTGCAGAAGACCTTAGTGTAGACTATATTGTAAAATTCATCAACTTGCCTTGTGTTTGCCACAATTAACCCGCCGTAGAACAGCAGGTAATGGGATCAGAAAAAGTAATTACGTATATCCAAACAGCAAGGCTGCTTAATTTATAAACATGCACATATGGTAGAGCCCCACCTTCAGGGAGATATACAGTATGTATGTTTTCATTTGGAAAGAATTTAGCACAAGCTCTAATGAAATATTCACCAATCGATCCCCCCGCGGCTGCACCAAGCTCGACATATGGTCATTGTTCTGCTCCCTCCCCACTCACACTGTAGTGCTTTCCTTTGAGCTTTAAATATACTCATACAGTCGGAGGAGACACGAGGGGACCCTGCGAATCTGCTGTCTTCGGTTGTGTATATTTGTCTGTGCTCAGTTAGCCATTTCTCATCAGCAAAAGTTCAAGTAACCCCTTGAGGCGCTCCCCATAGAGCTCCTGAAGATCCGTTTCGGAGGACAATGGACTGAACCTTTTTAGCTCTCTGCTGGTTCTTTGTCTGAGGTGAGATAGCCATCATCTTTCAGTTCATTCAGAAGGTTTCAAATGGTTGAAGGACTATAGATTGAATTGGTCTTATATATCCTTGAGCGTTTCCTTTTTTTCTTTTGGCACATTGAATTTAATTTTCTTCTCTTTGTTGATATGAAGAAACCCTGTGATATCCTTAGACCAGTTTGAAATGTAATAATCGGCGATCCCATCATCTCCAGGTGACTGACCTGCCAATAAATCCTACGTTATGACTCAGTTTAAACGCTCATTTTCCTGCCTGTTTATAGTCTAATAATCCATTAAGGCAACGCTCAGAACATGAAATATTAATCATTCTGTTTACAATGCTTATCCAACTACAGTATAATGATATACTGTACAACACATTATAGTCCCCACGGGTGCTCTTCAAACTCTCCCCTTCTTTTCCCCTTGACTCCAACACTCTGGCATTTATAGCACAATCCGCTTAACAGTACACCAGCTTTCACATTTCAAATGATCGCCACAAACATGACACCTATAAACACATTTTATGATGCCGTTACATACTCATAGCTATTGTGCATGTTTGAAGCAGACTGGCCAGGCTTCATGGAGACATATCCTGACGCTGGCCAAGAGAGGTTTTAGAAAGGAGGAAATATAAAATAATAATAAAAAAAAAAGGTCTCTGTGCAGTGCCATCCTATAACTCAGCAGCATGGTGATTAGCTGGCCATGTTCCTCTTTATCTAGATTGACAGGACACATCTGTGGAGGGGACTGGGTGGCTCTGAGCAAGAGCAGACCAGGTGTGAATATTTCAGCAGATACATGAGTACATGGAACATCTGGACAGTTGGCTTGAAGAGGTGAATAAATGAAGGACTGGTGGACACTGGTGTAAATGTGCCACTCAAATATATGAGGTTAAGGTTTTCTATAAGCCTCACATGTTTCCTGATTTCCCACCAATCCACTTCAAGTGGTTTCAACTTTTGCTGACGAGATTGCAAACTCTTATTCCGCTCACAGTTGCAGTGCATACAGACTTTTGTACTTTTCACAATAAAAGCTCTGGACGGTATATCGATTTTATATGTCTATATATTTTTTTCGAAATTAGGCTTACAAAGTGTATAATGCATCATGTTTATTCTCATTATTTCTGTTTCACAGTTGCAAAGCTATCTATATTTCTATTTAATTTTTGTATTTATTTATTAAGTATTTTGTTTTTCTAGGCAACCTTTTGTTGCATTAATTATTTGAGAAGAAGAAGTGCACAGACTTTAGTAATCCCATTTGGGAAATTCAATTTATCTTTTTTATTAAACCACATTATGTGCAGTGAAAGTCTTATATAGTTGTGCTTCGAATACAGGTTATCATTATTTCTTTGCCTCATAATTGCTAAAATTGCTACCTTTAATAACATTTTCAATTGAATTCTGTACAAGTGGACGTGTTTTGTAGGGGAAGTGGTTTGTAAAGTCTGAGAGGCTGCAGCTGGACCCTTCTCCTAAAGACCCGGTGGGAAAGGGTGCAATCAGCACTCACTCACACAGTGAATGAGTAGTTACAGGTATTTCTAAGCTCAGCTCCAATCACATGTGATGGAAACATGACACACAGGTGAACATACTAATTCTCTGTCCCTTTTTCCTGCACGATGCTGTGACATTGAAGTTCTGCAGGTACAAATTGTTTTCCATTGCCTCCGTTTCAAGCAGCGCTCAAACATCGCTCAGTCGGCAAAGAGTTTGAAAGAGAGATTAAAGTAGATGATAGAAGATAAGTAACCATCATAAAATTGGCCGAGGCCTACATGATGCTTTCCACTGTTCCTTTTTTACCGGCGTGTTAAACGTGACACACTAATTCTGGTGTAAAAATTGTACGAGAGAAACTAGTAAATCTTCAGTAATGTCTGCTAAACACAGTTGTCATTGTCAACGTGCGTGGTTTCATAGTAAAGGCCTATAACTGCCTTTACATTACTTCCTGTAAGCATACACAGGAAGTCGCAAAGTATCAGTGTAAGCTTTATGCACGTTAGCTTACTGCTGTGAACGAGTGGAACAGAAACCTGCATTTAATATAAATCGGTGATCTTTGTTTGATACCCATCCACTTAATCTACACTTATTTCATCTCAACAATCATGCATTGCTAGTTTACGAAGCATAAAATTAAATTATATAGCCTAGCATGGCCCTTCTATCATCTGCACTGTAAATCTGTAAATTTACTTACTTAAAATCCCCAGTTGTGTGAAGGATACTTGACGCCACTTACGCGACATGCCGTATAGTATGGATAATGAATGATTTCTTATTCTGTACATCACAGCTGGTGTTCGTTTACATTTGTGTTTGTATGCCTATGATTTTGTGATGAGTGGCTGCTTATTCATTCACTCAGTGCATGAAAATTGTTATTGTGTTCCCCGTCATTGCCTCCAGCTGCTCCAGAACAACACAAACAAAACGCTGTGTGGCCCTTCATACTCGTCCGCCTCCCTCCCTTCCTGCCTCCCTCTTCAGACACAAACATCGGTCCCTTCTGGGCAATAGATGCTGCGCTCATTCATTAACAGAGATATCAAGGCGAAAACAAGCATGACCCCAAGGAATCAGGGAAAAGAGAGAGTAAGAGAGGATGAGGTGTTTAGCTGTGGTATCCTCCTCCACCTCTTTTCTCGAGTGGTTCTAATTACCTAGTGTCTGATGTCTCTCTCATCTCGCTGTCTGTTCACAGCTACAGTGGGCTGAAGAAGTTATCTTTGTGCTGGGCTGACCATGATGCTGTGATGAAGTCTCTGCTGGCACAGTAATGCTCATTAAAGACGACACCGGAGGGACAAGCCCTCAATCCTCATCTTCTGCCCTACATTTCCCTTCTCAATTTCCCACGACCCGTCAAGGAGTGGCCTGCAGAAATTCCACAAATTCCCTCCAGCAGCACCTGTCTTTGCGCCACATCCCCGAAGCCTGTGCTTTTACAGGGAGCGTGAGACACCAACTGACAGTGCATCACTTCCAGCTGGGGTGTTAACATGTGCTGCAGGTATTCCTATTACCCCCCTCGCCATGTAAGTTTAAGCTCTTTTAGGTCTTTGGTCATTCTGCGGATTTTGATGTCCTCTACATTGACATTTCAATTTTAAAGAATGAAAATGGTTCAAACAGTTCTTAGACCAAAGTTTTCGGATTTTGTTAGTTCTTTGGACTATTGATGTTGGCATTTTTGAAGTGTGGAAGGGAAGCACTAGGAGACAGACACAAAGGCAGGCTGGAGAGCATGATTGGATAATGACCCATGGACACAGCTTTTAGCAGAACTCATCAAAAGCACTGCTCACAAGGCCAGCCACCATTGTGGCAAAACATATTTTCTTCCAATATAGATTTTTCAGATATAGTGGCCTGATTCGGTCCATCCAGAGATATTCCTCAAGATAATTTGCCAAAATCCTTTCTGTTTATTTGACTTCATTCAACAGCTTATGTGCCCTGACCTGTCTCATCCAATTAGCCTAATTGGAAGAATAATCCCCCATCTGTCAAACACAGCACTTTTTCACCTGTGGGGTCACATTGATGTTAACCCTCACCTTGGCGTAACGACACAAGAATCCACCCGGCTGAATATAAATGTAAAAAAGTTCGATGCGGCACATGCCTGCCTTTAATGTGTAATAGCACTACAGAGAAGTTTGTGTCACATGGTGCGTCTCTGGGGAGAGAAAACATACCCTCTTGCCTTCTGAACCGTTTGGATGACACTGCATTGAATTCTTCTTCCTGTGTTGTATTTTCTAATACATGGGCAGCCAATAACGTGGGTGTGCCTGGCCATGAATTATAGATCTGTTGTTGGCAAAGGGTGTGTGGATATGAACTGTGCATGCCGGGGCCAGATAAGGCCAGATTTATACCTTTAGCTGCCAGGCACAGACTCGGGGAGCCAGCTCACAAATTAAATGGAAATTGAGTTTGAGGGAGCTAATAAAACAGCAGTAGCACCCTCATACAACACCATGTCCTCTTAGCATACAATGCATGCATGATGGGAAACATGGTAAAGGAGTGCGGCGGCTCTTAATCACCAATGTGACTCTTTAGTTTGCTCTTAGTTAATTCATCTATGTACGCTGCAGCTGCATGTGGTCAGACGCAGTAGGGAAAACATTTTGTTTCACGGTTAGGAGGACAAATCCTCCTGCCTGGACATTACTGCGGATTTGGCTGCAGATATTTAAAACCATTTCAAGTGATCCATTTGTGCCCATTATAGAAAAGGGCACCATATATTAAAAGTTTTCTTCAAATCATACATAACTGTGAAAGGACATGGTTTCTCTTACTGCTCTCACTAATGTTGCTGCCACATTTTCTATAGTTTGATATATCCAAGCAAAATCCCCAAACCATCCATCTTTTAAATGTATTATTAGAGTCTAGGAGATACAAAGTCGTTGACAGGTTCTCAGTGTGCAGCCGGAGACTGAAGGGATTTGTTATTTTGCCGAGCTGGTCAGACATCAAAGGACGATACAAGCTAAGGCTTTATCAGTGATCACACTCTGTCTCCTTTTGTGTCAGACGGAGCTCATCAGGCTTTCTTCTTACTGCTTGCTCTCCATTTCATATGTGACAAGCGTTTTTTGTAAAACCGACTAATGTCAGTACCTGCACATCATGACGCCGAAAAAGAGTGAGATTCTGCTCAATGGTCGACATGTAATCTAACATTGTACGTTTTTCATTGAATCGGAGTCTGCGTCCCACATAGCAAAAGTTTAATGCAGAATTCTTACATATTATATCTGTAAAGGAAATAATTAAAATTGGCACAACACATTTTATGAAGTATGAAAGGGGTTTCATGTCCTAATAATACATCTGCATGTTCAAATGAGATGCCATACATGTTCTATAAATTGTGACACATATCAAAGGGCCAACTTTCATATTTTTAATGAGAAAACATTCTGATATTGTTATGTAAGGAAGTCACAGTAATAGTTAACCTCCCCTCTCTCTGCCTGGAAGTGTTCTGATAGCTCCAGGATTATTCTTTCTGGATGGATCCTTGCTCCACATAAACCCAACCCAGCCTTCCGTTTCCTGGACAGAGATCTGAGGGAAGTACAGGGTGCCTCTGGAGGTCTCGGCTTGGACATTTTTGTTGTTGTTGTTAATTAATTACCTCCCTGAAGTCTGACTGGGCATCCCATGCTGAAATACCACCCAATGCTGTGTGTTCTCATTTTTTTTTTTTTGCTTCACTCAGCTCTCTCTTTGCCCTCCTTTCCATGCCTGTGCATTCAAGGAGCATATCTAGCCTGGAGATGAGCTTCAGGGGACTGGGCAACACCCGTTTGGGAGTGTCATGGATAATATATTGTACCGTATCGGATTAATATACATACTTTTCGTTTTTTTCCTTTTGAAATTCAGCTTGGTGCTTTAATAATGAGGCGAATATCAATCACAGTCTCGCTTAAATGTCGTAAGATAGAAAAAAAATATTCAATTTAGAAGCACTAAAAACTTGAAGAGAGGTAAAAGGTCTCGTGGGGGCCGGCTAAAGTAGGAAGGTTCCTATTGATTATTTATGAATGAGAACCCAAGTGTAACCTCAGCGGACCGGAGATATGAATTCAGCTGATTTAAAAGATATTATTCAGGCATCAAAATCACTGAAAATCATCACTGATCTGGACCTTTTTACAGCATTTGACAGCTCCGATGTTAATATCTGTGTTCTACACATGAAAACATCACAGCTCCAAACAACCACCATGTTTTGACAAGGTGATGGTTAATCTTATAATCACACATGATTACTTTTGCTAAAATTACTATATTGAAGTACAACAGGCATGGGTGTTTTTATGTTTTCCATTCTCGCAAGCAACATGTTTCTTTGGCTGCAGTCCATTAATTTCTCTGGTTGGCTCTGATGGGCGAACATCAAGCCAATTAAAGGCTTGATGTTCACTTTCAACTTCAGCAAACACGGACACCCATGTTTAAACTTCATGTACTGTAGGTGAATCTGAAACTTGTATGTTTTGTACTGTTTTTCCACTTAATTTAACTTACAGTATATTGCACTGAATGATATGATACATTTGGATAAGATCCACTAAATCACACATCACAATTATCACTGTTTAAACCTGTGCATTTAAAGTTAAAGTTGCATGATCGTGTATTGATATCCATTCGTTTAGATTTACTGTGTTCACATCCAGAGGATATCTAAATCTGAAGGAAAGATCGATCCGTCGCCTGCTCTGTTAATTAATTCCTTTCGTTCAATGAATTACTTTGCTTGTAGCAGTGAGTATTAACATGACATCAACCCTTGCTGTGACCAAGGTTGTGAATGAATTTAATCAGTGTGTCTGGAATAGCAAATGGTTACAGTTGAGTGCACCAGGTGGGTGTCGGAAGAATGGCTTCCAGGCCTTAACATTCGGTCGTAATGACGGTATACTGTGGGCCATCATGCTGTGCATTTTTGTTATTCATCACAATCTCTGATACAGGTAGAAGATCTGCTGCATGACCGGCCATAACGGGATGAAGAAACACTTACAGACAGTAATGTGCATCAGGCCAATGAGCCATTCATGGACCTGGCGCCATCTCATTAGTCTTCCAATGACACCGGCAGAAGCATGCCTAACGTCCCATTGTCTGTAGCAGGAGGGGAGACAGCTCAGGTTAAAGTTAAAGAGAAAATCCATAGCAAACTCATCTAGTTTTCCCTTTTTTCTCCCTCTCCCTGCCTTTCCCTCCACTTCGTCTCCATCTCACTTGCTGAATTCCTGTGGGATGCAATTTTTTAAAAAGCTGCCTTTAAGCGCTCATTTCTGGTGACTTTTGAAAGCAGGGCTCTGATTTTTTTGGCCATTACCATGATAGTACCTTAAAGTTCAGATTCAGACTATGAGCCTTAAATGAGGTCCCTAATGGTCATGATTTTAAGTGAGAAATGAGTCCTCTGAATAGCAATAGATATACTCACCAAGTCCCTTATCCTAATTCTGCCCGGTCCACTTCAAAACATCCCCTTCTTTCCAACACAAAGTATAAGTGTCCCTAAAGGGCAGCAGTATAATAGTACTCACAGAAGAGGAGGCTATAATCTTAAGGTCTATGTAGGAAAAGTATATGGTAGCATTGTACAGTAACACTTTAAAATAGGCCTGTCATTTATAGCATAATTCTTCCCAATTTACAGTGTCAGTTTCCATAATAATAGTGTAAGAGTACAGTTATTCATATATTAAGGGGTACAGTATGGCTACTGAACAACAATCCAGAATTGGAAAGGATTGGTTATGTTTTCTGGAGCCCCCTCTCGACTAATGGCAGCTGTGTGGATTCACACAGGATCTGATGTTGCTGGTGTTATCGTTGGTGTTCTTCCTAGATGAACTACCTCTGCCAAGGAGGTGGTATTTTCACCTGTGTCTATTTGTTGGTTGGTTGGTTTGTCAGCAGGATAACACAAAAACTACTGAACAGATTTCCAAGAAACTCAGATGGTGGATGCGTCATGGCCCGCATTATTCTCAGAGAATAATGAAAGGAATGGAAAAAAAGAGGTGCATTTAGGTGGCTGGTATCTATGAGTGAGTACAAAAGTAGACCGTTGAGCCTTGGTGGAGGTATGTGCTCTACTGCGTGCCATTCTAGTTCAAATATTTATTTGATATTTCATTTATGGCAAATTTTTCTATTTTCTGTTTATAATTCTTAATATTTACAGACCTTTGTTTCCGCTTTTTGTAATTATGTTTATTGTTATGCACCAATTAAAAAAGGACACTTACCTGCGAGGTAATAAACCTGAATCTGGTTCATGTTCTTTGTTCGAAAATAAACAATAAAATTCCCACTGTCATTGTCAGACAGGCGTACACACTGAATATGTTTGTTATTGAATTTGACAACTGAGTCTGAGCTGTATTATTTTTTCTACTTCTCCAGATTGTGCTTCACAAACTGTGTCACACAATGTCTGTAATCAGTGACCTTGTGTTTGTAAGACTCTGATTTTATTTTTTCTTGTGCCACTCCAATGCAGGTGCATCACAATCAAAAATGATATGTGGCCTCTGGAAGAAGCCTGCACTTACACCTACTTAAATTACTGCTATTAAGTAGGTGTAAGTGCAGTAATAAGTCTAACCTGTGGTCACAACCCACAAACTGCTACTACTGACCTTTCAGTCTGTTGTCTATGGCACTCATAGCGTTTGTTGTGTCAATTTCCAAGCAGAAGGCATGCTGTGAACTCCCTCCCACCAAAACTATTTGAGGGTTCAGTCAGACTACAGGCACTTCAACGATGGTACGCTGGGGAATAAGGGCATTACATTTATTCATAATTCAGAAATATATTACATATTAAATGACCTTTTTGCGAGGTTCAAAGGCAGGGCAGCCTGAGAGTGATTTAAAGGCAGGGTTGTGATTGGCTGCAGTGGGCAATGATGCACCTGGTCAGTGGTTGACATGGGGTCATCCGTGGATACAAGGTGAGTGGGAGGGTCAGCATAATGACGAATGAACCTTGACATTGCTATTAGGTACAAATCCGGTCCTTTTCTCTTCCTGCAGCCACGGCTCTGTTGGATAATGTGCTGCAGCATTATGTTAACTGTAGTGTCAGTGAGGAAGGCGAGGGTGTGGGAGGAAAATGGATGTGGGTCATTTAAGCTTTCATGAGACAGAATCTGAGTGAGTTGTTGCTAGCTGTGCGAGCTTTAACCAGAATTTTTCAGCCATTAGATAATGATTTTGATAAAAGCCATTCCGTGGGAGGATGATAACAGCACAAAGGCAATTAATTTGAACCTAGCATTCAATTTTGTCTGTGCTCAAAGGCGATGTGAAACATCGAGTGAAATAATTTCACTGATAATGATGTGAACGTCCTCACCTTTTTCTGACATGTTTCTGTCCCACTTTCTTTTAGCCCTCAGTCAGAAGAGTTGACAAACTGAACAAAAGCTTTTTTTTAATATATTTAACTTTGTGTCCAAGTCTGCAGTGATCCATATTCTAACATTTGCATGAGCCCTGATACGGAGCACAAATGAAGCCATCTGGTTGTGCAGTCTTTACTTGCATCCAAGAAATCCCCTGTATGATTTGTGTGGCACCCAAAGGACCCCGAGGCTTCAGTTAATTTCTGATTTTGTTCCCTTTGTTGTTGTTTGTCGCTTTGCTGTTTCTGTAGCCACTGATGTTCATACTGGCGGGTTGTGGTTGAAGTTAAAAAAGCCAGAAAAAAAAAAATACTGTGACAACCGCCGTATACAGTAGGTTGTTAGAGCAAGGCTGTGTGGTGGCCTTCTACTGTACATGTAGATAGTTGTGTGCTATATTACTCCTCAAATTAATTAAAATTCTCTTTGCAGAAAAGACTTCAGAGCACCTTTAAATTACCACCCTGAAACTAAAAGCATTTTTCCATGACTGCAAAATCCATGAAATTGAAACAGACCTCTCAACCAAGGTTGTCTTTTTTTTACCATATGTTATACAACATATCTAAAGAAGTCAGGCTTTATAAAATATTTGACAAATTTGTATGTGGGTGGTAAAGCAGATATGATCAACTGAAAGGATCATAATTCCAACCTGAAACAGTTTCTACCAGCAGCCCACAAGCCACTGAGTCATCCCATGTGGGAAGGACAAACAACAAATAGTGGGGCACATCAGAAGAGGTAAGCAACGGCTTCTTACAGCGTTAACTACTGAACAGTATTCTGGACATGTCCGCCTCAACTATCAGTGTTATCATGCTGGACCACGTGTATAAATATACACATTAAATGCACAAAATGCCAGTAGAAAAAAAAAACAAGAAAGGGGATTTTAATTGGATAGACTCAACTACGTGTTTCGTGTTGATAATGGTGCATTAGTCTGGTGCTGATCATCCTCATGTGTCCAGAGTTGTCAACTGTAGATACACAACGATAAAGCTCACTGTTGTGTGTGAGTGTGTGCCAGAAGGCAATTGTATCTTTATTTAATAAAGTGTGATTGGTAGAGATTGATAACAGGGGGACATAGCTGGGCAATTAATATCCTGATTGAGTGGCTATGGAGAGGGGTATCAGAGTGCTGTTATTGCTGCAGCCTCCAGCTGGCTCCAGAGTTTAAGGGAAATAAATGACTTCAGTGATTAACATCACATTGCTATTACTTTCTCAGCGAAGAGAATGAATTGTCAGACTTTGCACTTAGTGGCACAGGGAATATCCAAATTGTTCTAGTGCCACAGATCAGTGCAGGTTGAAACCTCCACTACTTACTCTATCTGATGTTTAAAAAAAGAGGAAAAAGCAGATAATACTGGAGCTGCAGTTGATCCATCATACAGTACACTGTATTTGAATTGTACTGAGGCTGCAGTTGTACTGTTACTCTCCTGTGGTAGTTCTTGGTGGAACCTACCAAAAACTACTTGTAACATGCTAGGAGGGACTTTCTTTCCTCTTCACATGTACTCTCAGATTTCATCATATTTAGTTTTTATATTAATAACTAATTAAGAATCCTTCATCATGCTCTAATCAATAAGACAAGTTGAGAGCAACCGCTATCCACTGCCAAAATTATGTCGATTTTTTAGCTCTCCTCTGTGACAGATAACAGCCAAGCGCTGTTGTAATGCATATTTCACTGAATGCTTACATTATGTATGAAGCTTTGATCACATCAGCGTACTATTTTGCTTGCTAATTCTATTATTATATTAAAAGTATAAACACACGGTGTATGGTGGGTGCATGGAAGTGGCTGGAATCAACAAACTCTGGCACTCTCAGAGAAAAACGCTCACGAAGGCTTCGTGCTGAAACGTGTTTAATGCCTACAATGTGACAAGGACTTTTTCTCACTGTCAGAGTGCCAGAGTTGAGTTCTTTGTTAATGTTTTGCTTCACTCTCTCTCTATTATGTTAGATATTTATTTAAAGACCAGGGGTGGAAGTAAATAATTACATCGACTCAAATTACTGTAAGGAAGTCATTTTTTTTGCGTACTAGCCTATAATTTTACTCATACTTAATTATTCATTACACCATGTAATCTACTTAGTTACTTTTAAAATCATATTTGAGGACTGAGTATAATGAATTAATATCTATAATAAAACCTTCCATCTGCATTTTTGTAGCCAATGAGGCTATCCAATCACAAGCAGGCCAATGAAAACCCTGACATATGGGCTAAAAACACAAAACTCTGCAGCAGGCTCAGGTTCTGGGAGGTGAGCGTGACCACTGAGCAGAACAAGAGCAGAGGTTGGGAGTAACTTACACTGAAGAGTTGGTAAAACAGAAACCCCTTTGATTGAATGCCTGCTGTTGATGATACATTAAACATCAACAGTTAAAAAGAAACTAATACCCTAAGTAGCATTTGAGGAGAATACTTTGTACTTAATACCAGTAATTTTACTTGTAATTGAGTAATATTTCAGTGGTTCGGCTGTACTTATATTTGTATACAGATTCCAGTACTCTTTCAATTACTGGCAAAAACACTCCTGCAGTCGTAGAATAACCAAATCTTACAAACACAGGTGGAACGACCCGTTAATTTGACAACTTTTGGTCACGCTTCACTGTGCCACCAGCACATCAACCATTCAGGAGCGCTGATTTATTTTTAACCGCCGCTGTAAAAGAAAAAGAGGAGAAGTCATCCAGACCGACATGCAACCTAAGTTCAAACGGAGGTTTCCTTGACAACATTTAGGTGTGCTTTTAGCAGCTATTTACCACAAGGACAAAAAAATGTCAGTTTTTGAAATAGAAAATGTCAGACACCAGGTTCAGCTGCAGCTGACATTCATGGAGAATACTTAATCTCTGTGACGTGGACTAGAACACTTCAAATACACTGAATCAAGCACATATCGTCAATGTCAAATCATTTGCCCCCTGATTTGTCAGCTTTGTTCCACATTCATTTTTTCAGGTTTGATTTCTAACTGTCACGGTTTTTAATGCAAGCAAGGGCATACTTGGCATCCTTGTGCACAGTTTGCTTTTGAAATACCAGGTGGGACTCTTTTGCGATTCGTTTCCTTATTACATTTTCATTTCAAAATCATTATTTAGTTGCAGCCAATTTTCTCTCTTTTGTGCACCATCAAGATATCATGCGCAGTTTTGCATCTTCTTCCTTAATATTATCCTGTATGAGCTGTCTTGCAAACCCTTTTAATAACAGCACACGCCCACCTGCGAATAACATACCTTTCATCCATGCATTCTGAAGGACGCTGAGTTCTGAATGGTGTACTGCTCTATGTGAGGTCCACGTTATTGACTTCAGTGTCTATAAAAACACACAAAGAACCGTGTGATACAGGTCAGAGACTTTCCTCACACAATGTCAGTAATCATGCACACAAACACGCCCACCCACCAGCATGCTTCCATTAACCCGTCTACCCTCAGCTTTTGACAGGGCAAATGATGGCAACGGGTGACAGAGAGACAGACAGAGAGGAAGAGGGAGAGAGAGCAGGAAGAACAAGACAAGGACCCGACTCTGATACCTTGCAGCACGGAGCGTTATGAGCACAGAAATTAAGGTCAACCAATGTTTGTGTGGTTGCAATAGATTAAAGTCACAGCTTCTCATAACTCACTCCTGTCAGACTCGCATTGGGTGGCAGTTTTGAGGAAGGATAGACGGGGCGATTGAGCCCCCATGAAGTCACAATGTGAGGCACCGTGTTGAGACAGCTCTGCGTCTGAAGACTTGTTTGTTTCCTGCTCACTACGATTTCGAATTATGTCACTAAATAACAACAACGTGTGTTTAAATGATTAAATAGTGCAGAAAGGGAGATAGCTATTGAAGTATGGATGTTCCACACACTAAGTGCAGTTGGATGGTGGGTGGGCGGTGCTTCACATGACACACCAGCTTCCCGTGACTATAATTCTCTTAACACTCACAGGTTCTCTGGTAACATGATGTAGTGTCATACATCTTGACTGGCTTCATCCATAGTGTTTGATAGATGACCCTCTCTCAGGTACACTGTACCGATGACACCAGTTATTTCAATGTCCTCTTCCCTGTGGACACTATTAATTATCAGTCCTGTGCGCGCATGCACGCAAACACACACACACACACACACACACACACACACACACACACACACACACACACACACACACACACACACACATTTTTTCTATATGTAAGAAGGAACTGTTGTGACTACATTTTTAATTCCTAAACCCATCCAAAGGCAAAAATGATAAGGAGGCACCGACAAAACACAGCCTGACATGTTAAAAGTGAACATGACTCCCACTCAGCATGCTAGAATTAAATAATGTGTACTATTGCATAATACAGAATATTGATTAAGTTTGAGTAAAACTGCACAGTGTATACATGTACAGCACATATTGGCAAGAATCTCTGAGTATATTTTCTGCGACATATTCCACAATCTATTGCTGCTGCATACTTCTGCTTCCCTCCTTCACGAGAAGTACTTGTGATGGAAAGAGAGCAATTTCAGGGTATTATGATTGTAAGTGGACAATGTTTTTGTTCCGTCAACTATTATTATGTTTTTGTGCGTATGTGTGTGTGTGTGTGTGTGTGCGTTTCAAAACCTGTTTGTGGAAAATGCTTTTCTGGGAAAACAAGCTTTCTGTACTTTTTCACCCGCTTGTTTACTACAGGATTAAAGATGAGGTAATGTAAGCTTGTTCCTCCTCGATCAGTTACTTCTAAGTCAGTCTCTCAACGCTTAAAGATTTGTATACCCTCCAGTATATGTACAGTATGTGTCAGTGATGCTGTAGGTTTGTAGTGTGTAACAGTATCATAGTTAGAGAAACAGAGAAAGGCTTTTGATGTGAAGCTTCTTCATTAATCATACGCCCATATGAAGATAAGAGATAGAACAAGAACCCCTGGAGTCAAAAACGCTGGTGATGGTGGAGTAAAACCAGCAGGTGGTTGATGGAAACTCTCGGTTGAATCTCCTGGAACATCCTGGGGGTAATAGTGGTGATGGGGAGATGGTGGGCACTAAAGACAGACTTTTAATTTCAGTAATTTAAAAAAAAAACAGTTTCCAAAGACTGCCCACCAAAAAGAATATTTCAATGTTTGAATATAGAGACTGACAGTGTTGGAAAGAGAAAGCAAAGAGGAAGATGAACAGGAAGTAATAATAAAAATTTACCCACTGAGGAATACAAGGAACATGTGACATGAGAGAAAAGACCTTCCTTATGGAAATTTCACCAATGCTTCACAGGAGAGTTTCTTACCTGCAGCCTGTTGCCTGCAGCTCCTCGTCTAACAGCTCACTGTAGCTGCTCCTTCTTGGTCCATTACTCCCTTGTAAAAATTTTAAATGATCTGCTGATGAAAAATCAACAAAATAACCGTTTGTAACAATCTTTTGTAGGGGAATTTTCGATGAACGAATGCAATCAGTGCTAACAGCATTGACAAACATATTGTGTTTCCTGTGGCTGTTTTATAATTAAAGCCACACCGTTGTGAATGCTTTTAAAGTAGCAGCAGGATGTTTTTTTGCATTCCCAGTGCTTAATGCTGAAGTCCAGAGAATGAACACATTTTACATATTTTATTTGTCATTATTCATAACTTGTCAGGATTACGCAGACTCCAATAAAACTAGTCAGAATAATTGTTTTTAAAGTATATTACGCTTCCTTTTCCATGGATTGCTCATAAAAACATAACTACCTTTTCCAAACGATGAGGCAGATGCTGCGTGTGCCTCTGTCTGCCCCGAGGACAGCATTTTGTAGATTTGCGCACGTGGTTCTTACACTGTGTGAATGATCATCATTGAGGCTCAGACCGAACCTGCCTCAGTTCTACCATCTATGGCTGTTCCGTGTCATGCGACGTGGCATCCATTCCACCTCGCTGTGGACTGATAGCAGTCCACCCACAAATGAGTGTGTAAGCAAGTGTCGGATTTGTTATAATGGGTTTATTTTACAAAGTCTCCGATAAAGCACTGCAGTTCAAGGCTGGATTGCAAAGCTTCTGAAAGGGATGGCACCAGAGCCTAACTTGGAACAAAACACAGTTATCATCATATACTGTATATATATATCATCTGATGGAAAAGTTAACTACTACCAAGTCCAGTATGTCAGGTTCTTAGTTCAGCAGGGAAAGCCCCACTTCAGCAGGCATTTCACCTGCTCAGGCTCTTTTTAGTCTAGTAAATATAGACTATATTTTTTGTCTATCTATAATAATAATAATAATAATAAACTTTATTTATATAGCGCTTTTTAAAAACAGAGTTTTACAAAGTGCTTTGACAAAGACAATGCAAAATTGTAGAGGACAACAGAACAGATTTGAGAGTAGTAGTAGAAGAACATAAGTAAGAATAAGAAAAAGAATAAAAGAAATGGGTTAAATCAGTAAAACAAGAACAACAATATGGTCAACTCAGACAGTAGGAGCAAAGTAAAAGGAAGACATCACATAAAAGCAAGTCTATAAAAATGGGTTTTAAGAAGAGATTTAAAAGAGGTTACTGATCCTGCAAGCCTTATCTCCTCAGGAAGGGCGTTCCAAAGCCGAGGGGCCCTGATGGCGAAGGCACGATCACCTTTGGTTTTTAACCTCGACTTTGGGATGGTTAGAAGGGCCCCGCCTGAGGATCTAAGGCTGCGTGCTGGCTCATAAGGAGTTAAAATGTCTGTTATGTAACTCGGGGCCAGCCCCACAAGTGCTTTAAAAGTGATCAGTAAAATCTTAAAATCAATTCTAAAACGGACAGGGAGCCAATGAAGGGAAGCTAGGACTGGGGTAATGTGGTGTCGTCTGTTAAAACCGGTTAGAAGCCTAGCTGCTGAGTTTTGTACTAATTGGAGGCGAGAGAGTGATTTATGGTTGATACCGGAGAGAAGGGAATTACAGTAATCTAATCTGGAAAAGATGAAGGCATGAATGATTTTTTCCAGATCCGGGCGTGAGAGCATATGTTTGATTTTGGAAATTGATCTTAATTGGTGAAAACAAGACTGGACCAGTTTGCGTACATGTGGGATGAAAGTGAGCTCTGAATCAAATTGGACACCAAGATTTCGTGCAGTGGGTTTTATGTTGGCGGACAGTGGACCAAGGGCTTGCTGAAGAGGGCTGGTATGGTTTGGGGGGCCGAACAGTATGATTTCAGTTTTTGAGCTATTTAGTTGTAAGAAATTTAGAGCCATCCAATGTTTGATATCTGTAAGACAGTCTAAGACAGCAGCTAGGCTTCCAGGGTCACTGGGCCTCAGCGGGAAGTATATTTGTGTGTCATCAGCATAGCAGTGGAATGAAACATTATGGTTTTCAATGATCTGGCCGAGTGGGAGCATATAAATAGAAAATAAAATCGGACCTAAGATAGAACCTTGCGGTACACCACAGGTAATGGGTGTTGTAGTTGAAGAATAATTACCTGTGGTGACCGAGAAGGATCTATCTAAAAGGTAAGAATAAAACCAACTAAAAGCAGTACCCTTAATGCCGACCCAGGTTTTCAGGCGGTCTAGTAAAATGGCATGATCGACTGTGTCAAAGGCTGCACTTAAATCTAAAAGGATTAAAATAGCGCTCTCTCCCCTGTCGGCTGCTAAAAGAAGGTCATTTGTGACTTTGAGGAGGGCAGTTTCTGTGCTGTGTAGAGATCTAAAACCTGACTGGAACTTCTCGAAGATGTTATTATCTTCTTATCTATCTATGAGTAAGATGAACTTGAATGTTGACATAAGCCATATGGTGGGTGCCAACTCAGGATAAGATTTCACAGTATGTTGTTGAAGACCTCTGTGTTGTTGTTGGGTTGCATTACAAGCAGGCTACAGGTGTTCTTTTGTTCACTCGGTCCATGGTGATTTATATAACGTGTTTTAATTTTGGGTGTGTGACTTTCTGCATATTCAGCTTTTTCATTGTCGCCTCTATATTTTTGAGGAGGCAAGTGTGTCTAAAGTGCCCAAGCTAAATCCTCTGTTTAATAGCTGCGGCTGCTTTTCACTTCCCTTAATCTTGGGAGTAAATATTGACTTGAAATCAAAGCTGGCAGGAAGCTGTTGCTTCCCTGATTCATTTGGCTGTTAAAACTGTTTTATCCCCCAGGCCAGAGGAGGAGGAATATACGTATATGGCAGACAGCCAGCTATGGTGGAATAGATTTGGGCATATAGTACACTCCGCCTACTACAGCCTGAAATTAATGGTATGTGGCTACTTTAGTCCAAGTCAAGCTTGTGTCTGCAATTAATCAATAATGATAGGAAAACATTCAGAGTAATTCAATGTTTTTGTATGAATTCTATTTCCCTGAGGTGTCATGAAGCTTTAACAGGCTGTTGCATAGGTTGTACATCAACATCAGGGCCAGGCTACTAAATTTAGTGCATTTGAAGGTCATTATAATGGACACCAAGGTAGCAAACATGTGGACAGGGGGGAGTAAAGGGTTAATAGGACACATATCCCAAGGTTTGAGGGAGAAAGTTAAATGTCAAACAGAGTGTTGCATCTTTTTGATGGGACATGTCAAGCCAGGACTGTTTGAGTTATGAGCTATTAAAAATATGTAGATGTGACAGGGCTCCTCAGGAGGAAGGCTGATGTGAATTCTCTGTTGGTTGCTTTGCCAGATCCATAAATAAATGAACACATCAGTGAATGAGTGAAGGGAATATCAGAGAAGACACGCTCCATGATCTTAGAATGAAAAACAACCTCAAACGGTAGTATTTCTCTGGGCCTCAGACGATGTTGCTCCTCTGATTGTTTTGCAGCAGACATCCCTCATTGCACAATGTTGACTTGGACAAAATCATCTTGACAGCAGTCTCGTCCACTGGAATGTCCTGATGTCATGGTGATAAGTAGCCAATGAGACAGCTGCTCCTCTGTGTGCATGTGTGACCTCTCTAACGATGAGTTTTCAGCCCATCAGATCGATGAACTTCAAAGGTTTTTCAAGGTACACTGTAGGTTTCTCAGAGGAAGCAAATACACCGATACTGAGCTATTAAAGCAAACTCTACTAAGAAAGTGTTCATATATGACTATTGCATAGTTATATTAATCAATTCAATTTTCAATCTTTGGGTAAAAATTCTACACTGAAAGATTAGTGTGTAGCAATTTGGTTGCAGTTTGCTTCCAACTGAACGCCCCTTGCGTCACCCTCTCCTGCCGTGACTGCTCAAAACGCAAAAGGTCCTCTCAAGAGCCAGTCTATTCTGGGCTACTGTAAAACATGGCATGCAACATGGTGACCTCTGTGAAAGTGGACACGCTCCTTCTGTATATATAAAAGGTTCATTCCAAGGTAACAAAAACCCAATCTTTTTTTAGTTTCAGGTGTTTATACACCAATAATTATGAATATTATAATACATTTCTGCCCCTAAATCCCAATAATTTACACTCAACCTTTAAAGGAGGAGTTAGACATTTGATCAAAGATTCGATACAGACTCCAAAAGTATTGTAAAGCAACTTGATGGAAAAGCCAATTGGATATATTTAGCCTAAAACCAGCCCAGTAGCCAGGAGAAAATGTTGGCAATTAACCTTTCAGCAAACCACTGATACATAATATATGATAGGCTGCGTACCATTACAAAACATGTCATATCAGGTTCACATTACTTGATTACAACCTGACTTTAATGTCTGGAGGTGGAGGTGATGGTGGAGGAGTTACAGACAAAAAGGCTGCCAAGCCAGTGAATGCAGTTCAAGACTGTGTTTCAACATTTGTAAGCATGAAACTATGGAATATTTTAAGGAGACCTTGGGGCAATTTCCAGCCGTGTTTGTGTCGATTTGTACAGGAATTTTTTTTGTCAGGACATCTTCAGCTGTGTTTGTGGCAACCAAAACAGGTATCTTAAGCCAAAACACAATCTTTTCCTAACCCTAACCAAGTGGGTTTAATGCCTGGACCCAACCGAAGCATAAGCGCAGAATTGTCTCGACATAAAACTCAACCTAAAGAAAAGTTGCAACATATCCGTGGTTTACAGAAAAGTACACAGCCCAACATTGTTTTTTAATGAAGATGTAGCCCTATTCCAGCATATAGCAGACAGTGTTATTAATCTGAATGTCTGCACACTGAGATATGATATGTGAAATATGTACAAGGACTGTACACAAGGTGAATGACTCAAAAGAATGACTCAAGACCACACAGTTAAAATCAGAATGTCCTTTAATACCCACAAGGAGCTAGTACACAGGCAGACAGTCAGATCAGGCAAACAATCCAAAAAGGGCTAAGCAAAAGGTTGAGTCAAAAGGGCACGAGCAAAGACCAAAAAAACTGGGAAAGAAGGCTGGAAGGGTTGACACACTAGGGACGAAGATGAACTGGCACGGAGAACAGCGAGCACACCGATTAAACACACAAGGAAGGTGGGGATGATGAGACACAGGTGAAACACACTGGGGTGGTGATGTTTGCATTATGTAGGTAATATTCGTGTGAGATGGAAACTAGTAAATAATCACAATCATGTTTCTGCATTCAAATCACAGCTGCTCAACCGTCTTCTCGCTCTCTTTTTCACACTCATAGCTTGGCTTCTTTATTAACTTTTCAACCAGATGCAACACCCTTCAAGTAAAAACAGGCACTGCATCGACTGGAAGCACTTCACGACAATGTGTCTGATTTTCAAAGAGATGCCAATTTAATTACATTTACTCCCACATTAATAGTTTTTGACAAGCAGCTACCTTACCTTTCATCTTGCGAGCTCCAGCGAAGATGTGTGTGTGGGGAAGATTACTTGCTCAAAAAGATAGGAGTTAGGCTTCAAAGTGAATTTACTTATGCAGTTGTGTGAGAAGTTTAAATCTGCTTTTCACTCCATTCAAATGAAGGCTGAACCCGTGGTTATAATGAACAATAAGCTTAAGCTATTAACAGTTGAAGCTGACAGAACAAAAAGGGGCATAATTGGTGTTCAAGTATGTTGCGGTATGCTCAAGTATGCTCAATTAAACTATCCTCAGATCTCTATATGACTGTCAGACTATATGTGCGAGTAGTCAGATGAATCTGGTGCGGGCATACTAAACATACTTTATTTCATTTCTTCAACTATTGCTCTCTGGCACACTCCGCTCACTAAAAAAAAAAAATCACTTGATGATATTGACAAGCCCCAAAACACATTTGCAAGTCAGGCATCGCACAGTATATTTTGATGTAGGGAAAAATGCCAAAAATCATGCCAAGGGTGAAAGATCCATTTCAGGCTTATTTGATGTCAGACAGTTTTTTTTATTTACCCTATAATTATGCCTCGCTCCGTCATTAGGAGGGCTATTCCTTGATACAACTGTAGGATTTTGAAGATACTTCTCAGGCCCATGTGGTTAACCCTCTCCTTTGAAGCTGGGATATTGATAAGCCTCTCATTGGGCTATGATAAAATCCTCTCTTTAGCCCTGATTAGAATTTGATTTTCATTAACATACTGTACACATCGACAGCATCCTCAAAGCACGGCAAAACTACTACTCTCCTGCACTTGTATAGCATGTAGTCGTAATGTTTTTCTGTCACCTTTCCTCTTTTGTCTAATGACCGTTTCTCTGCGTCAGACTTCCTAGTCAACTTTTGTTGCACACCCATTGCACTAGACACATTCCCTCTCACACTCTGCATCTTTGCCCTCAGTTTTGATATGGCTGACACACAGACTTTGGACGAAACAGAAAGTGTCTCTCTCTTGTCCAATCTCTCCAGAGCGCCGTGCAGTACAAATCAGTTTGAACAAGCCTTAGGACAAGAGTTGTCCAAGTCACACAGCACTCCGTAATCTCAAACCCTTTTCCCAGACACTGCCGATGGCTTCTGCTCTGTTCAAATAATATCCAGTTTCTCTGAGACAGCAGATCTTACTCCATCTCCCCAACTCTGTCCCACTGAGACAAGAGCAAAGAGTGATACTGCTGCTGAACAACGAGTTCAGTAAATGATTAAGGATGTCTGAAGTTTTTGGATGGAGAGTTAAACTCGGCCTCTTGTGCCTACTATGAGCTAGACCTGTCATTGGAGATTTTTCAGGAAGGTGACAATGCAGAGGTTTAGCATTGAAGCCCCCCTTCCCATTTCTCCCCTCTTTTCCTCTTTTCTGCAGGGACATTAGTTGCGAAGTGGCTGCCAAGCTGAGTGGAACTGGTAAATAGAACTGTGCACTGGTGGAAATGCATGACAAAATTGGGCATTTAGGAGGTGCAAAGTCAAAGTCAAGTAAAATCAAGTCAAAAGAGAAGTGGTAGAGCATTTCCCTCATGCTTTAAGACAGAATGTGGACAGGATATCCAATGGCTGCTCAATACAAATGACTTAACAATTACCCTGCCAGTAGTTGAGATCAAACACTCACCACACCAGAGCTGGGCAATGGTGTTGACATTCCTCATTAGCTGTTGAAGGGCGACAATTTTATGAATTACTAAATGCTCTTTTAAATCAATCAAATAGAAATATGGCACCATTACAGAAACAGCAACTCCATTTCGTCTAAGGTCCGTCAATACCAAACCAATCATTAAAGTCATACTGGTTATTCAAATTTAGCCAATTTTTGGTCTGAACAAGAAGTGTCCGAGGTTCTCATTGGATAAGTGCCGGTTTAGGGAGCAAGCATATGATTAAGGAAAACCCATGAACTTATTGTATGATTTGTGATTGGTTTGATCATGGTGTTCAAGATTAAATTCCTTGAGCACTGAATACACCTGTTTGCAGATGGGACAGTTTTTTTTCTTTATGTGTCTCCCAAGGTTCGACAAGGTAAAAGGTGGTCCATTTTTTCTGAAACCTATTTTTCTCCTCAAAAAAATACAGCGTTTCTCCGTTGTGGCTTTTCCATTTCATCCTCCAATTAAACTGCAGAGTTGACCGCTCACAGAACCTAATTCCTGCGACTCTCAGGAGGTGCCACTTGATGCCATCCAACAGGTAGCTTTCTACAACTTGTCATTCCTGACCCGACAGACTTTATGTCACGTTCAGGGTCCACACAAAATGCAGCCATTTGCATTTTGCTGGTCAAATTTTGAAAAATGATACTCTTGGAGGAATCAGTAATTAAAGTAAAATTACCCCTTAAATGATGACTTCTGGTGAATTTTGTGAAAACTAATTGATAAATTGAGATAAATATATTTCATACATTATAGTATATTACAATACAGCCTATGAGGCCTAAAGAAAACCTACACAGGTTATTATATTCCAAACTCATACAAACTCCATCCACTATCCACTAACCACCTCACAGCACAGCAGAGTGACTGATCTGGAGCAGGCAGCGGCAGGGACACACGGAGGAGAGTGGTCCGCCTCAACGGTAAATAAACAAGTTTGTGAAATAAACAATAAGTCAACAAGTTTCAATTCAACCCACTTCACGATGTTCCCCGCTGTGTTGGTCTCGATCACGCCGAGTTAACGTTTAAGCACTATGTAATATGCAAGCTAAAGTTAGAATTAGCCATCTGCTATTAGCCTTGCTACACATATTAGCCGTGCCAGTAAGTAGGCGAGTAGTGAAAACGCTTTTCTGGTCCGAGTTTGATTCATGATAAATCCGTGGTATATTACTGAGATGATCAGTCGGTCTTCCTGTCGGCGTGAAGAGCAGTAGCTAATGGTGCCTTGTTGTAGGCCTAATGTTGGATGGTTGTCATGTTAATATGCTGTTTGACTCAGCAATAAAACGGATTTGAAATTATTTTTCTGCCTTTAATTCTTTGTAGAAGTGTCTGAAAGGCTCAAAAGCAGCCATTTGTTAAAAAAAAAAGTAAACATGTAGATATATTACTTAAATTAATAAAATTTTAAAACTTTATAAAAAAAAAAAAAATCGGCCGATTAATCGGTTATCAGATTTTTTTCCCCCTAATAATCGGTATCGATCCGGCCCTAAATTACACATCTCTTTGTCTTTCTCTTACCTCCATCACCTCTCTTTCTCTTTCTCTTGGTCTCCTTTCCAGTACAAAAGTTCAGCTTTGCCTAATGTAGTCTTTTCATTTTCATCTGTCAGTGAATAAAGTAAACACATGGTCAACTGATATGCTATTTACATGCTACCACAGTCTCCCATGGTTGGGAGGGATGACTTACAAATACTCTGGTGTCACTGTCCATATTGAAAACATCACTGGTATTGATCTGTTATTTTTTTTTGCCTTAAGGTAGGTTCATGGTTGGTTTGCTTTTGCAGCGCCCCACATCATCAGTTGATAGAAGTTACAAAGTAATACTTTGTTTCACTGACTGCAGCATTTAATTTGGAGGCTACTAAAATGATTCTCTCTCTGTATGTAGGCTAATAAACCACCATTATTCCGGTGCCGCTGGTCAGATGATAAAATAGGTTATCTTAGCGCAGTACAATATTTTTGCATCTTTCAAGTAGAGTTATGTTTAGGTAATTATTGGACAACTTTTATGATGTGTACTTGGGAAAAAATACTGAGGTCCAGACCTCGGTGACCTCAATGCTGGGTACAGCCATGGTACCAATAGACTCCAAATGGCCTGAAACATGCTCCTAAACATTTTCTGGAGGAACAGTTTTGGCCCTGACACACAAATTTCACCTCTGATCCATCCCATCCACTTTGCAAGCCTGCCTCTAACCAAACCCTAACCCTAGAGCCAAAAAAAGGCAATACAAATAGGTGCCAACTGACTCCAAATGGCCTGAAACGTGCTCCTAAACACTTTCTGGAGGAACAATTTGTGAAAATTGACACTTGACACATCAAATGTTTTAAAATAAAAGATGGTTACAAAGTAATAACTTACCACTTTGCAACGTCCTGCTCCTGTCTTGGTTGCGAAGATAGTTCGGTTTGTTCTGCCTGTGTTTCGGTATCAGAATCGGGCTCATGACCCGCTCTACTCTGATTCTGATTGGGTACATCTTGCCTGTTAAGTAATGCACACGTACAACTCTTACCAAAGAATGAAAAGAGGTGAGATGTCTCACCCCGTAGCTAAAACGGAGCGTTCAAGACACAGTGTGAAAAAGGTGCTGCAGCAATGCACCATATGAGAAAAATAATGTGTTTTTTGAAAATTAAAGTATGTAAACCTATTCTACTAAATAAAAGTATGATCCTGACAATTAGCATAACATGACCTCTTTAATGGTGCAGCTCTTCTATAATTTCCAAATGTTATCAGACCAAATGGATCAAATTATGGCAGTGAAATGAGTCATTTTGTGGGGGTTGTGATGCTCGAAAAAATTTAACTACCGTTTTACAGCCGCTTCTTTCACAATGTAAGCTTATGGAAAAGTCGTATGGAGCCCCAGTGTATCTCATGGCGCTGTAAAACTAGGTTTGGCCACTATGAAAATTGGCTTTCAAAGCCTGGCCGAGTCCTGGAGGCTTGAGTGCACTATGGAAGTTGACAAAACTACATTCCAGTCAACTGCTGCTGGAAAAAAATGATGTGATGAGTTTTAATATTAATGTTTCCTTGTTTTGTCCAGTTTAATAAACTGTATCAATAAATTGCACAACAAGTAGAAAATCATTTGTGTCCATATGGTGTATTTATATAGCATGTTCCCTTGAAAGTACCTGTAAATAATTATTTTCTAGAGTGCATAAACTGCAGTAAGATCAAGGACAGCAGTTGTGAATAAAATGGGTGTTACACTCAATCTTTGTGGACTCATCCAGTCAAGTGTACCTGCTCCAGAAGTGCTCAGTGACAGACTCCTCCACTGTGATGGCATTAGCCTCGGGTGCTCAGCTAAATCCAAATAACGCTTGACTCGCGACAACACCTTGGAAAGAAAAGTGTCTCTTTGATGCAAATGCAGCATTTTAAAAATGTTGGTGCTTTGTCTATAAGAGGGGCAGTGGGTTTTCAATGAAAAAAGAAAGACAGACAGAGGAAGTAAGGGGAAGCATTAGAGAGAGAGGAACTACAGTTCAGTCCTATATCTGACTTTGATGAGCCTCAGTTTCCCTAATTGGGTGTGCGCCCATTAATGAGGCTGAGACAGACACATATCCAGTGAATCTTACCTGGCATATACACAGGAGACACGAGAAAATACCTCCTCTCTTTTCTTGTCTTCTCGTCAGCAGATAAAATGGATAAAACAGATATAACAGGTGCACTTAGATGGATGCCTCATTATGGGAACCATCCTCTTACTCTCATCTGACTTTCGGGATGGTAATACTCTACAGCAGTATTAATCTAGGTAGAAGGCTAATGATTAGGACTCTCCTTTGAGTTTGCCTGATAGGATCAGAGATACGGCATATACCTGCCCAGTACACTGGCGTTGAGATCACGGATTAGAAGCACTGATTTATAGATTTACATTCCAACTTGAGATGAGAATTTGATGAAGTTGAAGGAAGAGTGGGTCAAAGCTTAACCGTAGTGAACAGAACACATCCAGACTCCTGGTGAATGTGAGGATATTTAAAGCTGTGGACACACACACACACGCACACACACACAAAAACCACTAATGGCACCAGTGTGCTTGTCGGATGGCTGCTTTGGAAGCCCCATCGGCTGCGTTTGACAGTTTCTGTGACTGTCCCGAACAGACAACTCGAAATTCATGCCCACTTCACGCAGGCCAGCTGTGCCGAGGTGAGAAAAGAGACAAATTCTCTTTTTCACTCTTTACAAAACAATTTATACCACTTTTCACATGAACTACCAAGTGCAACATTATGACTCCCTCTGGGAGAGACTGGCTGATATATGAGCTGTTGTCCCTGTACGTATTTAAACGGTTCAATTTCTCCCCCCTCCTTTCACTCCACCTTTAGTTGTACCAGTTATAAACACTTTGGATTTCTGATGAGGTTGGTTGTACAAACAGTTATTTCATTTTCACCATGTGTCTGCATTTAAAAAATACCATTATTTAGTTGACTGTAGGCAGCAACTCTCACTTAGGCATCAAATACAGCAGCCTGGTCCGTGGCCCTAGGCTTGTAAGTTCAACGCCATAGGTACCGCTGTAGCTCGAAGCGCCCCTCTAGTGCAGTCGTATTAAATGGAAGAAAAGTCTCAGTCAGGGGTTGACTGGGATGTATGGATGGGTCATTCACTGGACTTCCAAAGACCAGGTGTCTGTTTGTGACCAGCAATCAGGAGTAATTTGTTTTGAAATTATGTAACAAAGGTAAGTTAACGTACGAAAATTACATAAATTATGTTACGTGAGATACTTGCATCACTTGTTCACTAACATGTTACGTGACGTACTGTACATGACTTACGTAATTTCCGTTCTGTAAGTTACGAGACTGAACATAGCAATTTTAGCCTAAAGCATGATCTTTTCCCAAACCTAACCAAGTAGTTTTTGTCGCTAAATCTAACCAAACTGTGACTCTTTTGTGTTTATAACAGTCCAAATGTAATTATATGTTATAACGTGAACTGTTTGCAGCAAGCTTTCTTTTCTTTTTTTTAAACGTCTTACCAGATATTACACATTATTCCTAACTTCACCACGGTGCCTTCATTTGGAAGTCTAAACTGGCATATTACTTATTATTGCTAACTAACTAAGCACAGTATTATCGTACAATAAATAAGGCCACTGACCAAACTGCTGAATAGTGAGAACATGTTGTTATAAGACCGTAACAGTGATGGGTTGATCTTGGGCAACTTGTTACTTGTTATATCTTGGTACCTCTACTGATCCCTTTTCTTTGCTTCCCTTTATCTCCTATCACGGGGTGGAGACAGATGTCATTCAAGCTGGAGGCTCAGCTATGACCAGGAATAAAAGATGGAGAAGTGTTCAGATAATCACGGGCAGCCTCCTGGAGTGCACTACACTTCAGAGGCACGGGTAAAGGATTGTGTTGGAGTGGGGGGCATCGGAGGGAGTGACTTCTCTTCAGGAGTAGAAGCTTGGTCTTTAGCGGAGACAAGGGTTAAATTACTCACCTCCCCCTTATTTATGATCTTCAGGAAAACAGAGCTGGTGAAAGGCGATTTTTTCCAGATGAGGTCAATCACTGTGACATGCTCCTGCAGTACTTTCAGTTAAAATATACGCACACGATGTTTCTCACCATCCAGGTGTGTCAATCAGATAGACACTGATTTAAGTGAGATGTCAGTTCATCTGCTTGGTATTCATGCAGTCCCTCCTCCAGACAGTATGTTATCCGACTGCCAAACATCACTCACAAGCATACGCTACACCTTACTTTGGTTGTCTACATGATTGCTAGCAAGGAATACATTCCAGGAAACATTATGTACTCTGGCTGATTTTTCTGCATAGCATAGAAAAACTGCCTTTTCTACTGTTCACTGAATGTGGGACCACAGTCTCTTTAATCTGTGGTGACTGCTGCAAAGCGCTCCCTTCGCTCCTACCGGCTAAAGACAGTAATCTGTAATCTTTTGTTCAATCACCTGGGAGAGATTGGGTGAGAGAAAACAAGGGTCGACAAAAAAAAAACAAAATATAAATAAAGCGAGAGAATGCATGAGCTGGGTGTGTGGGAGTGCCTGTGAGTGTGTGTTGGTAAGGATGTGCAGAGAGGCAGAGGGAGCTGATGAGCGACACAGTGTGCTGAGAATAGCCTTTAGAGGAACACTGCAAAGCCCAACAGGGTTTATATTACCCCGCTCTACAAAAGGACCTGCCTGAGCATTGAACACCATTATTATTTCAAACAATTCATCCACCACTGGCAGCCTTTCTCCATGTGTCTACCTGTGTCATATTTCTCCTCCTCCCATTTTTTTTTTTCATTTTATTTTTCATTCAATTCCACAAAGTACAGTTAGTTCCCGTTAAGCCTCTCGGACACAGCAGGAGATCATCATGGCAATGGGCAGATGCACATGAGCATTATCTTGATGCATTGTTTTACGAGGTGGCTGTTTTTTAAATCTGGATGTTTAAAGCTCTGTGTTGTTTCTGCTTCTGAGCTGACATCTGTGTCGGAAATAAAAAAAGATTCTGTTAATTGAATTTCGGCAAGAATGCTCTTGGCGGTGCGTTCTCACATGTAGCGCAGCTAACGTGCTACATTGTGTAGCACGTTTGCTGTGTTACATCAGTCATACCTGCAACACTATGCACCACAAAGATATACAGGGGGCAAATACACAACCAGTGGTCCAAAATGTAGAGGAAGAGGAAGGCATTCAAGGTCTTCATTGAGACCCTGAGCATTATGACTGCACTTAAGCAGAATCATAGGCCTTAATGTCCAGTTTATACTATAACCACGGTGCTATGAGGTTGTATGCTAACCCTCCACAGATTTGTATGTTACCTTCATGTAGTTCTGTGCCCTATCATCAACAAGACATCTGCTGTCAGCGAGTCAGCAGCAGTTGCAGTAATCAGTGTGCTTCCTTTTCCACCTCTCTCTGGGCAACCTTGATAAGGAGAAGGAAAAATGTGTTGTCATATTTATTCATGACCAGCTTTTCAATTTTACATTCTTCCTTCCTCCACTGAGGCTCTGCATGTACAGCCCACTCTACAACCACCCTAAAAGAAGGATTAATACCGAATGGCTTTCTTGTTATTCTATCTTTTAAAAGAAAAAAAAACAAACATAATCATCATCATTATTATTTTTGCTTTGGTCCACAGGAACCGAGAGAAAAGTGTGATTGAATCTATCTTTTTTTACTCTTACCTGTGTAATAAAGTAGATGAGGATCCCCTCTGTGGATAGGAAATCATTTTGCCATCGTAGCAGGAGAGGACAGAGGGAGAAAAGTGAGATGGGAAATTGAAAAATGCACAAAACTGAAGAGAATATTAACAGAAAATGGAATTTTGGAACAGAAAAGATGACGAAGAATTATAAAGAAAGAGCAAAGGAGAACTGACAGAGGAGGAACAAAGAATAATCTTAAATGCATGAAGTTAACTTAATTTAATCTTGGCAAACATTTTGCCAGCTTGGCAACTCTGACAACACAACCCAGTATCAGGCCAAAATGTGTAAAAGACCCACCTTGTCACTGTCACTCATGAAAACAACAGTGTCTCATTCCGTGGTCAGGTTTTCAATAACAAACCTGCAACATCTGGTCACAGTTTCGAGATAAAGGCACCAAAGCTACTTGGCTAGGTTTAGGAAGACAATATTTGGCTTTTTTTATTACCAGACGAGCTCCCTCAATCAAGCCTTCAAATATCTAAATGACAGGGACTTTCACTGTGAAGAATTTATGGCAAATGAAACACGTTTAACACTGAATTAGCTGAGCTTTGTTAGCGGCTAGTATTTGAGAATATTAACAGCCGCTCCTCTGACATCTATTCGGGACAAACTAGCAGAAGACACACCTTCAAGCAACGGGGCAACCCCCTGTTGTAATGACACAAATCCCTGCCGCAAACTCATGACCACTAAAGAAAGGTCTGAGGGAAAAACCCACCATGTTGTACAATTTTCTGTTTAGCGCTAAACTTTGTGGTTACAAAACCACACACTGGCACTTAAACTGAGGTTAGGCCCGTAATAGGCAGGGGAACACTGTTTTTATTTTCATCTACTGCAATACACACACAGAAATCCAGCCAATCTATTTGAAATGCACACTTACGGATTCATCCTTCTCTGGTCACTTACTTACTTTCCAGTTAGGTCTATTCATTACATCCTGGACATTTGCAAAGAGGTTGGAGTGTGTGTAAGCGGGACTTGAATAATGTAATACAAAACTGCTGCGCTGTGTTGCCTGCTAAAGCGCTGCACTCAGAATGATTAGTACAACACTCTGAAACACAACCACTTATTTCCATGCGTGATTATACGGGGTAAACAACTTAATCTGCATCTCTGGTACAAATTTGTTTATTTAAGGTACAAACTGTGAATAATTTATGATAGCATAAAGCAAGGTGCTATGCTGAAACGCATGGATAATGGGCCTTAAAGCTCTGTGCAGCACATCCACACGGGGTTTGTTTACTGAACAGCCTTGGCCACACTGTCCCTTAGTCCAAACTTGTCAGTGGCTGATGAAGCAGACACAAGCTTACAGTGATAGAAGCCTGTCCGCGCCAGTCGCTCACCAAAATACATTTGGACCAGGCTGGTGTTGATGTGACAGCATCCAGCCGCCTGCTTTTGTCTCGCATTGACTCACAGTTTCTCTCGCCCTCTCTCTTGTTTCTCTGGCTGTTTGTGATTCTTGCAAGTGCAGGCGATCAGATTTTCTCACACTGACACAGAAACAGATAAATATGACAACATGTTTTTACTCCTCTGTTTGATGAACATCAATTTTTTAAGTGTTGAGACTGTGTTTAAACTTGCCTCTGTTGTGTCCCTCATGATTTATTCCTGAGAAGATCAAGAAACAGGAGGGGGAGGAGGCAGTCGGGGGCATCTGTGAGTGCCTTTCAGGCGATAATGCACATGCAATGCCTCCTCTGACCACTTACAGTCTCTCTTTCCCGCTCTCTTTCAACAATAAAGCTTTCACTTGTGACACAAATCCTCATTTACCTTGTAGCAAGATATGAGAATTAAATTCCTCTTGCTCAGTCTCACAGTGTGCCCCTGATGTATGTAAAAAATGTTAAATTATTTTCATTTGTGTCCACATTACAACAGAGAAAATCTAATCCCGCTGTATTAGTTGTGCTGCAGCTGCTGTAAAGTTTGAGTTATCATCGTCATTTATCATCAGAGCATTGTTTGTTCTCCTTGACAATACGTTCTCATAAGGAGCGATGAATAGTGAGCTCAGCGGTGAGTCTAAGTGTTTCAGTTGGCTCCTTTAAGTCATTAGCGGAGATCAGACTTGAGCAGGAGAATGTTATTAATGAGGATTAAGATAAGCGTGTAAATTTGACATTAAAAGAAATGAAAGGCAGCACGGGCAATCGGCAAGACAAAAGGCTTTTTCTGCTGAAGCATCTCACTCTCCTTTGGAGGAATTGGGGAGTGACTTTATTGGTCCTTTAAACCGCTTCCTCTCCTCAGGAGTTTAAATTGAACGTGCAGCCTTTCCTGGGCCACTGTTTAATTTCCTGTAACGTAATAAACAGCCAATTTATTACAGCCGGCAGAGCAGTGCTTCCTCAGAGAGAGCTCCTCGCTGAATGCTGCTGCTGTTGCTTGCTTTTCTGCTCATTTCCCAGCAGCCAGTGGAAGGCGGCTATTATCACTATACTCCGAGGATGCTTTTTAATACATGTGTATTTAGCAGCCAGCAGTATTAATCAAATAGAAATGAGTAAGAACACACTCTTACTTTACATTGGTGCCACGTTATTCCTTGGGTATGGGGAAGATATGGATTAGACAGTGTGATTCTTTTTGACAAAGTGTTGAATTAGGGTATGACAGTGCGATGACAGAAAAGGAGTGTCTTTGGTATATCTGATGACAAACTCCAGTATAGGTGTAGAGCAGAGGAGTCCTTTACCGTGGAAATGTCTGAAAATAGCAGGAGGAAGAATTTGAATAATGAACGCCAAGGTGACACCAAGTCTTGGATGCTCAGGTGTGGATGCAGTGTGTGATGTAAGATGCAGAGTTTTAAGGTAGATTGAATTAGTCACTTAAGGCAACACTGAGCGATTATAATTAAATTTAACTAATTAGGGAATTATACGCTTTCAAGCTTTCGTGTAACTGACATCTTACAAGGCATAACCTGTGTACGGTGATTTGTATGCAAGGCAAGGGTAACTTTACTGTACAATTTGACCTACAAATGACAAATATAAGAACACTTGTCATCATTTATGCATGTTTTACTTCTACACGTGTGCCCCCAAATTAATGTGAGCCCTTTACACTCATGACTTCGGTAAGTTTGTGTATTTCATTTGCTTTTGATTGCTTAAGATGTTAACAACAGTCATCGCATGTGCAGGATAACTGCGTCACAAGGATTGAAATCATGTCAAATGTTTTAAATACATATTGCAGAAATAAGTCATCCTGGGTAAATAATACATTGGATACAGTTTATACAAATATGGAGATGATTTTGAGCTGTATTTGTATAATTTTCTTGTAAAACTTGTCTCTCCTGGGACAATCAGACTATAAACAAACAGAAATTGTGGCCACATGGGCATAATTTACCCTTTTGCTTGACATTTTGGCCTAACATCTCAAAGCTACTTGTCAATATTCTTTACTGTTCAGTAACAATATTCATTGTCCCCAGGGCAGGATGCTCATTGATTTCAGTGACCCATGTAGCTTTTAGCACAATAGTCAGGTCAGACGTTCAATGCTTTGTTCAAGGGATGGGTATTTACAAAACAACTGTAATGTGCAGATTTCCATTACATTTGTTGAAGATCAATCCTAATGTTGTGTGACCTCCTGGCCTTTGCCCTGTCCACCACCGTCCAGGCAAAAAACTAGTACACAAGATGTGCAATAATCCAGCCATCTATGCAAGATTGCCATAAAACAATTTGATTGATTGATTGATTTTAATTACCCCATGGCCTGTAAAATTAATATCTTACCTTCCAGCCACAAATGGAAGCAAGTGAGCAATAAAGAAATTATGGCCAATGAAGAAAAGTCACCAACAGCGTTGGGCAATTTACTTGAAAAATGTCACCAATTCATTACATGTTACTCTAAAGTAATAACATATTTACTAATAACTCACCAGCAAAAGTAAATAGTCTGATTACTCCTCACATTACTTACAGCCCAGCTCTCTCAAAACTCAAAAGCTCTTCCACCCACGTGTCACATACATAGAAATAGAAAATGAGACATTACTTGGTTTAAAAAGCAACCAGCTTATGTTGTGTCATGTGCCAGTGACTGCACGCAGCAACACTGTGTCCTGCTCTCTCAGTAAAGCTGCAGGATCTCCAATCTTGGACCAAACCAACTGTCTGTAGAGATTCTTGGTCACCCAGGTCATGGTTATCCAAGGAGGGTTGAATCTAGGGCAACTGGACTTGATTATAGATACTTGAAAATGTTTTTGCCCCTATCCAAAGGGCGCTTATCTACAACCAAGTACACTTGCCCTAGATTCAACCCTCCTTGGACAAAACCCACTGATTCTTGAATTTAAGCTTGGTTAGCCATGGCTAACACTGGCACTGTAGCTGAGAAAATGTAATTTGTAAATTAGACAACGTTGCTGTATACAAATAGTGTACATACAAACATACATCATGAATGACTTTCAGCTCTGGCCAGTCTCACAGAGGGATAGAAAGTAGAGGCCAAGGCTGAGCATGGGCTTTAAGCAAGTCCTTCATATTTGCATTATGTTGTTCTGTTTGAGCGATGTCGGCTGTCATGCAATGTACTTGTTGTGACCTCTTAAACCTTTGTCAGTGCAGCTGTGTTTAGCTTATTGTTATTAGGTGTAGGCTGCTGTCATACTTCTTATTAACTGAGAGAGGTCTGATGCATATGACTAAACCTATTATGTAGCCAAGGTCTTTAAGTAAGCCTTGTACAAAATCCCCCATTTTTCTGTTATTCAGCTACAATTCTACCAAGACCTAAAAGCTCGTGAATTTCTGTCTGTGACAGATTCAGTTGACTGAAGTCTTTGCAAGTGATTTTAAATCTGAAAATGTGTTCTGATCTGTTTGTTTCAGTTTCAAAGACAGTTGCATTATGACACTTGTGCATCCCAGGGTTTGTAGCCTTGGTGTTACATGTAAAAAAAAATATGAATTATGTTGTTGGATTTTTAATAGTATAACTAGTTTTTTTAGGTTATAGTTGTCAGTCTTTTATAAGAAATGCTTAATACAACTCAACCTAAACTCTGTCATTGACTGTACCTCTTTTTGTGTTGGCTTCCAAAGACTGAGCTCAATAAATTGTATAATATTCAGTTGCTTAACAGCAAAGTGGGCCTACAGTAATCCAGTCCCATCTGTCATTTAGGTAAACAGTGATGTCTGTGATGAGGAAACAAATATCCCTCGCTGATGTGTTTTATGCTCTGATGAGTGGGTTGCAGTTGAGTGGGAAAAGGGGGCTAAAAAAGATAAAGGTTGTTCTGCGGTTGTGGATGAACAAAAAAACAAAAAATGTTTTATCCCCATGGATGTGGTGAGAAAACGTAATGATACGATGCCTGTGTGATATTATAAAAAGGGTGAGCATAAACACCCATGCTAAATTTCATGGCAACGTTGCTGGTGGTTGTTGGGATATTTTGCTGCAAGCCACAAATGGATGGGGCAGCCTCCCAACTAGCTGACAGCCCCATTCATGAGCAGCGTCGCTAATGGGCCGAAAAGCAACCTCCGAAATTATGGGAGAGGAGTCAACAACCACATTTTGCAATGTTACATCAGAATTATGATATCAAGCTAGAAGCTTGGTATTAATGAGTGCATGTGCATTATGTGCATTCAGCAGCATCCTCGAAATAAGTAACAACAGAGTGGCTTGTAAACATGCTGGTTCATAAGGTCTCCTATTTCTGTGAATTCTCTGTACAGTAAATATCTTTCAACAACATTTTCATACATTTCCCCTGTCAAACCGATAAGTCAACATTTCCTGTCGCATGATTCTGAGCAATGTTGATCACTTAAGTGGGCTAAAGCAGCGTACTCCTTGTTTAAGATTAAGCCCTTTCTAAATAAACATGGCTTTTGAAGAGCTCCAATTAGTGTTTAATTAGTCAAAGTAAAGCTATCACACCTTTGTCTCAACCTCAAAGTAATTAACATCCAATGGTAGACAATGTTTTCACATTACTTTCACTTACAATTGATAAGCCTTCAACGCCTTTTATTACATACTTAGCACATCTTTATAGCTTTTATATCTGATTTACAGGTTCATGAAATCACAATAACTCAATAGCTGTTCATAACACGCATAGTAAATGTTTAATCATCACACATGTTCATTCACTGATATCAGTGGATTTCTGGATGTTGGATGCAGCTTTGTGGGTTAGAATTTGCAATTTTCTAAAATACTGCTTTGACCCTTAACTTCCGGCTGTCCCCTGGCTTATACTGTAGGCGTTTGGTCTGTTTTTAAAGACACACAGGAGTAATAAAGCTGAGTATATTGAATTGACCCATCTCTCATATTAAATGCACCTCCCTCACACAGATTTAACCCAAATGGTACCCGTGCTTTAGTAATATTCAGACTTAATCCTGTGGGATAGTGGTGATTTTCAGCTCCCTCTCACATTTTGTTGCTGTGTGATTCATGGAGGAGAGCTGCCTTAACGTTTTTGTAGAGTTCACGCCTTTTCCCTCCCATGTCTCCCATCTCCTCTTTATGTCTGTCTGCAGCATCACAATAGCATCTGTTTCTTCCCTCTGCAGACTGTGAATAGAACTGATTAAATATTAAACATCACTTAAGTGTTCTGAAAAAAATCATGTTGCTGTATCGTATTCTAATTTGTGAACAGATATCTAATGAACTTAAGAAACTCTGTACAAAAAGGGAACATCCAAAATGGTAATATATATGTATATATATGAGGTGAAAGTGAAACTCTTGTTCGAGGTTAAAAGAAAAAGGTTTAAATGTGAACACGAGAACAGGGGAATACAAAAAAGAAAAGGCTGCATTAACACGGTATGTGAAAAGAGCTGCCACTGGTTTAGCAGAGCTGGAGCAGCTCCCAGCCGATGGCGGATGAATTTTTAATGATCCCAACCAAGATGCAGTAATTACAAGGGGAACGGACTGTCATGCTGGAGCACTTTGTGCAGAACACCCTGGCATCTGCCGATTAGTGCTCTTTATGGTCCCTGTGCCTCAGGTGTGACACTTTATTTGGTTTAGGTCACAGTGAGGGGGTGGGGGTGAGGGTTGGGGGGGGGACAGGAAGCGGCACAGACACTGTCGCATGTTGTGGTGCTTCTCAGCTCCAAATGTGTCAGAAACGAAGCATCTCGTTTTTGCTGTCGGTGTCTGCTGAAAGCTGGGAGTACAAGACAGGGATAAATCTGATAAGACAGGAGAGTGGAGTGAAAGGCGAGATAGCTCAGAGTTTAGTGGCAAATTGACTTCCTCACAACATCAGTGCGAAGATATAATTTTGCCAGCGCGCTCTCACTATCTCCAGGTCCTGTGGGCTCACTGGACTTATGGGAATTTGTTCCTGACATCGCGGCTGGGCACAGGTAGCAGGTGGACCCTAGGAGGTAAAAATTCTGCTCAGGTATGGAAACGTTTAAAGCACATTACAAAGCTAACAGGCTTCAAAGACATATTCCTGACATCAAAGCACCATCACCCACCGCCCACCTGTCTCCCACACTCACCCGCTCCGCTCTCTCATTTTCTCTGTCTCTTGAATCAAGATCAGTAAAGCATCACGAGCATGACATGGTGAACTTCCTTTAACACTATAGCTAAAAATATGCATCACGTTGCATCAATAAAAGATATAAGACCAGTCACGTCATTTTATTTTTATTTGTGATATCACAAATCACAAATTTCACTCAAGGAGCTCTATAATCTGTGCCCCTATCCGTTAGACCCTCAATTCAGAGAAGGAAAAACTAGAATGGCACCAAGTAGAGCGTCTACCCCCGCCAAGTCTCAACAGTCTCCTTTAACTCAATCAATCAAGTCTAATCCAATGTCCAACTTGATAGCCCTGCATCACCCTAAATTTTAAACCAGCCATAACTGCTTAACCATAATTTAAGCTTTCCGTATCGAGATCCATGCATTATTCCCTGAGAAATTAGCAAAAATGTAGAAAAACGACCTATTTCACAATGTTAAAGACAGTGAGAAATAATTCATCTGTCCGTCCCTTTATCTGCATCAAAAGTTAATGGGGTCTATTCTGGGCCGATACCCATCCTCCATCCAAGTTTCAAGGAAGCCCGTTTAGTATTTTTTGTCTGATCCTGCTCACAAACCAACCAACCAACCAGCAAACAAACAAACTGATGAAAACCCACTCAATCAGAATGAATATTATATGTACATTTCAGCAAAAACACAGATGTGTTCAAGCTGTACTTTTCTTTGTGTTGCAACTCTATGTTGGTTTAGGTTAAATTTTCTGTTTCTCTGGTTTGGTTAAGGCACAAAAACCACCAAGTTATGCTAGGAAAACATCATGGGTTAGCTTTAAATACCTATTTTTGGAACCACAAACAGCTGGAAATCTCCCAAAATCCTCCTTCAAAACACCCAGTTCTGTCACCACAAACATGGCTAGAGATGGCCCAACTTCACACGAAAAAACATCCAGTTTTGGTCGCCACAAACACAGCTGGAAATGTCCTGAGGTCTCCTTAAAAATATCAGCTGGCATCATGCTTACTCGACTTGCAGTTGCCCATTTGGCAGCCAAGTCGGCTGTAACTCCACCACTGCCCCAGTCAATAAACATGTAGCACGCTTTGTAGATATATCAATATCATACGTAACGTAGCCTGTGCCATGTGCAAACTTGGATTATATGTGCTTTGTGGAAATGTTAACGGCTAACATCACATCCTGGAGACTGGGCTGGTGAAAACATAACCTCCTTTGCTGAGGTAAAAATAGAAGAAGCCTCAGGAAGAGCAGCAGAGGAGGTATCCCTCTTCCAGGGCTCACAAGAGGTGAAGCTCAGAGAAACAAACACGCCAAGGGAGAGGGAGACAAGGACAACATGCACACCAGGAAGAGAGAGAGACAAGCGGTGAAGCTGAATTTTCTTGAGGATGAAAATTCAGATCCAAAACATCTGGAATAAGGCAGCTAGGGGGGAAACAGAGGTCCACGGATGGCCGATGTTTCAGTACAGGGAAGCCTGAATGAAAAGGACAAGGAGGAGGAAATAGCAGTAGGGGAAGAGTGGAAAAGAGAGAAAATGTCTTGTTTCAATTGGGCTATATGAATAAAATTGATTTGACATGACTGTTAAGCATCAATCCTAAGGATAATGGCGACTGGCACAAGGCCTGAAATGATCAAATAATAAGCTACTAACTGGTGAAAAGATGAGTTTTAAATTTGGATTTTAGGGCCTCAGCAGAGTCTGGCTGTCTGATATCAGCAGTGAGGTTATTCCAGAGGAAGAGGGCACGATAGGAAAAGGCCCTGCAGCCTGTTGACTTCATTCCAACTCTGACAGGAGCCTCGTGTTCTGACAGCGGAGAGCACACGGGTTGGCATATTTATAAGGTTTGAGGAGATCAGACAGGTGTAAAGGGGTGTGCCCATGCACAACTTCTGAAGTCATCAGAGGCATCGTAAAGTCTGTTCTGACGTTGATGTGGAGCCAATGAAGGGAAGCTGGTCAGGTTTTCTAGTTTTAGTTGAAATTCTAGCTGCAGCATTCTCCACCATTGGGTAAGACCTTTTTGAAATATGAATAGTAGTTCAGTTTCATAAGTATGTTGAAATTCAGTTTAAATTTGGGTGTGATTGTGATTGTTACTGGTTGTAACTGTGACTAGATGAATACAGATGAGTAACAAAGTGTGATTAAACACAACTTTGCCCTCGGTATAATCTGTTTTTGTTTTTTGGACAGAAGGATAGAACAATCTCCGTTGCCTTGTCCAAAGGGAACAAAACATTTAACCTTTGCAGAGCTTACGTGGCTCATGCGGATGTTGGAAGCATATGACTTTTCAGAGTGCACACTGAGAAATGCTTGCAGTGTATGAGGCCATTCTTTGTTCCAGCTTTAGACATCAGTTAACAAGAAAACCTTGAATAGACAGTCAATGATGAATGCTGTTTTACTCAGATGTATGAGGGTCGTGACATATGAGAGTGGGTTGGATTTATTGCCTGTGCAAATATTTTGCATACTGAACTCCAGGAAAGTTGTTATATATTTCAAAAGCATTGAACCTTAAAGGTTGATGCAAAAAAACCCAACATTTTATTCATTTAGATTACTTTTTACTTTTACACTTTTATGTCTTTCCGGCTTTTGAAGAGGATACCAGGAAAGAGAGCTGCTCAGAAAGAAAGTGAGAAACAGTATCATGTCAGATCAGAGTTCAGTTTTATGACATCTCTTTCTCAATTATCCAAACTCTGATTGCAGATATGCAGTTGTTATTTCTCTGGATCTCTGTTAATTATTCAATCTTTCGCCATCTGTCCTCCACTTTTTCTGCCCTTTTTATCTGTAATTTATCTGCAAGTCACTGACTCAAGTATTTTTGGTATTTCTTTATTGAACAGACAGTTTTTTTGACAACTAGTTGCTGAAATATGGTATTAGGATTTGATGCCTTTGCCCCAGATCAAGGGTTAAGTGATTTTATGCTGCATAGGATTAAATGATTTTGCTCTGACAGAGACACAATATTTTTAGCATCATTCCACTCTAATTGTATGGCGTAGTGTCAGAATAGTTTTGAAAACTTAATAAAGCCTGTTAATGGTACAAGTGTCAGTATAGAACAGGGCTCAGAGAGCGATTTTAGTCTTTTCTGGCTTTTTACCATCAAGGTTCAAGGTGATTTATCACATGGTTGTACAATGAAATAAAAGTGGGTAAATTCCTTATATGTACATATACACATCAACGCATTCTTATAATTTGCCTGGTAGTGAATGTAAACAGCAGTAACAAGATATCGATGCTAAAATGGTCTGCATTTTCAACGGACACTGTCCATCAACTTTGACTGTATCAGTTGCATAAACAGGGTACTGTGTGTTTATGTAATAAACCCTGCTGTTGTCCTGCGCTCTGTCTGTTTGGAAAATGGCCTTCAGGAAATCTTGATCTGCATTTATCTTTATTATAAATCAAGACTTTTGTCCAGCTGACATGCTGAAGCATTCATATGCTCCTTCATCCTTTCATTCTCAGGTTTATTTATTCATCCTTGAGAGAACATGCACTTATATTAATGAAAGACTGGTAATATTTGATTTTTGATCTAAATGAAGGGAAAGGTAAATCACACATGAATGATTTTGTAAAGGCATACGTTGTACACAGCTGTAAATAAAATAATCAAAGATAGGCTCGTTCTCAGGAGAACTGTAGATTATAGCCATTAATGTGGACATCAGGTATCTTTTCTTCAACTTTGGATCAGAAGTGTTTCTTTGATTCCTTTTTTCAGTCAACTATGAAGAATGAGGGAGGTGATACAGAATATTTTCTACCCGTGTGGTCATCATCTGTTACTTTACACACATATGAACCACCAACCAAGACGAAAGCCACTCAGGCTTTTGCAGCAGTAGAGGTGTTTGGAGAGTCAAGAGGTGACACTGAAACATTAAATGCCCCAATGTATATATGTATTAGACTTTTTGTTGGTCACCTGGAAGAAAAAATACTGTATGAACGACAAAAAAAACCTTTTTTGTTTTATTATTTCCATCCTGGTCCAAAAATCCTGTCCTAGCAGTGTAAACACTAACACTTTCTTGTTGATTCGAGCTCCCAGTCTGAACCACTAGCTGCATGGTTAACTGTGTTGACTAGCCAGCTAACAGCAGCTAGTTGGCAGCAGTTAGCGGTATGTATTCAGCTGGCTTACATGCTATACCTTTAATTATAGCCTTAAAGAAATTAAATGTACCAAAAAAGAAAAAAACAGTGATGTCCTCTTTTCCTCTCTTTATATCAAATCTACAGATTGGGATACAGTTCTTCATGCTGTACTATAAGTATTCATCCGTCGCCTACTAAAGTTTGTGCGATGTCCCAGAACAATAAGATAAAAGTAAAGAAGATATGTTGTCAAATTACCGAGAAGATTGGCTTATATGTGCATAAACAAAGTGGATTCAAAGAGCAGAGAAGGGTATTTGCAAATTTAAAAAACAATCCTCCAAATCAAAGCCACACCTTATTTACTGCACTACATTCACTCCTGAAACTAAGAACATCAAGGACGTAATGCTAAAACACTGTTCTTCAAAATGACTTCACCACAACTTTCAAAACAGGAAGAAACATAAAGGACAGGGTTTTTATAGCATGTCAACACTCTGAAGTCCGGAAGAGTAAACTCACAACTAATCATCTTCAAGGCGACTTTTAAGCGAGAAGCTTGCATAAATTGCCAATATAGGAAGTCTTTTAACCACCCAACCAATGGAAAGACCATTAACATTAAGGATTTTATTAACTATAAAACAACAAAGGTGGTCTATGATATAGGGTCCATGCGTGTCCTTAAAGAGACCATTACGTTGTTTTTAGAAAGTAAAAGCACAGTGCATGTATATCATAGAGATATAATAAAGTAATGTCGCTCATGTATGAGGTGAGTCAGTCCATAAAAAGCCTGTTTTCATGTACAAACATAAGACACGATCTGTGAAATTCTGTTTTCACGGTAAAGCCGAACAAACACCGCCACTATGACATTATGTGTCCTTGTAGAGAGCTGCTTTAATATAGTTTTTACAATGTGTGTGAATACATAAAGATATCATTATGAAGCAACATTATTCTATGGGTGACTCATGTTTTATTCATAAGCTAACAACATATTAAAAAGCAATAAGCAAATATCAGTGCTGTATTTGATATGCTACTTAACATCCATGGCCTTATTATGAAAACAAGTTAGGGTAAATTCCAGAGGAGAGAGTGGATTCTTCTTCCACAGAAAAATTGTATTAACAAGCCTTGAATTTATGTATGTATGTCATTTATATACACATAAACACATGCACACAAAGCACCATGCCAGCCCACGAGAGTTCATATATTTTTACTGCATCCCTTACATTCATTCACCCTGCCAGTAGTGTGTGTGTGTGTATTTGAGTGCAGGTTCAACAGGAGTCCAGCCTGGTCACAAAAAAAGTTCAGTTTGCATTAAACACTCAGACGTGCAGCCTGTCTACACATAGTACGGGGTCAACCTAACTGTCAGGGTTACACGACAGCAAACAGAGGGAATGGGTCTTAGTCTGCTATTAACTGTCCAACTGACCTAAGTTCAACTTCCCAGGTGGGCTGCCATGCACTAATAAGTCTAACCGATCCAAGTTCAGGCATTAAGTAGTCTGAGTCACAGACACCAGCTGGGTTAACAATCGCTGCCAACAGTGTCACTGACCCCAGTTCAGTCGGAGTTACAGGTGCCAGACAGGTTAATCACACCACAAGCACAACAAAGAGACATAGCATTGACCTTACGCACACCTGGTCTGTCCGCTTTCACACTACAAAAGTCAGTGACGACAAAACTGAGTCGCGCTAGCTGTGGGAATGCGAGAATTTCTCGAAATACAGTTAATTCCCACCACCACCATCAAATATGTCATATTGTCATCTTGATTTATGTCTGTGTGTAGTCACATTGTTATAACTCAATAACTATACACCTCATGAAGGAACTGTTTTGATTTAAGAGGTCTCTGCTGCACATTTTTCCATATCAGTGTAGTAAAAGTGACTTCATTGAAATTACACTGCAACTATTTACTATTTAAAGCCTATAGTTTCTACGAATATTGCCAACATGTTGCTGAAACACAGGTATGGTTGTATATAAGCATTTGCTCATTGCTGCATTCATTAGCTTAATTAGTGATTAACCATTGCATGACTGGTAACGTTCGATGTATTTTTTTTCTTTCCTTCAGTGTGTTATATAGGTTCTTGTGCATGTAAAAGATGAGAGTGGCAGTTAAAAGTCGAAGTCAGCACCAACAGAAGCTCCTCTCTCCCAAAGAAAATACTGCTCCTGAAACGCCTCATCAGTAGTCCCGCCTTTAATTCAGTGATTTTGTGACATCATACTGCATCACCACGTCACATATTTCCAAAGTGTATATGCCTAGTTTGGCACGTAAGAATTGATTTAGTACTGGGTCAGGCGTGTGTGAGCTAACCAATCAGAGGAGACTGGGTATTTAGGAGGGTGGGCCTTAAAGAGACGGGAGCTATAACAGAGTGTTTCAGACAGAGAGGGAATACAGAGCTGCAGCACTGGAAACTATGAGAAAAATGATGTGTTATTTGAGCACTAAAGCATGTAAACCTACTCTAGTGGTAACCCAAAATAACATTATGAACCTAAAAAAGGTTATGTCTCCTTCAATGTAATGTTATGATGATCATAGCAAAGTAAAAGGAGCTCAAGCTGTTATACTGTAGGTTGCCAAGGCTGAAACAGAGAGTAAAGCTGTTTACAGTTTGCTTATATAAACACACTAGGTCAGCCAAGTTATCTTATGAACTGCACCCTGTAATGTAATATAATGTATTGCATATCTACTATTTTTAAACCAAACATATAATCCACATATTCAAATGCAGAAGTGCAAGACAGAGTTGACAGGAAAACCAGCCAGGTCCAGATGCTTAACTTCACTTAGCTTTCCAGTAAAGTGCAGCATCACTGGCAGTGCCCCCAAACTGCACAACCGTATGCATAATTCATAGGAATGGATCTGCAATATGTGTAAATACATTCCCACATACATGTACGCATACAGATATGAGAAGTGGGAGCTTATGCAGCTGAGTCGAAGCAACTCCTTAATTCCAGACTGGTGTGTTATCAGCCAAAGGTTAGAGAGGAGACGGCAACATTCTCACCTCAAGGTGGCAATACTGCAAAAAATTCTAATGCGAGTTTTCCTGGGTGAAAATGAGAGCTCCAGTATCTGACATGAAAATAAATTCCTGTATATAACTGAAATACTCAACAGTGATCTTGGTATTCTTTGCAATTTGTTTAATGCCCATTAGGTTATACTCTTATATGATTATCCGGTTTATGATTGCCTCATTTTTTTTATTTAATTAAGTCCATTACAGACCATAAAGCCTCTTGATTGCAGAAGAATTGCTCCCTATGTTGTGTTGGTTGGTAAAAAAAATGGAGAAAAGAAAATTACAGTGATAGTTATGAGGAGGTCATATTTACAGTTAACCATAAAGTCTAACTATGGTTGACATGCATGCTGTGGTGTCTACTTTAGACAGGCAGGAAGTGGACTCAATAAATTACCCATAAGCACAGTCGGTAGCGTAAATTTTGGCATGTTAGCAAGTTCCTTTTTTCATTTAGAGAGATTTTGTAAAATACCTTTCTAATACTTCTACTGTATATTCTGACTGTGGAACATGGATTGACATAAATGCTACAGCAGCATCACAACCGCCAAGACTTTGATGGCTCAGCTGATAAACAAATCCAACAGCCCCAGCAGGAGATTGGGGGATAAAAGCAGCAAGTTGAAGCACGTTAAGTCAGAAATGGAGAGCTGGGCAAATGAAATTAGACACATGCTGTGATGTTACTGCCCAAGTTTCAATCAGTCAGTAAAGCTCACTATGCACACAACATGAGAAATACAGAATTAACTGAATTAACTTCGATGTCAAGATTTAAACAGCACCTGGCCTGGTATTATGTAGTGTTTAATATATATCACAAAGAGTTATGCCTACTTATGTGAGTAGCATAGCAACATGTTGAAATCAGTGTGACCTGAGCTGAAGTTCCTCTTGTGCACTTGGCTTAAAGACAACCTTGAAGTCAGAACTCAACATTATCAAAACAATATCACTGAATAACAACAGTGAAGTGTCTCTGTAGAAAGGAGCAAATCCCAACGCTTTGAGCACCACGGCCATTCACAGCTATTGTATTGGGGTTCTAGCAGAAGTCTTAGCAGATCTCAAATGTGCAAAATAAAAAAACTGTCAGCATGTTCAACCCATAAAACATCACAATTCAGTAACACTTAAAGAGTCAATAACCCTTTAAGTCCTAGAACAATTTTGGGGGCGCCTGACTCTCCTGTATTTGTTCTGTTTTTCCTATCTTATACTAGCAGTCAGCATCAAGTTCCCTACATTGTTAGATTCTTATCCTATTACATTGATAGGATAAGCGGTTCAATAATTCAATAGTTAACATTTCAGAGCAACAGCTAGTATTAGCCGCTGTGAATCCTTTGCCCAGACTTTTTACATTCTTTTGGAGGATGGAGAAAAAAAAAAGGCTCATTCTTTTTAAAGCAACATAATGTGTAAATGGCATTTAGGTGCTAACTACAAACAAAATTAATTGCAACACCACAATGATTTGTCTTGAAAACTTGTATGTTGAAGTAAACATGTATGTAACATTGATCCTACCCTCTCACTGAAGTTACATAGTGCAGAAACAAGTGATGGGGGCGGCGGAGAGACACCATTCACCCTATTACAAGACACTGTGCCATCAAAATGATTCTGAAGCTGTTTTTTAAGGGGAAAATGTTTGATTTTAAAACCCTTAAAAAAAGCTTGTCATAAATCTGACATGCATAGTTTATTTATTTACTTTAGGGTCTCTAAAGTGGTGCTGTGTAATTTTGCTTCACTGAATCTGTGATGGGGTTTTTTTTGTAGCGTTGAGTTTGTATATTTGTAATGCTGCTTTTTGACAACTGCTCTACTCGCTTAGAGAAGTTTGGTTGATATATTCTCAGGATCTCACAATTGCCATGGAGTTATGGACAAACATAGCTGCTCTAGTACTGGCAGTTTCTGAGTTGCAGAAATTTTTACAAAGACAATAAACAAAGATTGAAAAAGAAAGTAAGCCTCACTTAATTAAGAAGATTTGAGCTGCAGCTCACAGATAGAGTAAACTTGATCGTCATCTCACAAACAAAAGGAGTTTAGAGCTGTTGCACGGCTCCTTATTCTGCTCCCTGAACTGTGGTCTTTTTGGTGCTCTGGCTAACATTACCATGCAGCGAGGAGATGTGTCAACAACTTGCAGGCCTGTATCTCAGTGTTTACAACCCAACATTATAAAGCACAATGCCAGCATTGCACTGGGTCGCCCCAATTCTACCCAAGGGTGAAATTGCCTTTTCATAATTTCCATTATACTTGGTCTTTGAAAAATGGCTCTCGCGATCTGCGGTGAGATAGAGGAAGTTATTTTTCTTTCAAAGTGTGTTTCGATGATGTGCTGTTTGATGGAGTGTCTCAGCCCGGCTCTCCAAAACGCTGGTAACAGTGCTTTGTTTTTGTGTTTCATTTCTATGCTAGGTGGAAGTGATGAATGGAAGATCTCATTGTAAAGAGGCCTTGCTTGGGGACACCTGAGCCCCGTGATTTGCAAAAGAAGCGAAATGAAGAAACTATGCCTACTGACAAGCTTTTTGTGCAGTCGAGTGAAAAATAAAGCGTCTGAATGTCGTTCAAGGTACCAGCTAACCATTTTGATCATGTGCTTGCAACTAGAAAGAAGAAGGGGCTTTTACTGAGTGAGGCTTGTTTTTTATGCAGCTTTCTTTGTTGAAAAATGTACAAGAAACTATTGTGGCTATTTAATAAATTTGGCAGTTGCACATAATTGATTTGAAAAGATTAAGTGCGTTCTCCTGTGAGATTGTATCTTTGAAAAAGCATCCCACAGCATACAAGTCCTGATATAATATCTTGATCTAAGCCCCAGCGACTATTCCAAGCCACACTAGGGAAACACTTATCGCCCAGATCTTATTTGTGTGCAGTAAAGAAAAGGTTTGCTTTTATCAAAGTACTTGCAGGGAAGACGGCGACTTTGATATTGATTAATCAAGTCCCCCACAGAATACAAACACACATTTCATCTCTAAGTCAAGGAAAGTGTAAATCATCTGGTTAAGAGTCTTACATGTGTGAGCAAGCCGTAAAATATTTGATTGATAAACAGATGGAGGCAAGTGTCTCCACGCAGAACCACTGACACTGGAAAGCAATCTGATTATATGTTTTATCCCAATACAGTGCACACCAATGCCAATTAAATCACTTCATGCTGATTCCATCAGTTGGATTTTCCCTGTGTTTTCCTTGTTTGGAGAGTAACAGGAGCGATTTTTGTTCGTAATCCAGTAGTAGTACACATTTAGACACAAAATCTGAAATGTTATCACATTAATTTATTTTAAAGTCTTTTCACTCTAAGGCATCGTTTGAATTCTGTCTCTGAGCGTTTCCTTCGAGACACTAAATTCTCTCCCTGCCCTCTGGTATGAAGTCTCATATTAATTTAGCTGTCTGGTGGAACGTTTTGAGAAAAAAAAAAAAAGGCCCTGGCAAGGACATTTTATTGATGTTTCACAGATCATAAGATGGTTAAAACTCCTCTAACGCAGAGCTGAAAGCTTTTGGAATGTCAAGTGTACTGTATGTGTGTTGGTGTGTGCACTGTCGAGGCGTACAAGCCCCTGAAGCACTGAGCACTACGGCAGTTTAGAGGATAGTGGTGTCTGCACATTGCGGTGCAGCCATATGTTCACATTTTGATTTGGACCTCTGGCGGGAGTGCGCCAAATAAATGAGAAATACTTCGCTGTGGGTCTGTTGTCTGACAGAGCTGAATTTGTGTGTGAGAGAGAAAAAGAGTGATTGAGGTCATGCTGAAGTATAAACTAATGTGGTGGAGAACTCTCTATGCCAAATACATTATGGTCCAGAGTAATATACTGAAATCAGAGAGCTTATATCTCATCCCACTGTAGCCTGAGTTAGTCCAAGCATTCTCTCTGATTTCCTCTACTTCTGTCCTCATGCTAGCTGGGCCAGGCCTGTTCGCCTGGGAAATGTTGGAAACTGTTTGGGCAGTGGACAGAACCGAGGGGTCAAGCGGTGGTGGATCCTGGTTTCATGTTCCTGTTGGGAATCCTGTCGCAGTGTTCCAGGCAGACACAATTTAAGTGCGTCATACGACCAGAGGCTTGGTATGAACCCCATAAGTCTGCCTCATTTAAAGGGGAATGGGGACTCGTTCACTGGGAATAGTTTAATAATTTAGTATGGCCTTAAACTAATCTATTTCAAGCACCCAGATGGTATTTATATTGAGCAAATGCTCAGATAATTGAATGGAATAATTTACTCACTACTGTTGCTCAGTGTCAGAGAATCCCCACACTGCGCCAACCCTGGAAAAGACATAAAGTGAGCCACTAAACCAAATCACTGGGAACGTGTTTTCAGAAATGCACGTGCTGCCGTGAAATCAAAGCAATTGAAATATTATGTCGAACAGCACAAAAATATGGGCGCAATCAGTCTGAAGCTGCGGCTGTGCTTTTGTCTTTGCACTTATCGTAACTGGATTGGATTTGTATGATTTATAAGTGTGTGTTTATAGCAGGAAGTCATATGCATGTGCTGTAGGCTTATTAATGCTGCCTGTCTTATGGGTATGATAGGTGTCGGGGAGCGCTATGGGCCATCTGTCCGGTGTTACTGCCTCCTCTGGGCATGACTAAGCAACCACCTGGGGAGCAGGAATGAGCTGGAGCATGGTGGAAACAAGACGGCTGCTCTGACCCCTCGGTATGTATATGTTTGCTGAAAAAAGAGATGGAGGAGATGGAGGGGGAGAGACAGAAGGGGTAGGGAGAAGGTAGGGCAAATGAGAGAGGACGGGGATATAAATTGAGGGGATAGACAGAGCAATGGAGGGGGAGAAAGAGGGATAGAGAAAGAGAGGAATACAAAGAGATAGAGGGGGAACGGGCGGCTGCTGATTTTTAACAGGCGTGTCCCTCCATCTCTGATCAAAGCGTTCTATCAGCCTTAGGGGCATCTCCACTGAGTGCCTCCCATAGCTGCTAAAAATTCTCCCTGCCTAGGAATCATTTTAGCACCTCTCCTCTCATAGCCCCCTCATATTTGTCCATTCATAGGCAAGAGCACACGCATCATACCTGCTGCACATGAAAGCACCAGGATGTGTTTTCATGTGGCCACACTGGTAACAGTCTGTGATGGGGGGCTTTTGTTAATAAAAGAGAATGGAAGATGATTTGCAGTTGGTGGATTGGTCTGTCCGTCTCATTCGCTGCTAAAGGTAGAAGTGTGATTGACAGCTGCACATGAAAGCCAATGCCGGAGATAATGAAATACCAATCATATGAGACTTATTGTGTGGAAGGGAGGTAGTAAAGGGGTTTCCACTGGATTTTTATCCCCTGTGATACCTTGCACAAATTATGGGTGCGACTTCTGGCACGTCCAGTCACTTAGTACAGTTGGTAGATTGTCATTTGGTATGCTGTGTCATTCATTCTTGACGAACTAGGGTAGCTATCAAATAAATATTACTAACCGTCATCATACCTAAACAACTAAATATGTCAATTTGTCAGCATCTCCCAAAACTACTTATATTACTGTTCCCAAAAACCACATGGTCATGTGGCTGTTGCAGCTTAACAGCAAAACATGTACCAGACCTTCATTGTACGCTTACAGTAAGAAGTAATACAGACCCACACCACAATTGGGTCCGCCGTCATCCTAAAGCAAGTTTGGCAAGTTTGGAGTGAGACTGTAAAATCGACTGTCTTACCGAAAGGAGCTTCAAGGTTAGGCAACATAACTAATTGGTTAGGGTTAGAAATAAACCATGGTTTGAGTTCCAGGCCAAAAAAAAACTCACCATTGACTTGTCGTGACACACTGGTTAGTGCAGCGGCCAGCCTCCTGAATTAAAGTCCTTTGCTTGGATGATCCGTCCACCATCCTTGTCCCCATCCCTATACAGAGTTGTCGCTCCATATAGTGCTTAGCCTTCCTCCCCTACAGCTGTAATAACTAATACAGCCAGTAGAGGGCACTGCCTAGCAACATGCATCTTCTTCCTGATTTTTTTTTACCTATATTACGTTTTCCTGAGGAGGACAAGCTCTTATTATTGCTAACTATGACACATTTTTGACTAAAGTAGAAGTTCCACCAAACACCGGAAGTTTCGCCTCCCCAGCGATTTGTCCAGGAAACCGCACACACGTCACACATTTAAGAACAGTTAGGGCTTTAAGGTTCCCAGACACACAACAGGATTTACATCATTCATTTAAAAAAATGACTAAATTTCAATGGCACAATTGCCACATTCCCTTGACCATTTTTATTCACTTGCCATGTGCATTTCACAGGCTGTGGGACCCGCTGCTCCACATTGTTCAGCTGACCACTTTGCAGCTGGCTTTGTGATGTCTGAATATCATAAGGCTTTATGCCACTGCTATGCCGCTGGGGATATCCAGCTGCATTTTCTTTCCACTGTGTCTCCATCAAAGATGGGAAATCAAACAATAGTATTCTGTATTGCTCCAAGCCCAGAATTTCCCAGATCTCTGCCTGGGTCATTGTTCCAGAACTGTCAACGAGTCTTTGGATCCATCATCAACCTTTGAGGGCCTCGCCTCCTGTGTCAACCGTGAGCAATAGCACAGGATGCTGGGGCCAGGACGTGGAAACCCCAGCAGCCACATAATCCAGAGGGAAAGGATGGGATCATATCCTTGCCCTTCATGAGAATCCAATTTTCCAAAAAAACATCTCAGTCATATTCTTTTTACAAGCTAGTCCAGCATGCGACATGATAACCTCTGTCTTGAGTGACTGTTCAGACAAAGACGAAGGTCCCTGGTGGCACATAAAGAGAGAATAATTTAATAGTTTTTTTTTTTTTTTTAAGAGAGCTTTTTTTAAGATTGGTACTACACTCAGTGGGTTTACTTTTTACCCTTTGCACTTTTACTCTCTCTCATTTCTCAGTACAATTTGCATTAATGGGGCTCGGAGTCAAGTGGAGACAGGAATACAAACGGAAACTCAAACCACGGCCAGATCAGTTCACAGAGAAAGATTGAGAGAGAGAACGTGAGACAAAAACAGAGAAACGGTGTGTGTGTGTGTGTGTGTGTGTGTGTGTGTGAGAGAGAGAGAGAGAGAGAGAGAGACAGAGAGAGTGAGATCCCTAATGACTTTAGTGTATGGGACATGCCTGGCATCCCGATGGGTAATGAGAGCATCATTATCAGAAGAGCACGATGACTGGGCCCCTTAGAATATGCTTACAGACGACTTAGAGCAATGCCACCTGTCTCCCCTACTTTCTTTCACTCCGATCAGACCCAGGATGTCTGGCTGTTTACTACTCCCTGGGCTTGAGTTTATTTAAGTATTTTGAATACAGTAATGTGAGATGACATAATGAAGCACCCTCTACACCATACAGTGGCAAGCCTCAACTGGAGTTTGGGAGATAGATGCTGTTTTTGGGGGGGAAATAAGGGCTCCCACTGCTCCGACTCCTATAACTCGCTGACAAATTTTTAAGTGCAGTCCTTGTGTTTGTGTTGGGCAGCTCCTGCTTTAAAAATGGCTTCTCAGGAGAGGTGTTCTGAAATGTGTGATTGTGAATGATCAGTTTTTAAAAAAAAATACAAATGAAGGTATCTATATACATTTAGATTTAGATTCCCTGGTCCATATTTGGAGCAGGTTCGCCGCAAGGCACCCTGAATGATTCAAAGGCAACCAGAGCTGGAAAGGATTCCTGTTTGCCTGTTCTTGAACTCTTAAGTTTTTCCAAAACACTCACAAATTTCAGGATTATGACTGATTTGTTATTTGGCTAATGCTCGCATTAGCAGCTTTGACAATGAGCAATATCTGTCTTTGAAACTCGGCCAAAGACATGCTTAAAAATGTCCACTGCTTAACAACTCTGGCAAGACTGTCTGTGAATTTTGATAACTGCAGCAAAAAACTTTGTAATAAGACACCTTTGGCAGTGTTTATAAACCTGTCCCTTTTTTTGCAGTGTTTACAAAAACCTTTCCAAAGAAATAATGCTGCCTCTTTCCATTCCATACTACTTACCGATTCGTCTGCTGCTAACAGGAAATTATACATTTACAGTCCTGGCGCCATTGGACATCAATCAAAATCTGACTTTGCAGAGCTACAGCACTGCCAGTCAAACTTCCCAAAGAGACAGAAAACATTTTTTTCTCAGGATTTATTACTTATCTTTTTATTTTCAAGTTGTTTTTTGGGGGGGTGCTGTCTCACCACCATTTTAATTGAATTCTAATTTCTTTTGCAGCTGTCGAACCTCCTTGTCCTTTGTGCAATCATTGTGGGAAAATACAATAACAATTATTATACATCCATAAACAGCGCCTTAAAAAAATTGATACAATAGAATTTTTTTTTTTTTTACGTTTTGGTGAAATTAAGTATATATATGGAGTGCAATGGCAGTCCATTGTACATGAACTGCATTTTCTTTGTTACTAAATTAGCATGGGTGAGCTGCTAATGTCATTAATTAGATACACCTGTGCTTCATCTGCTCGGCTGTTTTCTGCTGCACACTTTGACAGTGGGCTGTTTTTCCATTCTGCTGCAGATAAAAGCAGAAGTATCAGCCAAGTCTGTCATAAAAGAGAGCAGGGAGAAGCCGCATTTAACAAGCAACACAAGAGAGCAGCTGACTACTGAGCAAGTGAGTCAAAAAAGTTTTATATTTATCCAACAATGTCATTTTTTTGTTCCTGTGTGGTTGCTAAACTTGCTAACCTAGCTTAGATAGTGGCTAACAGTATTGTTAGCTAGCTTGCCAAACTAATGGGTATACTGCATTAGCTGACAGTTAGCTAACTATGCTGAAATGTACCTGTTGTTGGTTGGTATTTGTGTAGTTTAACAGCATATACAATATCTTATTTTCATTTTGCGGGGGAAGTGTTTTAACAGGAATATTAGCATGCTAACGTTAGTAATTGATTAGCTACCTTAGTTGGCATCTGGTGTGGCATATTGAGTACAGTGCGTGACTTGTGAGCAGTGGACTGGAGAAAATACAGCTTGACTACATTTAAAAAAGTATTTTCTTTGCTTATATTGGATGGAGGCCATATAACCTTTGCACCTGCTGTACAATATTGGTTAAAATTGAAATGAAATGAAATAAATAACTAAAAAAATAAATGTAACATCTGCACTTACCTGAAACAAAACAAAAAAAGAGCAGTTTATCCAGTCTTCAGTCATTTATTGATGGTAGCCATAAAGCAGTTGTGCTTCCAATGTAATTTTGTGAGGGAATAATTGTTTTAATGGAATCAGAATAACAGGAATAAGATGAAAAGGAAGAGTACAACAACACAATATTACTATTATGAAGATACATAAGAGATAAGCCATAAGAGGATTTTTCAATTGCTCAACAAGCATGCACCTTATGAATTTATCCAAATTGGTTTAATGGGGTATTTAACCAGGATAATCAACTCAGCGGCTTCCCAGGGAGTCCTGGGCACATGCTCCATATTAAAACAATATAAGCTCATTTGTCCTCGAACATTTTAAGTCAGCAGAGAAACATAATTAAAAGTGATGCTAAAAGCTGCGATAACAATATTAGAAAAATAATTTCTAATATCACATCAGCCAATACAAATAATCACCTGCTTCTCACGGTTGATACCAATGACAATAATAACCAATTATTTCACATATTTATATCTAAAAAGAAGTTCCTAACGTGTAGTTACCCTCAGCACTCCCGAGGGTCAGAAAGGCTAATATGTTGTGAGCAAAGATGGATGTTTTAATATTATACAGCTCTAATAAGATCTGTTGTGTTTAAACTCATAGATCTCAGAACGCTTGCAATCACACCTGAAACTGAAATGAAGAACGAGACGAAGAACCAAAGTCAAACTGTCTGCTGCATTTAATTTACATTCCATGGTAACATTTATTATAGAGGTGTTTACGAAAATACGAAACAAATCTATGATGCATATTTAGACTGATCTGACTATACCAACCCTCTGTTGTCACTGAATGCATCAATATCTGTTAGCAGCAGGGCACCAGAGAGCACCATTGTTAGCTCAGCTGTGATTACCCGTATTAATAGCATGGTTAAAAGCTTACTAAAAGACTGCTTAAGCTACAAAAAATGATAACTGGTTGCTGAGCTATGAACCTTGTATAAAGCTCTTCTACATGCCTGAACAAAAAGTAAAAGTTTGGAAAAGCAATTGACTGGATGCATTATAACTCAGTGAACATTGACAACTATGCCTATTCAGTGATCATGTTCAGTGCCTACTTATCTCTGAACTGAGCTTAAGGACATGCTTTGAATTAGCAAAGTGACTCATAATTTCCACCTCTAATTCAATAGCAGTCTAACAGTGTTGGACAAGTTACTTTCAAAATGCAATGTTTTACATATTAGCGTACTAATTACCTTCATTTTAAAGTAATATATTACATTACAATATGACCGTCTGCATGGAGTAATTTATTACTTACTTACCTTAAAAAAAAAGCCCAAATAACCTATATAGAACAATTTAATAGCCAAGATCTTTTTAAATAAAAGACTGGCCTTGGACACAGTGATGAGCAGGCAGACAAAGGATCTGAGTCTGATATTTTTTATTGTAGGCTTAGTCATATGAAACACAATAGACTGATACCTTCTATAATTTAGCCAATAATGACAAGACAAAGACCTTTTTTTTCTATTTCTATTAAAGTGCACTTGGAGATCGGGCTTCATCTCTAGGCCTAAATACAGCTCATTTCAGTCACAAAGAGACTTAACGAAGAACTTATACAGTAGGCTCGGCTATATTAAACACACGCACAGCCTATGTTAATAGTCATGCGCAGTGTGGATGGACTCTTAAAAAAACAACAATAAACTCTTCACTTCAGTCAGTAATGCAGATTGTAACACTGCAGTCCAAGAATAAGTGTGTTCTTTATGCGGCCCAGGTATTTTTTAAGCTTGTTGAAAACCGAGCAGTTCCTGCTGTTGCTGCTCTCCACCGGGGAGCCTGCGGGAGGCCTTTAACTTCAAGCAGCTATAGACGATGCTGTATACTGTAGTTATAAGTCACAGAGTTAGCAGAACTTAGCAGTTGGTAGTACAATCCTCTTTCAGTGGATTTGTTGTAAATGTTACAGGGGGCAGAAAGACAAGCACAAACAGCCACAGCAAGCTGATGGATGAAGAGATGCAGATGACGGGCTGTACTGTGGTGTGTGAACCAGCACATCTCCAACACATCATCAGGGTAAACAAAACCTTTTACCTGCTTTCCTGTATGAACCACTTGCACTGTGCCAGCACGGCTGGAGCAGTTGTTGTTGCTCGTGGCTCATTTTTAAACCACGACAACCCTCCTTAACTTACCTTATCCCTACATTACCATTTACAATTACAATCAAGGGTGGATAATTCATTTAACTGTTATGGGGGGAGAATAAAACAAAAGAAATTCTTAAGAGCCATTCCTGAAGGGGACAGAAAATACGTTTGTGATAAATGTATGGAAAAGAAACAGTAATGACAGTAAGGGTTAATAACTTTAGGGTTATAACAGCATGTTAAAGGACATGGCTGCAATTTTGTTGACGCACGAAAACCAACCATGAGGTAATGGACAGAGATAAATGCAGTCTGCAACTGTAAATATGCTTTATTCTGTTGAGTGGCAGAAGTAAATAAACAATGTCAGACACATCTTTGTTTTATGTTAACTTTTGCAAAGTAGCTATTTACTGGAGGTCAGCAACTACCACCAACACACTCCCACAGACTGCTCCACAGACACTCTTGAAGATCACTAATGTGTGTGGAGGAGTGTCCTGGTATAGTGGAACAAACCACTGTGGGTTATATGAAGGGGGGGATCCAATCTTTAAGAACTTAAAACTACATTGTTCTGCATATTTGTCCTTGAGTGCTTTGAAAGGCACCTTTAAATAAAATGCATTATTATTATTATTATTATTATTATTATTATTATTATTATTATCTTCAATTAGCACAGGTGTTTTAAAAGCACATTAATATATGAACATAGGGACAACACTCATAAAAAGACAATTTTACACATTCAATCATTTTTACAGGTCTTTGGGAGCCATCATGTATACATGGTAGTAGTATAAAGTTTCCAGAGGAATCTTATTTATTGCCTTCAGTGATGTTACTTAGTGGGTAAGTTGCATTTTGGGTAATGTAGGTGCCAGATTTTGAAAAGGAAGAATAATGCTGGTTCTGCTGTACCCATTTTGATCATTTGTTTTTAAACAGTCCGTAATGATACTTTTCAAAACCTGGAGCCTACATAACCCCAGATTTTAGCTAGCCACTGAGTGACATCACTGGTGGCAATTTAACAAATCACATTCAGCTTCCTCTGCAGCCACCAAAAACTTTATACTGCAGTAGTATTACCCAGGAACGGTAAACACACTGACATGTAAAATTGGTGGAGTTTGGACACTGTAGGAATTAATCAGTTGAAAAAAATAATTATGTTATTTGGGATGTCACAGAATTGTCCAGTATCAAGTTCTGACTGGTGAAAGACCACACACACACACACACACACACACACACACACACAGAGGCAGAGAGAGACCTGCCAATCACAGCATTTAACAGGAGAAAAATTATAGCTATGTCACAGAGCCCATCAGAAACAAAAACGGCTGTGGATGGGAGTGTTGGAGCTCATCTTTGGGACTGAGGGCCTGGGATGAGGGAGGTGGTAAAATGCCTGGATGTCACACAGAGGAAATTGGCTGAGCAGCCGCCCACTAATGCAGAGTCATACTCTTTTTGATAGGATTAGAGCCCATTGGCTCGCTGAGCAGATATGGAGACCAGTCTGCCAATCAAAGACAGCAGAATATAAAGGTCATTAGTAGCTCAAAAGGCCAAAACGATGGTGCGACCTCTATATTATTCTGTGTTTTTGTACAGGGAAAGGTTTTATGTAGCCAAGAGACACGGTTCAGGCGCACAGGCTGCTAATAGTAAGAGGCGGTATTGAACAACATTATACTCGAATGTGGCCTTGTCAACCCTTTTAGTCCGAAAACAATTTTTTGTTAAAGGAAGTGCAGTTCAAAGAGAGCTACGTTCAGTTCTGTGAGAGGCATCGGGATTCACCCTTTTGAACCGACCTTTGTTGAACTTTTCTTTTGATGAATTTCCTCTTTTACAGTCCCTGTTTCAAATACAATTTTAGTTTTGGTGAAAAAGGTATTCTGAGCATTCAGTAAGCTCATCTAGTAAAAGCCAGTGAACTAACATTCAGCAACATGAGTAGCATAAAAGAAGGAAATGCTGTTTAACATTTGGGGACTTGGTCACCAAATGTCATAATAATAATCAAGACATGTCAATAGATATAAAATCTATATCTACTTCTACACTCTAATATATTTCAAAATGAGCCCATCATACTACATACACATACGTACAGACTACAAAGCCGGATGGTACTTCATCTTATGGCATAATCACACAAGGACAAGCTTAAGAATCCATCAGCGTGATGAGCTGCTGTTTCTATAAGGTATTAAGTAACTAGTCTTGAAGTGATGAAGCACAGAGGAGGGATGAGGATTACAGCATGCTCTCCTAAATATTTATTCGCTTGTGCTGATCACTGTAAACCCGCTGCACATGTGACATGTGTAGCTCTGTCTGAATCTAACCTGGTATGTTTTTTAAATCATGATAATGGAAAGCAAAGTTCTCAGCTTTCAGTGCCATTAGTAAACTGACTAAATATAATAATGTACATATCAGATGTTGGAGCTACATGGTTGTAAAGCGGTGTTGGAAGTTTAACGGCTAATGGTTAATGACTTTTCCATGCATTTGCGCACAGAGACTCGAATTATGGTTCACCGACCCTTTCATTTGCAACCATAAAACCGAGCACAGTCGCCTAGGAGAGGGTTTAAAATATCGGGGTCCTCTTGAAGACGTCAGAGGTGTGGTTGTTTGATCCCAAAGCTCCAACGAGTGTTTCTTTAAGTGCGTGTGTGGAGTTTTCCTGCACCGGGTGATAGGAGGGGTTGGAGAGTGACGCTGGCTGCGCCTTGGTGCTGAGCGGAGCGCTCACCTGCAGATGAGAGAGCCGGGGAAACTCGGGGCAGAGCTGCAGCACACCCGCGGAGAGCGAGGAGGGACGTAACGAACAGTCTGAGCAAGAAAGGGGGATTTACACAATTACTGGAGAAGATTTACGAATCGACCCTCTTTCTGGTTCCTCGTCCAGGCAGCCCTGGCTCGCTTGCTCGCCACGATGAGAACTGACTTCGCTCTGGTCCTGACAGCAGCCCTTCTTCTTGACACAGTCTGGGTGAGATTTTTCATTTGTTTTGCCTGCACCGCTCGGAGTTGTGAGAGTACGAGGAGGGGTTTGAAAAGCAATGGCACATACGCTTGAATAAAAGTCATGCAGTCGGATGGAGTCCAGTGTCAGCCCAGTGTGCTGCTGTTGCAGCAGCAGCGCAGCTCCGGTCGTTATTTCCATACAAGTACGTTAATTGGTTCCCTAATGAATTTTACTGTGTAAGAGCAAAAATAAAGAAGAAAGTAAGAGTTAACAATCAAGTGTTTTCCGGCTCTGTTCTTCTCCAGTCTTTTCTCTGGATCGCTGCGGGTCTTACACAAGTTAAAACGACTGCACGTTTTAATCGCCAAGGCTGATAATCAAACTAATATAATCATCTCGCTCATTTTAGCGATCCCTTCCTCTATAAGGCTCCCCTGACCTAAAAGCAATAGCCTACACGAAGTTAAACTGTAGTTAGGTTATAGTTATAAAATGCTCTTCAACCTTTTCTCGTCATTTAATCAATAAAAGCTGAATTAAGTCGGCGCCTGTGGGCTCCTCTGAACGGCGCACAGCTCTGCTAAATCTTTCTCTCTGCGCGGTTGTGACTTAAGCCATTGCTGGCAGTGTAGGAAAATTACACAGCGATGTTTTTACTCGTGCGTTATTCGCTTCCAAGAGGAGAGAACCGCGTGCGTTATACCCCCTCTTCAATCACACTCCAGCCAGCGTTGGCACCGGTGCGTGTGTGTGTGTTTGCGCGCGCGGGGACTTGTGCTGTAGTGGGTCGGATCGTTCAATTTAACCAACAATGTGCAGTAAAGATTGGGTGCAAAGTTTTCTGCAGACCATTTGAGTAGGGTACACGCACACACACACACACACACACACACACACACACACACACGCACACGCAGACAGGCAGACACACACTCACACATATGCACTGTTCAGTTTCTCCTCCATTCTCTGGAAGTGTGAGAGTCACAGTCTGAGAGAATTCTGCTGCATTCATGCAGTTTTCTTTTTGTGTGTTTCACTTGACCCTGAGCACAGTACAATAAAACGCTCCTCATTTAATCATGTGCCGGCTTTCTCCATGGAGCGAGCTACACAGGCACATTTTATCAGACATTGTTGGACAGCTATTAAACAGTATTTAATTAGCAATGTGCCAGGAGCGTGTAGTTGATAAACTTGTTGAATATATTTCTTTTAACTGCCACACTATGTGCATGCTGCTTTTCGTCCAAGGCTCATGGTCAAAGAGAAGCAAGAAATCAATAGAATCCATGTTTATTGATGTGTTACATTGTATCCTCTTCCTTTCAGAGGAATAATGGGGAGCATGCTTCCAGAGGTCCCTGCCGAGCTGGTTTCTCACAAAGCTTCTACTCTGTGCTGATTTCAAGGGATGTACTGCAAGACCAGGGCATAGTTAAAGGTAAGACCTGTAATTGGCGAGTCAGTTCTTTTAGATTTTTATTTTGAGAAGGTTTACAGTGTCAGTCAAAGAGCTCCTCTGCGTTAAGGCCACTGAAGGGAGACGTGTGTTATAGAGGTTTTTTTCTAATGCCAGGCCACGTATGTAGTTTTCAGATGACTAAAGTATGCATGTGGAAAATTTATATAACAGTTTCATGTGTTTTTAAGCTGAGGATGAATGTAAACAACTGCAGCTGTGAATTACAAAAAAACCCTACCTGATCAGAAGCAGCTTTAAAGTCCGTCCACTGATTTGCTGTTGTGATGTCAGTACTTGAGAACTTCAGCCGAAGCACCACACAAACATGTTCTGAACATTTTTAAGCAAATAAGTTCATGGATATGATATGTGCTATTTATTGCACTCAAATTGCTTGTCTGTTTCTGCTGGAATTCATTTCTGTGTTTTGACATTGCTCGACCTCTTCATCATTATTATAATCATTGCTATCTTTATCACCGTGACTTTACGCACTACTACCTTCACACCACAGCGTCTTACCCACTTGTATGTGTGTTGCTCCAATTACACTGTGAGCCAACCAACTTTGAGGGCCCGATAGTGCAGGAAATGGAATCGACATCCTGTGTCTAATCTGGCACTGCTCCTGCCAATGTGGGCTAATTGCAATTCTCTATTGATCCCAATGGTTTTTTCCTCATAGCTCAGCTAAGCTGTATTGTTTTGCTGTGGGCGCACAATAGCTCTTTTGTGGGTCGACTGTGTCTTCGGCAGCTGCACAGTATATATTTCTCACTCTCCTTAGCAAGGAGAGACCTGGCGGGGATACAGCTGTCTAGACTCCTTCTCTCTTGAGTGTGCACATACACACAGACATATACGCACACACACACAGAGGCGTTTTAGGCTAAGGATATACAGTACAATAGGGTTCAGTATATTATTTTTGGTTGTTTTCTCTCTTGTGTCTATGTTTGTGTTTGTCCTTTGCTCTACTGATATAAGTCTGGAGGAAGGTATGAGGTTGATTTCAGAGTTTCATTACCTTCTGTATATTGTAGCCCGGCTGGCAGTGGGATTGGATATGGGACATTGTCGCTGGTAGTGAGCTCGCTCTCTGTGTGGTAGTGATGTCTTCAGCCCAGCAGGGGGTGTCAACACAATCACAAACAATCACAGAATGAGCCATCACGGCTGCACAGGAGCCATTTATTTCAGAGAGCATTATTTATCTGGTTTTGGTCTCGAAGAGATGAAATTGTCTCGGCTTCTCCTTTCAGACAGAAACTAATCTTCAGTGGTCTAACAGGGTTGTTTTTAGTGTTAGGAATTCAATTTAGCACAAACAATGGATGCTTTAGTGTGATCTTACCACATGCTTAGTATTTTAACAAAAGCCACACAAAAGTCAGCTCAAACGTCATTGTAAAAACATCAAGTAAAAAACGAATTACTCATAAAACATGGAGACTTTTAATTAATTGACACTGTTCCCTTAAATCTTATTCAAAGCATATGCTGTAATTTAACATTTAGTTTGTTTCCTCTGCGGGAGGATCTCGCTGAAGTAACATGTGCTCATCTTTGCCGTGACACACTCACAGCTGCAAAGTCGTCTTCATGTGTGTCTGAGAGCACAGCTGCACTGGCCAGGCACACACACATCCACATAAAGTCACACACACACACACACATCATATGTGATTTACAGAGCTCAGGCAGTTGATTTATAGTTGGTAAGGGTGTCACTGGAGGGAGGCAGGAAGCTACTCTGGAAAGGCTTTAATAATAACATTGTTTAACCCAAAACCGTCAGATGGGGGCAGGAGTAATGACACCCACTCATGCACAGACCCACTCACTCACACATACGCACATACACACAGAGACACAAACATATATATATTCATGTTAGCCACCGTGGGAATAATGGGAAGGACAGAACTAGGACCTTGGCCATGATGGGGACGATGCCTGGGTCTAGACAGGAGGTCAGAGAGGAGGAGGGTGTTACATTTCACATTTTATCATTTTTGTCTTTTGATTGCAGCTTTTATGATACCATCTTGGATATATTGTCCAAATTGTATGAAATAGCATTTAAGTATTGCATTGCATCATTATGTCAAAAATCACACACGCATTATTTTTTATAATCCTCCTTTAATCTTTAATCTTCCAGCATTCAGATTACTTCCTTAAAAATTGTGGGTGCTCTGGCCAACCAAGGGTTTTCATTGAAAAACATGGTCTGTCCAATACACATTTCTAAGTATAAATTATACACCCGGCATTGTTCCCGCTGAGAGAATTGACTCACTCTCTATTTGTCTGTAAAAACCCCTGCCAGTAAGCAAAGTTAATGGCTGAAACACATAAAAAACAGGAAACTGCTTATTTTGTGCTGGTAGATCATTAAGTTGAATTGTAAAGTGGACATTTAATGGTTATTTTAAAATTTGACTTGCATATTTCATTGATCATTTTGGGTTAGATGGTGGTTGTATTTACATTTTAGCAGCCAACTGATTACTCCCTCAAAAAAGCTGTTTTAAGAACAGCAGATGCATGGCAGGGGTTTAGGAGGTGAGATAATGAGTTTAAGGGGTAAGAGGTCTGTGTTTGTGTATATGTGTATACATACATGTACTGTACGACAGCACAGTCGCTGATGAGGACGCCCGCTGTCTTTTATGTCTGGTTTTCATTATAGCTATGACAGCTTCTTCACCACTCACACGCTCTGGGCACCATTAGAGGTAGAGCTCTGCCAGGCCTGGTTAACATCACACATTGAATGACCGATACACACACAAACACACACACCACTCACAGTTTCCTCCGCTGTACTATCTGCGCAACAAAAATTGTGTTTTGCCAGAGTCCATATCAGTGGTGGAGAAAAGTACTCGGTCATTAAAATAATTTGAAGGTTTGATATTTGGATTAACAATAGATATTGTCACGATGTTTGGAGTGTTTTGTATCCCACAGTCGAGAGTATGAGTTGGGCCCCGGCCAGACTCACTCAGATAAACAGAGCCAGCTAACGTAACCTCATCCCATGTGTCCCTACATCCCTCTGCTGATTTTGTTCCTGGTAATGAAAGCCAGGGTTGGTGGTTTCAGCTCAGTGAGCCCGCTCTGCTGACCTTGGAATTTGTTTGGGTTACTGGTGGTTTTGGGCAGCCCTCACTTTCTGAATGTGTGACTGTGGTTGTGTTTGTCAAAGTGTGTGTGTGTGTGTGAGAGAGAGACTGAGAAAGAGAGAAAGGTAAAGGGGATTTGGCAAAGTCAGATGTGAGTATTTGCTTCTTTTGGACATGTCAGTATACCTGAGCTGTAATGCTGCTGAGGTCCACTGTGCAGCTTCTCAAAGGGAACCAGAGATTTTCTCTGCAGTCATCACTTTGTTTTTTAGAAAGTCCACTGACACCTGGCTCTATTTTGAAAATTCTCCAGTAACTCATATGCCAAAATGAATGGGCTGAATGTCTGTATTAAGGTGACCATATCTGTTCTTAACCCTCCTGGCCGGACTCAGGATTGCTATTGTACTCATAAATACATTTTCTGATGCACTGTAAGCACCCGTTTTCTCTTTCACACTTACATACACACTCTATAACTCTTATACACCCACGCACTCAGTGTCTACTATAGTGTCTTCATATGGCGTCATTCATCGTGCAGTAAATGGCATTTAAATCTATGCCTTGCCTCTCTGACCCAGATCCCCTCTCTCTCCCTTCAGTGCCACCTTGTTTCCATCATTTTCATAGCAAATTTTGGCTGTGACCCACGAGAAGGATAAGCAGAAACCAGGAGAAAAGGATGGGAGAGCTTTGCATCCTGAATAAAACAAATTGTTCAGAGCTGTAATTTTTCACCAGGATAATATTTCCAACAATCTCCTCCAGCGGGCACGCAAAGGGCCCCCGGGCGATGAGTCTCACTTTCCTGGGTTTGTGAAGCTTTCCTGTGAGGAATTTTTCAAAATCCAATAGCCAGGCTGTTGCTTTGCTTTAGGCTTTGTATTCTGAACATCATTTTCAACCTGAAGTGCAGAAGTTGGTATACAGTAAGCATCAATTTAACCCCCAGTTTAATGCACAAGTATTTCCAAAGGGAAAATGGCTCAATATCAAATAACCTAACAGGATCCCATGCTTTAGATATGAATTCACCAAGAATTACAGTAAAATGGCCTTTCTCTTTACCCCAAAATCTGAGCTGACACACACACTTCAGTGGTTCAGTGTGCTGTAGAAGTAGGGACAGAACAGTGACTCAGCCGAGCTTGAATAAAGGATGCTGTTTCTTTTTGCACGCAACATAGGAATGGACAGTACATCAATTTTCTCTTCCCATTTAAACTCAAACAGAATTAGATAGTTTTGATATCCTGTTTACCTTTTGCCCCAAATCTCATGGTACACAGCCTGCAGTGTTATCTGGGTCGATAGCAGACAGGCATCCTCATGGTGATTAGACATTGTTGGAATACAGCCTCCTTTGTTTCTTTCCGCTTCTTAATCGCACACATTGTTTTCCTTCATTATAAGTTTTGGATCATGGTGTCTTACTTTATTCTAATCTTTTGCAAAGTCCTATCTCTCTTTCATTTTCTTTTTTTGGCATTCTGAATCATTCATGTTTTGTCTTTGCAAACCGGTCCTGTATAACCATCTAATCTGTTATAATGCAAAATAACAACACAAATCCTTATTCGCTCTCCGCCATCTGTTTGGAATATTACATGGTTTATGGCTAATTTTTGTTAGGATATTCAGTCATGGAGACAAGCGCAGACACATCCCTCAATGGTTATTAATTACAGAAACCCATGAGGCTGACATTTGTTGGATGCCTTGTGAAGACACTACAGACACACTGAGGTGCTGGTTTATGATCTTCAGGCCAAAGGCTAATCTGACCTGAGGGAGCCGTAACAAATAGCCAGTTGACACATATGTACGTAACTTGTAACCGCAAGCCTGATGTATGTGTTTAATAGTTTTAAAGAATTGTGTGAGGATTTTCCAGAGAGGCTCATACAGATGATTTAACCACATGGTTGAGCATTTCTTCCCCTGTTAAGGTCCAGACATGAGTGGTTTATGATATAAGCAAAGGAGGGGCCGCCGTTACACCTGCAGGAGTTCCCTTTGATTAATACTGTTAGGCATGGGAACCCATGCTGTAGAAACAGTTATGTGCATTTGTGTGTGTTTTGTGGTTGAATGTACTGTGTGCTCCGAGGTAGCTGTGCAGCGCTCTGTGCATATTGGGTAGCCACCAGGTTTTTCCAAGCTGGTCATTAGAAAGGCAAGCAGGAGAGAATGAGAGAAGAAAGAAAGCAGGTGGAGGCCATTATTTTTTAATGAGATTTTTGACATCTTCTCCCTTTGTTTTGAGAGCAGGGACAAAGGAGACGGGGAGGGAGGGAAGAGGAGAGTGGATGAACAAATGTGGGAGACTTCTTGCAGATTGAGTTACTCTGCGGTGTGTGTGAACTCTGCATCCTTGTCATCTGCTTGGTACATTAAGAGACCTCCTGCCTTGGTATGATGGGCCTTCTGGGGTCCTACAGGACCAAGGTTATGGCCCTCCTGAAGATATTAAACCCGTTTAAATACTTTGCTCGGACTCCAGCTCTTTAATGCACAGATGGTCTGTATGGGCTGTGAAGGCTGTAAGATGACAAGGGGACACTGCCAGCTCTCTCTCTCTCTCTCTCTCTCTCTATCCTCTCTCTCTCATACACACATGCACACACATAAACGCACACATACACACAGGCACATTTTGTCTGAGGTTAGTGTGTTTTTTATTTTTTTTTGGTGTCAGATTAAGACTCCACAGCGGCTGTTGTAAGGTGTCCCTGCTGTCTTTGGTAAAATGGTTTGTCATGAGGAGCAAGAGCAATGCAAGGCGCTCCCAGGGCTGTTCTTTTGCCGGGATGTGGTGGACAGGGATTACACCAGCAGGATAACGATAAGCCTACAAGGCCGTTTTCTCTTTGCTCAAGAGTCACACTGACCATGTCCTTCAGCCAGGCTACTGTCAGAGGGAGGGTGAAATAGAGGGTGGAGTGGAGGGAGAGAGAGACACTTTGCTCTCAACAGAGTCGTAGGGGAAATATAAGATAAGGCTCTGCACCCTAAAGCAGCTAGCACATTATAATATGCTGCTGCAGGCTGTTATTTTATATTCATGCAAACACACAAAAATAAACAAAGAAACACAAAAACCCATTATGGCACTCTAAAACAAATTGGATCTAGATTCCCCTCCCAGGCCGCCCACTACTCCAGTATAGCTTTGGCCTCAGCCCAAACGCTGTGGTGGCCTCTTTCAGCCCACTCACTCCTAACTCCTCCACTGCCTCTGTTTGTCTATGGCAACATTTTAATTACAGCCTAATTGATTAAGTTAGAAATGAAGCCACAGTGAAGGCAACCGATAAAGTGATGATTCAGCTATCACGGCTCCATCACTTTATATTTTGTTGGCGTGCTGTGATGAAGACAGCCAGTGGAAGTGGAGGAGACATGGGTGACACCATTTTGGATTTTTTTGTGTCTCACTATTTCTACTTTCAATTTCTATTTAAGTACTGAGCAAATTAAAAATGCATGAGCTCAGTTTGGATAATTCTCCTCATCTCCTCAAAACTCCTAACTCCAGTTTCTTGAAACAAAACACAATTAAAGAGAAATGGACTGTAAGCTAATTTACAGCCATTGTTATTAAAACTCCTCATAACAGTGATATAAAAAAAAAAGGATAAGAAAAATGGCTCAGTGTTCTCACCTCCAACCCAGCCCTCAATTATCTCTCCACCCTACGTACTTTCCCCAAACTGAGATCAGATTGTTATTGTTAATTAAAGAGACTTCTGACCATTTCTCACACTTTTTTAATCAACTGGCAGAAGTGTATGATCTCTCTGAGAATGTGGGCAGGACAAATCCAAGAGCATTACAGCCTCATATGCTATTCCTTTTGCTTGAAGATCCCTCGTCTTTGTTAAGGGAGGATGAAACGAAGGATGGAAGCCCTCAGAAGACATGGCTGTCTGGTAATCACTAATTGTGTCCTGAACTCCCTGTGAATGTTCCCCATTAAGTTCTTAAGTTCAGCACACAGTCGAATCATCGCCTCTGAACAAGGAAACTGTGCAGAAACACAAGGGACAGAGGGAGAATAGGATAGAGGAGTTCGGGGTCGACAAACAGAGTGCCAGTAATGTTAATTAATCAGAAGACAATGATAAGTCCCGTGGTGTCTTGGCCTCCGTTATTCAACAGACTAAAAGCTAGTGTGGGTCTAACAAAGGCGCTTTCAGAGGAGCAGTGGTCTTTGCAAACAGTGTCTGATGATTCTTGTCAAGATAGATGTTGGCTTTTTTTGACAGACTTTATTGATTTCCCCAAAGGGGGAATCCCTATCTCCTCCCTGTGGCTTGAGGCGAGGTTAGCACTCTCGTTAGGCCCTTTGAGGTTGTGGTTGAATGTTGAATTGTTGCTCAAGGACATTTTGTTAGGGTTGGTTGGAGGCACATTAAAGTCAAGGCCCTCAAAATAACAGCCTTTGATTCAGTAGACCTCATCAGGCTGCAATTATTAGTTGGAATTTGCCAATTAATCTTTAAATTTATAAAATAATGAGCCCACCCTGACGTCTTCAAATAACTACAAAGTAGATATATCAATGGATAAACATTAATTTAAAGAAAAAGGCTTGAAGCAATGAATTGATGAAAAATGAATATTTGCTTAATATTTGACTTAAAAGATACATCAGTGTTTTTGTTTGTAATTGTTTTTATTGATTGACTTATCACTAAGTGACTAGTCATTTCAACACTACATGTTATGTTAAGAGCTCTAAAGCAACACAATGTAACTTAATGGAGAAAGATAGTCGATAGTTGACTTGATAGTTGGAGTCTCATCCCAAAGTCATCAAATACTGACGCTTTGGGTTGGCAGCTTGACGACCTGGGGATGAGACTCATTTAGATTAGATTAGATAGACTTTATTTATCCCACAACGGGGAAATTCACTTGTTACAACAGCTCAAGATGCAACATGTATAGGAAAAAGAGTCACTTTAAAGTTAAATAAAAAAACATTTTGTTGCTTTAACTAAATCATACGATAACCTTTATTGTAGTTTAGTAGTCATGACAGTAGAGAAATGAGGAATTGTTCAGAATAGACAACATTGCGTTCAACTTTAATCCATCAGGATGGCTAATGAAGAAGTATTACATATTACAAATCCGAATTTTCAGAACAAGGTTACAGAATTAGGAACACCTTTTATAACTCCAAAAACCAATGTTGCTGTTTTGTGGTGTTATTCATCTGTTTTGCTGGTTAATTATCTGTGAAGTGAAATGTCACTGTGGATGGTGGCCAAATTCTTGTTTGTTGGCTTGTTTTGGGTTGTGAGAGACAGCGGAGGATGTTCAAAATACATCACATATTTTAGGAATGAAAGTCAGTGCTGTACCTCTTTTACCTCTTTGACAATAAAATAAAATGTCATAGACGGATCGTTGTAGCTGAGGCAATGGTTGTCATGGAGTGTTAATAATTTGCACATACTCATTTGCTCGGTTAACATTTGCACTCCATTGAGCAGTGAACACGTGCTCTTATAAATTGATGATGACTGTCAAGTTAAGGGTTGCAATGCAATCCAGAGTGCATTGAGTATTTCGAGTCTGTTTTGGATTTCAACTGCAGTGTAGTTATTTCAAATACAGTACTGAGCTGTAAAACAGTCAAATTATTCCATGCCAAATGCTTAATTAGCAGGACTTTTTACATTCGGAGTGTGAGCAGTAATTTGTCGCTGCTTTAAACTACATGCCTTATTGGAATTGTAGCTTCTTAGAACCTGAAGAATCAGAGGCAAGCAGAATATTCATAACATGATGTTCATTATAATATGAAGGCTTTATACTTGTCCTGAAATACAATGAATGACTGCTGTGGAAAACTGTAATTATGCTTTTGCTGATATGTTATGCAACTATGAGCCAGGTGCTGAATTCTGAGGATTTGTGTGTGACATTGCAGCATTTATCTATCTGTGAGGCTTAAAAAGCCTTGTTATACTATTGGTCAGACCATGACTAAATGTAGGCTAGAGAGCCAGCTGTTTCATGCCTTGGGACCAACACTTTTTAAAGCATACCGGCCAGAATCCCTTTCTTCTCCTGCTCCCTATCTGTCTGTTGTCTTTTTCAGCACATCAGAGGAAGAGGCAAAGAGCAAGGGTAATAAAAGGCACTGCTTCCCTCCTCTGGGCCTGGGAGAATGTAGAGAAGCAGATAAGTTGTCGAGCTCTGAATCTGAGAATGATCAAAAACAAAGTGAATCCTGTGGCCGCCGAGGGAACAAGCTCCTGCGAGAGAGCGAGGGGAAGAATGGAAGGGGAGATGGGAGGGAGGGAGGAGGAGAAGAGAAGAAGGGCTAGAGGAGAAGCCACACTCAGAGGAGAAGACAGTGTTTGCTCATCTCTGGGGTAGAAAGGGATGAGTAGCTGCAGACAGGTTGGCAAGCAGGCAGATGGGCTACTTTCTCTGCTCGAAGCTAGGACGTGGATGGACAGAAAGATGGGCTCACTGCACACCATTCAGTGGTTTATGAACTATGTAGCAGACTTGGTGGTCTTACGTGATGATTGGCATATTGTTGGCCTCAGTGTACAATGGAGATAATGAATGTTTTATTGCCTCGGCTTTAGGAAAGGTTACTCACACACAATTAAATATTGCCCATGCGTGAGCTTTTTTATGTGCACACACATGAACACACACACACACACACACACACACACACATACATTGTTGACTGTCCCTGTAGGCAGGAGGCAAGGCCCTGGTCTTGGGGGTGATTATCCTAAACACAGAAAAGAAAAGGATTACAAAGCGATGGTGTAATCTTGCTGTCAATCACACCTCATTAGCAAACATAGATTCCTAAACCAGCAAAAGGTAGAAAGAAAGAAGAGGGGCAGGGAGAGGATCAGGGGTGATAGAAACAGTTGGAGTGGGAGGGGGAGAGAATCTAACTAAGGGAGGAATGACGAGGATATAAGAGAGTGGGAGGAATAGGAAACTAAAGAAAGGAGGGGAGGAGGAGTAGAGGTAAGAGCCGCGCTACTCTGCTCAGGGGGCTCTGCGGAGAGTTTGTATTAAGCTTTCATCTGCCTTTCCTCTCCTCCTTTACCTCTCTCACTGCTTCCCCACCCCAGCAGCACCAACAAAAGCAGACTCAGGGAGCGCTAGCCATGTCAGTCACGTCTCAAACCCGCAGTTCTGCTTGTAATTCCCCGATTAATTAAGAACAGTGATTTGTTAATTTAATTGTAGGTGTTGGGTCGCTTTTTCTTTTTTCATTTCCCTCTCTCTTGCTTTCTTCTGCCGCTTGCTCCCTCTCATCCTCTTGGCAGGCTAATTTGCCCCGCAGCTTTGAGGAGGGGAAATGAAAGGTATCGCAGAGGAAGCCTTCAGATGGTTTATTAAGAATTGATTCGCCATGGTGGCAGAGAGACAGACCGTAGGGAGACACACGCTGACGTGCCTCCCAGGCAGACACCCCCGGGCTGTGGGGGAGAAAGAGAGAGGGCGTGAGAGAAATAAGATTATTGTGATATTGTATGAGTGTTATCACTGGGTGCATTTCAGAATCATTATTGACCAGTCCCCTGCAAAGTCTGGACCTTGGTCCATATCAAACAGCAAGTCCACCCAAACCCACAGGGACTACATGTTGTTTTGAAGTGAACTTCTTAGACTCAAAAATCAATACTGAAATGGTCAAAAAGGCTGTTTGAAACAGGAAAGTTTAAATACTTTTTCCTTTGTTGAAATGTGTAGGCCTACATCTGTCATTACCAGCCCAGTTGCCCATGTTAGCTGTTAATGTTTCTGCAAACCAGGGACACATCCAAGGTTGACATTTGTACCAAACGTTCACAATATATGCTTTTACATCCAGAGGTGGAGGGGATGGTGGCAGCGTTTTAGAAGCCACAAGACTCCCGAGCAGGTGACTGCAGTTGTGGGGACATTTCCAGCTGTTTTTGTGGCGACCATAACAGGTAGGCTATTTTAAGCCCAGCCATGATGTTTTCCTAACTCTTACCAAGTGTTTTTTGTGCCTAAGACCAGCAGACCATAAGTACAGTGTTGTCATGAGAGAGAATTGGAAAATTGAACCCAAACAAATGTAAAGTAGCAACATAAAGAAACGTTAATTTTAACGTAGTTGTGATTCTGCAGAAACGCACTTTGCTAACATATTTTCTTGGGATTGGGTCCTTACATTCTTGTTCTTTCACGACAGCACTTTTCATAATTAGACAAGATGATAACAAAATCTCATTCATTTTTTATAGGCAGATTTTAAGGATCCAGTTTGAAAAATCACAATAAAACGGTTATCAGCAAATCAACCATACTCCCCAAGTAGCCTATCATTGATCATTTTCAACTTGTTTTACTCCAGCATTTTTAATAGTTTAATACTGAAAACGCGAGATGTAAGATATGTGGGTTTGAGAGCCACTGACCTACACCACTGAACAAAGTTCTCAAGCTTGTGGCCATATTACACCTGAAAAAGTAGTAAGCAGCCCATTTGCAGTGCCCAGTGTTAAATTAACTTCAGCACACCCTGCTGTGAAGCATTTGACTCTGTGTCTAGGTGCTGTATTGTAGGCAACTGGACTTGTTTCAGTTGCCAACGCTACAGCACCTAGATTTACCATGACCTGGATGACTGAGAACCTTCATCAACATTTGACTCTGTTGTTTATAAATGCATATGCTTGAAATGGCAGTGGCAGGGGCAATCTGGACAAAATGACAAGCTTCGCACAGCAGCCAGCTAATCGCATCAGAACCAAATTCTTTAATGAATATACATTAGCATAGTCTGCCTTTTCCAAAAGACAGGCCTGGCCACATTTCAAACTGTGTGTTGGCTGCAGTGCTGTCACATCGTCCTGCTCATGAACAAGCGTGAACTGGACAGCATGGGAGGCAAGAGATAGATGACAGATCAGAGGCATTAGAGCTTCAAAGCTCGGAAGAGAACAGAGAAACAGAACCCCCCCCCCAGCTAGGAGAGACGACTAAGGAGGCAATGCATCTTATCTGTAGCGCCACATCTCCCCATGTCCACACAGAAGCCCTTGCCCCTCCGTTTACAGCTGGTCTGACACCAGAGCCATGGAAGCTTATTGACAATCCAGTCAGGTTTTTCATCCCTGCATGTTTCTTATGTCAGGTGAGGTTGTTGATTCTATTTCCAATCTTCATGAGTTGATTGGCCACTGCTGCGTTCCATTTCCTCTCATCACAGAAGCGTGGCATTTCTCATTATCCCCTCACTTAATTTATGCACAAATTATTCATAGTTTGGTAAATCACAAAGTTTAGCGACAGCAATTTGACAGTTCCTGTTGTGTTTTAAGAAAATAGGTTTGGAATCGGGGTACGTGTTCTTTGTTTGTTTCTTTACCCGTCACTGTGTGTGCGTATGTCTGTTTGTGCGAACGGGTGCAGGTGCACGGGTGTGTAAAATCGGAGATGCTGGTTGGTGAAGATTGAACTTGAGAAAGTTTTTGTCTTCCGCTGAATGAGATGAACAGAAGAAAATGAAATAGAAATGCAGAATAAAGACACTCAGTGGAATGGTGATAAAAGACTTGCTACAGCACCTCACAACAACAACATCGTCGGTATCTATGATGAAAAGGATTCACGGAACAGAAGCAGAGCGCAATAATACCATCTCAGCCATGTGACAGGCAACATGTATGAGCTGCAATTTGCTGTCAGTCAGAGGGGCTTAATATAGCTTCACACATTCTCATTCTCGTTACTGATGATCACTTTGTTATGTATGTATTAACAATGTAAACACTGCATGTACACTCATTGCAGCCACAGTAAAAGCACATAATTTTTTACATTAAGACCGTGATGGAGTCGACAGGACTGGTAACGATATAAGGTATTCAAATTAAAGTACTTTTCAGTAGCTTCTTGCTGGCTGATGCTGGCTTTAACTATAAACTACTTGTGGTTGACGTGCTGCAGTATAATGACTCTGTTAAGTAAATAAGTATCGTAGTGGTTTGGTTGCTACCCAGCGACTGGCAACGATTTGGTCCAGAAATTTAAATAGCTGTGGTCTTCTACCTTAACTGTAATCTCTTCTCTGGGCAGAAAAGCCCCAGAGGAGGGTTTGTCTTCTCAGTGGAGGGTGTGTGGAAATGCTGAGTCGGATGTGATAACCACTGGACAGAGAAAATAGAGACAAATGATACTGCATTGAAGGGCACAACTCTCTCCTGTTATAGCTAAGGTGGTAAAATATTCTTCATATAGGCTTGCTGAAGAAGTGGAAACATCTTTCATCCATTTGATCTATATTTCTACTCAAGCAGAGAAGAGGCTAAATGCAGCTGGAAAAAGCCATTTTTCTTTGAAGCACACACACATTTGAATACACATGACTGGTGCAGTGTGCATTGCAGTACCACTTTACCATGTAGAGATTTACGGTGCAAGCCGCTGCACAGGAAACAATTCAGATACTTTAATATGATGTCACATCGAATTCATCAAATCAAATATTTTCAGCGTTGTTTATCGCATGTCAATAGGCTGCTGCAAGCTTTACAGGGATGATCTTGCTTGCGTGTGTGTTGCTTTTGTATGTCAGCATAGAAGTGATTTGTCCTGCAGATGCAGACTAATGAATCAGGCATCCTGCTCGTGGGCCTATATTAGCCTGGGTAGCAGTTCCTTTGATGTGATTAGCTCCATGCACTCTCTTGACAAATTGGGCTGTCCTTTCCTCACAGCTGAAACACTAATCTATGCCAAAAAACAAAGAAACCCCTTCTGCTTAACAGAACATGTCGCTCTGCATGTGTGTGTGTGTTGTGTGTATATGTGAACAGGTTGATAGGTAGGTAGGTAGACAGACAGACAGACAGACAGACAGATTGGTAGAACATAGTTAATAGTCAAACAAGGGTCTACAGCCACACAAGCTGCTCTATGACGCTGATGTTTAAGCAGAGTAGAGGTTTCTGGCACATCTTCACCTAATTCCAAGGTGAATGGAGAAGGGAAAATGTCTGAAGAGGTCACAAAGCTCCAGCAACACGTTGTGTGTGTATATATAACAACAACCAATCATATACATCCACACACATATCAGCCACAGAGGGTGCTGATATGCACCATGACGTCCAACAGATATAATGTTTCGTATTATACAGCTCTCTTATCATGTTCACATAGTACAGCTGAGGCTGATGTAAATGTCATTACAACTATTTGCAATGTCAAGTTATAGAGGAGTAATGGCACATTCTGAACAGAGAATGAAGTCACACACCTGTGTGTGTGTGTGTGTGTGTGTGTGTGTGTGTGTGTGTGTGTGTGTGTGTGTGTGTGTGTGTGCGTGTGTTTTAATCAAAGCCAACACCAAGCCAAACCGTCAGTATTTGACAACTAGGAATTTGACTCGGCAATCAACTATCCTTCTCTAGAATCGCTTTCTGCACCTATAAGACTATGAGAGATCATCTCACTTGTTGTCATGTTCTGACATATACACTGTGCGACACACTGCAGTTGTCTGGAAAGCTAATTCACACACTACAAAATGTATTAGCATCTCTCAAATTTGGATTTACACATATCTGTAAATGATCAGAGCTGTGGAGCAACATTATGAAGCTCAGTGTGCAAAGAGAGAGAGAGAGAGTGGTCTCAACAACAGAGACACACTAGGCAAGATTAAATCATGCAAGTATTTTTTTTAAGATGAGACATTAGTCTGGAAAATGTCCACTGATAATTGATGCAGCCTGGCAGAAGCAGCCAGGCTAATGTCCAAGCTTTCAGGAGTTGTTTAGATGATGACAACAATTATAACTGAGTGTTGACCCCCTCCAGCATGCTTTTGCTGCTGCTGTTTTTCCAGTTTGAAAGCTGAAGGAAAACCCAAGGACAGACCAGCAAGTTGGGTATTTTCTAGTCAGGCACAGGAAGAATTCATGTTGCTGTTTTTATGAAGGGGAGCTGGGGTAAAGTCTGACCTTATTGCCAATGTGTAGACGAGTAATTTTCATCCACACACTGACAGTGCCCCCAAGCCATGCCAAAGCCTGAGCCTTGTCAGGCTTCAATGAGCAATGCAAAATTTGTGGACTCACTGTGTGAGGCTATCAACAACTTCCCAGCTGACTAAAGTAAGGAACTGAACGGCAATTAGCATTATTGATTGAATGGATCAATGAATTATCCCCATTAGATTTACCAGCATCTTTTTTCACTGCCCTCCAAGTCCAGAGGGTTTAGACTTTCACCAACTGGTTCAGCCGGAGTGATAATTTGTTGAGGGATGTTCCTAACGACTAATTCCCCTGATGTTTAAGCGGAAGTTGAAACTTAGACTAGCTAATACTTAAAACACTGTTGAAATTGAGCACAATTAAATCTAAAAGGTTAAACACACAAAAAAAGTCCTATATTACATCCTAGTTAACATTGGTAATGTATGGTTGTTTTTATTAGTAGTACATGATGTTTCAGTGCAAATTATGTCAATATGCAATTTAAATGTTTATATTGATAAAATGATAATAATATATTCCACTGACTTGTATTTCTGGTGCTGACTAGTGAGAGTAGAGACGTTAAATCAACTTGTCAACTTATTGGGCTGCAACTAATGATCCTTTTTATGTAGATTAATCTGTCAATTATTTTCTTGATTGATTGATAAGTTGTTTGGTATATTAAAAATCAGACAATTGGTGAAAAATGTTGACCAATAAAAGCCCAAAATGACGTCCTCAAATGCCTTGTTTTGTCCTCAAAAGCCTTGGTTTGTCCTCAAAAGACACTGCATGTACTGTCATAGAGGAGTGAAGAAGTTGAAATCAAATAATTTATAGACAAAATAGTTGGTGATTAATCTAATAGGTGACGACTAAATGATTAATGGATTTCTCCTGAGATCTGACAGGAGTCTCTGTCCTGTTAAAAATGCACCATCTGGTCCTGATGTGTGTATGTCTGCCAGCTTTTGAATATGAACATGAACAAGCATGCTTTCTTTCCTAACCGCTGAATGTTTGGACAGAGAACACCGCGGCGCTCAGGAAATTCAGAACAGACCCACAGCAAATTATTTTCTTCTTCATCTGTTTGCAGTCAGATTTATCTTGGAAATGAACACATAAAACATCTAGCCCTATCCCTCTAGCAGCTTTAGGGAGATTTTCTAAATATTTAACTTTAATTTAGATACCCGTACCAGAGGTAATTGTGTTGGAGGACCCGCTCTGGAACTTTTTGAATAATGGAAGTCCATCAGTTCAGCCACTTAAGATAGCGTTTAATGAATTAAGCAGGGCCTGGATGAGTGACCTGAGGTGGAAGACAAAGAGGTTGTATATATTACACCTATCTGATGGGACGTCTGCACATTAAGCATAAAGTATTCTCATGTCATCATCAGGGGAAGGGATTTGCTTATCTTCGACTTGGAGGAACGGGCTCCTTTTCTCTTTGTCACCTATTACTGGGCCACAGAGCACACTTGCCCTGGACTCACAAGGATTGAACGTTAAAAGTAAAGACATGGTTACAACTTTGGGCCTCATTTACTGACATTATTTCTTGGATTGTTCACAGTTGTGGCAGAGATGGAAAAAATGCTCTTACCCACAACAGGATCAACACAAGCCAGACTCTCAGCATCAGACTCCTCCCCCTGTTCTCTCCATCCCCTTTAGTCTGCCCAAACTCAACCCTCCCCAACCTGTCCCCCCCCCCAACAGTCCTTTACTGTTGCAAGTGGAGACTCTTATCATTGATTTTCTCTTTTCTCTCCTCTCCTCTGTTCACTCACTGCAGCGCCTCCCAACTTATCTGGCTCTGACAGAACAATGCTGCAGTAGGAGGGCACTCAAGGACAGATTAGATTGTTTTGGGATTCTCATTCCTCATTTTTTCATACTTCTTCGTCTATGTGTTCCTATTCTGTAGCACATTCCCACCCCTGTGATATTGTTTATCCGCCTCTATCACTTGCAATTGCGACGACTTCTATTCTTTTTCTGCTTCTTGGGCTGAAGAATAATCTCTGACTGGGTACTGTAGCTTTTCCTTGTGCGCCTCTGTAGTTAGTTAAAAATGTAGTTAGGGTTAACATGTGTGTCAGCCCATTTTTGTGTGTGTGTGTGTGTGTTTGTCTTTTGTGCCTTCACAGTGCTGAGTGTTTGTGGTGTTAGCGCCTCCTCTGTCTGAGCAATGGTAATTACTGTGCTTCACTGCCTCTGTAGAAGTCAATGAAGCTGAACTCATTGTCTCTCTCTACATGGAAGTCAACAATTGTCTGAATTCCCTGGCGACATCGCAGCCACTGCTAAACTAGCTTCCTGCATTTTTTATCAGTCTCAATGTGTCTCAGTTTGTCCTTTGTCTCTCTTTTTCTCTCTCTCTGCCTCTGTCTCTCTTTGTGTGTGTGTGTGTTCGTGTGAAGTTGTTGTTTCCACATCCCATTGAGTTCTACCAGGGGTAATTGAGCTTAAGAGTGTTGTTATTTAATTTCTATGTATGTATTTCTGTATTTAATTTGAATCTCGCAGTCTATTAAAAGTTGGAAACAGCAGCTTAATCTAATTTACAGACAACAAAAGCTAGAAGGCATCTCAGTGAAATTGGAAAGAATTTTTCCTTTCAAAAAAGATTTTAAACATTTAAATTGATATTTCTTCAGACTCAATGTGCTAACAGGCAGTTTTTAGTCTGCTTATGTCTTTAAAAATGGCATCCCATGCCACACTCAGCAGTAACTGTAATGTTATTGTTAACTGTGCTGAAGCTAAAACCACTTTGGCCACACTGGTAACTTAATGGGTGATTGCCAGTTGTTCTCAAACCCATGTTCCCTTTGATAATGTTTAACCTTCACACTGCATTGCAGAGCACATTCGATGCTGAATAAACCCAGGCAGCCTCACTGGAGTGTGAGAGTAGAGTGTGAGGGGAGAGGGGATTGGATGTGTGTCATAAAAAGGAGGCTAGTTGCATGGAATGTGTGTAATGGGATGGTGAACCAAAGCCAGAGATGCTGGATGTGATTTAGACCATGGTGGCTTGGGCTAGCTAATTGCTGTTTAGGATAGGATGAGATAAGATGGAATGCGATGGATGGCCTCTAAGCACCAGGATGGAAGATGGCTCCAACTGTTTTTGCCCTTTTTGAATGTGGAAGCAAACGATATATTACCATGGCAAAAACATGACCCTACGCTAATCATTAACTTCTCCTGCCCTTTCTTTTATTAACAGATTCTGTATCGTGTAATATATGTAGGAGATAAGGAGATAAGGAGATGAGGATGAGAGTATTTAAGGTATGAAATGCAAAACAGAAGATAGGTGGTGCAATTAAATCTAAAATGGAGAGAGAGAGAGTGTTACAGTGAAAGGGAGCAGAGTATGCATTGGTGCTGGGAGAACAATGCAGATGTCATTAATGTGTTTCTATTGTCCAACAAATTGGCTGGAGTATACTTATGCCTGCGAAAACAGCACGCATGCAATTAGTGCAGAGACAGAGAGTAAGAGAGCAAGTGCTTTGCATGCCAGTCGCGTGCTGTGCGGGTCTTTTGGCACCAGTTAGCTTCTGTTGCCATGTTTAGAGTGTATAAATTGGTCTGCAGTTGTGTGTTGGCTCACAAACCGTCCTCCTCAGTGTCCATTTGTTTCCATCGTTATGGCTCCTTAATAGACCAACTGTGGAATCTGTCTTAAATAGCTTGCTTTGCAGAGGTTTACTTAAAGCTAAGTAAAAAGATTTTTTTCCCCCTTAAGCGGTCTATTAACCTCAAGTATGCATAATGCCTGGACAGCCTTTCACCAGTTAATAGTACTGAGAATAGAGCTTACAGGAAAAGTAATAGGAGGAGACTGAGAAGCTCAAGTCAACTCCTTAGTCTGGAAAATTGGCAGAAGGACGAAAAGGTTTCCTGGGCTGCAAGAGATGTGTAAGGGAGAATACAATGAGGTTATCGTTTCACTGAGGAAGGTAGAGAATGTTGTTGTTACTTCTTGTGGAGACGCTTTTGTTTGCAATGGCCTTTACCAGAAAATGTCACACCAAGCGCTCAGGCATCAAGAGCCACTCAAGGGCAGGGCCCCAGGCAGCAGCTACGGGATGAGCATAGTGGGCAAATACAAAAACACCCACGCTAGCACATGCACCTATACATATATGTACACATACACACAACACACACAGGACAACAAGGACTTAGTCACTGTGTGATATAACATATATCTAAAAGCTTCCTGCTCAGCACCAGTCATGCTTGTTTGATTTGAATTTACAAATGAAATTAATAATGTAGGATTAAAAAGCCTCTGTCTTTTTCTCACGTACACCCGCTGTCTTCGATCCATTGTGAAATAACATCTTAACAGCAATAATTTTTTTGCAAATCAAGCAGTGTTCTCAAAAAATGACAAATTTGCATGATCAGCAGCAGGGGATTAAATGAGACAAAGATTGTACTTCATTGTTACAGTCCCACATGACATTTGACTCATTTTTCCTGCTTCTGTTTGTATTTTTGCACTGTGGGTCTCAGAGGGGAGAGAGGAATAGCCTGCTGAAGTAGGCCAGTGGAGACACTGACATTTAGACTCAAAGGCTAATGGGATGCCTGAGTCTGCCCTGTGCTTGCTGGCTCTTTGTCGGGGTTCTCAGATCAGGACTGACTAGCCCACGCTCCTTTTCCAGACCGTCTGGAGCCTTAATGCGCTCTCTCTCTCCAGACGCAGCGTCTTTCAAGTGTGCCAACTTTTTCATTCAGTCTCAGAGTCTGAATGGTAGTAGTTGAAGTCTGTATGGCTGTCTGTACGTCCGTCTCGTGGCGGCATCTGAAGACTCAACTCATCTCACACAGAGAAATGGCCGTGGGGAGGCCACAAACAGGGAATCACATTGTCTCCTCTAATGGAGGCCAGGGCCTCATGGAGTTCTGCCCTTACAGTGGTAAAGCAAGGCCTTTTTCAGACCAGTCATTTATTCTATCTAAAGGCTCATTTATTCTATCCCAAGGCTATGTTGTGAAAAACATCTCTAATGATGATAGTAATACCCAGTGGGTTAAGATGTTAGGGCGATCCTTCATCTCCCGTGAGATGTCTTCGTGTGACCTATTCTTTGACCCTCAGGGCCAATGCTGCCTATTGGAGCCAGAAGACTCATTTGACATAGCTCAAAGGCTTTCTTAACCCCTGTGGTAAACTCATATATCACCATTGCACATGCTCAGTATACTTTATTATTACACAGCACTTAAATATTCCTACCTTTCTGCGACAGACATTTTGACACTGTAGAGTAATGGGTAGTTTATTGAATTGAAACATTTGAAAGTGCAACACAAATCAATCATAATACAACATTTTGGGATTAGTCATTGAGTTATATGCTCATCCATGCTGTGAAAAAGTGTGAGGACTGCACATTCGCAGGCACACCGTTTCCTGTACCGCTGCTATGTTGAACTGTGTATGGCATTGGGGAACATTTGCCAGTTCCATTAGAGCAGTTTAAGTTTTACTGCCTTGCTCTGATTCTTAAGAGAGTGGTGTGTTTTACTCATTCATTTCCAACACCTAGATTTTTCCAGTCCAATCAGGGACTTTGAGTTGGTGACTCTGATCGTTATGGACGGCTGTTCTAACCTTCAGGACATATATACCTCAGGATCTGAAAGGACACCTGTTAGAGGAGTGCTCTTAATTGTTAGATTTAAGTGTCCTCAGTGCAAATGGAATTACTATTCAGTCACATTTTTATTTTTAAAAGAAGAAAGAAAAAAGTTTCCAGAGATAGATGTAGAAAGAGAGGAGTACACAGCCAGTGAACGAGAGAGTTTTGTTTTGCCCTTGGAAATATCAGCGTAATTAGGAGTAGCATATCATTTACAAATTAGGCCTGACATTTAGGATGCTGGCGGGTAATAATGGAGAATTGCATTTCACTCGTGTGATGAGAGGAATGTCTTCCTGATTGGAGAGGGGCAACGTATTCGGCACGGCCCTTTTCCCAGGTGTCACAATCACTCCTCTGGTACCAGATGTTACATTAGTCACTTCGTCCACTCTGTTCTCCCCAGCAGCACATCTAAGTTTTCATGTCCTGTTTGAGTCAGAATGGAAGTTGCAAACTAAACTCCCAGACAGTCTTGTTGATCTGGGTGGAGATTTTTATTAGTAATGAGTATGATGAAGAGCAGTAGTGATTAGCCTACTACTAGCCTCGTATCACTGAAGACCAGAAGGGTATAAACAGATAATTAGCCTCAAAATCAAGTCAGTTGTGCATGATGTGTGTTTTCTGGAATGTGACCGATGATATTTAAATGTTTTAATGGGTAACTCCACTCTATAAAGCCTTTTGTGGCCCGAGAGGAAGCCACACATAATCTGATAATTGCCATTCGGTGATGTCACACAGTGGCAGTTGTATCGAAAGTTGCATTGTGGGTTATGTAGGTGCATTTAAAAGGAAAATTAATATGTGGAAGAAAAAAGACAATATCTCTGTTTCTGCTGTATTGATTTTGATTATTTGTTTATGTGTCAATAATGAGTCCAACAGTTTTACAATGCTAGATCAGTGTCAAAGGTCCGTTATTGCAATGACTTTTCTTCTCCTGTATCTTCTTCTTCTTTTCATTGCAATTTGTAAAAGCATTGTTCATTTAAGAGGATATTAATCAAAAGCAATTGGTGAGCAGAAAGCTTCTCCCAGTGTTCCCACTGATCGGAGAAGACTTGCATAATCCTTGAATATATGCCACGTTGAACAACTTGCATTTCCATATTTCCATTATGACAAATCGCACCTCAGAAATTGTTACCTGTGTCATTTGTGAGTCTATTTCAGGCTTTTACAGGAAAGCTGACTTGTAGTGAGTGAACCTAGAACCATCTGTTCCAATCATAGCACTTTGTCTGTGATCCAGTAAGGCTGTGGCATGTTACTAAGAGATGCGTCCCAGATAGAGCATAAAACATCAACGCAACACAGCAGCACTACATCTCTCCCAGGCATACAGAGACAGAGTAGAGCAGACAGACGTTTCTTATAAACACTTAGTCAGATAGGAGGGAGACTACAGCCTCTGAACATCATGGAAATTGCTTTTGTGAACGAGGGGCCCCGAAAGGCCCAAGGTTCACAGGACAAAGATATTGGATGGATACGAAGATGGAGCTGTTTATCATCTGTATTTGTGGTTAAAAGTGTAGTGCCTGCTGGTGTTGGTCTATGATTCAAGTGGAGGGTATGCAGATAACTAGGATACATCCATCCTGCAAACTCCCACAGAAATGCACCTCTCTAACATTGAGATAATGAATAAAGCATAGCCCCGGTGTAAGTAATAAATACACAGTACATACAATTACTTCTGTGCTTTATAACTGCAGATTTGGTAATAACAGTGCGCTGGGTCTTGCCATGCTGTTTTATTATAATTTATGATGGCCTCTCATATCACCACTGCAGAGAACTGTAGCAGTTATGTAGTATGTAGCTGAGGGAGACTGCTGCACAGCCCCAGAGAGCAATCTTACCTCGATACAAATCTGGTCTGCTTCGCTGCTGGTGATGAATGTCCTCTGAACGGGGGTTGTGAAGGTCCTCACTCTGGGTTAATCTCAGTCTAAAAAAAATGTTAATAAAAGCCGCAGAGTATAATTTGTTTCTCATTTTAGGTTTGCTGCGTGCACTCTGATATGCGTACACCTACAGTACTTGACTCATTCAAAAAAAGACAGCTAAAATTGAGCTCACATATTCCTTTCAGTTGAACTGGATTGACAAATTCAGCATTTCTCAGACAGCAGCGCTGAATACATTGCCAAGCTGTGATAGGTAATTTCTGAGGAAGCAGCCTTATCTGTCTCTCTTTCCACTTCCTCACAGAAGAGGAGAAAAGTGGGAAAGTGTGGACAGGAGATGAGAGTAGTCGAGAGAGGTGGAAGATACATGTAGTGTGATCTGCTGTCTGTCTGCCATAGTATGCTGCTTTGTCCTGCAGAGGCTGAAGCTTCAGACCCACCCCTTACAGCTACAAGCATAAATCCAGCTCAATATATATCAAACACTGAGATATACACTAAATCTCCATTAGACCCAATTACAAATAATGAGCTATTATTTATTTGCCATAGTCTTTAGGGGAGGATAGAAGATATGAGGTGAAATATTTTAATGTTTCCTCAAAATGATTGGAAAGTAAGTGGCATTGTGGGACGTACAGTACATTCACAGAGCTTTAATTTTTCAATGTGTACGGTATGACTGTGCTATGTGTGTGTGTGTGTATAGTTGTATAGTATTCTGCTAAAATGTGTGGTCATTCATTTTATCTTGCTATAAACTATACAAAAATGAAAAAAAAGAACTAGCTGCCCACACAGCAGCTGAAGTGAACATCTGTCTCAGCTTGCTGCTAAATTGTTTGTGAAACCATTCCTACCTTGTTTATGGATCTATTTGGAGGGATGGTTTAGGGAAGGACAAGATGAAGCATCTCTGTTTAATTCAAATCTCTAAGTGTGTTTGAGTGAGAATGTACTCTGTGACCCACTATGTGACAAGCTCTAAATAGATCATTTGCCCTTTTTGGTTTAAAACTCGAACACACACACTGCAACCAAATCACAGTTAAAAACCAAATGTGGGCAGCTGTGGATGGCAAACCAATTTGTATTCTCACATTCTTGCTAAGTGTTAACATGGACTGACTCTAATCCATTGTCCATTTACATCCCTTTCCATACAAAATGTTGGCTTTGTTAAAGTTCATCAACCACAAGACCTGTCTGTCCTATCCTGTATTAATACAGTACTTAGTACCTGGCCACTCAGGCAAGTATAACTGGATTAGGTTTGTAAATGCTGGTTTGACAAAATCCACTAAATGAATAGTTTTTGCATTTTGAGCGTGTGACATTCAAAAGGGAAGGCTTAAAGTGACCTTGTCCCTTTACACCTTTCTCTGCTGGAGTGAGAATTGGTTGTAGTATCAGCTGCAGGCGAAAAGCTTCGACAGTTCGACATTTTCCATCTATTGGGAGGTTTTTGTGACTAAGATCCTCTGACTCCAGGAACATTTTTTTTTTAACACACCCTTTTAATTGAAATTGAAGCATACTGTACTTCCATTCAGTCAGCATAGCATTTAATGCTGTGCAGTTTCATATGCCTCATCATCATCATTAGGGAGACTCAGCAAGCTACAGAAAACGTCAGTATCACCTGGCTAATTTGCATGCCACTCATGCTCTCGGCTGTGCAGTTTAAACAAAATAGAAATTAAGAAAATCTCTTTGAAAATTTGAACAAATTAATGCATTAATTGATCATCATTATCAATAATATAATAATGTAATCAATAATTAACTTGATCAATAATAAGAAACTTTTGATACAACTTCATTTTATAAAAAGTGGATGTTGTATTGACCTTGCTTTCTTTATCCAATGCTTTTTTTAATTTATATGTTAGAATAAGTGTGTGAGGTCTATTGGCTGAGCTGTAGACACGGTTCGTAGCAGGCTCTTTTTTGATCTGCCCACCTGGTTAAATGGTTGATGCATCCAGGGTGAAGAGTGCAAGGAGGATGGAGCAATAAACTCGACAAGCTCTGCATGTGTGTGCTTCAGTGCATAGGTCATAGCTAATTGCATAAAATACATCAAGGATACCAATCATATTGGTGGCCTCGGAGGTATCAGATTACTATCTTACACAGTGTAAACCTTCATTTGATGTGCAGAGGTTGTGCAGTCCCTTTCATATATTCTTGTTATTGTTAACCTCTGTCTGGCAATGTTGACCATGGTAGTCAAATTCTATGGGTCTGCCCTTTTGCGACAGTGTGTCTTATGAGTGAGAAGTTTTAAGCAAAAGTTGCAGTCTCTATCGCAGAGTTTGCATCTATGTCTGGTTTCTGTCACTGATCTTTGCAATGGCAAACAGCAGCTTTGGTTTGAGCGTTTGAGATGGGCATGGTTGTCTGGTGTAGAGGTAGATTGCAAAAGTTAAGCTTCAGCAGCGTAGTGCAGAAGATCCCAAAAAGTGTCTGGGCTAGTTCTGCCAAAGTTGGCATGCAGTGGCATCAAGGGCTGAAGGGGACACAATATTCTCTGGTCTCTGGAGTAGAGGTTGGAATTGAGTTTCAACCATCTCTCCATCTGCTGGCCTTTGTGAATGTCTCTCCAGAGTAGAATTTGAGAAAGGCTATCTTGCTCTGGCCTGGTCCAAACACTTTCTTGATGGTCGTCACCCCCCTGGTTGTGCCTGATATGGCAGTTTTCTGGATATCTGGACTCACTCATGCCTGGCAGTCTGCTGGATCTTACTCCTTACAATCCTGAGAATTTACAGGTTCCTTTGGTCTGGTGGCTGTTTTAACTCAGCAAGGCCAGAGTGCTTGCCTTCAATGATGGGAGCAATCTCAGTGTGCTTGAATTAAAACCATCATTGGTTTTCACTGTCTTCTTTCAAGAGGTAACCAAAACCATGCAGTGCATGCGGTCACACCAATTTTTCCACTTTAATGTGGCAATTTCCGTAGGTGGTCGGGTGCAAAGTTCTCTCTTCAAAAGTCTCAGCAAACTGCTCCAGGAGATCTGCTTGGAAAATCTTGTTGGTGTTGATATGGTGTTGATTTTTTTCATTTAAAATCCCTTTCATATATTCTTATCACTGTAGATAACATGATATAATTGCTGTCTTAGCATGAAAAGTGTATATTTTGCAATACACCATTGTCCCCACATATTAGCTGTATAGAGATTCACAATAACACACATTGAAAAGACTTCTGTTGAGTTGCTTGAGAGAAAAAAAGAGACAAGAGGAAACAGATGATGCTGGCTGTTCCCTGTTGACTGAGGCGTTTCTGAGAAACTGATAATCTTTTTAGTTGCGAGGAGAGGATCAAAAGGAAGAAAAATGCCGTGAGGGCATTGGTATCTATCCATCTATTTATCTCTCTTTCTTCCCCGTTGCTGGATCTATTGCTGCATATCCCCCATGTCCTGCCTCATTCTTTTTTGGCCGTTCATCATATTCCTATGTCCAACTGCATTCTGATTGCTTTCTTGCTCTTTTGTCTTCCTATCGCACTTATTTTTTCTTTTCTACACCACCTCCTGTCTCACCATCTTATCTAACAGGCCCCTGGGCTTTGTCTATTAGTAGAATTTCTTACTCATATTATTCTCCATCTTTCATCTTACCTTCCACCTGTCATTCCTACTCACTTTCTCCTTAGCTTGCTTGGATGACAGGAGGTATGCCATGTTTATATGCAATGGCATCGGATTGGTTGTGTAACCCTCCAGTGTCTGTGACGTTGACAGTGTCAGCGAAGTCAAGGATTTTCCTTGAGTCCCAGAATGAGAAACCATTCACAGACCTGTACCTGACAATGCTGTACTTGTGGCCAAAATGTAAAAGACCATTGCATCACCCTAGGGACCCAGTCAGGAGAGGTTCCCTCCACACAGCTAATTGCCATTCAGAGAAAACGTGTGAGGTGAGTGAAACCACTAGAGAAGAAAACACGGTGATTAGAATCAATAGATAGAGGTAGTATGTGTGAGAGAGGCAGTGAGTGAGTGACATCGGCATAAGAAGCATGTTTGACGTTACTGTCAACACTCCAGCTACAGTATTTCCTCAAGAGCTCTGTTCTCGGCTTCATGTCAGCCCTTACTCATCCTCTCTATGGTCTGACATATTGAAAGAGTCGGCGTAGAGAAAGACATAGGCAAGAGGAAGACAGAAAAAAGAGAGCGGTCATTAATACTAAGGGAATTGATCCACTCAGGTCTCCACGGGTTTGCCTGTCTGCCAGTGATTGTAGTTTGCTCATTATCCATCTCTGCTCCAGGTAATTACTGGCTTGTTTTGATCGGAAAGCTTTTAATTAGTTGCTCATTAGCATTGTTTAATTAAACTCACCCCATGCCTTTTATAATGCGGGAGTGTTCTTTCCCTACTTCATTAGATGTTGTTGGATGGGGTTATAGTAGTATTGAAAGATAATGGGTGGACAGAAGCACTGTATGTTCATGCATGATTAGCATTTAGTAAAGTCAATAGTAGTAGACATTTTTTTAGCATATATTGCATTAAGTAAAAATGAATCCGTCCTTGTAACCCAACTTTTAGAAAAGTGGATTATAAAAACCTCAACTTTTGAAGTAGACTGAGGTGAACAGGTGAGGAAAAAGAGAAGGGAGGGAAGGAAGTGAAAGCACTTGCATTATGCAGAAACTTCCCCCTGTGCCAAAAGTGTTGTTGGACAGTCACACGCCGAGGAGCTTAGGTGGCAGCAGGGGGTTAAGAGACAGAGAACGGAGAGAGTAAGATGAAGTGGGAGGAAGTGGAAGAAAGTGTTGGAGCCTAGTCCGAAAGGCTATGTGAGAGGCTTTTGAATTGCTAGCTAGGCTGCACAGTTGAGTAGCTGGACAAGACACAGTTAGGACAGCGAGAAGAATGCCAAATGCAAAGACCGACACTCTGCTTTTTTATCCATCGTTCCCTTTCTTCTTTTCCCCGTGTCTGTTGCTCTGTCTCTGTCTATTTCCAAGCTCTCACTCTATTTTCATTCTTTATATTCCTCCATGTCGCCGTGCAGCTTTCATGCTGCCTTCCTCGTGAATCCTCTCCTACATATTCAATTCTTTATCTGAGCTTATTTTCTCTGTCTGTCTCTGTCTATCCTTTTGCTTTCCTCTCCCACTGTGCAATAGCTGACACAGTATTCTTTCAGCTGAGTAGTTTACAGAAGGAGGGGGAATGCATGCGTGTGTGTGTGTGTGTGCGCGCGCATCTGCATGTGTGAGAGTGTATATATTTGTACCTACATTTGTGTGTCTGTTTGTGCATTGGGTAAGCAGTGACTGAACAGTCTTAGTTTTGTTTTCTTAGCACGTCCTGGTGGAGTGTGACAGTGAACAAAGTGTCAGTGTGTGAGGGTGGAATGAAAGCCAGCCCCGAGTGTCATAGCATGCCCCAGATCTGACACTCTGGAGTCCATGGCTGGGGACAGTGGCTAGCTGTCTGGATGATGTGGATGAAACCAAACTCTGTAGCCGTAAGCCTCATGAGGAGCAAGGGGAAAGCCAATCGGGATGTGAGGACAGTAGGTGGTCAGGGTAGACTTAGCCTGTTGGCTGTGAGCACTGTCTGGGCATCACATGGCAGACTGACTGGGCAGACAGACAGAGAGCCACAGAGCCACCACCCCCTGCCTTGGTGTCATCACTGCTGAGCTACTCCACAAGAAAAAAAAAATCATATGTAGTTTATAATCAAAACATCTTGGACCTTTGCTATTTTACCCATAACAAATGAAAAGAAATAACATTCTCTTTGCTTGATTATGCCATAAAGGTCAGAGGAATTGTTGCTAATTAATTTTCATCTGCTTATCTCCCTTTGTCACAAGAAATCAGCTCTTTATGACCCCCGGAGCATGGGCAGCAGCCGCAACAGCAAACAAACATCAAGCGTGCGCCACTTAAGCTCTAGGGCTGTACATTTATACTAGGGTAGTAATATATTGAATTATCTTGTATCACGTCTCTACGCCTTAGCTTTGAGATAGCCATGATGATCCCCCATGCAGCAGCTGCCTTTCTCCGTTCATTCCTCTGCTTATAGTGCATTTATATACATTAAGCTGCCATCTCCTCAGAGGTAAATTATATCTCTGCACATTTCCACCGCTCTCCTCTGCTTTATCCTCCTGCAGCTCAATTCCCAGCGGTTGTTACCACTTCCGCAACAGAGTTTGTCTCTGTAGGGGAAAGAAGCAGAGAGCTGTCAGCATTGTGAATACTCCCAGAAAGCTAAGGGGGTGCTCTTTTTGGAACACATGGACTGTGTTGCGTGGTGATTTAGACAGCCAGATCTAGGAACTGGAAGACCCATCAAGCCATTAGAGAGTTTGGGAGAGGTGCAGAAATAAGCCTACTAGGCATTGTGGGTAAAGAAGCAGGCTGCACTTACAGGACAGAAAGGAAAACTGCAGCATGCCTGTTATGTGCTCGCAGACAAGTGTGTGCTTACATATCTATATATATAAATGCATGCACACATACCAATATTCTTCCACACACACATTAACATGATCACTGGCACAGTGAAGATGTCCTGCTCATCTGATGACTTACTGAGTTTAATGGACAACCAAAACACACCGCCTCTTACACATTCAATAGCACAGAGAGATGGAGGAAGAGAGAGGCAGAGAAAGAACAGAGGAATACGTCTGCAGGGCAGGATACAGGAGAGGGAGGTGGACAAAAAAGAATCAATGATTTTACTGCTATGTTTGAAAAAGGGAAGTGCATGGTGAGCGCAGAGATGTGGTCCGACCTTCAGGTGCCCTGGTGCTTTCCTTTCATGTGCAGAGCAGATTACCAAGTGATTTTCAGTGGGAAAAATGAACTCACTGATGCATTGCGCTAATTTCATTTAACATTTAAAGAAATGAGAGGAATGGGAACCAGAGAGTTGCCACGGGCGAGGTGGGAGAAGGGTGGGGGGGGGCTGTTCTGGGAGGGGAGAGGAGCTGGGGGAAACATGGCGCAGTCAGCAGTTTGTGTTGAATGGAGTGAGAATGAGAAATAAGCCGGGAGCCATCAATTCATTACTTCACATTCTACTCATTTTCAACTATCCCTTTACATCTCTTGAGCTCTATATCCATCAATTCTTCCTTGATTACAAATCACACTGAGCGTTGTTTCCTGCTCTTCTTCCAGCTCTGGGAGACAACACGTGCTTGTGTGTGAGTTCAGGGGGCCACAGCCGAGTGTCATGGGGCAGGTCCAGGGTTTTTCTTGCACCATCAGCACAGCTGTATTGGCTATGGCAGAGATGCTTCTCAGCGATTTCTGCAACATAAAGAGTTAAGATGGCCGTGCTCTTGACTTCTACTAATCCTATTACTCGAGAGTGCTGCTCTTACAGGGCTCCAACCTCACTTTTATTGGAAATCCTTTGCCGTTATAAAGCCTTTTAGCCTTTGGCTGGGCTATTGCTCTCATAAATCTAGTTCCTGGCCTTTGGGCTATTCCCTCATGTTTGTATTATTGCAATGTTACTTATAGATTTGTATACTGACACAATCCACCTCTCCTATAATTGTTGTAATGCTTGAATCATTCACCTACAAGTTTTCAGCTGAGGTCAGCTTTTCATGTTTTTTTGTTTTCTTTATCAGTTGCTTTATAGTTCCACAGATATATTAGCGCCATTCAGACCAAAACTACTAAAAGTCCAACAGACAGAAAGCGCGGAAACAACCAGGGATGGCTGTAATGCTTCTAATTTCCTCCTTAGCTGATCTCTAAATGTTTGTGCTTTGTCACTGCCACTACACCACAGAATAAATTTACTCTTTCACCTCCTTGTGCCTCCTCCTTCCCGCTCTCTAATTCATCTCATTTCCGCCTTGTGGTTGGTTCAGTCCCCACCTCCTTTCAGTGCTGGCTCTTCCAGCTTCAGGGCTGCACTGCTGGCTGCTCCGTATTCTGGGGCCGTTGTGTCTCCGGTGGAGAGTGATTGTGCTGGTGGCAGGGAGGTCAATTGGAAGAAATTGCGTTGCAGCCACCGTGGAGCTGAAGCGAGAGGGAACAAACTGGATATTAGCCCAATCCATGTAGGCTGGCGTGTTTACACCATCTATCCACCCCACTACCCCCTTTCTCTACTGCCACCAACCTCAATACACACATGCACACTCACACATTCCTTCACTTTGGTCAGCAGTTGACTGGAGAAATAGAAACAGGCCCCGACACTATTCAACATTATCATAAATTGGTGCAAATCCAAATTTACATGTGTTGATAGACTTGTAGTGCTTGGTGCGACAAAATACAGATTGTATTTTTAAGAGGCATTTCTGCACTTTCTGACTCGTGACTTTCCAACATGTCCCTGCAGCCTTGTTAGCCAGGCCAGTAGAGTAAAGCCACACAGCTCAAGGTTCCTGTGTGTTGGCGCTTAGCTCAGGATTAAAGTGTGAAAATTTCAGCTTCTGGGGGCAAAACTCTTCTTGCCTGATCACTTTGTTCTCTCCCTTGGTGAAAAACAATGTTTTTCAAAGGGTATCTGTCAGTACTCGGGAGTTATTCTGTGTTTCCCATCTGATGTTGCCGGATGGGGTAGAGGAAGAAATGCTTTTTCAACAGAAAGTTACCAAACATAACCAATCAGCTACAGCAAGATTTTGGCTATGTCAGTCGGCAGGTATAGATATTAAATGTCTATGTTTGTTCATGTTGGTGTTTACAGTATGTATACATGTGAGGGTGCAATATGACATATATTCTTCTAGTTCTGTATGAGGCCACCAAGCTAGGTCTTTTTGGAAGCAGGACTGACAGAAAGACACCAGTCATGGCTCGTGAGTGAACAAATATTTGTGGCGGATGAAAAGACTCAATTGCCATTTTGTTTCAGGCATTTCATGTATATTGATTGATTAATTTCTATAGTATTGGGTTGGCATCTTAAACCTTTGGATTATCTCACTAACCCCTGGCACATGTAATTTCACGAACCAAACAATCAGTTTTCAGTAGTGCTGCTTTGTGCCACATTGCCAACTTTGTGAAGTTGGCAAACTGGCAAAACTGAAGTCCAGTAGTAAATACGAACAATGCCCTTTGACTTCTCAGCATCTCAGAAAGTTCTCAAACCTTTCTCCCTGTTCTTCCAAAATCGTTTTGACTGTTTGCTTGCCAAAAGTAAAGCCGCATATGCCAAACACACCAGTTTAGCAATGTGCTCACCGTTACTCAGTTCTGTACTCTGGGTCAACCAGGAAGGTGTGCATGAAAACCTCTCAAAAACAAGGTCTACCTTTGCCAGTTTGACAGTGTGATACTTTTTCATTTCAAATTCACATATACCAGGGAATGTTTAGAGGATTTGCCCAAGGTGCATTGTGTGCACAAATCTACAAATCCCACACAGTCTCTGCCAAGGAAGAGGAAGACGTGCTGCCACCCATCTGATCTGATAGTGCTATCTGAAAGCTTCATACACACACTAATGGAGGTTGGCATTGGCAATTTCCGGTTGAGACCTTTTGTTGTTGTGATGAGTAATTAACAATGGCCTACAAAGATGTTGGTGTGAATATTTAATAGTGACAAAGCGGGGGAGTGAGCAGACAGTGTTAAAACTACAACTCATGTATAATTCATAGTCACTGACAGTGATTGGACTACCCCCCCCTTCCCTTCCCCACTCTCCCTCCATATCCCAGGGTACATTGGGCTCTCCTTGTATAGAGGAGAATCCAATGTGGAGTAGCACTTCATATCTTGTTAGGAGATTTATTCATGGTAATGAAGGGTTTTAATGTACTGTACAGCACAGAGCTCCGGCTTTGGTTGTAACATACTCAGCAATGATCTCTTGGATGGATTATTTGAGCACTGGCTTTAATTTAGATTCAATTACAGGGTCGGTGTAGTAGGATGGGATGTGACCTCGAATATCTGTCCATGCTGTCTCTGTCAGAGCCTTTACAACCAAGCACGGCAGAGCAACGCTGGTTCAAGCTTCACTTCTGGTAGACTCTATGTCAGGGCTAGACAGCCAGCTTCCTCTCAGAATTTCCCTAGTATTCTTGCCCACCTCGTGCCTCTCTCAGCCTCTCTCTCTTCAACCCCTCCTTTTTCCATTACTTGGACTGACTTGCTGTTTGCTGTGGCTCTCTTATCTCCTTGCCCTCGCCATCTCAGTCTTTCCAAGTCCAGGCTTTCCAATACAGTCCCTCATTTGTGCAACTCTTCACCTCTGCAGCCTACTTTTTCACACAGGTTTTTGAACATTCACTGATATAATCATATTCACACACGGAAGCACACACATATTCATGTCCACACAATTTTAGATGACGTCTCTTCCCCATTCATCTTCTCACTCTTCGGTCTCTGGGATAACACTGGCATTTTGTCTGTACAGCAGTGAATCACTGAGCAGCATCACCGCGGTCTAGAAGACCATGTTTGGTTTCCACTAGGCTAGGCTGTTCACACACACCATACAGTATATTCACTACACTGAGCAAGATGGATGGAGTGATTATAAAAGAACACATGGTTTGACATTTATTAGTTGCTTTTTAGTTCAGATATTTTCTCATTTCCTTGCAGCATTGGACTTCGGTTATTTTTTCTAGAACTGGAATTGATTGCCTTGTTACTCAGCATCTCTTTTTCACTCACACACATATTCCCCTATTTCTCTCTCTCTTTCTCTTTCGTGTCCCCAGCCAGTTGGAGGGAGTAAATAACTATTGATTTGGGCCAACTGAAGCTTGCTAGCTCACATGCTATTGTGCTAACTGCTCCCTTTGCCTCTTGTCCCTGTTGTCGGTGTGTAGGACTTGCTTTATTTGTGCATGCTCAAAGTTTAGTTTGCAGTTTTACAGAGTTTGGAAATGTTGATAGTCCTCTGCCGGTGTGCCAGACACCCACCTTAGTACATCATCTCTCAGTGCAAGGGAGAGTGAGAAAAAAAATAGCTAGTGTTTTGGTCCTTTTTTGTGGCCATTGAAATATCTGTTTTCTGCAAATGTTTGGCCTTGCATTTTAACATCCTAAAATGTTATGGAGAGCAATTAAAACTTAATTGCTCTCCATCTGAAAGCATCTATTTGAGTGTTGATGGGAAAAATAGATTATCCAAACGCCGACCCAGTCCTGATCTCTCCCAGAGATCCTGACCTTAAACTGACATCTCTTCACAGAGAAAAAAAGACGGAACGAGATGCATTGGTTTCACTCACATCCAGTAAGAGGATTCTTTATTCAGACAACATGCAGATGTCTGTGCAGACGCTTTATGGTGAGTGTGCTGATGTGCTTAATGTGCTCATTAAATCAGCGACAGCGACACATGTGTTTCTGCTCATTCTGCCCACATGAGGCAGAGACGTAATTCAATCTGCAGCCTCCCTGGTTAGCCACATGTGCTAATGCCTGCACCAGGCCCTGATGCAGGCTGACACTGCCGTGCTGGAGATGCAATCTGTATGAAAGCTGTGGTTGCCAGAAGGCTCTGGTGAGATAGTGAGGTATTGGACTCTCTGGCATGGGGAGTGTGTGTGTGTGTGTGGGATGTTGGGTGGGGGTTTAAGGGAGGTTGGGGACTGGGCCTTATTTGGCCTTATTAGCACGCTGGGGAAATTTTGGTGGCCAGAGAGATATCAGCTTCATTAGAGTTTTCATTTCATTTTTAATCAGGCAGTCCAGTGAGGTAAGAGAGCTAAAATAACAGTTATTAATAGAGACACACACTGTCCACTAGGATCTGGATGTCCTACAGCTGAGACAAAACAAAACAAAAAAAAAACGAGAGAAAAAAAAACAGGAGGCAATTATGTTTTTTCCACAATGTTTTTTTTTATTTCACCAGTCAAAACAAATTAACCTAGGGTTGGCAAATGCAAATGGCTGATGTTTTTATGCCCTGCTTGAAAGGGTGACTCATCCTTGTTATAGTGTCATCCCTGTCACCTTTGCTTTGGCACGGGCACAAGACAAATCTGTGTGTGCGTGACCTGGCACCGGGCTCAGTGACATAGCAGTGATTGAGACAAGGAGACAATGGGATCAGCAGATCATCTGTGTGCTCCTAGTTGGAAAAGAGGGCATCGTTAGAAATTGTGTTGCATCATTAGAAATTGTGTCACCATTGAGTCACACACATTTACTCTTCGGGCAAAGGAATAACAGCAGTAGTTCAACATTTTCAAACACATCCCTCCCGCCCTCCCTCCCTTTCCCTCCTTTCATTTCCCTCCCTTCATTTTTCCTTTCCTCCCCCTGCTCAGCAGATTCACCATAACACTGTAAACCATACAGTTGGAGCCAGGAATAAATGGAAGTGACACCCCATGTATCCTTTTGGATTCTTCCAAGTGACCTCAGGCCAAATTTCCCCCAGACTATCAGCACCTCTGCTGCTCTGTTGCCTGTCACAGCAGGGACACTGCTGAATTGAGAGCTTTCTAAATCCCATCTGTTGTTTAAAAGACCATAGAAATGCTATGATATGCTAACACAAGTCGCCATATATCGATGTGATTCTAGTGTGTGTGTGTAGGGAAAGTGCTTGACTGTTATGTCTTTAAAAAAAGAGTTAGAGTTCCCTACCATGGTAGAATAGGAGTATTTCTTTTTGCTAAAACTGACTGTGCAGTTTCACACCTCATTTTAGAAACTTGTATTTATGGATTTCACATAAAAATATAATTTTAACTCGATTGATAGGAGTGCATACCTCCACCAGTGCCCAACAGTCCCCTTTAATGCAATCAAGCCTAATCCAATATCAAACTTTATAGCCCCATGTCACCACCCATAACTGCGCCCCTGTAATTTAAGAACAGATTTAGGATCTGCATCAAATTGTCCCTACTGATAGATACCAGCCATGTAAATGCATTGGATTGTATTTCATCAAGATCCATGCATCATTCTTTGAGAAATAAACGAAGACCCCCTCTCTCAATGTTAAAGATAGTGATGTAAAAGTTTATCCGGATCTGCACCAAAAGTTAATTGGGCTTATTTTAGGTCAAGACACATCCATCATCTAAGTTTTGTGGAAATCCGTTATTAATAACTTCAGCATGCCAACCACAGCTCAGTGTATGCTTCAGGTAAAATAAAGTAGAGAATAAAAAAACGCATGATGATGCTGTAGATTTGCCTTCTCTAAAGTTCAATAATTAAATAAAGCAAACCGTTAAAGTACAGAATGAATGTTTACAGAATATTAATATGAAAATTAATCAAACATATTGTTTTTGTGTTATAAATATCAGAGGTAAATGTCAATGGATAGACTTATACTTAAAAAAAAACCTGTAAATTAAACAAATCTTGGAGGAGAGAGGTCTCTGAGGAAAGCCCAGAATGATTTAATAGTTTGACAGTGAGGGTTCATTTCTTCACAAAGCCATCTAAAAGCGAGAGGAAGCAGACATAAAGGCAGAATGATGTAGTGTATAAACAAACTAAATTGTAAATTGCTTCAATTTCCTTTTTCCTACACTGTCAGTGAGCATCTGGTTGTGCAAGCGTGTGTGACGCTACATGCACCTGCACACATACAGTACGAGCAATGGAGGGTTGAGGATGGATTGCTGTTTAGCGTGTACAAGCGGATCTGCGGGGTTCAGCTGCCCAGCGTATGGCTGAGTGATGCTCTCTGCCTGGCCGCCACTGCATTTCCAATACACAAACACCAGCATATTTCACAAACAAGCATTGGCTGGTGTGCTTAGCCTCAGCACCACCTCAGATCAACAATATTAATGCACTCCAAATATTAGTTTTCTCCCTCATTACCAAGCTGGGTGCTCTACGCCTGAACCCACAGCAGTCCTTGAGGATGGAGACAGCAGGATGTGTGTGTTTGTGTGTGCGCATCAAGCCAATTACACTGTAATGCCTTTGGTGTCTTTTGCTTGAAGAGAATCTTTTGCGCCACTGTGTTTGGCGTTATTTATTCTTATAGACACAAGTAACCATATATTGCGCCTGACGAATTCATATCACCGCACTGAATTGTGTTGCACTTGTTTGTGCAGCAGAATATGAATGTATTTAGACAAGAGCCATGACAGTCTCACTAAAGAGTTGCTTCTCGCTAAGCCTAAGTGGGAGAATAGTAAATAGAGAACGAGAGGAGAGCTGTGCATCGTGAAATCCCCATCTGCTGTAAAGTGGGGCGCTGACACTTTCAATCTGTTCGACTTCGCGTTCGTCCCTCCCTCTCAGCTCTCTCTCCCCTCTCCGTTATTGCTCTGATCCTTGATCTTCCCTCTGTGTCTGCTTTTGTTTCTTGTGGGCAAAGACTCCTTGGTCTGCTTTATACAGTAATCACAGATCTATCTCAGTGACAAGGCCTTGGCTCGAGTCCCGAGGTGTAGGTACTAACTGTTAAAAGCAACCTGATATATTGAATACATTCTTAACGTTTCATAGTCCCCGGCCAACGTAATGCATCCCTGGTGACATTCAGCTAACATGGCAAGTAAACATTTGTTTTTTGACCATGCTTTCACCCCATTGTAATTACTTTGTGGGTGTTCAGGTTTCCTGGAGAGACCATGGGAAATGTTTTGCTCTGTGTGGATGTGAAACAGAGGCCAACATGACCACTTTCTCCTGGGGGCAAAGGGACAAGTGGTAGGATTATTTTCTGCATCTTTAGCCTCTTCCCATGGTTGGAAGCACTGGGAAAGCTGTGGGTACAAACCACTTAAAGTTTTCACATTTCAGAACCATGAGATGTGGCTTTTTTTAGCTACGTTTAGGGCTTATAGTAAGAGTGGATATTGCAACATGTCTGAAACAAATGTTTCCACTGTGGGAACGCAATGCATTATCTGTCTTTTTGAGAAAATACTTCCTTTTGTCTCCTGTGTAGAGAGAACGGCAGGTAAATTCATTCAATTATCAGCCTTTTCAAGCTCAGTTAGGTCAAGAAAACCGTTACATTGGATCCAATCAGTGTGAGATAGCAGGTGAATTTCTAGCCAATTTGCAGGTGTAAATGTGATTTCCACACATACATAGATACAGAACCCTCTTTGCTGAGATGTATTTCCTTTTTGGATTTACCCGAAAAAACTTGTTTTTCCAGGAAATTAAGTGTGGAATAGAAATACCAGCGGGCCAAGACTACCTGTGATTTATTACAAGAAAGTCACTTAATTTATTACAAGATATTTTTTAAGACCTTTACTGTATATGATGTATTTGTATTATATTCTCTTAAACTCTGTCACATGTTTCTATTACCAATGTAATGCAGTGATCCCATGACAAGCTGCTAGTGCATCAGCTGTGGTACTTTTTCTCATCCTCTAATCCAGCACATTTGTAGCACACAAATATTAAGGAATGAGAAACTGAGGTACTGCAAGTGAAAGAGTGAGTCGAAGGGTGCTAAAAGGGTCACAGACCAGATCTGCAATGCACAATCACGTATTCCTGTTTTCCCCTGGTTTATATATAGTTGTGAATGCACCTGCTCCTTTTTTATCAGGGCAGAGGAGAGTTCAGAGTTTCCACATTGAAAGGGAACTTTTACAGCTGTATTTGCACATGTATGCTCATCCTCCTCTTTCAATGTGTGTGCTTCTGTGTTCATTTTTGTAGGTGAATGATTTAAATATTTTATCTTATTTTAGGTTAAACCTGAAGTATAGGGACAATGGCTTTACGCTCTTTTTGAGGTAGAATGCCTGGGTTGAAGTGGTTGAGTGAGGAAGTCCAAGTATTGCACATGGAAATCGAAGAATGAAAAAGAGGAAGAGCGATGTATAGAGTATAAAGCATAATCAAGGGGTACTTGGAAACACCTAATGTTTAATGCTCTGCAGTGCCCTGCTGCATTGCTCAGGTGCATGGTGTAAGCACACAAACACACACTCACACTTTCCTCTTTGTTGGACATCCCTGAGGGAGAGCTAATTCCCCCACGAGACGGTGGCAATAAATGAGGTCGGGATGACTGTGGACTGGGAGGGGATGGAGAAAAAGCAGGGTAGGGAGCAAACAGCAGACACTAATGAAGTATGAAGGGCTGAGCATGGCAGCATGGTTCCTGCCAAGTACCACCAGCTCCCCCCTCTCCTGAGCTCCACCTGCCCCAGGGACACAAAGAGGGAGGTGGGTCACTCTAAAGTGAGTGGGCCATAAAGCTCATGCTGAATTCAAAAGAGCAAAAACTATTTTAACAATTACTCTTCATCTTCTCAGCATTTTTATTTAATTATTCTGCAGTTTTTGTGCAAGTGGAGCGTTTAAAGTTTCCTCCTCTCTCTTCTCAGCTTCTCACCTCTTTGTACCTGGCACTTTAAAGAACACCATAAAAATGGCGTTGCAAAAATGTCAAAGCCATTACTGTATCACTCGGACAGCTGGCTCTCAACTGTGCTCTTTTCCTGTTATTTAAACACGCCTGTCTTCATAAGTGCCGACTCACTTGTGCATGCACTCAAGTCCACCCATGTCTGTGTGGCACGACCATGCTACCAACCATGTCTTTCAAGCACAATTGTTTTGTGAAGAGTCCAGCCTCCACCCTGTCTACCACCTTCTTTACCCTGTTTCTGCTCTATTATTTAAGTTCATCAGTTAAGCAGGAAGTGAGCTTCTTTAGCTAACAGCATATTATCTTTGACTGCACCACTAATGTGTGAGTCAGAAATGAATCATTAAGAATGTTACAATTCCCTTAATTACGCCTGAGCAGGAAAATACAAGAGCATCCTGTGAGGTGGTGGACAGTCATTCTCCTTCAGTAAATCAGAACAGTCCAAATAAAAGCATCAACTTAGGTGTGTATTATTCCCTTTTCTTTACATTTTTTTATCATTCTGATTTCCCAGATACTTAAACGCATTTAAAAAGTGTAGATGTGAATGACCAGAACCATGAAAATCATTTTCATACTGTTCTGGTATGCACTAGTAATTTCTGGACGGCTTCCTCTTTTCATGTGGGGAGGACATGACTGATGGTACAAACTGTGCATCACATTTATCTGCAAATACAAACTCACTGACAGCTGATCCAGCTGTGCATCGTCATCAGTCACTGACATAGTTTCAGAGCAAGCTTGAGTGAAAAGTGTGTGTGTGTGTTGATTCCTCCATACACACATCTCTTCCTCACATCCTACTGGCAGTGGAAGAAGGCAGTGTAGGAAGTATAGACACTAAACATGAGAACACTGATGGAAGGGAAACAGGAGATGTTTTCACTGTGTGTTTGTCAACTGTATGACAAGTCATGTCCAGAAAGGAAAGAGCTGCGAGCATTTGCATTCAAGATTTTCACTCTTGGTGCTGCCAGGTGTGTGTGCATTTGTGCATGCACTTCAGCGTGCATGTGTCTCATCTTGTGTTGCATTACAGTACAGTATTTACCTGTCAGTGCATATTCATAATATGCATCAGTGAATCCACATCTGTTGTCATGCCTTTGTTTTGACATGCCCCGAACATGTCAGGAGTGTGGTCCTTGCCTGTCACTGGTCTGTCAGCTGTAGGTGGCTGACATGATGTTGATGTGTCCCTTTTTTGAACCTTGACTTCCCGAATTGAAAAACAAAAAAACAATCCAACAGAATTCTGTATTCAGTCACATTTACTGTTTGTTCCACAGCACAATATGGACTTAAACTACATAATTGTTATCAAGATGAGATTCAATTTTGTTAATTTGGGCTTCAAAGTAGATATGAAACAAATATTGCAGTAATCAAAACCCAAATGTGTTTTTGCAGTTTTGCTGTTTATGGTGTGCCTTCCAAGCTTGACAGTGATGGTGGTTTGGAGCTTTAAGAAAAGAAGCCTGCAGCTTCAGCTTGGCTCCGTGCCAAACAGCGGGACAAATAAATCTCTAATGGGGACAAACATCCCACTGAGGATATGGTACTAACATCAAACAGCCCAGCACACTTTGAATTGAATCCAGGTCTTTCTAAACTGGTCGACTAAGCTGATGACAGAAGTGAAAAAAATTCAATTTGCTTACAGTGCTGGCTGTGATGGGCAATCAACTGCTGTAACCAAACGTCTTCTTCAAAGATGAAAACATAGAGAGAAATATCATTATAAAATGGTAGCATTTGATATTATTAAAGTCAGAATTGTAGTATTGTGACAGCATCGGTCCACATGAAAGAGAAATAAAATAAATGTTTGTCTAAATCTTGATCCTTGGCCCAGGACCAAACCCTATGTAGTTTGGGAGAAATTGCTTGAGCAAGCAGAAAATTAGTGATGCGCGATAAATATCGGTCTGATAAATTAGCTGCCTGATATTGAGCCACACAGTGAAGGCAAGAGAGCCAATATGTCGTTGCCAGATGTTTTTTTTGCAGTTTTAGAGGAGGACAACACCATTATAATTCACAATACATGTGCCACAAGGGTTTTGAGAAGAGGGGAAAAGTCTAGAAAGAGAAGAGAAGAGAAGAGTTTTACCACAACAAATCAAATTTGGAGCCATGTAATATTAAATCATCCATTTTTGCTAACTACATCTGAGCCGTCCTTACCCTTAGGTGTGCATAAACTACAGGTTAAGAACTTTTTTTGATAAAAAAATGAGAAATTATTGATTACATTATAGGTATCAGCCATGAAAAACAGTGAATTATACGTTATCGGTATCAGTTGAAACATTTCCGTATTGTGCATCCCTACGGAAAATGCTACTTTTATGCCATCCAGGTGGATGCATCTACCTTCCTGTAAGGACTGCAGATGCATGTTGTGTTGTGGGTGTGTATGTGTGTGACTTATGAAACATGGTCTAATAAATGGGATAGTAGTAAAAGGTGGAACAACTGTTTCCCTTGCAGTTTCAGTGCTAACTTGTAATAAGTGCTCTGTGGCCTGTTTTTCTTATCCCACTCATTAAAATGCCCTTAATCTGCATTCTCTTCTTCTCTGCTTCTCCTCCTCTCTCTATCTTTCCTGTGTGTATATCTGAACATATGTATATGTGTGCGTGTTTGTGCATGTGCGTGTGCCTGTGTATGCCAGCTCAGGACTAGGCCCAGGAGGAGATAATGAAATAATAACTCTTATCAAACCACTGCAGACTGAGTGGAGCTCTCTCTCTTTTTGCTCTTTCTCTCTTCTCTACTCCTCCTTGTCTTCGCTGCTCCTCTCTCTGCCTCAGCACTCGTCTCTCACGCTGATTCTCTGACTGATTCTTCCTGCCACTCAGACGCTGCTGCCAGTACTCATGATGCCGCTGCTGAAGCATACAGTGCTAATCCAGCTGTGGTACACCATGTAGCGTCCGCTGCTGATTCTCATCCCAATGCTTAGTTGTGCTGTGGAGTCTCTATCGGCGTCAGTGCATGTGTGTGTGGAGACGCAGTATATAGAGAGACAGTTAAAGTTACGTTGAAGCTTTTTTTTTTGGATTTTAATGCTAGGATATGGGGTCTCCAGACTGTGGAAGATGAAAGTCTTCCAAACACTGGCCTCCGCCTCATTATGGATCCAGAGCTGCTCCTCATCCTAGAGATAAATTATTCACAACATGGACCAAATGAATAATATTCTCCTTACCCTATCCCTTTATCTCTCTGTCCGTCCAAGCTGCCTCACCAACTGTGGTGAGGGTGTATGATGAGAACTGTGGCGAGGTTCTGGTGTCGGAGCCTTGAATAAAGGACAGTTTGGTGTCAGCCCACTAATGAACAGTGTGTCTTTTATTACCAAAGGTTTAAAAGGCTTCCTCTGGTTGCTGCACATCTAATTTGGCCGGCACAATAAAGAGTTGGTCCTCCCCCACCCACCATTCCTCTTCGCTGTCTTTTTCTGACAATAAAGTTCATAACAAAATAGTTAACTTTTTTGCACGTCCTTTGACTTCCCCCTCTGTCTCTGTGTCACTCGCATCCTTCCGTCTCCCGCTCTCTCCTTTCTTTGGCCATTTTTTTCTTTTGTCTATTGTCCTCGCTCATTCACTGTCCATTTCCCACCTCTCTCTGTCTCTTCCTGTCTGGAATGGCCTAACCATTTAAAAAGAACATTAAAAAGAGATGGGAAGGATAAGGTGATAGGGATTGGAGAAAGAAAAAAAGAGTGAGAGAGAGAGTGAGGAAGATGAAGGTGTGAAGGTGAGGGAGAAGGAGGAGAAGGCAGGGGGAGGGCCGGAGGTGTGTGGCAGAGAGCAGCGGAAGCACTAAGCGATGCTGACAGGGACACATTTGCTCCAGAGCTGTGGAATTGTGTTGTGTGAAATTGAAACGGCGGAGCATCAGGAGCAGTTATTTGCAATAAATTTCAAGTGCTTCAACACTTTGAAGGCGCCCCCCTACCACTGCCATCCCCGCCGTTCCTTCTTCCTCGTATTTACCAGTAACCTCCAGCTATGTTCTTCCCTCTTTGTCCCTCTCCAGTCCTCTTTGTCTCTCTTGTATTTTAGTCTTTCTTTATCGCTTTTGTCCTCTCCTTCCTCGTCTGTCTCCCTTCTCAAACTGTCTTTGCGCTGCTGGTATCCCTTAGGCCTGCTGAGCGTCATGTCCAGGCTTGACAGTTGCCGTCCAGGCTTGGCTTCTCCTCCACAGGCCTCTCTCATCCACACCACCCCCCCCCCCCGATATCACACTAAGCAGCAGTGACAGGCATTGAGGCTGTGAGCCAGTCAAAGAGCAGAATTAATTTGTTTAATTTCATACCTTTTAATTAAGCCACCAACCCAGTCAAGACACAGGGTGTCATCGCACCCCTTAAAATTTGCATGCAAGCTATATTTTGGAGACTGCTGAGAAGAGGGTTGGAGGGCGGGTAGGGAGGATGCCAACCAGGGGAGGAGGATGACGGGAAACATTAGCACCTTTCATACTGTACAGTTAATGTATTTATATCAGGATGTAATGGAGTGTTTCTAATAATAAATGGCAATTTCCAAAATCATTTTTGCCAGCTGATTATACAAGTCCATTTGAGCTGTATGGTCTTGTGATAATATTGCCCACAAACCTGTTACACTAGAAATGGGAAGTGACATGAAGTTTAACAGCATGACCTCATCTGAGCCTGTCAGGTTTTAAAGGAGCTCAGATACTGTGATGAAAATCTCTCTCTCACACACACACACACACACACACACACGCGCGCGCACACATAAATGCACACGCATGCTCACACTTTATTGTCACAGACGCACGTTTAACCCAGAACAAATAAGAAGTAAACATATGTGCCACTCTAATCAATCCACTCCACTGTGAATGGCCTCCTCGCCACTCCAGAGAGCCATTTTCTAAGCAATATCCAATCTAGCCTGTGAATTTATGTACCACTTCAAGCAGCACAGACAGTACAGCTTCTGCTGCCCATTGGGCATAATGACACATTTGAATAAGATGTAATAAATGAGATCTATATTTACTCAGGGGACCTCGTCTCACTTGACCGTGACAAAGGGATGGTTTTCACCAGTGACACAGTTTCCTGCTCGGGGCCTCAGTGCTGAGGCACGACGCTGCAGTGTGCATTTCACGCAATGATTCCTTTTGATTCAAGTGCCTGGCTCACTGGAGGCATGTTTGACTGGCAGGGAAATGGGGGGTGTTTGGAAAGTTCACCTCCAGCAAAGAATTATTAGAGTGATCTTTTATTCTGGGAGTGTTCAACGACACTTTGATTTAGGACTGGGTGATGTGGACAAAAAACTAAATCTCTTTTTTTTTTTTTTTTCAGGCTTGGGGATGATTTTATTTTTTTGCGTGCAGAATACAGACTGACTAAAACATGATTGAAACATCACATTTTTAGCACGTTGTGTGCAAGACAGTTGAGCAAGAATAATAAAAGACCTACACCACCTGTCATATATAAGTTAACCCATACAGCTTTGTCAAGTCTACTAATTTAGCTGACTCTGTTGTTTTGTTGTTGTGCAACTGACAAGCCGGTCTGATATCTCTAGACAGCTGGGTAGCTCGTGTTTGCTACCCAACAGGGACAGACTAAACAAAGTAAAATCCCACACACTGTTAAGTTGACTCCTGTGGCTTCACCTCTTGAAACCAGATAGTGCTGCATTAACAAACACAAACCGTGATGGAAAATTATTAAGTCTTTCTTCAGTCTGTTTGTCTCGTCCTCCTACATTAGATGTAACTACCCGTTACCATAGTTCTGTAAATTGTGGCAGGAGACGGTCATGTCGTAATTTACAGAACTGTTGAGACCATTATAGCAGCTGAAGTCATTTTTCACTGTGTATATATATATTTTAAATGCATTAATTGAATAATGTTAATATATCGCCCTGACCAATTTTGACATAAATTCAGCTGGGAGCTTCCCACTGCTACAATCTTCACAGTTGGCTACTGATTGGCTACACTAGAGCTGATAGAGGTTTTTTTTTTTTTTTTGAGTTGAGTGTCATTTATTAAATCTCTGGTGTTTCTCATGCTTTAATAATATCACATCAGAGAATAGTTCATTTTAAAAATTCAGCTTTAGTCACTGATAGCATTCAAATAGTTTGTGCAGTTATGTTGGTATTTGAGATTATATTGCAGCAGATGTGATTTTCATGACCAGCTGTAGCGTGAGCGTCTTGTGTAGTGTCCCCTTATAAGCCTCATATGAATGCTAGTTGGAGCTATGTGTAAATGCATACATAAGGCTCTTGTGTCCTCTTTGGATTCATATAAGTGTAAAGTGGGGGAAATATAAAACCCTTATTGGGAGTGTGTATCTGTCGGTCCGAGTGTTTAGACTTAATTACACCATGTTGGCCCTGTGAACTCGCAACTGACTCTGTGACTCACACACACTCCTAAGAGGATTGTTAACATTCAATATAAACTACAGTCCTTTTCCATTAATTATACCAGGCCACAAAATTACTTGTATCAGCAAGCATTAAAGTTGTGTTAATCCATGCTTCTGTTTTTGTATTAATATTGATGTGTTCATAAAAAGCTGGGCTATGATTAGTTAGACCTCCAGGCCTTTGATAGAGGGCTGTAGGGATTTCTGAAAAATGCATGAAACATAAAAATAATATGAAAAGTTTATTAACTCTAAATATCCCAGTGTCAAGCACATGTGATTACACAGCGCTAATTAAAAAACAATTTTACATCCCTGTGGAATGCGCTGTTTTTATTTTACAAGCTTTTATTATTTCTTCCTGTTTTCTTTGTTTACCTTTTTACAGTACATTTGGTGCTGCAGTTCATAGGTGCCCTGTGACAGCTGAAAACATGCAAGAAATGTCTAATTTGTTATGTTATTCTTTTATTAAGATGAAGTAAACTGAGACACCAATTTTAATTTTTTCTGAGCATGCTTCCAAGAGTTCTGTCACTTTGTCCTGAGAGATGCTGGGAAGAAGGCAGAGGTGACGCATCCCTGACAGGCTAGCGCTAGCAGTTCTCCAAAAGCACTGCGCTCGCTCAATGCAGGGAGCTAATGTGTTTGACCCTTCTTTCCCAAAGGAAGTGCTTCCCGGCGCTTGCAGATGAATGAATCAGCATGTTTATAAGAGCTCCTCATCAGTCACACCATTTTCTTCCTTCCACTCTTTTTAATCTTTGCATTCTATCTTCACGGTGTCCTGACACAGTGATACTAAACAGTCATTAGCTGAACTCAATATATTGTCAGGGGGATTTAAGTTGAGGTGATATTGTGCTTTTGATTCTAAAATAAGAAACAGATACATAGTCTGCACATGGAAATGGTAAAATAAGAAACAACAGAAGTCCCCAGTGGTCTAAGATGTGTGTTCAGTAAACCATCTGGCCTTTTGGATGTATTCAGTATCACTTCTTAACCTCTTTTAAAGGCAGATAAGGGTTTGTCACTTTTTCATCCCGTCTGTCTTCTGTCTCTTTTAAAGCGGGCACCGGAGGCAGCTGTTTTAATATTTCTCCCATATGGATCTTTCTTAAGATATTCACAAAAGCCCATTTTTTCTTAGCATCTGCTCACACAGTGACAATAAGAGTTCATGAAATGTTAACTCTTCAGGCTAACTCTCTCTACTACGCTGCCCCCTGATCTCTCTCTATCCTTTTCTTCAAGACTTTCTCCATTCCTTTTGTGATCCTTTCTGTTTGTCTCATTTTCATACATATTACATATTCACTGCTCTTATTCATTTCCTCCCTCAGCTACACGGTCGCTCTTTCCACTCTGCAGGGAATGGCTTTTATGGTATAGCAAATGGCATCTGCAAGTTTATGTCTGTGTGAAATATATTGCGTCAGTGCTTCTCTGTTGTGTTTGCTTGAGCCTGTGTGTGTTTGTGATGGCATGTGGTATTTCAGTATACAGTCATTAAACATTATGCCACCTTACAACAAGGCGGTCCTTGGGTCAAATCCCTGGTTTCTTTTTATGTTTGAGGCTCTCAAGCTTTCCTACGTGGTTGCATTGGTTTCTGCTTTTTATTGTGAAAAGATATTCAGCTTAAGTTAAGCTGAAACTATGTGTCAGTCTGACTGTGACTATGTTTGTATCTTCGCTAGACAGGTGATGTCTGTTTACTTGCCTTTCTCTCAATGCATGCTAGGATGCAGGCTTCTCAACCAACAACTGGGCCTTGATGATATATCGGGCGATATTATGTTGCCTCTGCTACATCAGAATCTGTGTCAGCTGAGAACAAGAAAACAAAAATAGCAAGAAATTGCATCACAGAATTGGCAAATATGTTCGAGGTCATTCAGAAACATTACTTCTATCACATAGTTTGACTTCGAAAGAGTTTGTGGTTGCAATTCTTTTAAAAAAACTACTACTTAAGGCATCCTTGTCAGCCAGTGTATTGATATATCACATTTTTTAAACCCTACATGTCAATACCAATACTGATTTTCTCTCTTCGGCTAGATGATAAAGTTTTAAAATTAAGTTGCAACAGTGCTCCCATGCCTTGACCTGTGGGCAATCAACTGATATTGAAAAGATGCAGTTTGAAGATCGTAGACTGTTGTAGGATGATTATTGAAAGGATTTCTAAAAAAATAGGGTAATTTAAATGATGAAAAAGTAGCTGTGTGCAGTAATATAGAAAATTCAGGATGCAATACTGCAATACTTCCCAAGATGCATCGGGAATCAACAGCTGAATTGTAATAACATCGTGGCCAGTCAAGTTCACACCTAGTATTTTCAAGTGACTTTTTATAATGGGCATTACGCTACCTTGATATTTTATTCTTGTTTGTCACCATAGAACTTGAAGCGAACAGCGACTGAAAAGCTCAGACCTTTTTGAAGGGTGTACACAAGGTCAGTCATAAAGTGACCAGCTCAAGTGTCTGAGATGACAAAGACACAGCCATTTTTGTGCAAGCAGCATTCTCTCAGAATTATTTCTTTTATTATTATTCTCTGTCTGTGCATGTATTTACTAAATGCGTACACATAAAAAAACACAAACACACAGACACGCAGGCCGCGCTGTGCCCTGAACCTTGTGCGATTCTAAGGTTTTGACTTCCTTGTCCACCCTGTCCCTCACTGGGGCAATGAGCGATGAGGGTCAGTGCTCAGGTTAAATGACCAGGCTGAAAAGCCATTGTCCGAGCAGCTAGTCACCCGATAAAGGCTAGAGCACCAGCACAGCCCAACGAATTCACCCCTCTCCCAAACGCATGTGCGCATATTAACGCACTTAGATGGAAAGATAGAAAACAATATTGTACACTCTAGCAGACATGGATAGACCAGATAGATACGTGCATGCACGTACACGCTCAGACAGAGACACACTTTCAGGCCAGGTAAGTGAGCTTTTCCCCCTGCGGCACTGGCTGAGAGGCTGCTCAGCGATCAGTGAAATGGAGTGTTGCTCAGCTCAGTCTGAGCTTTATTCTCTGGTCTCGCTCCCACTGAGACAGAGCTACGTCCACCACCAACACCACATAGATCCTCATTCTCATGTGTGAGCAAGTCCAGTTGACTCAGGTAACTCTGTAGTAACTTTTTGGGCTGTAGTATTTGCATTGCAAGTGTAACTTTTTATGTGTTACTTGAGCCTTGATTGGGTTGTTATTGTCTGCATTAGTAAGTGAGTGTTTAAATCTTTTGTTGCCCATTGAAAGCCTTGTGTGTCCACATTTTTAATCTACATGTGTTTAAGTCATTCGAGTTGTGTTGTTCAGTCTCTCTCTATCTTGGCTGGTTGGTCCACCACTTTTGTCTAGATTGAAATATTTCAACAAGCAGTGCATGGATTGCCAGGGAATTGTGCCACTGGTGGTGCCCTGACATTTCCTTTCATTTTGCTACCATGAGGTTGATATTTCTCTTTTATAGTAAAATGCCGGTATCTGAACAACTACAGGATCAATTGTGCCTTGAGAATGAATCCTAATGACTTCCCCTGATTTTTCCTCTACTTTAACCATGAGGTTGGCAGTATCGACTTGAAATGAAATTTCTCAACAAGTATTGGACAGATTACCACAGAATTTGTTACATGCAGAACATTAATTTCTCTCTTTCGCTTGATAAAATGTTATAATATTAGTGATCCCTGAAGTACTTTTTCAGCACCTGATGATGGCACTAGAAGTAGTTTATGATCAACTGCCTGACATTCCCATCAGCCTTTGCTCAGCATTTTGTGTAGTGCTGACTAGTAAATGGTAGCATTCATAAACATTACACCTGCTAAACAGTATGTTAGCTTTGTCATCGTTAGCATGCAGATGTCAGCATTTAGCTTAAAGTACGGACTCACAGAGCTACCAGTGCTGCTGTTGTTGGAGGAAGTTGAATGATTATGGGCTTCTCTGGGCCGTGGTGTGAGAAAATTATCCGCTTTTCACAAGTGTTAAAGTATGTCAAAAGGCTTTGAAGGAGGTCCTTTATAGTTGACATTTTGGAGATGCAAAGTTTTTACCTGTCAACAGTGCATGTCCGACTGGTCCGCATGCATTTTTATTCCGTAAGTGTGTGTGTGTGTCTCTGTGTTTGTTGGTGTCAGTATGTATATCAGTTTGGTCTGTAGCAGAGGGCGGTGTCAGTTCTAATCTGGGACAAAGCATGGATGGAAAGGTCAACTCTGCAGTGAAACACAAAGATAGACACACACACGCACACACACACACACACACACACACACACACACACACACACACACACACACACACACACACAGACACGCACACTATATAGACGGAGATAAGCACACATATAGACACATCGAAAAGCAAGCACACAAACGAAGATATTTATGGGAAACATGACTCATGTGAAAAGGTCAGGATTCACACGGGGGATTTGCAGGTGTAGTCACCGACCTGTATGTCTGTATGTAGAGGTGCACGCGTCCGTGCGTGTGTGTCTGTGTGTTAGCAGAAGCAAGAGTGGAAGCGATGAGAGTGCCTCTGTGTGCTTTTTGGGAGCCTTGTGATATTCCTCATGGGAGGCAAAAAGACAATGTAACAGTGAGGCGAGGAGCGAGAGGGAAGCAGAGTAGAGAGAGAATGAAAAAGGAAGAGAGCCAAGAGAGTTGAGTGTGAATTTCCTTAAAGTGCTCCATTTGGTGAGTCATTATTTTCACTAAACCCGCAAAAAGCATTTTGTTCCCCAAAGGAGTCACTCCTACCCACTCCTTCCTGCCTGCACTTCCCCATTCTGTTCTCCCAGAATGGCAGCTAGTGTCTATCATTTGTTTGTTATTTTCAGATTATTTTTCTTCACTTGGAGCTAAAGGAATGTCCTCGATCATTTACGATCTACCTCAAACATTTCTGTGTATCCCTCATAAATAAAACATTTTAAAAAGGGGCAAATTAACATTCCATATTCAGGACATGGTCCCCTCTTTGCTTATATTCATTTTTCTCGGTGAGTGCTGCTGATCCAAGCTGATAGATTATGTCTGCGAATTCATAGAGCTGTATTGCTTACTCGTGCATATCTGTCGTGGCGGCGATTGTGTCCTCTCTGTGGGATCTGGCCGCAGCCATACAATCAGCTCAGTATGATAAATAGGAACACAGAGAGAACAAACCTTGCTGTCACTACAAATAAACATCTGTGGGGGCGCCTCAAGGCCAGCAGAGGCTTTCTCTTACACATAAACACACTTGATAACACAGATGCAGAGACTCGCACAGACACACTCATTGACACACAATCCGCCTCCTCCCACCCATTCAGCTGTTCAGAAGGTTACTATCCTCTCCTGCGTATTATTTCGATCTGCCGAAACAAACGCCTTCGCTCCCTCTGGATTTGGAGATAAGCAGATTGGTTTGTCTTTTGGAGAAGACAAAAGGAGCTCAGTCCACACAAAGGTTTATAAAATGGCACCACCGCAGTGGTAGAGAAGAGACCAAGCTCACAGGAGCCTCCAAAGCCTACCTCTAATGCCAGAAAATGTCACTTCCCATATCCACAATAAAGGCATGCAAATTCCTACCCAGGTACTTTTGTCATGGTTTTTAACGTCCGGGTCTCCCGCTTCTCCTGCGACTTGCCATGTGACTGTTTCACTGGCTTGTATAATTCTTTATTGTTTGCTGGAGTTCCTTATTCATATTTTAAATCCCAGCACTGTTGCCTCTATTTTTTCATCTGAGAGCACAACATCAGCGTCTCTCCACTTTGTTTGTCGGATGGCAAACATTTCATTTTAGGTTTATCTCGGTGTCAGCTGTGTTTTGCTCGTCTGTCTCGCTCGCTCTGTCTCTGAGAACAAGGAGAAGTTCAGCAGACTGCGTGGCTCCACCAAGCGCTTGAAATGCTAATCAGAATTGATCTGGATGGGGATATTAAAAAAACTGGGGTGATTGCTGTCACAGTGCTCAGTGTGGGGCTGATTCAGAGCATCATAAATATTAATGGTGGATGCCCATCAGAGATGGCACGTCACTGACAGTACCATGATTGCCCGCTGAGTGCTGTTTCACTGCAAACTGTATAAGTGATTGGTTCACACACACACGCGCACAAGCACACACAAAGCATTTGGCATGTGAGCAGCCTAATTGAAAACATAACAGTGTTGGTGATGTGTGTAGCGACAGGGTTGATTAGGCAGCACGCTCTTACCTGGTTGAGCTCTATTAGAGCTCTAATGGAAGATGTCCAGTCTCTCACAACACAGCTGGAGACACTAAAGCCATCTAAACACACAAACACACACAAACAAACACACCAGCCTGTCTCTACACATTATTAACAGAACAATCTGGACACATTTTTGATAGATTTTTATTAAAAGCAATATTTAAATCTATATTTACTGTTACGGACTTAGACTTAGACTTAGACTTAGGCCCTGACGGCTGTCATTTACGTTTTCAAATTCTTCTTTCAAAAGGGCTATTTTACAACAACTCTCTATCAACTCTCTAACTACTATCCTGGTGCTGTTTGCAGGTTAAGGTTAGACAAGTTCAATATTCAACAAGAACAAAGATTCTGGAGTCCAACAAAAAATACTAGCCTTCAGTGACTCAACAATAAACATCAAAAGATAGAAACCGTCTTCTGATCAATAAGGATCTCTGAAACATCTTCAACGCTGTTGGAGTTACCTTCAGTCCGGTCAGCTGTTTGTCTTCCTGTACACAGGATAAGTGTTTAGAAGTGCAGCTGCAGGCTACCAGTGAGCTAGCTGTGTCCTCCAAAGTGTTTTTGAAGTGTTTTTATTTCCTTTGGACATGTGGTGGGTACGTGCATATTGGCGCGATTTAGAATCAAAATTGTGACACCCCTGTTTGCTGTAAATTACAGATTCATTCTTGTGTACAGTACAATTAAGAGACCGTCCTTTTGATTAAATCTGTATTTACAGTTAGATCTTTAGAAATCTTTGAAAACATCAAAGTGAAATAGTAATTTAGATTAGAGACAATGCTTGCAAAGTAAAAAATGAGACAAAAAAATTGTCATGGGAGGAGATCATAAGTTGGCCTTGAGAACAATTTTGGCCACTACTTTTTTCACATCTGCATCTATAAAAAGTTCTCTGTTTACTTCTTTGCGGTAGTCAAGAGCAACTTCTTGATCGTCTGTCCAACACAGATAAAAATGTTCTCTATCAAGTCTCACATTGCCTTTGCACATGTTATCTCTGTCCATGTTTCTCACTTTTCTCAAATACACACACATCCACACACATTTGTCCTTATCAGCTTTAAGACACAGAGTTTCTCATCGACTGCAAACCGGGGCAAGTGACGTATAAGACGACCCCTGGACACAAACAGGCTCCCTCCTCCCCCTTTCTGCCTTTTGAAGGGTGGCATTGGCTAAGCAAGGCACGTCTGTATTGATGCACATAGTTGGCAGTCTGCAGACAAGATCCACGGAACATCCAGGGCCACGGAGAAAATCAATGGTTCCCATCTCTACTTGCTCCTGACAGATCTGAGGGCAGGGGATGGATCCACTTTATGACTTCATTATTGGCTCTGTCCAAATTATTCATTGAGGTACACAATCATAATCCACTGCCTCCTCGGGTCAGGTCTTACTATGCATAGTTCACGTTACCATTAACTGCAAATTGTTAACACTCCTGCAGTGTCTTTTGGTATCATTGAGCTAGATCCAAACCTTAACCAAGCTTCGGTGATGACATTTTCTTCTCCCTAAAGGAATGTAACATTTTGATTTTTGTTGGAGAATGAGGAAAACAACTTTGAGATCTGACACCTGGGTTTGATCCTATGATTCAGCGTCATGACTTGAGAGAAGTTTTACACAAATAAGCTGACATGCTGCACAGTGAAATAACTTTTATGTGACTGTGCTGGATGACATAATATGTTTCAGATCTGTCAGTGCTTATATTCAGACGGAGAGAGACGCCTTAATTTTTTGTCAGAGAGTAATTCAATCAGTGATGCTGATGGTTGTAAACAAGCCTCGGTAGATGTTGTCTACAGTCTCCCACCTGATAATGCTGCGAGAGGCTGACATGTCACCTGCCACAGTAAAGAGAGGATGTATGTGCCTGTCGGGCTCCCCGCCTTCGCCTCCGACTGTCAGCCTTGGCTTGGTCTAACAAGGAGAGGCAAGGCTAATTGAATCCTAAACACTTTCTCCTTCTGCTTATCCCTGTCTTTCATTACTGGCCTCACTGCAGGGATGGGTTAAAACTCAGGCTTCCTGGGCAGCATGACATCATGCTTTAGACTTTAGTACTTTGTCACCCCCATTTTATGCCTCAACTCACCCCTTGCCCCCAAATGTTTCCTCCCCCTCCTCTCATCACTTTCATCTCTCGTGATTCCATCTCCCCCATCGCCCAGGGCTTAATTGCAGTTATCCTATTACTGTTTTAATGGTCCGTTAGCACTGAATTTGGTTGATGAAAATGTATGAGCAGAACTGTTGTGTGTGTGCTCTCTCTCAAAGCTGAGACCGGCATAAACAGATGTCAGCACAACTATTGCTCTGTGCTATTTTTCTCGCTTTTCTTCTTTTGTACATTTACAGAAAAGTGGGCTTTCAGCGATCTGCTCCAAAGCTGCTGGGGTTGCGATCTCAATCTTGGCACAGCTTGCTGCAGTTTGCTGGGCCTAAAGGCCAAAGCGCTTACTGAAGTAAAATAATTTTCAATAAAATAAAGTACATTAATGAATAAAACAACCACGGTAATTGCACGCCAGCTCCCTCTCAATGCGAGCAAAGTTAAAAGTCTTTGTACTTCTTTGTAGCCTTTTTTCAGAAGTGGGCTTTAACCCCTGATGCAGCTGACAAATAATAGCTGCTACAAAGAAACCTCTATGAATATCAATCACACTTGGGAGAGCTTGTGCTTTTTCAAATCAAATACAGCTCCTCAGGCTTTGTAACACAATGGTGAAGGTGGACCAGATTACATTTGATTACAGTTCTGTGCTACAAAGGTCTGATCATTTTATGAATAACTAAGAAAATTAAGAGAGACCTTTAACTTAAGGTATAGTTGGTAATCCTGTTCAGAAACACTCTTTGTTATACTGGGTGAAATGGTCTTTCCACCCTGAGAGTAGTCCATACATAATGTGTTCAGAAAAAGGAACGAAATAAATCAGACCTCTGTGGCAGCTGCAGGCCTGTAAAAACTCTGACCAATCCCTCCCTCTCAGTCCGAGTTGAAAGAACCAATCAGATGCCTTCAGGTCTGGTCCTGCCTGCACCCCCCTCTGTCCCCCCCTCCTCCCTGCGCGCACTCATCACGTGTCACGTGTTGCCGGATATATTCAGCACACTCCATATGGAGTTGGCAGGAGATCCACACTCCAGGTCAGAAGGTGGCGGTAATGCACACCTAAAAATTGTTTGCCAACAGCCATAAAACAGCAGCAGAAGAAGAGTTAGCACAGTTACAGTAGCAAGAGACAACAATGGCAGAGGTAATGCAGCCAAAAGTAGCACTTCCAGAAGTGATGCAGAGGTTGCTGTCTTTCTGTTGGACAGGTAATTAGTTCTTTTGCTTTGGGGGGATTTGTTATTTCCATGAAATATGTAACGTTAGCCAACTTAGCTACTTTTGTAGCTTGTATTAGCCCAGTGCTAACGGCTCTCCTCCGCCCTGCTGAAGGACTGTCTGATGCGCGTTCAAGTTTGTGGGGGCGGGGCTTTGGACGGAGCACTGACGGGAGGGGGAGAAGGGGGTGGAGCTTAGACGAGGTGCCACTTTCAAATCTTGCTAGCTCTCCAACATTACCAACTATACCTTTAACTTAAAGGATAACTACCGTTTTTTTACAACCTGGACCTTATTTCTAGCAAAATATATGGTCATTTACTCACCCAGATAACTTTGGTGTCATTCGGCGTCGTTCGGACGAAATTAGATCCAGCGTAGCGCCGATATATCCATATAATGCGAGTGACGGGGCAGCGACACACAGCCTCTATAACGCATTATCTGCCACGAAACTAGTTCATTTCACCAATATTTTGTTACGATATGCTAGTGCTATTCCCCTCTGAGTCCGGGCTCGTCCGTTATCAACATCCGGGGTCAAACTAGCAGTAGCAGCTACAGGTAAACAAGCTCGGCTGTCGCGGGTGCGCGCGCAGCTCAGAGACAACATCTTCCAGGTCAGAGGTAGTAGGGCAACCTACAGACCCCGGATGTTGATAACGGACGAGCCCGGACTCAGAGGGGAATAGCACTAGCATATCGTAACAAAATATTGGTGAAATGAACTAGTTTCGTGGTAGATAATGCGTTATATAGAGGCTGTGTGTCGATGCCCCGTTACTCGCATTATATGGATATATCGGCGCTACACTGGATCTAATTTCGTCCGAACGACGCCGAATGACACCAAAGTTATCTGGGTGAGTAAATGACCATATATTTTGCTGGAAATAAGGTCCAGGTTGTAAAAGACGGTAGTTATCCTTTAAGGAGGAATGACTGCATGCTAGAGGACAGCAGGGCTATGGTAAAGAGACAACGCTTTCGTCTCTCCGTCCTGAGGGTCAACTTTTAAGTAATGACAGATGAGCCAAGGCTCCAGTCTGTCCCCACTCACTGCGTTCCCTGATATTAATGGCCTCTGATGCTCTGATAGACAGAAACATGTCCACGGATAAATCATTCAGAGGTCATCGGTGAAGCTGTCACTCATGCGCTCTGACGACTGCCTGTCTGGTTCTTCTCCTATTCCCTGTGTCATTCTATCGCTGTCTTCTCTTTCTTTCTCCCCGTCTTCTTCAATCTCTGTCGCGCTCTTCTTGTCTGGGCCTCTTCTCGTCCGGTCACAAGCACTGCCTGCTGTGCTTGGTGTATGCTACGCTAAGTCAGGCGCCAACAGGCTATGATTTCAGATGTAATGGGAACATTTCATTTTCACACTCTCCACTCCATCTATTGACAAAACTATTGTTGTTTTTGATACATAAGGATTAATTATTAACAAACAACATTATGCCTGTTGTAGGCTGACACGCTGATGAGTACAAGCACACAAATCGACACATGCACAAGCACTTGCACGCACTTCCACCACATACATACACAAATACACGCACTTACAAACTGCAATTTCCCATGACAAACACATCTTATGCAATAGATTTCCAGTAATTACGGCTGTCATCACATATTCCTTTTCTCTTTATTTTCTCCTGGCTGTTGTAGGTTTAAGTGGCGGTTCTGTGGAACAAGACAAGCAGTGCTCCATAATGAAGTGTTTAATATTTGATGCCATTGGATTTCACAGCTAATAAAAGCTGTGTGTGTGCCTCCATTAGCCCTCTGCCCAGGCTTGAGAATAGTGCCGCATGGCTGCACAATGTAAATCAAAATCTGTCCACTGCCAGCTAATGGGGCAACCCAAAATCTGTCATGATAGAAAGTAACAATACATACACTATGCTAGAGTTTTACAATCACAGATTATAAATTATTCACACCAGTACTTTATGCTGTTTTGGTGCATGGCTGTTTGTGCCAGGGGACATGGAGATATTTTGTTGGAGGAGAGCCACTGTGGAGTGTTATCAGTTAAAGAATATTTGAGAGGTGTGAGACCATTCCGGTTTCTTCTCTGTGTGTGTGCAAGTATTTGCGTATGCGAGAGCAAGAGAGAAGGAAAACAAAAGAAAGTGCAACAAGAAGAGAAAAGAGGGAAAAAAAAGCTTAAAACAGAGGTCTTGATCTTTTGCAGTATTGATGTTGCCAACGTTCAGCTGCCACTGCAACTTTTAGTAAAGAAAATAAATATAACAAAACTGAAACATACCTATATTTATAATTGAGTTCAACTGGATGTATTTTGACCACGTGTATTTTTTCATCCTAACACAAACTCTTTCTTTTACATGTCTCTCTTCCACCGGTCTGACTTCTCGGAAACCAGGTAAGATGAAAATGATTTATTTGTTTAAAATGAATAGCCTCATATCTCATCCTCCCTGGCTATCCCTCTGTTCTTCTTCTTCTCTTGTGCTTTCCTTCTCCTATATCAATAAGGGCGCACAAATGTCAATACTAAGAGCGGTGGAAAGTCATGACAGCCATTGTTTCTGGAACGATGATAGAACTAGTTGAGGGAAATAATAGCTTAGGTGGTTAGGTACATGGTGTCCTGAGTCAAGCTTATTGCAAAGCCTTTGGTCTGTTTAACGAGCCATGTATACATGTGCATTGTTGCCTCAAATGAATGTCCAATGTTTGTGCGTGTGTGTGTATATCACAGCAAATAACAGGGGCTTCTCTTGAAATCGCAGCAAACCACACTGCTGTAATTGAGAGGGTCTTCTTATCGATGGATGCCATAGAGATGTACCTAACCTCAGCTTGCATTTCCTGTTTGGTGCTGCATTCCCATCGCCTTTATCTAGAGCCCCAACATTCCACTGCTTGCTGCCAGAAGATCTTAGCACCTGTTTCATAAGAGTCAGAGAGCAATTCACACACCAAGTGCTTTACATGGTTGCAACTGTGGCAGTATGACAACTAACACTCAGATTCTTTATGCGAAAATATCAGGCTGTAGGTTGTATTTTAGTAAAAGCTAAACACTTCAAATCAATGTTGTGACAACACTATAATTTAAAACCTTTGTATTTGGACAATGCTTACACAGAATATCATTAAAACAAGTCTCTGACTAGTGAGCCCTCTACCATTTAAAACCGTGATTTACAAGCTCCAACCCCATGTCCACATACACACATACAAAATATTCGTGGTCATCATGATGTACATTTTTTTTCTTATCATGTATTGCCCTGCACATTTAACTGAGAATATTTCATGTTTAGAAAAAATATTATCAATGGATTATTAAGGCTGTAATGACGGGAAACTCTGATTTATTGTCTCATCTGAGCTGTTAAAATCCAAATTTTCCTCATTCCATTTGAAGCGGGTGGAGATGTCCTGACTTCTCGTCTAAAATATCCAGTTTTTGACACCATGATACAGGCTGGAAATTGTCCTGAAGTGTTTTTAAAAATATCTCATGGTGTCATGCTTAAAAATGTCTCGAACTGCGGTCACTAGCTTGGCAGCCTTCTTGCCTATAACTCCGCTACATCCCTTCCACCTCTTGATATAACAGTCAGGTCACAATCACATAACGTGAACGTGATATGACACATTTGTTGAAATGTCAATACGGTAAATAGGCCTATGACAATTAGAAATATGAACATATTGATGGTTTGCAAAAATGTTAACTGCTAACATTTTATCTCGTCGGCCGGGCTGAAAAAGTATCAAAGAAAGTGCACAAATTAGGAAAGGCCCTTAAGGTGACCACCTCCCCCAGCAACCCTGAATATCATTGTCCATTGCAATGTTTCAACTGTGGACATCGTCATATCCAATTCAGAAGACATCACCCAACCCTATATTTCATGTATCTGAATACACATCTAGCATTTTAATGAAGATCCTAGATCCTATCCTAGAACCAAGTACACAAGCAAAACATGATGGCAGGAAACTTGTAATTTGAGGTGAACTGGTGCACCAGTTTCTGTATTGTGAGGCAAAGAGAAATCTCAGTTCTTAGTGACAGCTGTGGATGTAATTCTGCTCACCAAGATGCTAGTAGTGCAGGCAAAAGTAAAATGCCTATGTCCTATCCACAAACAGACTAAAGTGACAAGATCCCACAGATACTATCACAGCCTTGTAAGCACAAGCTGCATTTGAAGCGATGCTGATCAGATATGCAGAGGGTTTAATTTGAAGATACAAGCTTTATTCCCCGCTAAGGAAGTGGTGCTCCCCCTCCAATTATATTTAGATTACAGAGTTGGAAGTAGCTGGCGTTAGAGCTATTATTTAGCGCAGAGGAAAGGTTGGAAAGACTCCCCGGAGTAACAATATTCCTCATAGTCATTAGCTGGAGAACTAGGGGCATTACAATATACGTTTTATTTTCATTTTCCTGCTCTCACTCTTTTACATTCTCTCCATCTTTTGCACAAGGCAGCGCAGCACTTTGTGAGCACTGTGGAAGTTACTATTGGAAAGTTAGTGATACAGTATTTCTGTATGTACAGAAATGTACAACATTTCCTTGCTGAAAGTCAACTATAACCACCACTCCTATTTATAGAATGAATATCTGATACATTTAAAAGCCAACAACACTGCTGGCATGCTTTGATTTGGCATATGTTAGTACATAAGATTAGATGCATCATACATGAAGGCTGCCATTCTGCTGGTGATTGAGACGTAAATATTAGTTATCAGACTGAAGCTACCAGAGCACTACAACTACAAGAGAAATGTGAGCGCACAAGTGCTGGAAAAAAAGAGAAATGTCAAATCCGAAGCGAAGACATTCTAATAAACAAACGGAGCTCTGCTCAAATAATCAACCTGCGGAAAACAATCAAGCTGTTGGAAGTATGGAAGGCATGTCAGCAATCCCTGAAATATTAAAAGAGATCAGAGATTTCAGAATGGAAACTTCAGTAAACCTTCTAACACTCAACAAATAAATGAATTAAGTACGGAAAGAGGTTGGGGAATTGGAAAAAACAAAAGGATGCAACAGAATCGAGGATTGCAGAAAATGAAGATCATAAATGTATTATTGCTGTTGATCCAAGCTCTGCAGTGGATTCGTCAAGTGTGAGCGGGAAGTAAATGTTAAGATCTTAAAAGCAGAGGGTCTACTCGGTGCTTGAAAATTTTGAAGAAAACAAAGAGTGAATTTATGGAGAGACTGATGGATAATTGAAAATAAGAGGTGAGCTAAACATTAAACGGGCGTTTTGGGCATTTGGGCTTAAGACGGAACAGAACGGATTTCCCAGGTTGAAGCTACAACATAAAATGAAGGCTGGTACATGCTACCTGTGCAAAGAAAAACATTCAGGTGAATGACAGCAGTATTTATTTGACGAAGATTTCAAAAGTCAAGTGTTAAGGAATGCGCAAAGTACAGGAAAGTACTGAAACAGCTTTATGAAAGAACGATCAAGGCAAGCATTCTTTCCACTGCTAGACTCAAAATATTTGTGTAAGGATTGGAAAAGTGAGATCTGAGTTTGATTTCAGAATTGACATTAAGATCCAGTAAGGGAACCAGACTAGGAGTCAATGCTGCAGACAGCAATGTACAAATACACTTCACTGCATAAAAAAGAACTGTCCTTATTAATAAAACAAAATAAAAAATAACAACATTTTGATAAGAGACATTGGATAAGGGGTTGCAAAATAATTAATTTACACATAAATTTCATCAAATATAGAACTAATTCAGATAAAAAGAAGTTAACAGTGATAATGACACAAGCTAAGAATGAATATTATACGAAAGTATTAAGAGTGCATGGACAATTCTCAAGAGTGTGATAAAGAATAAATCCCTGTACATTACTTTTCCATATTATTTTTTTTAATGAAAAAAATGGGATGAGTTTAATGATTTTTTTTTGTAAATGTTGGGCATCTTGTTTACTAAGTCCATTGAGGCATGATGTATGTAAATGTGGGACCAGGAGTGAAACAAACAGTAAATGTATTTTGGACACGTACTTGAAAATGAGAGTCTGACTATTGTAAAGGAAAGCAAAAACAAAACATCAGCTGATTGTGATGTGGTTGACGTGACAATAGTGAAAGAGATTATTGGCTACATCATTAAATCTTGAAACCCGCATTTGTAATGTATCATTTCAAACTGAGGTTTTTCCAGACAAGATAAAATAGCGAAAATCCGCCTGCTTTATAAAAATGAAGATAAACAAGAGTGTACTAATTATAGGCCTGTGTTTCTTAAGTTTTAAGTTTTTAAAATATCACTTAAATTAGATACGATTTCAGAAAAGAGCAAGTTACTAAGGGGGAATGAGTATGGGTTTAGAACAAACAGATTATTTAGTGTTAATGGAACTGAATTGAAGAATGAATACAGAAGGGGTATTTATTGATTTAAAAAGCATTTGATACAATAGATCTTGACATATGACTTTCTAAACTAATTGCACATGTCATTAGAGGCACTGTTCATGGAGGTTAACGCATGGAGGTTAAATGTGGAGTCCCACAGGGGTCGGTACTGGGGACCTAGGACCCTTTCAACGGGTATATATCAATGATAATTTTGAATTATCAAGAAACAAATCTATCAAGTGTCTTTTTTTTTCGTATCAGCTTTTTAAAGTACAATGGGACAGTTCTGCTCATATTTATTTGCTTGTGTATTGAAAATACTCAATATGCGATATAAGGTCATTGTGGGTTGTGTGATCCTTGAGAGTGTGGTGAGCAGTGTTGATCGTGTGAGCTGCCACTTAAATCCATTTAGTAGTTCAGAAAAAAAGTATTCAGAAAGCCCTTCTCTCCTTGAATCACAGATGTCAGTGCGTGTCCAAGAGAGATAACCGGCAGTCTCAAGGGTTCGGCTCAGGCCACCACTCAAAGTAAACAATGACAAGGCGTAGCATCAGCTGTCTTGTCAAATCGTCACTCAGTGAGAACTGAGGAACACCAATGATAGTCATAGAAGCGTGAGTAACTCAGGATATCCTGTCAGACAAATTGACTAGATCATGTGACTTTACAGAAGGCACGAAGGTTTGTCATTACGTGCTGCACTACCCATCCGTCTGCTGGTGGTACAGTCACAACAGATGTCCTGAGCTTTCGACCAAATGCAGGGAGACACAAATCCAGCATATTTCTCACCAATGTTGTGACACAAGGACAACAGAGGGGCTGGAGGATATGGCATAGCAACTCTCAAACATACTGTGGAGTGAAAAGATCTTTACAGTATAACCTCGGGCTAATAACCTGACAGTATGTCCACAGATTATTTCTGTGCTAGAAAATTCTGCTGGTCAAGCCTCAATCCCACAGGCCTTTGCAAAGCATCCTTTAAAGGAAAACTGAGCATCCCTGCAAAATCAATAAATTGTGCCCATACCTTATAAAGGAAAGTGTCATATTATGTGTTATCAGTGTTGGTTTTAGTATCTTTAGAAGAAGCAGACATTTTGTCTCAAACAGCCTACCCACCATCAGCTATAACCAAGAGGGACCACCGCTCTGTCCAAACACATTACACACTCACTCATGCTCAGTCACACAAGGTTATTGTTGCCTCAGACATCAGCAGCTTCATCATCGGGGCCAGGCATATTTTACATCAGCTGATGGTTTCAGACTGATGAATGAGATATGTCATCAATGGTAAACAGTTTGATTTATGACGGTGATTTCACGCTCTGCTTTTGCTCACACCTCTTCTAACTGGCCTTTATACCGGTCTAATATTTATATAGTCGAGATGCATAAAATACAGCGCATGTAAAGATTGTTTTCTTCCAGCCATATCTACAGTTAGAAAGGTGACATATATTCTCTCCTTGGCACTTAAGTTTAATATTTAATACCAGTGCTTGGCTCCTGCATAACAAAGCAGGTAAGCGGGCAATAGAATATGTTAATGTGGAAATAGTTATTCAGCAAAACAGCTCCCCAGGTAACAATGACTAGAGAGAGAGAGTGAGGAAAAAGAGGACAGGAGAGAAAGGAGCGGGCTTGCTCTTCATGCAAGAATAAGCATTAACATTTTCATCCCTCTGTTTCTACAAGTTGTGTTTTCTCCAATCCTTTTCATGATTTTCATGTTGTCTGTGCTCAGAAAGTATCCTTGGAATAGAGGAAGAAAGAATCCTCGGAATAAAGGAAGAAGGAATCCTCGGAATGTGATCGGATATTTTGAGAGTCGGAACGAGTGTGTGAGATGTCAGTATAGAATGACTTCATTGTGTGTCAGAATGTGTGTATGAAGAGACGGCAGCTGTGAAAGTAGAAGTATTAAGAGCTGCAATAAGAGCAATCTTAGAGTGTCAGATATTTATTGGACTAAGATTAAGGGCTTTTCGGTAGTGCATAAAACATACATATTTCAAACAGGCCTACATGAAACCATTTGTGTAGTCTGTATGATGAAGTGTTTGTGTTATATGTGTGATTGTAGCCTCTGCAACAACAGCGTGATTATCGTCTCGGCAGCATTTATCTGCAGCTTCAAGGAGATGATGACTAATGCCCTTCCGCGGTACATTTGTCGCTGACACATCACTATATGCACATTATAGAATAATATAAAAAATGTACAACACATGCACACATACAGCCATACTAAATTACACACAAAAGACACAAGGGACAGGGACAGGAAAGAAGTAAGAAAATGGGCAGGAAGGAGGAAAGGAAGGATGAGATATCTAATGCTTTTTAATGAAAGTATAAATCAGTATTTGCTTGGAGGGATGAGGAGGACCTAACAGTAATTAAGCAATTGTCAAGTTCTGTTGAGTTCAACTATTGAACCCAGATTACTTGATAATGAGAAAATCACTGAGTTGGGAGAAAAAGAGGAGGTTTTAGAAAGATTGCAAATGTGGCAGATTGTCAGCTATATTATCTTGGTTTGATTGATTGTCACACATGCTGTTTAGAAGTGGAATAAAATGTATGGATAACACAGAGGCATGTGTGTTTGGACCAGCTCTTCTCTTCTTTAATTGTTTATGTAAGGTATTATACAACATCTTTGTTTGTGTTCTCTCAGGTCGATTTACTAAAAGCTCACTTCAAATTACCTTGAGTCACAAACTTTTGTGTCACCTCGTGTTTTCAGTTTAGTGACTTGTTTACGAACACTGAGGTAAATGAGCACAGCCACAGTAGAGTTGCTATGAATGCACTATTGTTAATTAAGAGCTGGTGCTGGGCTACTTAAAGAAGAGAAAGTGCAGGTTTTCTGCCAATGAGCTTCAAATATTGGTGGAAAAAACAAATGTATTTGGTAACTGCAGGTTCTTTTTTCACAAGGAAAGTCTGTCTGGGAGAAAATGGCTGTAATTATGCTTCTGTTGCCAAGAAAAAACCCACTATAAAGTAGTTAGAGGCATCTCTGACATACTGTACTGTAAGTGCAGAGTTTTGAAAGTTGGCTCTAGGGCACGTTTTTGTTTGTCCTTTAAATTTCTTGGAGCAGAATATCATATTTGTGTTGTCCTGCAACAAAATAATAGCAGTAACCAGTTAGATACACAATTAAATAAGCCAATTCAATCATAATGTTTAGGATTAGACTTGCTGTAATGTTTTAAATGCTGCAAATATTACAAATTCACATAGAAGGCAAAAGAGGAAATATACTCGTGAAAATTATTATATAATATCAAACACTAATCAACACAAGATAGGTGACCATTGATGGTCTTAATGATGCTGACCATACATGTGCATCACATGCATGTATGTGTCATGTGTGTCAGAGCTTGTGTTGCGACTCTTGTCTAAATGATAAAAAGAAAGCAAAGGAGCTCAAAATATAATTAGTCAGAAAAGCCAAGACAGCAGCTGTGAATAATTTAAGATGGCAGTTTATGCAAATGGTCCAAATCTGGGACATGGTGCAGAAGGTGTTAGCGTTTTACTGCTGACGGGATGAAACAGAGCTGAGTAGTATATGAGGTGTACAGTCCGTGCATGGCCAAAATACTGCCAGCGTCAGTCCATTAGTTTCACATTTGTTTGGGATGGAAAATATATCTTTTTACAAGGATATGGCTCCTGTGTGCACGGAGTTACTGTGATGCCTCGTGCTAATGATGCATTTAAAAGCCAAAGAAAACACTTTCTCAGGAACAGCTGCATGGCCTGTGATCATCCCTGGCTTCTTTTGACTGATTGTGACACATTTAAATAAATATATCTGTCATTAATGTTGAGTTTATTTTTGTAGTTTAGTTTTGATAGACACGAAACACTGAAAAGAGGACAGATGGACAGATCGCTGTTACCTGGGGTCATTCTACATCAGTTATTGCAAGGACTCTTGATGGCTACAGTTTCTTTTCATGAAATAGAACAAAGCTGGGAGTCTTCTTAAAACTGAAGCGCTCACCTCTAGCACAGAAACATTCAAAGTAAAATTTGATCTGAGGTGAGCTGTTGTCACCACGGCAGCATAGTGAAAGCACCTTCTCTTCAAACTTCAAGCACCTCACGGGAGAAAAGTTTGACTTCTGCTTACTTTGCTCAGAGATGACTGCATTAGAGTTTTGAGTAGACTTTAATACCTCTCTAATTAGACTCCAATTATGGAATTTTAATATGCATTATTACATGCAGTACCCGACACACATCACCACCTACTGAATTCATTTGCTGGTGTTTAGCCATGCTCAGAGAGCTGACAGAATGGAATTCGAAATAGGAGTCAATGAGAGCGAAGGGAGTGTGTGTGCACAAGATGGAGCAAAGCTGCAGTTTTATTTGATATTCCAGTATTATCGAGCCGCTGTCATTTAAATGTAGGGGTTGACAGTTTTTGTAACCAGAGACACGGCGTATTGGCTGGATATGTTCAATAATTACTGCCCTGTAGCAATCAAGAAGAGGACTGAGCTTTAGCCAGCATAAAAGGACCATTGTGGCCATGTCTTAGATGCTGACAACCACATTGATTTGCATGAATCAAGCTTATATATGCCTATGAAGCTCAGACACATCAATGCTCCCTTAATCTACTCAATCTTTCTTTCTGTCTTTGTCTTCCTGTTTTCTCACTGCCTCCGTTTCTCAGTGTTTTACTCCTGCCTCTCTCCCCCAAGCTCCCTATCTACGCTTTTGTCTCTTGTGCTGTGCTAGTGGTTTTCTCCGTTTTGACATTCAAACAGTATCCATAAATTATGCCTCCGCATCACTGCTTTGCCATTACCCTGGAATGCTATTTTGAATTCTCACATGTCAGCAAGAATGAGGTTAAAAACATCAATACCCATAAATCCCCAATATTTGAATATGGATCCCAGTACAAAGGGACTGACCACAGTAATAACAGCAGCAGGGCTAAACTGTACGCCGAAGCAGAAACCCCCTAACTCAACATTGCGGCTATTATCTGTGTGTTTCAAAGCAAGCTGGAGCTGAGTTATAGGGTTTTCTCAAGGATAAATGGATTCCAAAGCAAGATCCTTCCTCAGCAAACTGCTGTTGAATTCACTGTTAAATTAGGTATATTCAGCGATACTGAAATTCATTTCCACTGTCAAACGTGGGGATGTTTTCCTCTGAAAAGGCATGCAAATGAGGGCAAGAGGTAAAGGCAAAAGGGAGGGACTGTTGAGGTGTAGAGGAGAAAGGCAAGGATAGATAGATGATGGAAGAGAGAGAGGAGAGAGTACACATTGTACCTGACTTCACTACTGTATTTGTCACACTTGTAGGCACCTTCTCTCTCTCTCTCTCTCTCTCTGTCTCCCCTTTGTTTCTCACGTGGCCCTTTCTCTTTATGGCCACTTCACACTCACAACAGGGGGACTATTTGTTTCTCTGAGTGGATTTGCTTCTCTCAGTGGGCATCTAAGAGAACGGGAACCAGAATGACAGAATGAGTACACACTCGAGCACACACTCTCCCGGAAACACATTTATAGACAAGTTGTGACCAATAAACACACACACACAGTCATGTGCACACAAACACACATAATCTTAATACATTAGTCCAGCTCTACCCTATTCAGCTGTAAGAGTCTTGAGGAGACAAGAATAAGAGTGACACATCCTGTAGTTGTTAGCGTGATGAAATGAGTGTGCTAGACAAAGACGTGCAAAAAAATACAGAGAGGTGATTCCTTGAAGTGGAGACATTTATATAAATGTTTGAATTTTAACAATTGTTACACCATATGGAGTGTGTGAATGCCAGACAGCCAGCTTGGCTACCATTCATTCTTGAACAAATCATGTCAGTGTCCTTTTCCTGGAAAACATTAAAACCACCCTCACTTTCAAGAGGAAGAAAGAAATACATTTATTTCCTGACACTATTTGGGTCAGATGTGAATAACTATTTATATATATATATATATATATATTACTACATACTCTATACACCATGAAAGCAGCAGAATATAACATTAAACCTCACAGATGCCCACATATCAGCATTATCTGACGGAGGAAGACATACGCTTATTCTGTCCTTGATGTTCTTTAATAACTTAATGCCACAAAGCCAACAGAAAAGTTGATGAAAGCCAGCCCAAACAGCAAAGAAAAATATTATTTGCACCAAAAAGAGGATTTTCTTCTATCTACTCAACATGCAGATAATTGTTAAACTCATGTAACAACATATTTCTTTGAATAGTAACTGTAATTTAAATATTAAATTCAGGAACAGTAATGTGTTACTGCACTACTGAATTACAGACAAATGTAATTTGATTACAGTAACGTGCTACTTTGTAAAGTGTTACACCCAACACCCAACACTGCTACGACAAACTGCAAAATCACTTTCCAGTTGTAGAATTACTGTCCATGAAATTCTGAAGTGATTTAATTCAATCTTTGTTGATTCAATAACATATTTCGATGACAACTACAGATGCTCATATAGATGACACATTCCTCCAAGCCATCTTGCAGTATACAGTTTTTTTTAAATGTCTGTAAGTGTGTTTTGGGATTAGTCAAGTAAATTTTGTTTATATAACTTTGCCCCAAGGGCCTTTGCAAGCATTTAACACCCTCTATTCTTTGTGTTTCTATTTCTATTTGTGATAGTCCAACACCACCTATTGTGTTGACTTGGTTGTGTTCTACTAGCAGGTTTAAAGATATATTATTTTCTTAAATATTTAATCCTTTTTATCTGCTTTTTTTAATGGATTTGGCTTGTTTTCTCATGACTGAAAAGATAGATGGTGTCTCTCTCAGGGACAGCTCAAAAACTCCTCTTGATGAAAAGATTGATTGTTGTAGCGCCCCATCCTAATTTATAACAAATTTCATTTGAATTTACAACACTTGAGACACATAATCTGTAATGGCCACTGTTGTACCGATGTAGGCATCTGCTATGGTCAGCCAGTTTGAGGCTGCTGTGAGGATTTATAGTTTAAGGATTTATGTAGAAATGCCTCTTCTCTCTCTGAAAACTCAATGCACTAATACTTTCAGCACTGTAACTTTGTTGTAAATATCTACAAAACCTTATATTTGTATTCACACACACACACACACACACACACACACACACACACACACACACACACACACTCACACGCGCGCACACACACTAAGCTTGTCCTGGGGAAGAGCTCTACCTCTTGACCCACGCTGCAGTAGGGAACAGAGGAGCACATCTTTGCTGCACTGGCTGAGTGGGTAATGGGAAACTAAGGATGAAATGTGCAGCTCTACGTCGCAAGAGTTTTTTCAAGTCAGATTAGGAAGGAGGAACTGTGAGAGAACCCCCAAGCCCTTATACGCTGTGGTACATGCTTTAAAAAAAAAAAGGAAAGAAGAAGCCCAGAGCACTATAAAATAAGACCCAGCTTTCTTTATCGTGCAAAAGTATAGTTTCAGTTCTCCCACTCAGCAGAGGCTGTCTTAACCTGAGTGACAAGATATGGGTTAGAAAAAACACAAACAAACAACTTGAAATAAACTGGCTTTTATCGCTCACTCACTACACTTTAATGCACATGCATTGCTTCAAAGGTTCCATGACAGGATTTGATAGATATATGTATTTTTCTTTCTAATCATATCATTTCTGAAATAGGACTGTGGCAGGCGCATACTGAGTCATACAGGCTTGGTTTGGCACACTGGAGCAACACAGAGGTGAGATGAACCGCTGAGGTGTAACTCATAGGCCATAATTGTATTTTCTCACTAAATTGCCCAGAGGAGAAGAACAGTGGCTGGTTGGGGATTAATTCAGTCTAAACTGATTTAAACCCAGTGCATTTCAGCAGTTGATTAATCATCACCTATGAGCTCTTGATTTTATGTATCCATTAGCTTTTAATATGATTGCACTGTTTTAGAGACGTAACCTTTTCCGAGATTACATTACTTATCTGAGGCAACATGTTGGGGAAAATGAGAAGGAGAGAGTGAATGTGAGCAGAGATGTGGGGGCCTCGCTTTGCCTCCACAGTCAAATAAAGGTGAGGCTCCAGGATCTGATGCTGTTATTAATATTATGTTTTATGTGCAACAAGGGTAGAATTTTAAGTAGTTTTCAGCAGTTCATGATTCATCCAAACACTTTGGAATTCATCAGATGTTGTGCTGAGGTTGTTTGTGATGAAAGAGCGGTTTTATACTTATCATCATCATATGAGTTTGTGTTAGTGTCAGGGCTGGAAATGTGCTGGAACACATCCAGACAGTGATCTGGGAGTAAAAGCTCAGAAAGGAATAGAGTTTGGTTCAGGCACTTTCTTCCTCCTAATTTTGTGTGTGTTAGGTAGCTCTTTTTCATTCGGAGAGCACAAAATTATACATAATAGTAAACTCCTAAAGGTTTATAAACTGCATCTGGAGCCAGAGCTGCATCAAAATACATTTAGTGATGGGCACTAAACATGAGAAACAATCAATGATATTATCCTAAATTCTGAAAGAAGTTCCTGTGCAGTCCTTGAATGTTTTCCCCATGACGATGAAGGTCCCAAACCAAATGCAGTCTACTCATCTGCACCCAAACAATGGTCTTTCCCTAACGCTAACCAAGACGTGTTTGTGTCTTAATCTTACCACACCTTAATAATATCACAAACTTTTATATATATTTATTTATATATTTTTCCTACAGTGATTTGTATTGAAGTGACAAAGGACGTTGTTTTGCCCAAATTGTTTTCAGACCTGAAAATGTGAACATTCATGTTTCTGGAGGCCATTTACAACATATATGTAACATATTTTGTCATTTCATTTGGAGGACTTATTGGCCAATATATAGGAATTTAGAAATCCTGTTTTTTGCACATTATGATCAAAATGCTCTTTAAATGGCCACATGGTGGCGCTATCTGGACCAAAAATTAGTTACTTATTCCCATAGATTTCCAATTGAACCTAAATTAGGGTGCTGCTCAGTCTTGCTTCCAATCCATCCCAGTGGCCGGTTGCGGCATTGCAGCAGAAAATTCCACTGCGGGCAAGAGCTGTTTGTAAAAGCTGGTGACAGGACACCTCGAACTGCAAACAAGGTCGATTATAACTCTTTCTATCATGATTTTTTGATACATGGAGGTTTTATATTTGTAAAACTTTCCTTGAGCTGAGAAAAGCGATTTGAAAATCTGTGATGTCATCACAATGTAATGTTTATGGGTTCAGACTAGGAAACTAGCAGGCGGGCCAGTGGTGGAAACTGGCCTAATCAATGGGCCGCATAACCAGAAAGTAAATACGGAAGCCAGACAACTTTTTGGCGTATGCACTAGGCAAACAATTCTTATTGGTTAGAATGGGTGCCATCTTTGTAGCTGGTATTTAGTTCTTCTAGATACATTTATGCTTGTTCCTTACTCTGTCTTTCCATGAAATGTATTTGAAATCTGCCCTTTTCACCTCTTTTTACTGCTGGCAGCTGAGCTGGATAGTCGGAGCAGAGTTACTGGGCCGTTTAAAGGAAAGATTAATAAACATGTGCACCAACTAACAAAACATTTTTGAAATATGAATATACTTTACAATTAACACCAGTGTGTCTCGCATCATATAGTGTTAAGTTTTATTTCTACCATCATGAAAAGAGAAAGTTTTCAACAAACCTTTAAGCAATGTATGAAGTCTGGAGAGAGGTTAAGAGAGTCAATGTCATTTTATTTCAGCTGTCTCTTTTTGTTACCACATCAGTTCTGAATTGTAAAGTTTGGTAATGTAAGCTATTCCACAAGGTTTCCTATAGTAGATATCTTTGTAGAGAACTTACTTTTTTTATTTAGACATTGAAAGATCAAGGAGTTCACTCTACAAAGACAACATTTAAATTATGTAGATAACTTATTTTCAACTGAATGACCTACAGGGAATTATGTTAAAGAAAAAAAAAACGTTTATAGATGATGCATAAAAAATACAAATATAACTCATATGCATGTACAGTAAGTGTGATTGCATTTGTGTGTGTGTGTGTGTGTGTGTGTGTGTGTGTGTGTGTAGGTACATGTTTGCGTGTGTGTGTGTGTGTTTGCTATGCCCTCACCAAAGGGGTGGCTAGAGGCAGGTTTTTAATGAATAATTTACAAAAGAGCTTGAATTATTAAGGTAGAATTATGCTAGTCTGAGTCACCCTTAATTAGCTGACCCCCCAGTTCACTAATTTACCCTCCATTAAGAGTTCACCGAACGACCTGACCTCTGACCTCCACTAACACTCAGCAGTATTCACACTCACTTGCACTTTCCTCTTCCATGTCCTGTTCTCTGTCAGTCTGCATCTTTTATTCATCTTCCTCCCTCTTTCATATTGTTTTTAAATTTCTTGAGTGAAAAACAATATGAATATTAGCTCTCACATCATAATGAAGCAGAAACACTATAACTCATTTTAATGGGATGCTAAATGTTGATTTCAGTCGGAAATTTCATGAATAACAGTAAGAATCTTTTTGCTTTTAAATAAGCAATGTTTGTGGAACATTTTTTAGACTTAATGAACAACATTTGCAACAGCAGTTAGTCAGTGAAAGTGACAGACTAATTTTTATATCATTAAATAATAGTTCATGATGAATAATAGTGGCAGTGGAAGGAGAGGTTTGTGTACAGTATGAGTAGGAAAACAGATTCTATGTGAGATGGAAGTGAAAACAAAAAGGACAGAGCCTATGGCAATATTGAACATTATGTAATGGAAAAAAATATTGACAAACACATGCAGAGCCAATGATGACACAATATAGGCTTGCTGCAGAGTTGAGACTAACCTGATGTTGTCAAGATGTAGTGTATTAAAAGCATGTGGACATTCTCCTTTGGGCGAAAGACGATTGTTCATTTTGCATTATGTTTGCAATTCAAATGGGGGTGAATGCAGACACATCCTGTAAAGTTGCCAAAACTGGTTAAAGGGAGATCTATGAATATTTAGCAAAATCAGATAACGCCACATTGGTGTTGTACCTGGAACATCATAATTAATGTTGCTCCAGGACCATCGTGCATCTGACCAATCACATTTTTGTAATGTCATAACTCCACTGGCAAAGTGCTGAAACCCAGACACTAAACTGAACCACTGCCATAACATAAAAGGCCATCTCTTTTGTTTGTCTGTTCTGGGCTACTGTAGAAACATGGTGGTGCAACATGGCAAACTCCGTGTAAGAGGATCCATTCCTTCTGTAGATATATAAGGCTCGCTCTAAGACAACGAAAACATTTGTAGTTTTAGGTGATTATACAATAATGAAAACATAGTTATGAATATTTGATTCCTTTTCTGCTCCTAAATCCACCTGAATTCAACTCACTAGGCCTTTAACCAATCCTACAATGCCTACCCCTTGGCCGAATGAAGAAGATAAAAGATATAGATGTCGAAGGAATACAAAGGTTTTACACATAGATTTAAAGATCTCAAGACACATGGTTTTACTTTGTGGTCGGAGAAGTCTGGGCTTTCTGTTGGATTTTGTATCAGTTCTTTGATGCTGGATCGGCATCTATATAAGTAATGTCCACCTACAAGCCTAAGTGTTCTATGATTTTGATGAACATGTGGTTATGAATTATAAAGCATTCGTACACACATAAATAAATTAGATAGCTGTCCCTTGTCTTAGTGACTATAATAACTCAATGATGCATCACCACCTGCCACCTCAGTAGCTGTTGTAGACAATAGACAACTTACAAAGGTCCTGGTTATGCACTCAATTGAATCAAAAACTCTAAAAACAAACAAAATATATAATATATATAAAACAGATGATGACGATGATGATAATAATGGCTGACACAAAAATGTCATAATTTTACTTGAATAATCAATCAATTCACAATTTCATTTGTCAAAATTGTCATTGATTGTTTTCCTTTGAAATGGCTATTTCTTTGATTTTACACCGTGCTTGTCTACTTTAATCACTTTATGTACCTTTTGCCAGTCTGTTCTTCCCACAGCTGAATTTGAAGAAAGCGTTCACACCATGGCATCTGTGGATAAGAGCTACCACCCAGAGACCAAATGTAGCTCAACGACAGCTTCTGAATGAGATGAGAACTCAGAGTAGGACTGTAGTTGAATATTGCTGTCCATGAAAACTGTTTACTGGGGCTATTCAAGATGTGAGCAACAACCAAAAAGAAGTCTTAAATTATATTCTGTTTTTGTAATGCAAGTATTGCTCTTACTCATCTAGTGACATATTGATTTTGGAACATTCTTGCTGAGAATGGTGAGTTTTTTTCCAAAAATATTGAAGTTAAATTGGTCGCGATATGAATTATCTACGATTCTTCACGTCATAACAAGAGATGACAAATGTCAGAGAAACTTTCATGATTATTTTTACACACCTATTGTTGTTGAAAGAAACAACATTTCATCTGTCATCATTAAGTGTCCCTCTTCTCGAACAGTTTGCAGCATTTGATAACTATCTTTCCTTATGAAGGATCATTTACAAAGGGGTAGTGGCACAGTGGCCTTCTATACCTACAGTATATGAAGCACTGATCAGCAACACCAACAACCTGCACTTTTTAGGCATGTGTGTCGCAGCTGCATGGAGACAACACGTCTACTTCATTTTACAACCTGGATTTAGCAACTCGAAATGTGAGAGAGATGAACATTCCCCTTAGAGCTGATGCTACAACTACGACAGTGTGGCTTGATTGATACAATTGTCTTCGAACAAAAAGACGGACAAAAGATACTTGGTGCCCTGTTGTGTTGTGAGGCTTCATCTCAGTTGCAGTGGCTAGGGGAATCAAGAGCCTGGTTTAGATGTCACTAGCTGTTGGATTGTCCAGTGGTTCTGTCTTCATTCCAAGCTGTCGCTCAAGAAGAGCAGAAGGTGAAGGTGAAGGTGCTAACTTTTTGCTTGTCCTCACTGCCACCTGTTGATGTCGTGACTTATCTGCATTGGGAATAGGTGTTGCGTGTAAACTAGTGACATAGAGTAGAGCCAATACTGTTATTTTTCACTTAATTTTCACAAGCCATATTAATCACTGGTCTACAAGAAACCTGACAGCTTCGACTCGACCATTTCCTATCCGCACAGTGGTTCACAATTAACTAATCAGCTCTCCTTAACCCATTTATTCCATCATTAACATTTTCAAAAAGGGGCAGCAATGGTGCTATCAGCGGACCGAGCACAACCATATGGGCAAGCAGAATAATGTTGAAGTCTGACCTGCCAATCCTCTGGAGCCATTGTGAATCAGGAAACAAACACCTTCAAGCTTCAAAAGAGGTCAATGATAGACAAGCTAATATTTATACACCGGAAAGGTAATATAACCATAATTTTAGTCTTTTGACAAAATATTAGTTTTAGTCCAATTTCATTCATTAGATTTGTGTTAGTTTTTGTCTAGATTTAGTCAATAAATGGAGTCAGCAGTCAAATTGGACGGTTGCTGATTTGATTCACCGGCTCTGGCTGCATGTTTCCCTGGGCCAGACACTAAAACCCCAAACTGCTCTTGATGACTGTTTCATCAGTGTGTGAGTCATTGTGTTCATGGCTGAGCATAGAAATATCATAGGGCGCCTTGGTGAAGAAGCGCTGATCTTGATGAGCAGGTCGACACCTTACATGGCAGTCTGTGTCATCAGTGCATGAGTGTGCGTGTGAATGAGTGAATGGGTCATGTGTGTTCAAGCACTGTGAGTGGTCGGTAGACCAGACAAAACGCTACATAAAAGCATGTCCATTTACAAGTCCAATTTTTGAAGTGTACAGTTACCATGGTTACATTTACTGTTCTTGTGTGTCATGAGGTTAATGGAAGAGGAACTTTGGCTGTTTGAAAAGAACCACTCTCTGCTGTTCTTGGTCACCTGTCATTACCACAGCTACCTGTTTTCTTTACTGCTGAGAAGTAGCAGAAGCTGGCTTCACTTGCATGTTCACTATGATACTGTTTATTGTCAGGGTATAGATCAATTTGAGAAAACTAAAATATCACATAATTTAGTGATATTACCTTCAGCAGATATGTGGAAGAAGATTTACAGTAGATGGTTGACTGCCAACATTAATCTTGGAACTTATTTTTTGCTTAAGACAGCAACACAAAGATTGACTCTAACAATACATCCACATCTACAGCGATTGATAATAAGACAGTGGCTTCGACTCAAGTTAATTTTATTTATATAGCCTATATCATGAATCACAATTTCCCTTAAGGGGCTTTACAATCTTTAGAGCATACAATAGTCTCTGACCTTAGACCCTTGACTTGAATGGTAACTCCACCCCAAAAAAATGCTTTAACAGGCAGAAAAATGGAAGAAACTTGACTGAGGAGGTATCCCTCGATCAGTACAGATAGAAATGCAATAGATGTTGTGTGTACAGAATACATTCTCAGAAAATCATAGTATACATGTACAATTATAATGACAGAAAAATGTAGATTGTCAAACCAGGGGGAAATTGACGAGGAGTAGGATTGTAAGTAGGATTTGAGCCAAACCACCTCCTCTCCAATATAGAGAGGAAGTGATGTGGAAAGAGGACAGACCACACAAACACTGAAAAGGACAAAACCATTCAACAGAGAGGAAACACAAACAAACACACAGAGGGAGAGAGAGAGAGAGGTGTAACAACATGCAAACAAGGGACAGAAGGGGAGAGGCTGAATCTCCTTGAGGACAAAGATCCAGATCAACTACAAGGTTTTTCTCAGCACCAAATGGTGGTGATTCACCATCATTTGAAAAACAATTCACAGGATACAAATTAAGCCTCATCAAAATGTGGCCCCATTACAGGGCAGCTGCATTGTATTAATGCAACTGCATTGTATTAGTGTTTTTATGAACACAGTTCACAGCGAGAGGCAGAATATTTCAGCCTCTTTCCAGCCATTGTGGGTCAAAACCACTGGCTCTGTGTTTATTATTATTATTATTTATCACAATTTATTATTTTATTTTTATTATTATATTTTTGCCGTTATATTTACACGAATGAATGTGAAAAAGAAATGTGACTTTAGGGCCATGTAGACAATCATGCAGATCTTTCAACATAGCATCAATATGAATTAAATAGAAGACTAATACCAACTTGTCTTTCAGTGGGGTTGTTTTGTAAGCTCAAGCTAATTTTAACCGAACACATAGCTGCTATATAATTAATTAAATGTCAATCTTACCACTTCCGTGTGCTTCTCAAATCAACACTGCTCGCCACTTGAGGATCATGATGGCAAGACAGTTGGTTGATTTTTTTTGTATTTTGAAACCTGAGCCTCTAATGCCTGCTTCCTTTTCTCTCTATTTCGCTTTTCAGCTCCTCCTTTACTTTTTGACATTTTCATGTAATTTCACCTGACAAAATATAAATAGATAAAAAATGGGTCGTAATTCAAAACCAACCGTAATGGTGAAGTACAACCAGGGAAAGTGGTATTTGTAGCTGCTAGCTTGCTACACTAGAGGTTTATCGTGTGGAGCTTTTAACCTGCTTAGATGACAATATTGATCGATAAAGCACTAGGGTCTGTGAAAAGGTAAGACGGGCCGGTGTAAGCGAAAGCGTCTGACCGGCTCAACAATGCGGCTGCCCACCTGGACTTGCCCCGCTGTGCCAGATGGCCAGTCCACCACTGCACCTGTTCAAATATTAGGACATCGCCTGACACCGAAAGCTCTTCGAACTGGAGGAAATTTCTTCAAGGAAAATTGTTTATTTTCTTCCTTTGCTTCCATTCTGGGATGTGGACATAATCAGGCACAACAACTGCGGTCATTGCATGTTAGAAAACTGTGAAGACGTGGAATGATTATATTGTGTTAGCTTTTGCTGACAATGACCATTTTAAGTGGTGGCAGCTTGGAAATTGGTGGGGGCGGCCGCCTCCAAAATTAATATACAGGAAAAACCCTGAACAAGTGGGAATGGGAATTCATTGATTAAAGATTTTATTAATAACAATGCCATTATCGATCCTGCTTATTGATCAGCTTCTTAACGATTCTATTTTCGATTCCCGAACAAACAAAGAACAAAGAAGACCAAGGTATTCTGTATCTACACAACTGTTTTATTATCGAGCCTAAAGACAGTGATGAGAAAGTCAAGCTGGCTGTAACCTGAGAGCTAACTGTAGCAACAGTCTGTCTTTCATCATTTAAAATGGATGAAAAAAGAGCATATTTGTACAGGTTCTGTCATTTAGGTCAAAGAACAAATCTGCTAAGCCTGCCTGTGTGGTTCAAATGTTAGTCAAGCAAAGGATATTTACCTTCAATAATAGATGTGCTACTCAGTTGGGAAGCAGTGGCACTTGTGCGTATTTAGGCCTGTGTTAAGAAGTTTCAAAATATCGCTGGCGTTTTGACCCTTACTTCAAATTCATCATCATTTAAAAAACATCAACTTTTCATCTTTCCTCCTCTCCATCATAACTTCTTGTCCCAAGTTTTCAGCAGCATAGACACGACTTGAACAGTCAGAAAAACATGCTGAGATCGATGAAAGGAATTGATAAGCTCTGAAGCATACGATTGAACGAACAATTTGGAACCAGTCTTCAAATGGAGCCAGCCCCTGATTCCCAACCTTATCAACGACTGGATGAGGCACTGACAACCAGGAGGGAGAGATGTCCCAGGATGGCTGAATGTCCAGCACAGAGAAGAAGCCTTAGTGCAAGTGAGGAAAAGGAGGAAAGGTTAGGGAGAGAGAGGGAGAATCTGCTTGCCTGTATGGTTATGTAGTTTGTCTTTTATATTGCCATTTCCTGTCTCAATCTCATTAGGTTGTAGATGAATTAAGTTGACAAATCTGCTTCTTCCAAAAACATCAGATACCAGAACCGACAGAGGCATAATGTCACTGAATGGAAGACACTTATTGTAGCTAAACACCTTGTTCAATAGCTAAATCATCTTAAGATATATCTTTGGGTAACAAAGGAAACCGTTTAATAATCGGGATCTGGAGCTACTGTGAGTGATTCAGACCGATCTATGTATAAGTCAATGAATAAGATGTTTATCTGTCCATTCTTTTGTCTGTCGCCTTATTGTTAAGATTTCATTTATGATGAAAAACATAATACTTTTTGTCGTGCAGCTGTAGGTGAATTGTCAGTATTGAATGTGTTGCCCTTGGAGGGAACATGAACATGTCAATCCACTGATCCTGCCAGTCCTTCAGGGAGAATGGAGAACCAGAATGAGGTGACTTTCATAAAGAGGTGGGTCAGTTGTGTATGTTGAAGTGTGCGCTTGTCACCACAGTCTCAAGGCTCCTGCTTAGAGACACAGAATGACTTCATGTCAAGAGGCAGTCCCTTGCTTAATATGGAGGAGGTGGACCCCATCTGGAGTCCGGTTGGGGGAAGTAGTAGATCTGTTGTATTCTGCGGTTCTCATAAGGCCTAAGGACTAGACACCCTTGGGGGTTGATGCAGTCACGATGCTGCCTTACACTTTTCTTATTGTCTGTCACATCTGTTCTTCACTGACAAGAGATAGATTTGGGAAGCTGGGGATCACTTTGGTGCATCTGCTATGATTTAAAAGTAGCAGTGCATATCAAATTGAAAAAATCAGCATTGTGAACAAATGCCAGTATAATCACTTTGACAGAAGGTGTTATTGATTAATGATGTCAGATGTGGTGAAATTCCCAAAATCTCATGATGTGCTGGGCCAGTGATTTATTATATTTATTTACATTGTAAGTAATACATATCTTCAAAGCTTCTGAGAGTGCGCTGTTAATGAAAGGGATTCCTGTCCTTGATTCATAATGCTACATTGTATTTTGCCTTCTTACGCTGTGGAGGTTACTGGGGAAACAATTATAGCCGATTCTTCAAGTGCTTGGCAGAGTAGTAATAACTGACCTATTGGTGGCACTTTCAAGGCCTTAGAAGCATTAGCTACGTGGGGTAAGCAATAATAATAATGTTAGTAGTATTTACTCAATAAAGTCGCAAACATAGATCTTCATGAATGAATGATATGCCGTACCAATTGCTCTAAGAAAGGGGATTAGGGTTCTGTTACCATAGAAAATGCCACCATAAACAGAGCAAGGCATCATGGGGGCTAGGAATAAGGTAGATTAGATTTCATGTAATGGGAGGGTAGAGGTACGGGTAGTGATCCTAGTTTTCCTTTTCATTTGCAGACACATTGATCAGTGAAATAAAGTGGTCTACACTACATCTTCATTCTATTAAAGAAAAGAAAAAAAAAACTGATTGGGATGGCTGCATGCACTGTGACAGGCTGTGACAAAGATAGTTTTGCAGCCAGCCTAAATAACGTTTGCCTCAGTTTCCTCGTTTATTGATTGGCGCTTTTATCTGCTTCCATCGTCTGTCTGGGGTTTCTGTCAAATTGTACAGCTGCAATATCACCCTCAGTGTGTCACTTCAGCTTTCACAGTTTACAGTTAGACAAGCAAAAACCAATTTCACTTTACATTTCTCTTTGGAAAACATGTTCAATTCACAAAAGACAGAAAATCCACCAAATTGTGCTTTAGCCAGAATCTAAATGGGATTTTTATTATTTAGCAAAAGCAATGATGTGCAGTGTCATTGTACATTAAGTGTTTCTTCATTTTTTTTACTACTATATGAATCCAATGCAGTTCATTTTGATTCACAAATTCTGTTAGTGGGTGGGACAAGAAGACAAGGACATACGATAAAAATTCAGCAATGATTGATATGCACAACTAGTTGCCTGTTTATTTTTTCATGATTAATTTTCATGATTAATTATGGTTTTAATTACTGCCAGAATGTCCGCATCAATATTCCCCTCTCAGTATTGCTTGTCAGTAAATATATATTCTTCCGACTCTGTTGCAAAACCAGTGGAAGTCGTAGCTAAAACCACTGTCATATATGCTTTATTTGAAACTTCCCATTATTTTAAAATTAGCTCCCACTGATCCCATCCTCCGGTATATAGAGGAGGCATGTCTATCATGTTTCTACACAGTGGCCCCAACAAACTCCAGGGTGTTTTGAAGGGATTAACTACAGATTGAGCTTTGCTTGCTTGAAGCCAACAGAAGTATGTCTTGTTGTGTTAGAGCGCAACAGAACTCATGCTCATGTAGTTGCACATTCTGCAGTGGTATGTCTGAATGTATGTGCATTTCTCAGTATGAGGCTTAGTGTGTATTTGTTGCATTTCCACCCCTGTCACTCATTCTCCCGTGGTGGAATAAAAGCACAAAAGGCTCCATCTGAGACCAGTGTGTCAGATCCCTGGTCTCCATCACTGTAGAGAAAAGCAGAACAAGCTCACAAGTCTCCACAGCAAACAGAATAATTAATTTTCTATCAAAGGAGATCACGCCATCAAGGGTTAAGAGAGGCTAGCTCCGGAGGGAGCATGTGTTAATGTCGTTTATGACTTTACAAATTATGCATTATAGGCAGGAGCAGAATGGAGACTCGAAACATAATTGCATTGATTCCTCACTGATGGCTACAAATAATGACATTTCTCTTGATCCAGGGGAAGAACAGGATGGGTTGTAAGGCCCAAGGGCATGCACGAAGGCTCTTACATGCGCTTAGACTCTAGCTCATGATGCCTTTTAAAAACATTATATCACACAGGCGCGTACACACATACACGCACCAAAAACATTTGCCTACATACACATTCAGGTCATCATCTTCTCCCATCTAGCCCAGATACAGACGAAACACACACTGGCACTCGTGTAGAACACAGACACACAAATCTACACACACAGACTTATTGCTTCATCTCCTCCCTAGCTCTTAGTTTCCCCTGGAGGGTTCAGTTTAGATGAAATGTCAGTTTTAATGGAAATGGCAATGGAATAACAAAAAGCATGTTTTCTTGTATTGCATTCCAGTGAAGAAGAAAAAGGTGTTTCTGCTGGATGGCACAACTTGGGCATTTACTAGTGGCTCATATGGTATGTAGCGTTAAATTCTGCCCAAAGCAAAGGACTTTGCTTTTATAGCTGTCATTTCAGAGTGGAGAGTGAAGTTAGACTGTTTGTCTGAGGTGCACCAAGTTATGTAGAAACGGGGAGAGGGGTTAAAGTGTCACATGAATACACCAAAGTGTTGACTTTGGCAGATCAATCCACTTGTACAGGCCATTCTGTTCACTTTTCAGCCATCGTCCCATATCTTTTCTTGCATTAGCAGCAAGGAACACTACAGTGGTGCTTGGAAGTGAAAGATCAAGAATAGAGAGGATGTCTCTGGACAGGTGTGTCAGTCTTCATAGATGCTATTGAGCAGATAGGTCTTGTCACAGAGACACAGACGCTCGTCTCTCACCCCTTTTAAACATGATAAGGGTACACCCGTTATCGCTGTGCACATATCTCCATGCTCTCTTTGGATGACTGCTGTATCTCTGCATCTTCAGAAACACGTTTCTCTTTGAGAGAGCATATCTCAGGGGCCGAACCTTATCGTTTTATCACTCATCATCACAGCTTCAAAAGCCCAATCACATGTTGAGGACATAAGGGGATGCACTCGTGCCACCAGTTGGCTTTCAACATGTTCACTCTCAATAAGCCTCTCTATATGACACCTAAAATCTCTGATTCTGTCATTGTTCCCCAATTGTTCCACTTCCTTCTATGCTCAAGCATTTCTTTTTTCCATCCTCCCCCCTTGGCCTCCTCATTTTCATGACCCAAAGCAGCTATTGTGCGTCACTTTAACTGGCATTCGTATGTGTGTGTGCACATTTATGACTGGGTAACACCAACTCGCCTTTCTGTTTCTGCTCCATTAACTCCCTTTTCTAGTCTTTAGCTTTGTTTGGATTGGTGTCATGCCCCTAATCCCCACACTGCACATGAAAATGGACCCCCTTCTCCTCCACACCAATTCCCCTCTGCTCTGCTATGCATGCATTTTCTTCTGGTCCTTGTAGCCCCACTTGTCCCAGTCAGTCACTTTCTTTTTCTGCCACCTTTTTTTTTTTTTTTTTAACCTGCTTAGATAATCACAGTTTTTTTTCTTACTTAGTGTTAATATAACTCCACCTTTTTTTAATTAGGTATCTTTTTTTTTTTTATATTTTCCTTGGGATATTTACACTTGTTTTGTAGGAAAGAAAATTTGAAATTAAGTGAAACCACACTGAAAACAGGTGGAATTATCACAGCCCATTTGGCAGGAATTCTTCCCTCTTCTTAATTAAAATAGGAATTACGACACATTTAAAAATGTATATGAGACTAAATGACTCGTTAAGGTGGACATTTCTTGCAGTGCATTCCCTCTCTCTCCTCACTTCCTCTGTTCATCTTTCTGCTTCACTAACCACTTTCACTCACAGCCCTGCTCCCTGCTCTCATCTGACAGTATCTGCTGACGAGGGTGAAAGTTGGAGACAGGGACAGAGAACCTTCAATCCCTCTGTCTGTCCATGCTGCCCTCCTTATTCTTTTTTGTTACCTTCATTTTTTGTCATATAGCATTGCTACCATGTTCTCCATTAGTCATGGCACAAACATGTTACACTAAATCAAAAGCATTGACAGCATTGTTTAAAATATAATATACTCTACTCCTGTCAGACAACCAGTAAGTAAGGTGCATCACCCCTCTTGTCTTCCTCTGAAATCCTTCTCTTCATCAGTGTCCTCCTCTACCTCTCTGCCTCTTCGTCTATCTATGATTCTTTTTCCATCCTTGTCGCTGAGAATGAACAGGAATCCCCCAGTTAACCAGTCAGGTTGTCCCAGTGCTCTGTGTTCAGTACCAGGACAGACACAGCCCAAGGTGACTGTATGTAGAACACTCCTCAGGAGATGGGGAACACCTGCTCGGACACACACACACATGCACACATGCATCAACAGGATATCGTTCACTTTGTTCCCCATCAAAAGTAGCAAACCTCTACAATGAAATTGTAATGTGTCATTGCGGGCAAAGCCTTTGGGTTCCTTTAGTTGTTTATTTTGGCGTTTATACAAAGAGACAGGTCAGGCATGATTAACCCTGTCCTTTTCTTTGGTTGATGATATTTTGAGTTGTGATCTTTATCTCCATATACCTTTAAAAGGTCAATATGGGCTACGATAACTGGTTTACGCAACATTGATCTGCTATTGAACCTGATTGTTGCCAGACGGCGCCCAGCAGGTGGCCTTGAGGCATAATCAATTTATCAGCAACTTTAATCGACAAGGACCTCTGCAATAAAGACAGACAGTGTGTCCTCAGGTAATCCAATAGAGCCAGCCTCTGACACACACGTCTGTCTGTGTGTGTGTGTGTGTGTGTGTGTGTGTGTGTGTGTGTGTGTGTGTGTGTGTGAATGTGAACATTTGTGTGAGTCTGTGCCTGTACTAGTTATGTGTCTGTTTTCTCTTCCCTTTACGTCTCCATGAGACATAGTAGGTAAAGTGTGCACCATATTTCATGCAAAAACCTTAACTTGGATAGTATTCAAGCAAGGGAGCCGATGCGCCTGTTCTCCGCTCTCTCTCCCTTTATTTTTCCACTTTTTGCCCTCTCTCTCCACCTCCACATTCACCATCCATATCTTGTTGTGTAGGTGAAGATGAGTTATAGTGGTCACAGCGATGCTGCTGATAGATGAAGGTGAACTCAGCTCCGGCCTGCACCAGGAGACTTTAGAGGACACAGAGGCTGCCATCCATCCTCCCAGCCACCTACATACCCCTAAACTTTGACTGCACACTCTGTAGTGCATACTGGAATTTCTACTGTGCACCATGTAGTTTTATGAAGTGCCTTGGTACACAAACACACTGTAGCATAATGCTGTACCGTACATTGAGAAATTTCTGAATAAACTGTAATTCGGTGTGTCAGACTGTCAAGTCAAAGCATCGCTGTGTCTCCTTCAAATGTGATGTGTTGGCAGGAAAGATTATAAACCAGAGGTGCACACTATCTAAGGTATCATTCCCACGCTTCATGCATCAAAAAATATTTATGAGTTCACTGTATACAACATGATTTAAGCTTCGCTTTTCCAAAATCCTGTGTAGCAACACATAACCTCCAGTTTATTACCCCATTCACATCCAGTGGCTGGTTGCTCTAATCAACCCGACTGTTAACTCAACATATCCCAGCTTCAGTATTCGGGCAGTTCATCTTGTCATGGTTTAAAGGACACCGGTTCTGCTTGTATTATCAGTATCCTACTTCAGTGCCACACCTGCTCCTTTATCAGCCACACGATAGCAAGGATGGTGAGCGGTGCCCCTGGGAGAGCCCTGAGTCCCACTTCCTTATCCTGCGCGCCCAGGTGTGGTCCTCAACCACATCCGCTATCGGCAGGAAATTACACGCACCTTAAGCCCATTACCACTTCAAAAGGAACAGGCACAGGGAAGTGGAGTTGGGTCTTCCCATTAGTGCCCTGCAGCATGCAGTTGTGCTGTACCTGTTCCCCCTCTCAAGAAATAATTAATAATGGCAAATTCATTAGGCTGGCAACAAATAGCATATAGGTCATCCAAGGGTCTGATGGGGTAGGTGAAGAAAGGTGCTACATGTAAATGTCAATAAGTCTTATAGCATACACTGTATTGAGCTGTAAATCTATTTCAACAGAAAAGGTGTATGAGAAAAATCCCTCTCAGGATTTATTGCTTCTCTTGCAAAAGCTACAGATTAGAATTATTTATTGCTGCGCATGTTGCATTTTTTGACTCATGAGTAGACTCCATTTTCCTGTCACCTGCAGTTTTGATGGCACACCAGAAAGCCTGATTATACTCTCTCCTGTAACTAGATATTTTACCACTGGCTGACATGCACTGCAGTTCAGTATAAAAGATGCATATCCATCAGTGCTAGAAATGTTTACATGTAAATGAATGGATGTGTGAAATGAGAAAATGGTGGGTAGGGAGAGGGAGTTTGAGGCTCAGGAGGAGAAAGTTATCACCGCTGTCAGCAGAGTTGATCTGCGTGTCATCATGGCTGCTACGTTAGTTTAGGATCCATCACTGCAGAGGAAATGTTCTGTCGCAGTCACTATGGAAACAGAATCAGGAAGTACAGACAGTGCTGCCCCAAAGTAGACAGAGCAGGGTGGTGAGGACACACACAAAATTGAAATTTCTCCCAAGTGAAGAAAAGAAATAGAAAAAGAGATGCAGAGATATGCTTGGTTGGACAAGCAATGCAATGCTTGACTGAAATGATTAAATTGTAACTGGCGGCTGAAGTGGGTGTGCGTGTGTGTGTATGCTTGTGTGTTTGTTTGAGCACATATGCTTCCATGTGTGAGTGTTTATATTTTGTATGAGTCAGTGCAGAGGAGATGAAAGCATCCTTGGGTGTCATAAAACATTAAGGTCTTGTACTAATCTGGCTCTCATCTCTCTCTCTCTGTCCCGGCTAAACTGACTTGCCCCTGGGAGAGCCATAATGCAACACACATGCTCAACCTGCTAAATATTTCAGTTGGAAACTTGGCCCCATGTTGGCACAAGATCCACTCTGACAAAGGTGACATACTTGGCTTGTCATCATTAGGAAGTAAGAATTGAATTATGATCCCCTTACATGAAGGAAGGATATCAGGACCAGATCACGCATATGGCTCTGGTTCCAGCAGTATATGTCAAAACAATCTTCCATCTTCTTCCAGTCCTCAACTCCACCCTTCAAACATATCCAAACTTGGATCAGGAAACTTTCCAGTCCAAACTTTACAGCGTGTTTAAAAAAAAGGAAAAAACAGTTCCTGTGGCTATGAATAGAGTGGTCAGTCATTCCATCAGCCCCTCAATCTACCTCTATAGTTTGACATCCATGAAGGTAAAAAATGGTAATGGGACTACTGGTCTTGGCACCTTCTGCTATCAGCTGACAGACTGTACTGTGCTGCGCCATAATTGCAATATTTTTCATAAGCAATGACAGTGACAGAAAATCCCTTTGCCCAGACCAAGCACTCTTAGTCAGGATTGTTGGCTTGTTATCTAACTCCAGATAAGGTTCATACCTGTGGGACATCCAAATGACATGAATCTTTGTGAGGAAGATTGTAGAAGCAAAATTCTCAGATTATCCATATTGTTATCCTGGTTGGTATAGTTGGCTCTCACAAAAATAATTTACCAGTGTGGTTAGATTTAAAAAAATCTATATAATCTAGATCTATAACTGTCTATGTAAATTAAATATATTAACCATCAGCTTGTACAACTGAGGAAAGAAACCAGTTAAGAATCTAGAATTTGTTTTAGAAAATTGTTTAATGCCTCAAAAAAAAACAACCATATTGACCACAATCATTTTAATATTTAACTTTTAATTATACCACATCAAAACTATGAATATACTAGTAAAGGTGGAGTTTAAAGGTGCAATATGTAAGACTTGTAGTTTAAAACATTCTAAAATTGTCAACAGAATGTGAAGAAATAAAAGTTTGACATTACGTGAAAGAGATCTATATATTGGTTTGTACAGATATATGTTAGCATGCTAACCAGCTAGCCCCAGGCCTGAAAACCTCTTATTCCCAGCTGTTAAAAGATCCTGTGCTAGCGGTGTAAAAAACACATCTCTGGCTAGCTGCACAGCTAACTGGGCTTTTTAGCTGCCCCTTGTTTACTTCAAGTGAGTACTTTTGAGTGTGTTAGCATGTGAGGACAGAAGGATATACACCAGCGATGCACACAGGTTGCTATCTCTCATATTTTTTGCATGCAGGGTGTTCATGCTTCTGGACTCAGCATGATTTAAGCTTTTTCATGGCTAAAGACTCTGATTTCTGGGACTCACTGAGTATTGGCAGTGGAGAACACCTGTACTCTTGTATTTCCTAATGTTATTAATTAGAGACACTCAACAAAACTATTGTTTTGTGTTGGCGAAAGCAAGCTGGTTCTTATCTGCCATCAAAGTTTGGAACGTGTCAGGTTAAACAAATGATATAAAGTTTTGTTTAACATTTATGATCAACAATAAGGGAAAAAATCAGCGACAGAAAGAAATTCAATTTTCGGCAAAAGGATAAGGTCACGTTCATTTAGGCAAAGCCACGTGAGAAGACAAGACTGTAAACATCCATTCACTTGATCACTTTTAGCACAAAGTGAAAGAACGTATGTTGATCTATCCGTTACGTAAGGTTACCAACTACTCCAACATTGTGTTGTCGTGCTTGACAGATACATGAAGCTCTGTCCTCACTTGAAATTGATAAATTATGTATGACATAATTCCCAGTACCATATTTAAATTGAATCATCCGAAGTGTATGCAGTTTGGTCCATATATCACCAGCACATTACTCTTTAAACTGAGTAAGCACAGATTCTCTGAGCATAAAAATGTTGACCTTTTCATTATTAAGAAATACATCCCCCACAAAAACCATAGTTACGGAATAATGTACATGCATCTCAAGACCAAGGACCACTAATTTGTTTTTACCATATACCTTTCTTGTCAGCCTATTTTCTTCCATATCAAGTAAGCGATTCTATAACTGGTGGTATACATATCTCCCAGCAAGCCTCGCATTGTTCCCAACCCATTTGCAATGGATGGGCCATCATTTACTATTAGTCTCTTACACCAAGGTCATTTTCTACAGGACTTATATGTTCATCTCTCACTAAGGTTTTCATGAATGTCTTGACCCAGAGTCTTTTCATAGTAGGATAACAGCACAAGGCTGAACAGAATAACATAGAGATGTGCTGTATTTGTGCTCCAACCATTTACAGGATTCAGAATTGCTTTGGGATTGTTATGCGCGGTGCAGTTTGTACAAATGCAGATGCTCTTAGTACTCAGTCTTCTGTAAATCCACATGCAGTTAGTATTGAACAACTCTCAGTACGCACCATTCTACAAAGAAATTGTTAATGTGCCTCTTACTGTTGCTGAAAGATGGCTGATCTTGAACCCTGTATCATGTACATCCTCTTTCTTTAGGTGGTGGCCATTTACCCAAGCCTGGCATTATTACTACTACTTCCATTTGCAGTCATATCATCATGCAGCATCCTAGCACCTAGTGTTCAACTCAAAGTGTGCAAAACCTGGAGTCCCCATTCATTTAATGGAACTGCCTCTCGTTTCCTCAATAAAGAGAAGCATCAGCATCTTTCAGCTGGTCTGCGGGGCTCATTTAAAGGGCCTCGGGCACAAGATGCTTTATCTCTCCACAGGCTATGCTTCCTGCTGATAATTATCCTACAGGCTTTCGCACGACAATCCAACATTTTCTGCTCAACAGTGAGTCGCCTGTGGATTCTCCATGATTCTTGTCTTTGGGGGGATTATGTGGGGGTGTTTCAGTATCTGCCTGCAGGAGTTGCTGGTGTAGAGGACGCATTATAATGGGCTGTAGAGAGGAGTAGATGATATTAACAACACATATATCTACATCAGCATTAACCCCAACAGCCAACTGTGTCTGTGTCTTGTACATTTCCTGGAGAAAAGGTTGATCAACATTAGATGTAAATACACGTCCCTTTTAACCACATCAGCGTTGTTTAAAGGTTTATAATAGAGAGACAGGTAAATCAATTAAAGTAATGCAGTAGGCTGATGTCCCCGTGTTTTTATCTGGCAGTAGATGCAGTCTATTGGGGATGATGAGATGATCTTGCTTTGTTGTCTTATGCTAATTTCTGTGTAATTTATTGTTACTGGCACACGTTATTGCACTTAGATGTCTTGGCAGAGAATCTCTATCATTGGGCAAATGTTTCTTGCTTTATCTCCAATTTGAGCGTATGTTTTTTGCTTTTACTTCACTGGGGGTCTGTGGTTGCTTCCTACAAATTTCTGTCTTGAATTTAGTATTTTATTTTGCTGCTATGTTTAGGTTTGTGGTTGTTAAAAGATCTATGGCCACAACATGAAAAGGAATAACAGGTGAAGTAAATAACAGTGATCATCTCAGTACACTGCAATGCTCTGCTAGGAAACCTTGGGCACTGGGATTCATGTGTATCAAGTTCACTGCCCACGGCAATGGTAGTCCCTGATGCCCCCTTCCCCCCCGGCAGGACAATGCGCCCTGCCAAACCCCAAAGCTCGAGGTGAGTTCCTGGCCTCCAAATTCCTTCAGTCCCAATCTAATTGAGCATCCATGGGCGATCCATGGAGACTCAAGTCCTGCAACCCTGCCCTGCCAGGTGAGCACACATCGTGTAGTGCTATTGCTATGATGGGGTGTACTTGGTCTGCAACAGTGTTTGGGTGGATAGTGCGTGTCAAATGGCATCCAGGTGAATGTCGGGACCTAGCAAAGCCTTCTTACAGAATTTTCAATGTAATTCACTTCATCTGTCTTTTTAATGTTGCAGCTGATTAGATAGGCTTGGTTTTCTGATGTCGTTTGAGACAGGCTTTTACTTTTCCGTGTAGATTTGTATCCAGGATGTCATCAGCCCTGTACCACTAGACCCCTGCCCAGGGCCTTTAGTGGCAGATCTTTAATAAAGAGTGAGCCTCCTTGAGTGTTAGTTATGTTTTAGAGAGGAGAGATTGGAGGTTTGAGGGTGTTGTAACAAACAGTCGTCTCTCTCCTTGCTCTCAGTGGGAGCTAAGCAGTGTGATGGATTAGGCATGAGGAGTGTCCGTTGGTTTAATGGCAGGTCCAAGGCAGCCTGAGGAGATGGTTTTAATCATATTTGCCTCCTCATTACCCTCCCGTCTGCTGCCTTAGTGCTGCGCTGGGATATCAATGGCAGCCAACTGCCCCCCCCTCGCTCATAGAAGAACAACACGTATCCAAATACTGAATGCTATAAACGCTTCTCATGAACTGGGGCCATCTTAGAAAGCTTTACTGAGTTTACAGACGCTGGCAAGGAAAGGCAGCCACACAGACAAAAGCTGTATATACACAAAATTCCCTTGATAAGTTAAATACAGTGTAAATGGTGCTGAATTATGTAAAAGTGTTAATAAGTACACCCATGAGATCTCCCTTCTTATTCTTGATGTAAAAATGGCTATTGTTATATCTAAAGACAACAGCCACATTTTTTTTCTTTACGGCAACCCAGATAAGATATTTTGAGGCCACAAAAAGAAAGTTGTCATGTATGCCATTACAAGAGGAGTTTTGTGATTCAGAATTAGCATTGAGGAGCGGTGGCTTTTCCATAATAAGCAGAGAAGTGACCTTGACAACAGTGTATTGGGGATAGACAGCTGGTTCTTATCTCCAAGGAGACCTGCTGGAAGTCTGCTGTGTGACAGTGATGCCTATCATTCATTTAGCCGCGACCTCATCCTCCTTCACTAACATCCCGACAAATACAGTCTAACAGCATTTAAAACTGGGTGAGGAAAGTGCCTTTCAATGCTTACATATATTTACGCGACAGCAGAAGTTGTGCCTACCTCTGTAAAAGTCAGATAATATGAGTAGCACTGTCTGTCTTCTACTTTAATTGCACTAGTAAGCCTTCAGCTGCTTTATTTTCTTTTTGGGGGGTTGGTTCAGACAACCCAATTGATTATTGCAGCTCAAGACCTGGCTGGTTTTTGGTTTTGGGGCTAATCAAAGAGTTTGTTGGGCCTCTGCGTTGAGGTTTTGGGGCATAGGGATTTAGCTCTAGCACCATACACATAAAACAACAATGAAAAAAAAGCTCAATTCTGAAAAAAACTGGTAGCTATTTTAGCTGGCTATCTCCCCTGTCAATTTGGATTTACTGTATCTCCCCTAAATTTGTTCTGTCTCCCTCTTAATCTTGTCTTTCTGTATTTTCAGGGAGTGCTTCATTCTTTCAGACCCCTTCTGTCATTTTTCTGTGGCTTTTTTTTTTATTGAAACGTCTCCCTGCTTGTTGCCGTGAGCAGTGTGAGGGGGCTAATTGCATTTCGAGCAACCTTGTTAATGACAACGTTGTAATGGCTTTCAGCTATTATTGAATTGACTTTCAACATTGCCATTTTAGTTTACACAACTGCCATTTGCTTAAAAGCTTTGCCTCTACTTCTGGACAAGCTGGCATGGTTTAATATGTGCATGTGATAACAGGTTTAATGCTGTGAATAAAATGAGTTTCCAGAAGACTCCATGGGGGCAGATTTTTCAAGTGTGTTTTGGCATCGGTGCAGTGCATATTATTTTATGAAGTGTGCAGGTGTCACTGTTGTTTGTCAATAGAAATTGTTCTTTGGGGGATGAAAACCCAAAAGTACTAAAAGTCCATTAGAAGAGGTTTATGGTTATTTCTTTACTGCATATGTTAGACTTTATTCATTAAGAAATGCAATGAATTCCAAGCAATGAACTGCAATAGCAATTGTTTATGTTTCGTAAGTGAAGTTAATTGTAATAGTTGATGAAATATATATATATATATATATATATAATTCTAAAGTACTAAAAATCAGCAAACATATTTGCATTTTTGCTATGGCTTTCCACAATTTATGTCCATCAGCTTCAATTAAAACAAATGTAAATATAATGGACATGCACATTGCATTATTCTGTATTTCTGCACCCACCATCACTAACTTCACTTGCATCACACTCTGTTAAACTAATACACTGACGCATATTAGTTCCACCTTTTTGCCCAAGTGTTTCATTGTGCCAGTGTTTATATGCGCACACTCATCCACAGGTACTCAAAACAACTTGTATTAAGAACTGCATGACTAAACTTCAGTGCAATAAACCGTGAAAAGGAACGGGGAGCTGAAATAATGATTACTTTTATCACTCTGTGACTCCTCCAAGACAATCCGCGATTGCTCTGAAAGACGTGGTTCATGTTCTCACCTCTCTCCCACGCTATTCCTAATTCTGTTTCCTTCAGTAATTGATGAAAGAAAAGAGCTCTTACTGTTGATACAGAAAATATATCTTTATATCACCTTTTTATTTAGATTTAGAAAAGATATCCTGTCATGCACAGAACTAAAGCACTTTTGAATCTGCATAAAAAAATCTTAAAACCTTGAAGGATATCAATGCAGTATTGTTACTTATTTACATTTTCTGTGTGGCTGTTTATGTATATGTACATTTTTTATATGCAAGAATATTTGTATGTGTGTGTCTGCATGCGTGTTTTCGTGAGGGCATACTGTTGCTTATGGTGTTGTGTGTGTGTGTGATTGACAGTGGTGCCTGTTGGGTGTGACAGTGTGACAGAGTGTGCTGATCCCTCGGCTGGCCCTGCGTCACCACATCCCCCCCCCCCCTGCACTCCCTTCATCTTCAGCTCTGTATTTATCTTACTTTTCATTCCACTGGGCAAATATGTCTAGGTTGTCTTAAGTTCCTGTCTTTTTGTTGTCCTCAAAGTGTTTTATCGCTATTAGCCATCTCAGTCTAATCCTTCTCCCTCATTCCTTGTCACCATGGGAGTGCTTCAGTTTTCCCTGCAGAGGACAGCAGAGAGAGCACATAGTAGTGAGATAGTTTTACCCTCTTCATCCTTGCACACTGGTTTTGTTCATGAGTGAGGATGGATGGAGAGAATTAGGGAGAGAAACATTTGATTGTCGGAGCCAGAAAACACCAGGAGGACCGCCAGTTTTCCAAGATCACAAATGTTGCATCAGAGCTTCAACAGGACTCATTCACTTGATCTGTTCTTGTCGAGCGGTTCTCAGCTTGGCTCTTTCTTTCCAATTGACTAACCATTCTTTCCACATGCTGGACGATTTAAGGCCTCACTGATAAGATGATGGGCCTCAGGTGTGTCCAGGTCTAAAGCTGGATTTATTCTTCCACATCAGGGTGTTGCAGAGGCTCCTGGAGGTGCTGTCAAATCTGAAGTGCAGAGCCAAAAAAATACAATGATTCTACAGAGATACCACATGAAGAAAGGCTCGGTAATTAGTGTTTTTAGTAACGGTAGTCAAATTAATGTTTTGTGATTTAGCAAAGCTGTTTGAAGTGAGAACAGCAAAACATGATTACTTTGGGAACAAGATGTCCCGATCAAGTTTTTTTCTTTTTTGGCTCCTATCCCTGAGTCCTGTAATATTCAGTAACTTACCATACTGAGTCCAATCTGGTACTTTTATTGACCTAAAATAACAGCTGCCAAATGTGCACTAAAGCTACAATCAACAATCAACAATACAACGTGACCACATCTTCACAGCATCTATGTAAAAACATACATGCACACAAATGCTCAATCCCATTACAGTTGACACTGATGTGACACTTTATTGCCGACTATCATTCCTCAAGTCTTCTAACAACATATCTAAAGAAGGGTGTCCAAGTCTTATATATCATATCATATATCATCCAATTTACATTTTAATCTGTGTGTATGATGTTTCAAATATCAGTTTGTGCCAACTGCCAGCAAATGTAAGTATATCAAATAGCCTTATTTGATGACAGCCTTTAATATGCAGACTGGGCAGATTGAGAAGCAAAATCTGAGGTTCAGAGCTCAATTTGACACCAAAACTCAGGTCAAGCCCACTGGCAGTTTTGCCCTAGTACTCTTTAATATGGATATAGTCAAACCAAAGGAAACGTTGTGCCCAAAATTCTCAGTGTACATAGTGAAAATAAGAGCATACGTGGCAGCTAGTGTTGTCAAAAATATTGAATTTGTCAATACATATTGATTCTGAATATTTGAAACGGTGTCATAGCCTTGTCTCCTGGAAGCTAATCCCCCTCAGAGCTACTGTATAAGGCCTAAAGAATCTCAGACAGCTGAGTTCAAGTTGACAGGAAATACTTTTGCTGAGGTCAAAAGTACATTTAGATTCTGTTGTGCTTTATGTTTTAATAAAAGTCAGCAGAAGCTGCCATGGCAGGACCGCTGGATCACTAAACAGACGTACCAATTCTGGCTTTAACAGCACTCAGAGGGGATAGCATCTTCCTACAGCCTCCTCATCCTCCCCTGCCAGGAGCTGTCTTCGGTTCTGAATTAGACATTCTGGTAGCAGTCACTGTCGCTCTTTCGCCAGCCCTGAGGCTGTTGTGTGGCTGTTCTGCTACAGTGAATTCACAAGCGGTTTGTAGAAACTGTGTCACAATGCTGGCTAAGAGTTTAAATTTTTCTTTTTATGTGTATGTTTTGAAGGACAATAGATTTTGAAAGTGTCTCGCTTGGAGTTTGGTATTGGTGGTCATCCCTTTGAGGGGATTGATGATGTTGGAGCTTCATGTGGAAAGCTGCGCCAGTGTTATTCATAAGAAGCAATTTTTCTAATGTGCATGATTTCGCACTGACCCACCTTACATCCCTGTTATGTGTCTGCTTTTTGGACTTCCTTAGTCAACAGTGTTACAATGTTTTATAAAGTTGCCCAAAAAAACACAACTCACATTGGGAATTTTTCCCCTGTGATTTAGTTTTCACAACTGCAGGTGAGCCCTGTGTGGAGGAGGCTTGTTGTTAATGACTCAGCTTGTTGAAATGATCCAAACCAACATGGTACCAAACCAGGAGGAGTTACATGCTTTTACAAAACAGTAGCATAAGTACAGTAGGCCTACATTAAACAAGAGAGGTCGCATGACAGCATGGTCAGTATGCACTAAGAAGAGAACGTCTCTCTCTCTGTTGTTCTCTCAGAGTTAAAATAAAGGTAAGAAATGCTAAAATGGCTCGCAAAATATAGTTAGGCAGCTGTTAATATATCTGGGTTGCCTGACCAAGTTAAGTCTGTGTGCTGGCAACATTATGCCACGTGTTGGTTGATGTGAGAGACAGAGAGAGTGAGCGAGCGCACACAGCTCCAAAAATAGAACATCTATATTTGACAGCCAACATTGATATTTAGCCACAAATAAATGTATAGGAACCCTGTCCTATTTACTAGTATGCACTTTTTGTAACATAGCCTACCTTTACCAAAACAAACAAACAAAACAAACTTGTGATAATCGGATATCTACCCAATGAACAAATTAATATCTGTAATCAATGATTAAAAATTAATAATTAAGATACATTTGATTAAATAGTCAAATACTCAGGTTCAGCCCTAAAACATTCAGAAGTAACACGTCTGATTTGTTTTGGTACTTCACTTCATTGCATGCGAGTTCAACTCAATGGCTTGTGAATCACATGCAGCTCCAGGAGGTATGACTCAGTCTTGTTTCTCACACACACACACACACACACACACACACACACACACACACGCATTGGCCTGACTTCACCCGCTGCATCCTCCAACATCCTGGAAGTCCAAATTAAATTGACAAATAAATAAATATATCATATCAAATAATCTCTTTTACAGTGGAAAGACTTTGAGTGTAAGGTCAAGTTGCTGTATTACACACAATGTATCCAGTTAGCATTTTATACAAGTAAAGCTGAATTGCCGCATAGAAACGAGATTGGCTAAAGTGTAAGAGCACAACACTATATGCTACCACTTACTGTACATGTAATCTTATGTAATGAATGAAAGTTTTTTATAACAATTTAGGATTTGGGAAATCTGTGTATCGTCATGCCTAAAATAAAGGGCTATTTTAACTGACATTTGCAACAAAAACTTATTCTGCTGTTAATTATTTACTTTTCCACTTTACTTTACATCCCCAATGACTGTTTAGAAATATTCAGATATGTTTTTATCACACGTTAGTTTGACTGTCACACTAAAAGCATTGACCTTTAGAACTCATTAACATGTAGTTTATTAAGCTTTTGTAATGTTTACAATAACATAAATGGGACACCATGTTTGACATTAGCATTATATTAAATTACAAAATCCTCTACAAAAGGGATAATCTCCTGATGTCTCACAGCTATACATTGTGTGCTCTGACTGAATAAATAGGTTGAGGATGCACAGTCTAGCCGGAGGCCTATGTAATTATTTGTCTCTTGCTTCTAGTCTTTATTATTAAGGTTTTGTAGAGAAGTGCACTGAAGGTGAAAATAGGAACATTTGTTATTAATATTTCTGTGCGTGTGTGTGTGTGTGTGCGCGTGTGAAATAGTAAGCAATAAGCAATTATTAAAAAAAGCAATGATTCACCAAACCAGTTTCTGAAAGCTGTTATTGTGGTACATTTGCTTCTGACAGAGATTGTTGCATTGAATACTATTTCGTAGAATCATTTATTGCAACATAAACGTAGATTACAAGATGCTGAGATATTATGCTGCATCTGTTCAACCTTCAGATAGTTCAGTCCTGTCTTTGAAACAGACTCTCCACCACCGTCTCTTCTTTCATCCTTTCACTCCAGCATATGTACTGTATAACTCACTAACTTAAGATAATCTATTGCCCAGGTAGCATCTGGCTTTACCTTATATCTAAATAAAATTGTGTCCTTGTTTTTTTCCAGAAAAGAAACAAAAAACAAAATAAAACAATACTGAAAGATTAAAAGAAAATGTTTAAAAATCCTTGATACATTTCTGATCATAGCTTGCACAGCTGGTTTATAAAAAGAAGAAGGCTAATCTTGTCGATGCTACCGCTCATTTGGTACAAAACAGAAGTAAATGAAAACATTTTGTTGTCGCTGCAGTCTTTGTTTTGATATTGAAGCCGTCTGTCAGTTCCTGTGTGTGTGAGAGAGCTTGTCTTTGTATGTCTTTGATCTGATTATGAAACACGTCAATATTTTATGTCCTTCAGGATATTAAGCAGCATTTTAAGAGAGTGTCACCCGCAAAATGAAGCAGAGTGGACACTCTTAATAACTGTTTGTCACACAAACAATATCTTTAATGGAGGACAGGCTGTTAGATAAATGAAAACAGCTGACACGATGAGGGTTTTTAGGCTGTTGAGTGTATTAGTATGAGGGTTTGTACCTACATTATATATAGTGGGCACTTTTAACTATTGTGTCTTTTTGAATACTGTAATCAGACTAGCTGAAGCTTGGCTGCTCATTACGGCTGATTCACTGAAAGAAAGAGGATCCAATGACACAAATCGTGGAAAATGATAAGTTAGTATTTTGCAGTGTAACATAATCAGTCATTAGGTTAGTTGCCATGACAAAATGAGTTGACTAGCAGACAAGGGAGGACGACACAGTCACAGCTCAGTAATCATTTATTTCCCCTTCCCTCTTCCTCCTCTTTCGTTTTCTCACTCCAAGACATATCGTTTGCATTGAGGTGTATTATATTCAAATAACTCTTGCAGAGAGGAAACCATGGGAAGAGGTGATAAAGAGAAAGACATCACGAAAATAGGGGCCAAACAAAGACAGGTCAAGGGTAGGATAAAGAGAGGGTTAAAATGCGGGACAGGAAAGTCAAAAAGGAAAGAAATCTCTTATGGACAGCTGTGGGGGAGGTTAAAAAGAGAGAGTAGATGGGAAGGAGGATGAGACTTGCCGCTACCTCTCATCCACTGTCTGATCTGTGGGTGGCAGTGATGACTGATGGAGGACCACTCTAACTGAAGGTCATATCTGAGGCCCTGCCATTTTAGACTGCCACCGTTGCAGGGGAAAGGATAAATAAAGCTCAGATTGTTGTTTGTCGTTGTTTATTCACCCAGCTTCCTCTGTGGCTTCGTCGATGTAGGAAGGAGAGACAGAAAGATGAGGCAGAAAATGGTAGATAGGAATGCCAATAGATGATTCAGAGATGTCAAAGTAGGATTTATCTTATCATACTTATTTTATTTTTTTCCCCACAAAAGACATTCATACACTGACATCCTCAGATTAATTTTCAATTTAAATAACAAAGACTTGATCCTTCTTGTTAGTCTGTCTCCCATCTTTTAATACAACACAATTGATGCTTCAAATCACATAAAATGCCATCCTGTTATTTAATGATTTATCTCTCCTCCAGACACTGCCACAATAGGGGTACTGAGTGATTGAAATGAAAGGATAGATCTTCTTCAAATCCAGCTAAGTAGGATTTTGGTTATCAGTATGATTATTTTTAAAAGAGAGAACAGTCAGCGGTAGCAATTACATTACCATTTGTCATCAAATGATGTACAGCCCAAATGGGGTGCAAACAAATTCCTGGAGGAACATGAACTACAGCAGAAAGCATGTTTCTGCAGTTGGGTTTGCCCAGATTGTCACAAGGCTTAAGGACAGCAGTCTGTCACTGCTCCAATGTCCCTGCAGTCTGGCTGGGACACAGAGCTATTCGTCTGGCGCTGGAACCAGAGCTGGAGCCCGAGGTTCAGACGGGGTTGTTATCCCCTAGGCATGGCAGAATTCTCATGGCCAGATGACCTCATTGCCCAGACTCTAATATCTGATCAAGAACCATCTGCTGAGGCTGTCCGAGCCGACACACTCCTCATACCCCCGACCTCTCCAAGGAGAGCCCAATGGGAGATCAAGCTATTAACGCGCTATTAGAATGATTCTGATCACCATTTGAAAGGAATTACGGCACAATAAAAATATGTTATCACCACAGGATGCCACTTTTGCTGCTATAGAAATTTTAGGAAGAGATGTGGGTCTGCTCACCCCTTCTTGCTCCCCCCGTGGGCCCTGTGGCACCCATCCCACTTAGCTTCCATGATGACCATATAACCTGCCATTTTCACATTTTTTAGATCTGCACCTCTCCCCAAAAAAGCTGTTTGTGTTAAAACTAAATATTAGATTTTCTCTATTGTTATTTTCATTCCTTTTATGGATGCAGTTACCATGGAATCATTTTGTTTTAAGCAAGGATGAGCTTTTGTGAAATTCATGCCTAGTGAAGAAGTGCTATCATTATGATCTAGCAAAGATTAAAGACTGTTTATGCAACAGTGACGAGGTGATTTTGAATTTTGAATGGACATGTGGGCGGATAAGCATGTATGCGTCACAGAAAGTATGCCGGTGTCAGACGTGCAGCTCACATGAAGTTTTAATGGCCTATGCAAACAGTTTCTGTTCCTACTGTGTGTCGTGCAGCACCATTCGCCAGGCCCTGATAACAGTTGGTTAATGGGTAATGTGCCACACAAGAGTGATGTTGCACTTTCTGTTTTCATTTTGTTGCTGTAGTGCAGTAATTAATCCAGCTGAACCCTTTGTGCTCACAAAATAAATGCTTTCCATTTTCATTAATAGACAACTCATTAGTACATAATGAGCAAGAAGGCAGCAGTCCCCGTGCTCCCTGTGCAGTATGTAGCAGATGAGCATGCGCTACACTCAGCTAATTAAAACCTAGCATTGTGTTCTGTCTTCTTTTTTTCATCTGTGGAAAGAGCACAGGCATGTGCTTTTAAAAATATTAGTTTAATGACTCATGTTATCTAAGTGTTTTACATAGCAGGGAATAAAAATCGAGTCATGTTCACTATATTTAGGTGTGTATGTACAGCTTGTCCCACAACAACTGCTATTGCAAACTGCAAACTGTGTAGTTAAAAATATGACAGTTTGATAGTTTATATGTTTTAAGTTGTTTTTAAGTTCAGTTCTAGTTGTGTCAAGTTTTTATAATGATTTAAAGCATTGACAGGGAGACTGCGCGCAACTAGACTATATTCTATGACTTTAAAGCTGCTGTAAGCATTGTTGTCATTGTAGCTAAATTCCTGCCTGTTTTGCAGTGAGCAATCCGTCCCTCCTCTCTATGTCACTACACTTGCGTGACTCCTTTCAGAAAGAAATGCGTTGTTTTCATCAACTGGTGTAGAGTGGCTGAATAAGGCTGCACAAAGCATAGCTTCATAAGAATTGTATTGGTATATGTGTTGCTCATTGGCTGTAATAACAACACTTCACATCCATAACGCAGCTTGGTCAGCGTCCATAAGCTTCAAACTATGACGCTCCCCTCTTGCCAGTCTTGCACTCCGTGATGAAGTCGGTATTAATAAATGTGCAATGTCCAATTAGACTTTGAAAATAAGTACAAACATTTCACATAATATGGCATGTTATGACTTTTGGACTGTTGTTTATATATAGCAGAACTTATTTGGAAAAAGTGTTTCCCATCATGTGTAACTACTTCTTTTCCAAATTGAGAAGTTTCTGTTAGAATTTTTCTTTCCATCAACAGTTTCTAAGACAATACTTAGAAATGCATAAAAATATGTAAATAGAAGCATGGCTACTGGTAGAAAAAGGATTTTCTGACTAACATATTAATTCTATCAATATCATGTATGATTTCAAATTATTTATTCAGCTCATTTGAGATGAGCTGTACCATCACTAAGTCCTCCTTGAATCATTAACATCCGGGTCACAACTGACTCGTGTAACGATCTATCAAATAGTAGCTCCTGTAGTTCATAACTTCAACTGATGGGCTGTCACTGTCCAGCAGTGAGTGTGATTAAGAGACAAACAGCTACAGTGTTCGAATTCATCCTAATTACATTATCGAGATGATACATCAATGGTGGTTAATCATCTGAAGACAGCCACGTTTGTTTCCAGTGCAGTCTGCACACTTTACTGTTCACTTTATTCTACATACAGGAACATGCAGCTACATTCATGAATATACTGAGTTGTGTTTACATGCAAACATACAGCCATACTCACACTGTGATGATATGTTCATTCATGCACGTTTGCAGCATCTTCCCGTAATGATCTGGTTTTCATTTGTCTTGATAAAGCGATGATTAGGATTCCTCACTTCATGATAGGGATAAAAATCGAAGGCAATTTCTGGCTGTAATTAAAACTATTCCCAAAGCGGACTGCTGGAAGGCCACAACTTTAAGAGGTCAATAGAAGACAGGTTTCCAATAGCAGTCTAATTCAATCAGTCTGGGTTGCATTGTGTATGTTAAGGATCGGGTGGTGATTCCTTAACCCCCACATAAGCTCAGCGTACATTTGCAGTACCGGAGAGCCAGCATGCATCTACAGTCTCACCTGTGATCCTGGTTATGCATCATCTGTAATAGACCATCTGCATAATAGGGTGTCAGTGACTGCTGTTGCTTGATTTAAACAAATAATGTCTCTGAAACCGTGGTTTTAGTGTGAGGTTTTATGCTAATAATACAATTTCTTTGTTCTGTGTTCACATTATCTTTCATGTGCTTATACAAGTTATATGACGTAACAGCGTCTGATGAGCTCTGAAACACAACTTTATAACCTTTAGAAATGCAAAGCAGCAACCAGAAAATTAACTCTTGTTTCCCTTAATTCCCAAACAGAGAATTTTAGAGCTTAGGGTTTAAAAAACACAAATCTAACCCCTAGAAACAGCTTCTTTACATCATTGTAGAGTAATTGTGGGTTGAAAATGTGAATTAGCAAAGACGTGAGGAAGAAGAGGAGAAAAGAGAGAAGAAGGGCAAAATCTGAGACATTTGTACCTTCAGAAGAGAGAGTCTATTTTCGAAGCCGCTCTGATCACTATCATCGTTAACTAAAGTTAAATCCATCACACAATGTTTATGGCTTCAATCCTGTCTTGTGCAGGTGTGCCAATTCTTCATTCAGACATGCAGTAAGAGTAGGAAGAACGAGCTCATTGGTCACAAAATAGAGAAAGCTTTTCAATCAAGTTGAAGCTTGCCTTGCATATAATGTCCTATATTGCTATGCTGGCTTGAGACAGATGGTACAAAATATGCCAAACTGTGCAGAAAAGTGCTGACAACAAACTGACACTGACAATCACGAATGGTACAAGGTGTTTGTCAACTTTTTCAACACAGCACTTTTTGCATAGTTTTGCAACTTTTGTGTTACATGTCATGTGAGGGTATTAGAGTATAAAAATGAAACTTATACCTGATAATGAATTGTATTTCTTTTTTCTCTGAGAAGTGTATGGGTGTCCTGAAAGTGACTGTAGACAAATCAGGACTCTGTTGCTATAGAGTGATATGAGATAACAATGATGTACAAGCTATAAAATGTGTCTGAAGGTTCTTATAAGGCACCAAGAAACAGTGATTATTTTTGTTACCTGCCTGATTCGCCATCACTGTTAATGTGCCAAAATAAACCCTCTTGCTGAATCTAGTCTCCAGTGATGGGTGCCACTGGGGCAGTGTTGTACACTGTTATTTCTCAGTCAACATGTGGCAACATCTGACATCACAAGGTGGCAGAATTAGAATGCAATCACTGTTAATGATTCCTTCATTTATGATCTTTTTTCAGATCCAGAGCTTGGCGTAAACCCACTTTCAATCAATGTCAGTCAGTGGCAATATAGGCCAGCCTTACTTAGAGCATTCACTAATTCAATCAGGGAAGCCTCCTTATCTGCTTCAGTTGGAATATTGTCAATATAGAGTTTGAATATACAGTTTTAATGTTATGATGTTTTTTTCTTCTGTTTATCAGCTTTCTATGCATCAAAAAAGTAGTCTTTTGGTAAATAGATGTACTTTATATGGGTAATGAATGTTATGAACCTCAACATGAATATTCTGTAACTATGTCTGATTAGCTATTAGGGCCTCTAAAATGATTTAGTCCGTGTTTGCCTCTTGACTTGTTTTTACCTGCTGTATAAGAGTAATAAATTACATTACTGTCAGTCTTTCCCTCAATTGCACTCTTCCATCTTTTATCTTGTGTCCTCTTCGACAGTGAGAGGCTACACTTCCAAAAGGTAAAGGAAAACACGTTAGCAATGTTTATTTTGTACATTTTTCTTAAAAATATAGCTTTTAGTGTCCTCGGGCATGCTTTTAGGCAGTCTTTACTTTACTAGGCTTGCAGTGGGACACCTGTATTGACATATGGCCTACTTTACATAATACTCAGACCCATAGGATTACTGCTGTGGGTGCATGGGCACATGAAAACGCCACTCACATATCCACTGCAAATTAGTCTCTAAATCTATATAAGCCGCTCATAGCTGGGAAGAAATACGGTAATCAATGACGGAGGTTTTCTTTACCTCCCTAAACAGCAGAGTTATTTATGTGGGCTGACACCAATCAGTGTTGTGTCTCTACTCCAATCTAACACGTCCTTAAGATGGAAGAATCGCTTTTTATTAATTATTTATTATCATCAAGCTAGAGTGTTTTCATTATCTATCATTATCAAACAGTGTAGAGAGCATTTTAACACATTTTCTTCATATTTCACCCCTACCCAGTATGTTATATCAATGTGAACATAGTAAAAGCTAGATTTGGTGCAGCACCCTGCTGTTTATCGTGTGTTTACACTTTGTGCGTAGTGGCAATTAATTAACCCATAGTTTTGAGGCAGCCCGCAGAAAGGAAAAGCTGCTGCCACCAATTTAACCGAGTGTCTTGGGTTCACCTAATTGAGCTGGTTCAATAAGAAAACAATAAACGGGACATGGAGATGTAACGTTAATGAATTGAACAGCCAGAAACTTCCTTTCATTTCCTCTCCTGCATTTTACTCCCCTCTGCTCTCTGGTGGGGGCCTTTTTAAATCTCGACGTTACAATGATACAGAGCTCAGAAGTCGATGACTGTCAGCCATCAGCGATGGATGATGGCATCATCTATCAGCCCAAACCTATCACACAGTGTCAATATGTTGTTAAATTAAACTACATGATTACAGAAAATAACTCTAGCTGGCTTCCACTTTGGGGTCTTGATCGCCCTGTTGGAATTTAACTAACAGCTGGTTGTTGCTTATTAACTTAATCTGGCTTACTAATGTCTGAAAAAATCATGGAAAAGATCCTTTGAGACAGACCTTTCTGTTAAAAAGCAAGGCTATGTTAAGAAATCCGTTTTTTGGCATATCCAGATTGTATCCGTGATATGTATGTAAGGTATGGAAGACAACACAGAGAACAACAGTCCAACGACAGTCACGCTAAAGTAAATTGTCTGCTCAATGACTTTATAATATAATTTATCTATTTATAATATATTGTTTGGAGAGCAGGATGATGGATCACTATTTCTAATGATTATGGGTTGGAAAGCTGCGTCACCAGCATACACAGTGACACCTATGTTGTTGCTACAGCAACACATGCAGATAGGTTGGTGTTGTCTGGACACAGAAATCCAATCTGATCACTTACAAATAACAGTGCAGACACTGCGTCTTTCACATCTGATTTGAAAAGCTAATGTGATTTCCCTGCAGTCTGAACTTAGCCTAAGTTTTTTGTTAAGTTGTGTTGTCCCTAGATTTTTGTTTACCCTTCGCAAGCTCTTTTCCAGAAAGATTCAAGTCTTAATTGGCATGTAATGTGTATTGACTGTACTGTTTGACACAAAATATGTCAGACTGATATTTAACAGGGGTTGAAGGTTTCTGTAGCAGCAGTTTTGGGCTGATCTCTTAGTATGCACCAAAAATCCTGCTCTAAGTGCATGTAAATCGTGAGATGTGCTACAATAAATGAAATGCCTGTCTTATGCCCGCTTGTTAGTTAACTCACTTTGGCTGTCTTAGTCGCTCAAATTTGTAAGACTTGGGGTTTTAGCTTTCATTATAAATTCTTGTAATCGTCAACTACATTTACAGATCCTGCAGGTTTTGCAATAGCATTACATAATAGTTTAGATTTTGTTGAAGTCACAAACATGGAACGATGTGTGAATTCACAGATTGCCTGGCACATACTGATGAACATTTGGACTTTAGATATGTTTGACTCTCAACTAATAAGCTATAGATGTTGTGTACTGTTGTATGGAAATGTTCAGCACAAAGAAAATGTTAGTTTTGATGAAGAAAGTGACTATAAAAAAACAATAATACTATTAAAGACCTGTATTTTGTTTAACATCGACACAATTTATGTGATGCTCCTTATCCATCCAAAATGTTCAAAATCAATTGAAATTTTAAATGTTAAATTTAGGTATGTTTGTCACCACAAACAAAAAAAAAGGTAGTTAGCATCTCTCTCCTTTTCTCTCTCTTAGATTTTGACTGTAGTCTTTCTTTTACAAAACCAACTACAAAAAGAGCAGGATTTGGGCCGGTGATTGTGACATGTCGGGTAATATTTTATCATCTGTGCGGCTACCCCGAAGGTTTTAACAGTAGTGAGAGTTTGTAAGCCTTTTGGGGTGAGAAGGAAATGGACCAAGGATTTTCTTTTAGTGATAAGGCTGACTGCGCTAGGCTGTGAGAGTGCTTCACTAACTAATTATTTGAAGCCTCCTCTCAGATTAGGCTAGACATGCAGAGCTTATGGACAGTCGCATAGCAGACAATCAGACCATGTAATAACCAGAGGGCCAATATTTGCTCAAATCCACTGTAACACCTCACAAAACAAAAGTGTGTAAAGCCCTAATGCTCAGTCCAATCCCACGCCACACTGCCTTGATAAACACCGACGCCACCCCCACAATGGGCGCCATCTTTACTCTGGCAATTAGGCAGAGCTTTGGATTATCAGTTCCTCAGCCCAGCACACCACAAATCCACCCGGATTCAATTATTCCCCTCCCATGTCTCTGGCCATTTGGGCTTTTTGGGCACGTGGCCAGTAGAGAAATGTTCTATAGGATTTCAACTGCTGAAAGTACAAAGTTATGAAAAAGAGTGTCCCTGCAAGTTTGACAAGTCTATTAAATAAAAATGAAACCTTGGGAGCTCACAAACACTGTCCTGGTAAATATTTTATGAGAACAATAAGTTAAATTTACTGTATTTTTCTCCCTCACACACATACACACACTTTCCACACTTATCTTTCTCTTTTTTTGTAAATGTTCTGTGTTGTATGAAAAACACATTGCAGCACATCTTTTCCTCCAAGCAGCCCGTGTTTTGATGCACGCCTTGTGGGCCAGGAGCGTCTCTTGTGGCCTCTGAGTAAGAAGCTAAAATGTTTTCTGAAAGCATCTGATTTGCTCTGTTTTGCTGCACCTCAAAGGCATTATTTTTACTTATTAGAAAAGCTCACTCAGAGTAAATTGTGTAAGAGATCAAGGGTTTCCAGGGGTCTCGAGACTCTCATCCTTCTACTTGAGGTCCCTCTTCGGTGTGTACTCAGATTTTTTCCCCCACCTGGCTCTCCTGTGGAGTGGAACAAAGCTGCTGTGTGTATTTGTGTGTGTTACTCAGCACCCCCAAAGTATGCATCCATATGTGTGTTTGCATATCCAGGCAAAGCTAAGCGTGCATACGTATACAGTACATACAGTGAAGTGGATATCCTCCGCAGGTCTGAGATAAGAGACCCCCCTGGTTGTTTACAATCCCCCCCACCCGATCTGTTTATCCTCATGGGTGGCTCGTTCCCCTCCCAGCAAATCACTGCCGTGGCTGTCATCTCCTGCATTTTATGTGTCTAGTATACTGCAGCCTGTCGGCTCCTAACACATTCCTCTGTGTGTCTTCTCTCTTTTATCTACAGATACCACTGTGTCATCACAAAAAGGTAAGACGGCACTCCATCAGTCACCTGTGGATCCCCATACGTTTTTCAGAAGGGTGGCATGTGTGCGAGTGTTGCTCTGTGTGTGTATTTGTGTTGTGCTCTGAATTTTTGCTAATGAGATGAAAAACATTTCATGGTGTTGTTGATGTTGATTTGAAATTGAGTCATCTAGTGTTTCTGTTACAGAACAATCTGTTTGATTACAAAGTCAATCACTCACACCCACTGACACCTAGACTAAATTATCCTGCTCTCCCGCAATGACAGACAGCCCACAGTCTGTGTTTATGCACCGCTTTCTGTAAGTCTCATCTTAAGACTAATCACAGTTCGGTTTAGCCTCCTTCACACTTTCATGTGTATGTTAATGTGAGGTTGGGGGGAGGTGATTGTTTTGCAGAGTGGATCTTCAGGGAGAGGCAGGAGATGTAGGAGGGGGAGATGTTTGTAGGAATGTACCTGTAGGCTGTTTTGATTTTGTAAGATGATGGGGCCACACAGTCAAACTGTCTAAACAGCTCCGGGGGTTTTTGTTCCGAGCGGCAGCCTGCAGGTGTATGCATCGAGTAGTCCCAGCCCCTCTGCTCCTCATAGTGGAGGTACAGTAATGGCAGAGGGTGTGTCGCGCTCTGTGATTGCAAAGCTGGAGCAGACAATCAGTCAGGAGGACTCCCTGCTGGTTTTGTTGAAACTTTCTTTGACTCCCTGCTGCGCTTATAAGAACTTATGTGTTGTTTTGTACAAGCTCTTACCAGAGCGGAGCAGAACGCAGGTGAAAATATTGTCATTGTCACCTGGATCTGATATAACGTGCACAACATGTATATGAAAAACCTTTACAGCAGGAGTGTGTCTCTGAGAACATGGCAACATTTTTCACCATACAGAGCCTCAGATCTATCGAAGCTGCTTGTTGATATAGTGCGAGCGGCATTGATAGATAACATCTGTGTGACAGTTTACACTTTGTGTGCCCTCACCCACACACACAAACACACCGTTGTGAGGCCTGTGAATGTGATGACTATGTGGTGTACGGTGTTGTCAGATGGGCCTATAAAGGTAAGTGATGTGGGTTGCCCGGGCCTCACTCTCTGATGAATGTTGAAGGGGAGCAGAGGCTGGTGTGGCGTACATCATCCCTGCACAGCCGCATATACGTTACTCAATGAGAGGGAGATAAGTAAGGCCACCTAACCCTGACAATAAATTAATGCTCACTTTTGTTAGCTTGCGTGTGTCCATGTATGCATCTGTCTTTCTTTTCTTGGCCATGCAATATGACCAATTCAAATCTGTTTAGTCAATAGCATCAACAAAAACATCCCCTGTCTCTTGTCCGTACACGTTGAGCGAATGTGGAGAAAAATAGTCTACTGTATTCATTCATACGCTTTGAGATATGGCTGACTATGCAGCAGTGACAGTGCCATCGGTACTAGAGAGTCGTGGGGCCTTGAGGCAAAGATAGTGTACATAAACCATATATGTGTGCATGTTCAAGTGTTTATGTGTGTTGTCTGTGCACCAAAGATGGAGAAAGATGGCAATATTTTCTCTCCACAGTCTCAATTATATTAATATGCAACTTGAGAGATGTGGGTCTTACATCTGTTACAATGCAACTGTACATGTGTTAGATTGAAGGGCAGCACATAGTATTTAAGTCCAGGGCTGTGGTTGAATAACCTTTACTGTTATTCCTCACCAATATCATGATTAATACAGGACCTCATTATAACTTGACCTTATTCCTTAGTTCTCTACTTGTGTGGAACATCCCCACTATCTGCCCCCCTACCATGACATCCTTTATCCAACACCTCTCCACCTCCTTACTCTCCTCCTCCCTCTCCTCTGCCAAATGAAGTGTATTTATGGCACCTGTGCTGGAAAAACAGTCTCTGGGAGACGTCCCTCTAATTTCATTTTCAAAATGCCAGCAATAAATTTATCAAATGGGCTGAATCGAATCGGAGTCACACGCAGTGCCATCCGTCATGGGCTGTCCCTCAGGGGCCTGTGGGCGTACTTAAGCCAGCCAAAAACCGCTGCTGGCAGGAGAAAAAGACTGAGTGTTGAGAGGGGAGGGGGGTCCTGGTAGGAGGGAAACCAGATGAATGTACTAGAGAAATATGCTGAGAACAAAGATGTGTGTGCATATCTTTATGTGCTTAGATGCGTATGCACCAGCATGAATTAGCTTGTGCATGAGTGTTGGTGCATATGTGTGCGCAGAGGTCAATGCTAATTCTTCATCACATAGAAGCCTCACGGAATCTCAGTTAAGCACTTTGACTGTCAATGTGCTCGCACAGTAATTGATTAATTGCAACACAAGTTAATTGATTGTTTTGCTGGTTTTTGCATTTGTAAATCCCTCTCAGTTCAAACACCACTTTGAGCTTCATCCCCTCCCGTGCCTCTGGAAACTGCAGGTTCACACGATCTGTACACTCCCATTTCTCACTTCCTCATCCTCTGTACCTGACTTTGGCACCTTTGCCACTCTCTAAATGCCTTTGTCCCTGCTTTCCATTTGTTTCACCCCTCTTTCCCTCTGCCTATCTTTCCTTCTCCTCACAGCATTTATCACTGTGCAGGTTAAGCCAGGCGTGAGTGAGGGTAAAGCAGCTTAGTACTAACAGGGCTAATGAAGTCAGGCCCCGTATTCCTCTGACGGGGATCAGTGGCGCTACTCTGTGAAGCCTGTCAGCGTTTAATGATTAGATGAAACATTCAGACACCCGCGACGAGAAGACAGGCACACTGATATGTGGTAATACCCAACCGTGGTGTCTCTCATGCAGATCCGCAAATATTTATGCATGTGCACGTACTCACTATGCAGACACACTCACATGTGCGTGCACACATACACTCCCACTCCTCCCACTTTGCGAAGGTGTTGATTTATGACTCAAACATGGCATCAAGGGTATACACAGTAAAGTGATTGGAAGAAAAACGAATGACAGAGAGATTCAGAGACGGCAATCTGGCTATTGATTCCTGCTATGTGCAGGAAAGTGGAGAAAAAAGTCAGCTGCATGAGAGAGATTTACCCCTCGCCTTGATGAGCAGATTGTAAACAACTCCACACGCTCTATTCAAGATGCACTGTGATCCATGATTTTTCACTGCTTCTAAATTCTGCTAAGAAAGCATGATGGAAGAAAATTCAAAAAGCCAACATCTTAAAACCTTTGAACATTTCAAGATTCGTGTCTGACTCTTTCAAAAATTCTATTAGATTAAGTTATTCTGCTCTTTGCACATGCGTGGCATCTTAATGTGTGCCTGCGCTGGGGCATGTTTTGTTAGTATGTCAGTAAGTGTGTCAGTGTCAAAGTGGGGGGTGTTTGTTTCTGTGTTTAAATGTTAAAATGGAGAAATGGAGTGACAGAGGCAATGTTTGGGTCAACAAGCTGCCTGTTTGTCAGAGTGAAAGGGTGCCTACGAAGGCTAGGCACTTTTTGCCCCATTAGCCACACATGCTAATTTACCTGTCAGCTTCTATCTAGGAAACTACACTCTTCACAACTTATCTGTCTGTTTCTTTTTCTCCAGCTTCTCTAAATCTCTAAATCTCCAGATCTATGCCTTATTACATTTTTTTCAATATCTTCCTGCCACTGCTAAATTGGAAACATATTCTGTCCTCACACCAGTAATTTCTCCCTCAAGTGAAAGTACCTCTTTAGCTCCATGTTGAGGAATCTTAAGACACAGGATTTGAATGAAATGTATGTGCATTTCTTGCCAATGTGTGGCTGCTGCTCCCAGGCTCTCATGTTTCACTTGGTATGAAAAGCCCACTTAAAATACTTGTGGGAACTACTTGAAACTATAGTTTTACAAGGAAAAACTTACTTAACATCCAAGAAGTTGAAATACACCAATGTCCTACACTATCAGCAAAACGTCCACTTTGGATTTAACAAATTATGTCTCATAATGTAATGAGTTGAGTTATATACAAATGTGTGTGTATCTTTGAACTAATCATCGGTGAAGAATGTTATCTTCAGCCTGAGACTGCTGAGAATTTTTAGGGCACAATTTACTTTCAACCTCCTCTCGTGATGTTTTGGTAACTTTAATAATTAGAAAAAGGATTCTTCTGACAGAACAGACTGACAAAAAAACACATCCCAGTAAGAATAAAGAATATGTTGAAGCTAAAAACAGAAAAGTTGCATGCAAAAACTAGACCACTGGTTTATTTTGGCCACATAAATGAGCACATCATTATTTAACACAGCATTTGAATGTTCTCAAAATTGGTAAGTCATAATCACAATGCAGTAATCCTCATGTGATCTTCTCAGCTATTAACAGCCTCGTAAATCCAGCTCCAAAAAGCCTTTCTGACACCGTAGCCACATCAGAGTGTGATGAGTTTGCACTGTTGTTTCAGCATACCATTATAAACCTGAAATTAACTACAAGCTAGGGTGTAAATTATGATGCGTGAGAGACTTTGTTTTGGCTCATGAAAAAACTAATGCAGTTACAACCTCATCATGCTTTTTTGATCATGTGGAGGTGGAAGTTGCATTGCAAAACCAAACTCTTAACCTCTTAAGTTCTTAACGAGTTGAAAATCTCATCCAATTTAGCTGGCTTCGTTTTTTAGACTTACTGTTATGGAATTATAGCTGAAAAAGATCTCACCACAGCTCACAGTAGCACCCACACACCCCACTTAAGCAACAAATCATTGGAGAACATTGCAGACTTAAAAAAAATAAAATTCACACTTTACCCTCACTTTTAACAAGTGAGTTCCAATTATTTTTCAACTTTATTCCACATCCTTACAATGCAGTGTATCATGACATAATATACTGTTTCAACTCTAATTGGTAGCTGTTGTGATATCTGTTGAAGTGGTTGCGATGGTATAAGTTAAATATAATAGTGATATTCACAATTAGTGGTTGTAGCCTCATTTCAGGTAATGTAACATTTTACAACCATAATCATGTTGAAGTTGTAGTACATTGTGATAGTATGTAGTAGCTATGACTCTTCAGTCAGACACATTTTCAGTTTCCTATGTTGATATTATTCCTAGCAAGGACTTGCGTAACAAGTGGTCCATAAGACTGGGCTAATTTTAGAGGGTATACACATTTGTTCATATAAGAAGATCAGAGCAGCTGCATAAGTCATTATTAATTAATCACTGCATTTGTTTCAAACGGTGGCATTTATGAAAAGGGTAGGATCTGTTACTTTGACTTGATGAAAGATAATGGCCTTAACCTTCACAACTTTGATAAGTATACTTTATGTCAAGGCAGGATAAGACTAATTCATTATCTTGAAAACAATTTTCTTTTTAATTGTGTCAGAAACCTTTTTAAAAATAAGACTTAATAGATATATTTTTTTATACTTAAATTATTGTTTTATTTCTTTGTTTGCTGACTTAATTGGGTGACAGTAAATCAAAAAATAGAAGAAAACAAAATAATTAAAATAGATTGTATTTTTTGTGGTGTAATGTCCTTCACGTTCTTGTGATGACTTAATAATAATAATAATCAGCTGAAGTAATCGTAATTATTTGCAGACATCTGCGTTCATAGCAGTGCAAATCTGAATGCCGTTGATCACATAGCTTTCATATGGGGATGCAGGTGGTGCTTTTGTTTGATTCATACATTTTCCCTGCTGTCTACGCTCAATGTAACAGTTGAAATAAATTGTCATTAATGTGTTGTTATAGAAAGGAATACAAATATGTGTTTTCACACACTTCACACTTTATGATTTATACTGTATTTGTACTATATGAAGGGGCATGCAGTTTTATACAGACATTCCATTCTTGGTCCCCAGAGGATGACTGTATAAAAGAGACTGAGCATAGCCACCGTGACTTCACCCTTTGGTTGAAGTTTTGAAGCCTCAATTTCGCCGTCATGTTTTTTCCCCCATCTGAATTGTGCGAAGACTCTTCCCTTCTCTGCAAGTGATTGGCTCTGATCATGACATTTTTAACCATCTCCCCAGAGCCCGTGAGTAGAGAGAGTTGCGACAACAGAAGTTTAAACAGATAGTTCCAGGAATTTCTAAGGGGACAATTTATATCAATACAGAAAGACAGAAGTACTATGTTTGGCAGTTCATACTTAATACAGGATTTATTCTTGATTGATATGTAGTACTGGGCTGGTAGTATTTGCAGCTGCAGCCATTGCTTAAAAAAAAGTCCATCAGGGGCTCTGCATCTCCCCTTACCAAGCAACGAGCCGGCCAATCAGAGGTAGAAAATCAAGCACCAGAATTGACCATATTTGGAGGAGAGGGCGGAGCTAGGGAGAAGTGAGGGATGGCTTTGACTCACAACACTGGAACACCACAGGTCGCTGCAGTTGTGACTTTTCAATCACAAGGTAGCCACGCCCTAAAAGATGAATTGTTTAACTGTCCATTTAACTCAAGTGTGAACATTTCAAAACTACCTTCATATATTGATCCGAAATGATCAAAATTATGTTTTGGCCAACCAATAGTATGAGATAAACACTGTGAATTTAATGTAACTGAATGTATTTGAACTGCCATCAACCTACTCTCAGATTTTTCTGAGCTGCCTCTCCAATCCTGCCATATGTGCGTCAGTAACAGTAGTTGCTTTCGGGCTCCCTATGTAGCAGTGACGACTGGATGAGTATGTGCAAACATGCTTTGTTTCTAGCTGCCTCCTCCTCACGCTTCCCTGGATCCTTGCGACAAGAACCATGATTACTTTGACCTTTAATTTTTATTTTTTTTAATTCAGCTGTGTAGAGAGGAGAGAGAGGTCAATATAGACATGATATTGCCTATATTGTCTCCCTCAGGCCAACTAGTGAGGTCTAGCGTATATGGGATTTAAATGCCAACAGAAGACACTGTAGGCTCTCGCTGGACCTCTCAACAAGCACACTAGAAACCTCTGCGACAGGATTGGTGAAAAAAGGCGTTAATGATGAAGTGCCACCTGTGCATGAAGCAGAACGTCGCTTTTTTTCTGTAACAATGTGAAAGGTTCTTAGTTATTGCTCACAAGAGGCTGATAATGCGTTTTGTTGCCAGGCTAAACCCTGCGACATGTCCAATTGAGTGTTAGCCAGAGATAAAGATAAAGACAAAACCACACAAAGAGAGCCTCAGCAGACCCACATCTTAGACTCATTAAGGCTGTCTGGGCATTAAAACATTTCTCAGGAAAAGACAGAGAGCAGATAAAAGCAGAGACAAGTTTAACAAAAAGAATGGAGACGGAAGTAAACTGATCACCACTCTCTCTTATAGAATCCTGTTCTTAAGCCTCAACTGCCAATTAGATATAAGAACAGCTTGTTCCCTTGACGGATGAACTTAATTTGATATTCTCTGGTCTGCTCAGTAGGGTGCAACACTGACTGCACTGGTGGATGGGGTTTTCGGGCCATCCATACAGGGTAAGTGTAAGTGACTGTATAGAGGTGGACTGCAGCTTATCATAACTGTTCTGTTTTTGGTACAGTGGTTCCATTTAAAAGGTGCATCAGTCTGTATCTGATGGTGTGCTGCAGGTATCTGGAAGATTAGAGCATGGTTGCAGTAATCCCATGGAGCAAATAACTCTTTGTTGTGATTCAACAACATGTTATTGTCACAGGACTACCTGCTCCGAGTCACTTAGATGATTCATACATCTTTGTCTGTTTACTGACAAGACACCACAGTGGGCTTGAAGCCCTATGGGGCTGGCATTGCCAGGGAAGCGGGTGGCATATTGCACCCAGCAGGACAGCTCCTATGCAGGCCTGCTCGGCAGAGGGATTTGGCCAGCTTGGATTAGCCCAGCAGGGTGAAACGGAGAAATACAGACAGAGAGGGACAGACAGGGAGTCGAAGACAGAGTACATCAATCTCTGCTCAGTACAACGACACCTGAGAAACCTGAGAAAAAGCTGCTGAGATTCATGGTGTGTCTCGTTCAATACACACCAGTGAAATATGAAACTCCTCACACCTCTGTCACTTGCTAAAAAGTCAGAGCCACATTCATCAGCAACAATTAGAAACATAAGATTTCACATTATCTTTTTAAATAGTTCTGCCCTTTTATTTCACACTTTTTCGATTTCTAATTTTTACATTTAGCAACAGCTATAAATTTCTGAGCGAGAACATGTTAATATTCATTCAAACACCCATAATGAGATAAATACATCTCCCGACTCCACAGTCACACTAATTAAGCAGGCTTTTTCCTTCTACAGTGCTGTGCTCTCAAACCTCATCAACTTCTCAAAGGCATGTCACCACAGTAATGGCAGATGGGTATTCTCAAGCCAAAAATAAATAAGTTGAAATGGTTAAAAAATACACAAACAGGAAAGAAAGCGGAGCCAGTTGCCTCTGACAGACTGCTGAGGAGTCGTCTCTTTATTCTTTCCTCAGACTGGTTCATTTCTGTCCGAGGGATGGACCTAATCCAAGAGTTTATTACCAAACTTCAGATGCAAAGCCTATTCGTTTTCTGACACCAAAGAGGGCCAAGAAAATGAATCGGGGTCTGGACAAATTGGCATCACGCACATGAGCGCAGTGGGAAGAAATTCTCAAATGTAGAAGTCGTGCCTTCCTTCAGCTCTTCTTCAGCAGTTTTCAGACTTCCTCTGATAACTTTCCTAATATTTTTACCAGTCAAACATTCTCAGTACATACTGTTGAGTGTATGTTTTACAGTACAAGCCAATGCACAGACAAATCATTACTTTAGCACTCTCTGCCCTTTGGGCTCATGTAATAAGATTTAGTTCTGTTAGAGAGGAAGACAGAGAGAAATGAGCAAACAAGGGCATGATGAAGTATCACATTTTGAGGTGTATTTGCTCCGTAAGGTATTCAGGAAAACATCTTGGAATTGTCCGGGTTTCTTCTGATCCAAACAAAGAGGCCTTTTCCATTGGAGACCATTTTAGGGGTAAGATAAGGCAACAACAGCGAATAAACATTGCATAAGTGACAGTAGGAGGGTAACTTGATGCATTGCAGGGATAATGACATAAAGGGTTGAATATTTATAAAGAGATGAAAAAGGTATCATACATTAAATTAGATTGTAATGAGTTACAAAAGGGGTAAAGGTGGCAGCAGTGGATGATTAGGGTGATCACTGGAACTCTTTGGGAATGTTGCTATGCTCCCCTGATGCCCAGATTGGATTACATGGTGGCAAATGATAGAAAATATTTGTAAATGATTAGTCAACTGTGTCAGCTCAAATCAAGGATTAATTAAACCTGCATTGGGGAACTTTAGTACTCTCTCCTGCAGTGAAAGAGCTGGACGCATATTAGGTTTTCTGCCTTACACCTAGTTGCTGTAGCTTACTCTGTCACTACGTTTGCTCACCCTATCAGCCGACGTAGACGTACACTGTAATACACGTCACTACTGGTGAGCCAGTGCTGAAATGTTGCCACAGACACCAGATTATGTAGTTACCAGTATACTGAAATACAGAGAGATTTATCTGGCAGTCAAAGGCTTAATCAGTATTGAGTGATCTCATTTAGCAAGGGCTTAAATTGAACTAATGTTCATTTATATGTAAAAGTTCTTCGCTCCAGATTTAAATAGGAAACATTTGTTAATTTATTCATTTGATATTGTCCATGCATGTCTCGTGGTTCCAGTGAGACCCGTTAAGGGCCTGCCCGCTGTTTTTTTGTCCACATCAAGCACCCATTTTACACTCGGCAGAAATCAGGATAACAAATCACTGTAAGAAAGCTACGTGCATTTCCAGTCAGCCTTTTTACCCAGGAGAGAGAAATGACACCTGGGAAGCAAGGTAGGCCCAGATGGATTATTCCAGGCTAATTCCAAGCACAAATCAGCTCGCAGCCATCAATAATTCATGTGGAAGTCTTTGAAAAGTAAACACTGCTTAGCCCATTAAGAACCCAAATTGGCACAGTCCCATGATGGCACAAATGCTGTACACAACTTAACTCCACATACAGAGGGGTCTGCAGCCACTACAGAAGAATAAAAAATGCTTGTTCTCTATATGGAAATCCACTGCTCATTAGATGAAGTAGAATCTTTTGCAGACCCATAACCAGTATAACCTGGTGCAGCATAAGCATGGAACTGATGCTAAAAGTAACAGTAGAGGGAGGCAATTAGAATGACAGCTGGTTCTGGGATGTGTTGAGTTTTGTGGATTGATCTTCTCCGTCAGCTTTGTTACTGCTCACATCAGACATATGGGAGACTCGAGCTCTCAGTCAGTAAACGCAGGTAGTTTAAATGCTAAAGAGGATCACGCTCCCACTGTGTAGTTCATTCTTACTCTTCTTTTTCCGATATAATTTGCACATTGACTTTCCCTCTCGTTTACCCTCTGCCAGTTTTTCCTCGCTTGTCTTTCATGTACTTTTTCAAGGTCTGTTTGTGATATTGAGACGATTGGGAGTTGCTGGGTGTGCAGTATGTTTACATAGCTTTTAGCAATTCCCCGTCCTCCGCAGTGTAATTCCCAGCTGAGCAATGAAAGATAGGGAGTGGTCTCTGTCTGTGTCTGTCCAGGATGCTCATTAGATAAAAAGAAGGTTCATGTACTGTACTTCCACCAGTAGTATTCCAGTCTGTGTGTCTGTCTGTGTATTTTCTCTTTTTTGTTCTCTTTGTCTCATCTTGCAATGCTCTAGAGATGATCTACTCAGTACAAACAGCATCTGTCCGGGAGAATAATAACATCTATAATCGTCCCCCAGAGTCAGCAGGGGAAAACACATTTTTGTCTTTCTTTTTTTAACTTTGCATCACAGAAATTTCAGATTTATGATTTATAGACACCTCACATTGGATTTTCTTTAAATGCATCAGTTTAAAATGATTTTATATTTTACATTGGCTCTTATATAATACTCCCTACATCTTTTGAAGCATGGCTTATCATCTTATCATCCACCAGATGGGATTTCATGTGCAGTTGAACCTGAGAATTGCCATATTTAACAGGGAAAGTCTTAGCAAAAGTGTTTTTCTAGATGTCTCATCCCTTTCCTTTAACCCCTTCTTGGATGTGGCAAATAGTCCCTGAACAGGTAGAATCAAACAGCCAGTTCTTGGAGGGAACAACTCGTCTTTGCAACATGGTATGCGGGGGTAAGTATATTCACATGGGATCAGATCTTTATGGCAGGTTTTCAGGCGTATGGATTTATGTCTAAATGCAGAGAGCAGTGAGACAGAAAGAGTTGGAGGGGTTCCCTGCTGGATTAAACGTTTGCTTTGTACATGTGTGTAACTGTGTTCGTGTGTTCATACAGGTGAGTGTGCACATACTCACATGTGTATTACAGTGAACATGTATGTGTGCAGTGCATGAGAGTTATCACTCTTGTTGCAGCTCACTCCATTAGTGGGTAGGGATTCCTGTGCTCTGCTCTTAGCCAGAGGAGACCAATTAAAGCCATCAGGCAGCATCGGGGGAGCTGAGCTTCTCTCAGAGCCTGCGGAGGATTTAGACTGGCTCCATCCTCCTCCATCAGTTGTGCTCTACCTGCAGACTAGCAGTGTATGGTAGGGATGCAGGATAAATTATCGGCCCAGAGATGGAAAATGTATTGGCAATTAATCGGCTATAATTTTAAATTCAGATAAGCGCTACTGGCGTTAATGTGTATGTTACATTTTGATTACATTTTAGAAAAAGAAAACTAAATAGATGATCACAAGATTAGAAAGATATTTTAAACACACACCTTTAATCTTTTGGCAACATTTAGTGTAGAGCTTGTTTCTCTTGGTTTATGACAACAACCAAAATATTGTGCAGCTAATACTGCACACTGACTTTTATATCCACACAAATACTTAGATATATTTATATTTATCTATTTAAATATACATAGATATTTCATTAAAGGTGATAAATAAAGCACACCGTCTACACACTCCAATGTAGGGAGCAACAGCATGCCATTTTCATGCTCATGACATCAATCTACTGCACATTGGTATAGCCACTAAGTGAAGACTACAGAGCCAAATGTGATTGTGGACATTTTTTACATTTTCAGAGGAAAACAACGATTGCAATTTGCAATACATGTTCCACAAGGGTTATGAGTTTTAACGCATCAAATTTTATACGAGCCTTGGGATAGTAAAACGTAAATGTTTTCACTACATCTTAGCTTTTCTTATCCTAACTACAGGCTATGAACTTCTTTTCAAAGTACAAAAATGTAAAATTATCGGTTATCATATTGGTAATTGTTGGTTATCAAAACTTTTATCACACTAAAGCATGTAACAGTCCCACCATGTCTTGTCACATGTGGCCTTGCCCATCCATAAAAACTATATGGTATTTTCCGTGGTCATATTGCCAATAAAAAACATCCTCTTACATTTTCTAAAGAAGAGCACCAAAACTACTACTACTCAATACAGTCACCACTGGCAGTTTGCCTCACAGGACTCAAGCCTCGGTTGCCTGATCATCCCCAACTTCCTCCTGATATGGCCTTTCTGGCTCTTTGAATTGCGTTCATCCATTGGTCCTGTCACTATCGGCCCCTGCTGGTACTGCACTTCATACAAGTGCATACTTTCTTCCGCCTAGGCAAGCCAAACCGCATCCTCAAACACTGCCTTCTTGTTGAATGGCGGGTCTATTACACACTTTGCCATGATACTGGGCTGGGTAATCAGTAGCAGCTGAAAAATTTCATCCCTTGTAAAGGAAGGTTCGGGCACATTTGCAGGTTAACTACTAAATGATACAGGTGATGTCGATAATTCATCTTGAATCTGTGTTTTTTCTTTCTTGTTTGGTCTTCATCTTGTTTAAAGCACATAAGTATTGCATCTATTTGCATGAATATGCTTCATACATAAAGATCATCATAATATATTGTATTGTTGTTGTGTTCACATGTTCAGTCACAGGAGGCTTGGTTGCAGCATAAAGCAGCAGAAGGTTTAGACAGTCCATTACAGGGGGTTAACACATGTGTTGACAAGCTATCGCTCATACTTATTTTTAACCGCATTTGAGTGTGGGAGGTTGTTGACTTCCCACATGCTTTATGGTGTATGTGTATTTAATAAATTCTTCCTTTTTTAACTTGCTCACAGGGTTCATAAAAAGAAGTCAAGATAAAAAATGACCCTCTCTTTCTATGATATTATTTCAATACACCAAGAAAATGTTCATGATTTAAAAGGAAAAGTTCTTAGTACTGTGAGGATGCGTGCTTGAATACTTTTAAAGCATCCACACTCCCCTAATAGAAATGCAGAAAGTAGCAGAGATTCAACACAGTTTGAGGCCTTCCCAGTGGGTGTTATTATTGTGTGGTTATCCTGCAGCCTTCCTCACTAATGCTCCTCTCGTCAGTGATGCTCGACCATGCTCCGGGGCTGTGTTATAGAATGGAGGCCAGAGATGCCATACCCTGTTACAAAATAAGGCACCAAATATGAACTCCCGCTTACCTTCTCCACCCCTCCCTCCCCTCTCCTTTCTGCTCTCCGCACCTCCCTTGGGGATCACTCCTGTGGAAATAGAGCCTGCTCCGTAGTGTCTACTCAGTAGGTAATAACTCGCTGTTCAGGCTCAGATAAAGAGCTCCATTCATTAAAGTGGCTGCTCTCTTTCTCCACACGAGTGACACCTATCCCCTGGGAAAGCAATGTGAACTACAGGGTTGAAGCTACTGGCACAGCCTTCACCACCTCTGATTGCCTCCCTTCGAGCTTTTCTGCTGGAGGAGCCTAACCCCCTCTGCACACCAGCTCCCTGAGCCTCATTCTCCATCTGATCTCCATTCTTTCACTGGGAATCCCTAATCTTTTTTTAAACTCCATCCTTCATTCCCCTGCCCTCCTGTTAATACACTAACTCATTGACTCTATTATCCCCTTCGCCTGCTACCGCTTTCACCTGCACTTCTCCATCTGCTGCCCTAATCACACCCCCACCCTGTCACTTTGGTGGCTTCCCCCTCACTTGCTTTGACTTTCTCTTTTTCACACTCATTTTCCACGATGAGCTTTGATTGTTTCTCTTTCCTCTATCCATCCTCGGCCGTCTCCTCCAGCATGTATTTCCTGTTCTGTCTCTCCCTCTGTCTCTTCAGAGTGTCTGTGAGGGTCCTGAGCACTGGAAGTCGCTGATGCGTGTATCGGTCAGTGGTACTCATGGGTAATGTGTAGATCATTCATCCTCTGGACAGGTATGTAATAGAGGCGGGACGAAGGGGAGAAAGGGGACAGTGGGAGATCTCTGGAGGTATGAGAATCAATTTCATCGGGAATCACAGGAGCAAAGAAGCAGAACCTTTCTCCCTCTTTGCGCCTTTATTCTTTCTTCCCTCTTCTTTCTCTGTCTGTCTTGTTCTCTTTCTTCCTCTCTCTGTCTTCATTTCCCCTCTCAGCTATCTCATTCCTCTCTGACTGCTCGTACTGATCAGCTCGCAAGACTCTCTAGCATTACACTAGCCAAGCAGCAGGATAAATCCCTACACAAATTAGAACACAGAAGCCATTATTTAAGTCAACCCCTTCTCTTGGCTCTAGTAAGAAAATGATAGTCCTGTGTTCAGAACTGCAGAACAAAGGAAACACACTCTCTCTTCTCCCTCCCACTATATTTCCCCAGGCACAGTAGAGCATCAGAGCAAACTGAGAGGGAAAGAGAGGAGAAAAATCCCACTGAGATAGCCCCTCTGCTGGCCATAGCGAATGGCCTGCTACACTTGTACTGGAGAGTGAACACTAACAGCAGTAATATGCATGCCGCCTCTTTCAGCCATCTGTGAAATAGAGGTTTGGTTAAAACAGCCCGGCATGCATGCGCTCGGTACCTGTAGCAAAGACGTGCATGCTAATGTCTTTAATGGCATGACCACTCAGCACAGGTTCTACTCCATAAACCGAAAGGAATGATTATTGGCTGAGTAACATACACCATTTGACCTGGCACACTAGAGGAAATGACGATGTGGGAGACAAGGAGAATTGCTCATCAATCAAGAGCATGGATGGTCAGGCACTCTCATCTTGTAGTAGTAATGTTCAGCGAATTGATTATGGAATGATGAGGTGGAGTAAAATGCTGCAGCTCGCGCATTTATAGCACACTGAACAGTTGTTTTTTTTCCAATTTATGATGGCCATAAAAGGTTTGCACAGATGTTAACGTTTCTTCACAATGCCCACAATAGAGTGTCAGTTCTGTGTATTATCTCTTGTTTGGAAAGGAGACAGTGATGAAGTGAGATAAAGAGTGTGTATGTGAGAGAATTAAAAGGAGACAGAGATACAGAGAGAAAGATAAAGTGAGTGAAAGATAGAGAGCTTAGGGAGGTTCTGCTGAGTAGGTTTTCCACTCTACCAGTACAGAAATGATGCATAACTCCACGGTATGCTCTTTAATTGGTGCTATTAATATCAGTTAAAGTTTTAATACCTATTTATTAAAACTTAAACTTTTTTTCGGAGACCTAATGTGAATAGAATTATGAATCTCAAGGGCTGCGCTCTATAAAAAGGCTCAGACATAAATTATTAATGCTCCACCACTTCATCTGCAAGATCCCACTCCGACAAGATTTGTTGAAAAGGAAATAGCCCAAAGGTCTAATATTAGGATGAATTTTCAACATTAAATACATGCGAGTTCCACTGTGCACGTCACCTTCGCATTGCTGGAAAGTTCGAGCAGCGTCTTGAAAGTACTCATCATTAGCTTCGCAGAATTTGACGTAAGTTCATTATAAATTGGTCATGGATAAAACGTAAACAGAGTGCGGAGGCAGAGAGAGAGGAATCCAAATGTACAGGGCAGCCTAATTTGTCTGTTTGTATCATTAAAGTCCTTTCCTCTGTCAGATAATGTATGATGTGAATAGCACTTGCACTTATCTGATGAAAAAAAACGCAATATGTACTTTTAGGAAGGCATAGATCCAGTTATCCCCCAGTATTAGAATTAATTATGGTTCAAAGATTAAAAAAACTTTCTGCTCTGACGCTAAGTTATCTGGAGTTCATAGTTTGAACTTCAAGGGGGAAAAAAAGTTTTTAAGTATATTCGATGGGCAACAGAAGCACCAGCAGTCTGAAATGCCTTCAAATAGCCTGAGAAGGGAAGATAAAGGGAATAGATACAGAATAATCACAACAGAGATCAGTGACAACACAGAAGATTGTGCTGCATTAGCAAGAGTGGAGTGAAGATGGATTATTGCACTGGACTGACATCAGCCTATCAACATTTAAGAGAATAGTACATCCTTTATATCTTATGGATGATAAAAACAATGAAAAATGTTGACCGTGAAGTGTAGAGTGTAGCGTTTCTACAGTTATTCCAGTCGCTCCAACATTATCCAGGTATAGCAACAAGGGGAAAAAATGCCTCTTCCCTGTTGTTGCATAATGGCAGACGTACTTCCTTTGTCCTTTGTAAGGACCATCATTTTTGCAGGAAATATTGAGCCTGTTGGGCAGGCCGAAAAGCATAGTGAAAGCGAGGTTTATAGGGACCCAATCTATATGCAGATGCGGCCATTTTTCTCCAGTCATTACACTGTGCTGTCAGTAATTACCTCAAGATGATAAGTTAAAGCAAAAAAAGTTGTCTGCTGCCAGTTTAAGGTGTTTAATGCTTTTTGAAAATGACTTTCATGGCATCTGATGCTTTGTTGGTTCCCATCACCTCTTGCGATGTGTCCACCACCACACATATGAAAGTATTAATTGACTTGCCTTGTTAAACTCACAGGCATAATGGCACTTGTATCTCACTCCCTCATGCTGTACTTCTTTTCCTCTTTTCTCTCTTGTATCCTCAACCAACCCCCAGTATTCTATTTCATCATTTTCCTCATAGTGGTCCCCTGTACCTCCATCTCCACCTCATGGTTTCAGCTGGAGAGTATGAAATGAAGCTTGTATAATTAAATATTAACATCCTGCTGATGAGGGGATTGAGAGCGAGGATGGGAAGAGAGACACACCACCAAATCCTCTGCCCTACTTCTTACTGTTAATGTCCACCGGGAATTATTCATGTATCAGCTAACCTGCACTGGCACCTAAGAAGGCGCAAGGGTAGCAGTGAGCTGTGCCAGAGTGGCAATGAGTGAGCCAGGGTCAATCAACATTAATAGAAATCCTATTGGGGGAATAGAATTCCAGAGGTAGAGGCAAGCTTTCATTATTAATTAGCCTGTCAGATGCTGTTCTTATCTGTTTGGATGAGAGTGTTCAAAAGGGAAGTGGCTGCAGTATGTTTTAGATAAGTTTTAGATATAGAGCAAATGAAAAGTGAGTAGGTAGTTGTCAACATGCCCGTGTCTCCACAGTGCGACTGGAGAATGCTCGATTGATTGTCTCAGTCAAAATTTAATCAATTAGCTGATACAGTACCATGTTTGTACACAACACACAAATCATGTCTGAATTAGTAATCCTAATAAGATGCTCATGACAAATGTGGAGCCCTAACTTTCACCCAGAATTTGATTTTGGCAGTCATCAGTAAAGCCAGATGACTTTTTATGAGAAAGCGCTAATTTTAATCCACAGGCTATTATCATGTTTGTCTTCAGCTGACTCGAAGCTTAACATGTACTAATAGCAGAGGAAAATGTGTAAACCCTCCTGAGGGACAATACATGTTCCAGTTTTGGTGTTTGTCAAGGCATTAACATACACACGTCCTCATAATCTCAACAATTAGACTTGATTAAACCAGGGTTTATGCAGTATCTGAGCAGTGCGAGTGGATCTGCATAATGTGCTGTGCTCTCTTAGTTTCGTTGTGCAACATCATAATGTGAGACAAATATGAGATTTCCGTAATGGGGCCCCTTATTATAATGTGAAGCATTGCAGTACATGGTAAACTTGAGGCAGTGTTGGTGCTCAGTTGTGCTTTCTGTTTGAGTGCTAGTGTTGCGTGGCGTGCTTAAGCTCTCTCTGGTACTCATTCTGGTCCAGTCAGGCTATTAGAGACCTCTCTGCTCACACCTCATAGAGCAGAGTATTTGTGTTTGTGTGTATGTCGGTGCATTGCTGTGTGCATGCGGGGTTGTTTTTGAAAGTGGACAGGGGCAACGTTCCCCGCCGCTGCCCCTTAATTTCTCTCTGTGTGGAGATTCATGTAAGGAGTGAACGCATCACGCAGCTCAAGGAGGCCGTGAAGCAATTAGGGCTCTCTGCTGCCCCTGGTGTGTCAGCTCCAGTAAATAAAGCTCCTGGCTGCCCCGGGCGAGCTATGACAGGAGACAACATAGAACAGACTTCAACTGTAGCTGCTCCTGGAATTCAAAGGGATGAACACCCACTAACCTTCTCCTCCCTTCAACTCCTGCCCAGCTGAACCCAGTGGAGGGAGTGGGAGGTGGGGAGCGGCTGTGTGTGTTGGTGTGGAGTGTGTGATCTTCCATCTAGAAGTGACCACCTAGTGAGGCTAATGGTCCCAGAGCTTTCTGCAACTCCAGCTGTGTGAGCAGGTTAACCAACCCACGCACAACATCTATGGCATGACAATCTTGTTTTGGTTTCATTCTCGCTTTATCCCCTACAGCTTTTATGTATTTCTTAACTCAGTGAAGCAAATACAGGACTTTTGTTTTTCTCACAGTAAACACGGTGGCCTGGGTGCTGAACATGAAGAGACTTAAATCTAATCAGTGATCAATCTACTAATAATGACAGGTGACCTTTTCTACATATCTCACCTGCTGCATCAGGCTGATTACCATTTATCTACGGAGACAGACACGCCTGCAATCCATACACACACCTCCTCAGGATGCACAGCAAGTAATTATCCCACCCTGGGGTTTTTCTGAAGGGCCACAAACTCATCTCAAACTTGAAACTTAAAATAGCTGATGAAAGTCCTCTGCATGCCACTTCGGATTCGTCCCCCTTTGGAGTTTTAAATTCCAAATGTGTTCATTACTTGGCCTTGAAACACCTCCCTTTCCCCGCACGGGAGGCATTTGTTATCTATAGTCTAAAGAACAAAGTTGAGCCAGAGAGAGAAAACACAGGGAGAGAGTGAAATTGGCAGTGAAAGAGAAGAGTAGATGATTTCCCCTGCTACCACTCTGGTTTTAAAGAGTAAACATAATAATAGTGCTTACCTATTGGTGTCTGGAGTTTTGTGGAGGGCCCAGTCACACTCAGCATTACCATGGGATGCACTGCTCCAAATACCTGCTTTGTTAAACAACTCCACAGTGAATGGAAGTGAGGGTGACAGTCTCGCATCACACCACACATAATGACATCATTACTACTAGTACTGCTACAACTACAACTACCATGAATCATCATCATAATCATTATGATCACTGGTATAGCCATTTTCAGAGCACATTAAGTGATTTGCTAACTAAATGACAACACGAAAGATTAAATTAAGAGGAAAAATACAAAAATGAAACAGCTACTTAGCCAAAATAGAAATCATTAAAGTAAGACATGAGAAGGCAGTTCACGGACTATTAAGTAAAGATAATTACGTAAATGTTTGTTTTTAAAAATGGGCATCAAAAGATGATACTGACTGAGCTTGGACTCATTAGGAAGGTCATTCCAAAAACAGAAACTCCATGATGGCAAAGGCTCAATAATCCCTTGATTCAAGCACATCAGGAAGTAAAAAAATCTGTTCTTTTTTTTATTTTTTTTAAATTGGTACGATAGATCTAGGTGTGCATGCTGATGCCAGTACTTTAGAAGTGTTTCGTGTGGGTTTATTAGCAATATCGCTTGTTTGGTGTTGTTGATAATGTGATTCTGCTAATGACAGTGGTAATTGCAGTGGGAGAGAGAGGACTGGCCTGTTTGTTGCTGAGCTTGTAAAAGAATGGCTGAACATGCACCTGCCATCTCCAGAGATACTCATTAAAGAGGAGAGATGCCAAGTCCCAACATCTCAGTTCCCCTTGCACACACACACACACAGTGGAAACTGTACGCAGTGTGGTTACACACAACTGAGCACACACGCACTCAAATGCACATCTTTGATAATCGAAATTGCATTTTTTTTTTTTTCATTTGGTAAGATTGTAATTCACTGTCCACACTTTCCATTTCCTCTGAAACAAAATTAAACATTTCTCTCTGTATTCGCTCCCCAGCTGCAGTGAGAGTAATGCAAGTTAAGGTGTGAAATTACAACCTAACACTATCTCCTCCTCTCCAACTTAAAACCAGGGCAGCAGCTAATGCCTTAGAGTACTGACTCACCTTACAATCATTAGCTATTTTCAGAAACTTCCCCGAATGTATACTGATTGAACAAGAGGAGATGAAAAAGAAGTATGTATGTCTGATTAAGTCTGTGGTCCTGCCCTCTGGGCAGCCATGTAGATTGATATTGGCAGATCAAAGAATGTTGAGGGGATAGTGTGTGTGAAGATGTGCTTGCTCAGTGCACACGCAGATGCCAAGGGCCCGATTGAGATCACAGCTCCTGTCACGATTCGCCTTCATTTGCATGCAACACCTTTATCTGTGTTTAGTCCTAATGCCACATGAAAGACACAACATCTAAATATCATCCTGCAATCAAAGAATCTCACTCAAGTCAGTTGTATATAAACTTAAAGGGACAGTTACACTGTAACCCCAAAATCAAACATACTTATTGTTCCTCTTACCTGCAGTGCTGTTTGTGAGCTGCCAAGTTTTGAAGATATTGGCCGAGATGTCTGCCTTCTCTAGAATATAATGGAACCAGATGGCACTCAAATTAAATACATTTTAAAATCTCAACACTAATGTGTCTTTCTAGAAATCATGACCCAGTTAAGATAATCCACAGTCTTTCTTGTGAGCAGATTCATGTAGGAACTATTTTCCTTCTACTGAACTACACCTGCTAACCGTATCACCACGCAGGAGGAAGTGCACATCACAACTGAGCTAGCCAACATTACATCAGGGGGACCCCTATTAATGTTTACGTCCCGAGCCCTGACAAGCACAACTCTTTTGTCTGCCAGTATACACATGACATTTTCTAGTTCTATTTTAATTAAGAAGAAAAATACGTATTTCCAATTTTGAAGAGTCCTTGAGCATGTAAGTGGTTTGTGTGTTTGTGTGTGTGTGTGTGTGTGTGTGTGTGTGTGTGTGTGTGTGTGTGTGTGTGTGTGTGTGTGTGTGTGTGTGTGCGTGTGCTGTTTCTTGAGCGAACAAAGCTCATGCGAGCAGAAAATGTGAATATCAAAGAGAATTTTGAACTTTGTAACATTTCAACTAATTGGTCTGCCACTTCTTCTGACTTCCTGCTGCTTGTTCCACCATAACCTCCTTTACTCTCAGTGGAATAAAGAGCACTTTCGCTGACTCTGTCACCTCCATCTTTAACTGTCAATCAAGTCTCTATTGAACTATTCTCTTTTTCCCCTTTTAACTCCCCTTATCTCTGTCTTTTAAAGCTCCTTGTCTCTATCACCCCCTTCTGAATCATTTGTTCGATGTCTTTGATTTCCTACTTGAAGCCAGGAAATGAAAGGTTAGGGTGCTGTGATTGTTAGCTCGTTGGTTCCGGTGCGGCCCGCTTCAGGCCTGTCAAACGACCTCTTCAAAGGTCCGCCAGGAAGAACAGGAGGCACGGATGAAAGAGCGGAGTATGACATTTGTCTTTCACAAAAGTTAGTCATCTCCATTGAACATGTTACAGTTTCCATGTCCAATCTTTTGACAGCATTTTTTTCCCCCTTTATCATCTTCAAACAATGTACTGTAACAAATTATACGTGAGTCTGTATCTGACTGAGTGTGTTTTCAGCTTTAAATGTAATCTTCACTTTCTTCCTCACTTGTCAAAGGAAAGGAAATTACCAGGGATCTTTTCTACAACCGTCTTCTCTACTGATTTTTCTTCACATAGGGGGGCTGTAAAGAACAGATTGATCCGAGTCACTTTGTGTCTTTGTGCTGCCTGTGATCAAACTGAGAATGAGACAAAAAAGGTAGGAGTGAGAGACAGACTGGCAACTGAAGGTTGGCAATGTAAGAAATAAGGTCAAGATACAACATACAAAGCTTTGTATTTCGAAATGTGTGTATGTGCTCTTTCATCTCTGTGTGTGTGTGCATGTACATATGTGTGTGTGTCTGTATTAGACATTGTCTTTCTGTTTGAACAGTAATACACGAAAAGCCTTGAAAATAGCCCACTTTAAAATACTGAGTATTAGTCTCAAACACACAGTATATAATTTCTGCTGCCAGCAGTCTCTCAATCAAAACAATAAAAACAAAAGATGTCGTTTGATGGTAATCATAGGAGTCGTCGTCTTCATAGTTAAACAACCACAGTTGCTGATAGAAATCTATGTGACGTGAATGATGCAAAAAATGTTCATGGACAAGGTTATGTATAAGTTTTATTCACGTTACGTTTAGTTACATTCGCAGACTTTCTTCCTCACTCTCTGACGTATCATCTGGTGTTTCCAGTGTTTCCCTGGAAGATGTACCAACAGGCAAACAAATCAAACACACTGCTACTTTGAATAAAATTGACAATTTCTCTGGCTTTGAGTATTGTCGGACACATTCGGAATAATTTAAGTACAGAACAAAATGTCTAACAGGAGTCATTTCTCATTTTATCGGGTCTTAGAGAATTAGTTTTGCAAAAACCTGCCTTTTTTACCTATCTTTTCATTTTCAGTGCTGGATTATGGTCCCCCAATTTCTTTTCAGTCAAAATTGTGGCAAGATTATTTCACTGACATGAAACCACCCCGTGCACCTTTTTTCCTGTTTTGGTCCCCTCTGGCCAGGACTGGTCATTTGGCCACCATGGCAACGAGAACCTTATCCTGTTCCCATATCCGCTCCAGACGAGTTCACCCTGAAAATGTCATATCTAATATTGACTCATTTTAGCATGAAACTTTAATAAGCTGTCAGAGAGGGGAACCCAAGCAGACACTGTCCATAAAGGGTATATCCGGTCTCAAATTATTGGCCTTGTTCTTCTTTTCTATGCCCCTTCACATTTATCTTTCCCATTCTCTCTCTTACATTCCTCTTAATGTATGGCTGTGTAATATTTCATAGCTTGTGCGTGGGTTTCTTCATCTCGTGTTGCTTCACATGAAGTTTTCATCCCTTGGTTGCATTTCAGCTTTTGCTTTTCTTTTTTCCCATTCTCTTTTTCCGTGCTGCTTCTCCACCTCTCTTTTCCTTTGTTGTCTGTCCGCCTGCTGTCATCTGATTGATGCCTTTGCCAGTGTGATGCGTAGTTCATTACACTGATTTCACCATGTCTCAGGTGGGCTTTGCACCAGGGAGACTGTGGAGAGCTAGAAATATGTCAGTGGTGGTTGGGGGCACGGTAACCTACTGAGCAAATAAAATCACCCAAATAACATCACAAAACCGCCTCCTGTCAGTGCTCCTGTGACAGTAGACTTGAAGAAAAGGTTGCATGGAGACCATTCAGGGAAGCTAGTGGAGACAAATATTCACATAGACCACTGGGGCCAAAGGACGGTTATGCTGTATGGCAGAAACATACAGACCATCCTCCTGGACACACAAATTACATCCAGACAGGATTTATAGATGGCAGAGGTGATATGGTATATTTGGGATTACTTTAGAGTCTAATTCCTTTAACCCTCGCCATATCTGCTGGAATGTGTTAAAGGATAAGTACCGTTTTTTACAACCTGGACCTTATTTCTCGAAAAAAATATGATCGTTTACTCACCCAGATAACTTTGGGATCATTCGGAGTCGTACGGACGAAAATCGATCCAGTTTGGCGCTGCAATATCCATATAATGGGAGTAAACGGGGCACCGAAGCGCAGCGTCTATATAACGTATTATCTGCCGCGAAAATTGTTTATTTCGCCAATATTTTGTTATGATATGGTAGCGCTATCCCTCCAAGCTGTTGTCAACATCCGGGGTCATTGACCTGACCTAACCCCTGACCTAGATGATGTCATCTCCGAGCGCCGCGCGCAGCCAGCTTGTTTACACAGCACAGCCACTCTGCAGCGGTCGGCTCGTTTAGCTACTACTTAGCACAGCTATGGTTCGTAACTGCGTTTTTCCAAATTGTCCGAACAAAATGACAAGGTGGACGAACTTCAGCTTTCACAGGCTTCCTCTCCGCAACCCGGACATACTCAAGCTCTGGCTAGTTGCGCTGAAAATGGACCCGAATACAAAAGTGCAAGCATTGAGAGTTGGGGATCATCGCGTTTGCAGTGCTCACTTCACGCCGGAAGATTTTTTCCCTCCAATTCCCTTGAGAAAAGGCCAGAAAATTCAGCGTCTGAACCTCAAGAAGAATGCTGTCCCGATGGTCGCAGAAGGCACAACAGACACAACGGAGGTAATACATTTCTAATGCATGTTTGTGTAATGATTTTATTATGCTATAACCTGTGGACATCGGTGTAATATAGCTAAATAGATAGATAGACGTTATACAACCCAAGCTGGGAAATTTCAGTGCAACAGCAGCATTACACATAGTGACAATAACAACACAAAGAATAAAAAAACAACCTATAGATAAAAAAATAGCAATTGCAAATGGGAACATAAACACTTACCCGTACCTACATGTAGGCTACAAATAGAAACCTTATCAACAGTGTATTCTACTAAAAGCTGTTTTTTTATGATGCTGTGTAACATACTTATTTCATTTTTTAGGAAATTGCCAGTGGTGAGGACGATTTTCCAGAACCAGACTTTGGAAAAAACCCTCAATCTACACCAATCAAAAGCCAACACAGAGCAGTTGAGGAGCCATCTGGATCGTCTAGGACATCTTTATCCCCTGCATTGACTCTAATGCTGACAAGTCCACCTCACACAGGACCACGCACAAAACGATCCCTGTCTGGGAAATACATTGCTTTGGCTCCTACATGGTCACAGTCAGTGGTAAGCACAGCAGCAAAAACATCTTTTATGGATATTAGCAGAGTATCTATTTTGCCCCTCCATAATTACACTGACACAATGTGTATTCTTTTTGTGTGCACTAGGACCCAATCCCATCCACATCAACCTCCACTTTCATTACTGCACACCCGTCTGCCTCTACATCATTGCCATCACTGCAAGTGAGTTGAGAGGCTTGTCTTCTTTGTAAAAGGATAAACATGTCTGCATAAAAAAAATTGCCAAATATTGCTATGATAGTGAAAATTTCTTATTTGACCATATGTGACTTTGTGAAGATAATTACACAACTATCTTGTGTCTTCAGAGTGAAGAGGAAGGTGAAATGGACCCAGAAGTGCGTGATGTCAGCATGAGTTTTGGGGAATTGGTACTAGATCCCACAGACACCAGCTTCGTACCACCAACTTCCAGCTCAGCTTCAGGCACAGGGACTACGTCTGGGTCTGTAAGCTCTTCTGGAGACAACACAACAAGATGGGCTGAAAATAAGTGGCTGGTGAATGAGTCACACCTCCTTCAACTTTTCCAAACCTGTCCCAAGTGTACCACTGCCATAACCGAGACTACAATCACCACCAAAGGCAGCCAAATCAAGATCCAGTGGAACTGTGGGAAACATTCTGGTTCCTGGCAATCATGTCCTAACCGAAGAGGCATGCCAGAAAATAATCTTCAAATCTGTGCGTCAACCTTTTTCACGGGATCCACATACACAGACTTGGCAGACTGGGCCACTCTTATAAACATTCACATTCCTCAGAAAACGCAGTTCTATAACATTCAGAGGACCTACCTTCTACCGGCCATACAGTCTGCCTACCAAGATCAACATGACAAAATAATATCTCGGCTCAGGGAAGATTCACAATCCGGAAAGCGGCATGAACTCTGTGGTGATGCAAGGTGTGATAGTCCAGGTAAATATTAGATTGTTAGCAATATTACATAATCATCTCATACACCATCATAACCCTAACCCCCCTCCAACGGGAAACTGTACCATCTATGTTTTTTTTCTCAGGTTACAGTGCGAAGTACTCCACCTACTCCTTCCAAAATGACGCCACCAAGGAGATTGTACATTTTGAATTGGTCCAGGTAATTTATCTATCCAAAACTAAAATGCACTGTGATAGAAGGCTGCTTTCACAAGGAGAAAAACAGCTGTGGATGTACAACTTTTGAATATCCGTTATGCTCTAGGTGTCAGAAACAACAAGCTCTGTCGCGATGGAGGTGATGGGATTCCAGAGGGGCCTGAAGGAGTTGCTGGATTGTGGGGTGGATGTGGCCGTGATGACCACTGACCGATCGCCCTCCATCCGGAAACTGTTGAGAGAGGACTATCCACAAATCCGGCATGAGTTTGACCCCTGGCATGTTGTCAAGGGTAAGTTACTATTATAAGCCCACACATTTTATTTTCTAACACACGTCATAGAAGTGTATATTGAGTGATAGAAAGGAGAAGTTATTTACATTCCAATTCCTAGCATGTGTTCATATTGTATTATTTACTGATTGGGTTGTTGTTTTATTTGTGTGTGTTTTCTCAGGTGTCAAGAAGAAAATTGTTGCTGCATCAAACAGGAAGGACAGCAAAGGCCTCCTGCCTTGGCTGAAAGCCATTACCAACCATCTGTATTGGTCCTGTGAATCCTCAAAGGGAGATCAGGAAGTAAGACATGATCTTATTGTTTTACAATCGTAGATTATATTCAGGACCAGAATAGGATTTTGATTGTTTCCACTTATTGAAACATAATGACCTAAAATATGATAAATCTCGGCCATAATCTGCAACATAAATACTGTACACTTAGCTTTACAGTCCTGTATGTCATACTTATGCTTGAAGAGAAATTTTTTGCTTTTTCATCATTTCAGCTTTGCATTCTTCGATGGACTTCAGTGCTGCATCACATTTGTGGCGTGCATCGATGGGAAGAAGACGGTGTTGAGTACACCTGCCTTCATCCTCGGTTGACAGATGAGCAGCAAGAGAGGAAGAAGTGGATTGAACCTGGTTCACCTGCTTTCAACGCCCTCAAAGCCATTGTGACAGACAAAAATCTCCTCCGGGATATGAGGCAAATGTCACTTTTCAAACATACTGGTATGTCCCTTTTACAGATTTATAATATTTAGTAGTTATAGTTTCTTCTAAATGTATGGTGAAACTGCAATCTGCCGCTGTAGGCTTGTAATGTTTTTCATAGTTTTTATCCATTACCTGTCTTGTCAAAAGCTTGCGCTGTGGCACAGACAAAGCTAATAACTTTACAGTTCACAAGGGAGTAAAAGATATACTAGTCAAATTATATATTGTCTGTGGTTGTCTGTCATTCACCAACACAGGATCTCTGGAGGCGTATCACTCTGTGGTGCTGAAGTACGCTCCAAAAAGATTGCACTTCCACTATGACTCCATGCGGGCACGCACACAGCTGGCAATCATGGACCACAATGAGAATGTTGGCAGATCACAGGCTACCACTAAAGAAGGTAACTTGAGATTGCATGAAAATATATATTGATAGATTTTCCCAATTGTAGGTTTTTGTTATCGACAAGCAACAATAAACAAAGAAACTACTGAAGGTTGATGCAGAAAGCCGCACGGATGCCAGAGACACACCCTGCAAAATTATATTATTATTATTATTATTATTATTATTATTATTATAATGAAATTACATTGAAGTTATGAGGGGCTGCACATTTCTAAAGGTCTGCTTTGTGTTCTACTGTCTTTGACAATTGACAATCTTTATATATCTTTGCAAGACCCTGTTTTGTGCTGCAGTATATTTCCTGATATTGAAAACCGCATTCACATGAAAACAGTGAAGGTCTTGGCCATGGTGAACTATAATAACAAACTGCTTTTATGTTTTTCACAGGACAACTGTGCTGGAGCTTTCCCTTCTCCAAACAGACCCATGACTGGGTGACAAAGCCGATCTATGTGCAGACGGCACAGACATTCCGGAGAGACCTCATGGAGCGCGTCCTGCAGATGAGGGACGATCCAAATGTTCCTTACACGGTGCCTCGCAAAGACAGGAGACCTCATCAAAGAAAACTGCTTCAAAACATTGCTCCATTTCAAAGACCAGATACAGATGTTCTAGTGGCAAGACGGACCAGTCGTTTTGGACGTTTTTTCAGAGCTACACCCTATTAGCCTCATTGAATTTACTGACGGCTTGATAGTGATGTCATGGTAATTTCTCTTTGTGCCTTGGACTGTTTTTGTTTTGTTATTACACTGACGTTTGATTTGTTGACTGTGCTGTAAGTATTTGTATGCTGCATGTACAGCATAGTGACACAAAGACAAATAAAGAACTTTTGTGTTTTATCATTATTTATGAGCATGAGTAATGAAATGTTACAGTTCACCATATAGTTCTCTGTAGCATACAGTAACATGTATGTTTGGTCATGTATCAATAATCATATGATAGTGAAAATCTCCTCTGCCTCAGTAAATCCAACATAGCTGCCTGTTGGTGATGGGTACTTGGTCCTGATGGCAATAACAATGCAGCTAGGAATAATTCTTCTGTTGCCAGGTCCAAGACGTTCCCCTCCAAGCGCCCACTCCAGCACAATGCGATATGCTACGAGTCTGCATTGCCTATAGGACAGAGGGTGAAGTTGATTAGAAGAAAGTAAAGTCAGAGGAGGGAGAAAAGTTTGCCCTTATGAAGTCCGGCTGTCTATACGTAAAGCAAACTAATTGAAGGCAAATACACAATCTATGCATGTCTGTGAGCTACTTACTCAATCGAAAGTTGCCCATTTGGTCCTGCAGGCTTTGACTGGGTCTTCCAGTTGACTTTCGGGACACGAAAAAAAGTCTCTACCACAGCCTGGTTTATCATTGCACGGAAATCCTCCAGTGTTGTGATACAGACATTTACTGAGACATCCAGACGCGTATCTCCTGGCCTCAAATCCCACTCTGAGCAACAGAGACATTCCCCCTCTGTTGTCATAGATGAACATTGTCCACAAGAACACCACCAGTTACCATCTACTCGCGGACGTGCAGTCGTTTGTTGTTCTTTGGCCAGCTGTTCCTCTCTCTGCCTCCGCATCCTCCTTTCAACGAGCTCCTCATCCGTGTACTCTGGCTCAAAGCGGTAAGGACGTCCATCAAAAACAAAGTCATCGTCCACCCCCTCAGAATCGGAAAAATATTCATCCATGTTGCAAAAAACTAGCAGTAGCAGCTACAGGTAAACAAGCCAGCTCTCGCGGTTGCGCGCGGCGCTCGGAAATGACATCATCTAGGTCAGGGGTTAGGTCAGGTCAATGACCCCGGATGTTGACAACAGCTTGGAGGGATAGCGCTACCATATCATAACAAAATATTGGCGAAATAAACAATTTTCGCGGCAGATAATACGTTATATAGACGCTGCGCTTCGGTGCCCCGTTTACTCCCATTATATGGATATTGCAGCGCCAAACTGGATCGATTTTCGTCCGTACGACTCCGAATGATCCCAAAGTTATCTGGGTGAGTAAACGATCATATTTTTTTCGAGAAATAAGGTCCAGGTTGTAAAAAACGGTACTTATCCTTTAAATGGAGCTCTCAGCACCATGAAAAAAAAACTTCTCCAGAGACTTTTGTGCAGTGTAATTACAGAGTTAGTTGAGCTCCACTACTCTCTTATCTCTTCTATTGGGACAAGAGCCACATGAATGGACCCCTCTTTTCCCCATCCTCTCTAGCAAGCACCAAATCGCTATCAGTAATAGATTTGCTCAACCTCTTTATCTCTTTTTCTCTACATCTCCCTTTATCTCTCTCTGCTTCTTTTTCTCCATCTGCTTTCAGCCATGGAGTCTGTAACATCGCTGTGTTAATTTATCTGTTAACAAAATGACTGTCAGGTTTTCACACATATCTAACAGTTATGGTAAAGTTACAATCTGTCGCTTTAAAACAATCTCTGTGATTAAGGAGCAGCACTTTACAACATGATTTCCTTGTCCATCAAGACTGTTGACCATTATATGCAAAATGTTGCTTTATGGTTTATTCTTACCTGAGTGGAGGCGTCATAATTTGATCATTGAAATCAACAGCAGGATCAGCGATTCTCCCAATATTTTACCTCTGCACCCACAACTACACTTCAAAGACGACACAGCTAGCTTACTGGTAGCCTGCAGCTGCATTTCCAGACACTTACCTTGTGTGTACAAAGACAATCAACTGACTGGTACTGGAGGTAACGGCATCAGAGATGTTGGCTTTATTTTCTTTTTCAGAGATCCCGTATTGATTTTTTTTTTTTTTGGAAAGAGGGCTTACTCATCGGGGAAGAAGTGAGCTGAACAGAACTGATAACATTGCCAGAGATCCTTTATTTATTTAGGGGAGAAGGTTTACTTGGGACAGATTTGAGAAACAAAACTTAGTTTCTATCTTTTGCTGTTTATTGTTGAATCCCAGAAGGTTGGTATTTTTATCACTGAACTTTATTTGACCTTGCCTAACCCTGAACTGCAAAAAGCCAACAGCATAAATTCAAGCTGTTTTTGTAAAAAAAAACAAAAAAAACCCAAAAACAACAACCTCTCTGTAAAGTAGAATTTTAAAATGTAAATGACTGTTGTCAGCGCACATAAACCAATGATTTGTTGATCTTTACTAATCCAAATGTTATAGTCAACAATGGCATAGTGCTATTGCTGAAAATAAGAGAACAGTCACACCTCTATACCTGAGCCATGAAGAACTATTTCAGAAAACTCAGTTAAACATAATGCCAACATATGAAAGTGTCAGAGTATTCCCTGATTACAGTGAATGTCTGAAAAGGACTTCCATAGTACTCTTCCCTGTCAGTTGTATGCGCGTGTGTGCATGTGTGTGTGCCCCACTACAAGGTCTGTTTGTGCATTCAATAGGAACTAAAACACAAATGGACTGTGAATGTTGTGTTTACAAAAGCCTTCACTGCTGTTTTGCCTCCTTCTTTTTGCTGAGGACAGCAATGGGTGTCAAAATGTAGTGGAGTTTGACATCCTGACGCTGCTTGAATCTCAGGCCAGAGGCTGTCAGTTCACTGAGAGGGAGAGGGAGGCTTGGTGCCTCGTTTGAAGGCCTGTCTGTTTGACATCGCTTCCCCTCACCATCTGACTGCATTATTTGTATTCTCATGCAAAGCCTGTATAACTCTGTCATTCAGATAGTACAGAGTTTGTATGCTTGTATTTCTCTGTATGTGTGTGTTTCCGGGCTTGTGCACCTTTAAGGGATTGGTGAGACCTATGAAGTGTTAACACGGCAGTTTTATTCAGTGAGGAATGATAATGAAGTATCGCTACATGTCTTCCAGCACATCTGCAAGATTTTTATCTCAAAAAGAAGCAGTATTAGTTACTTGAGTGGAAGCCACCGGCGAAAAAATGGAAGTAACGCTGGACATTTCTGACATTCTCCTGACATACCTGTCATTTGAAATACCTATAATGGATGTCTTTTTGCTACAGTGACAGTGTGAGAAGGAAAAAAAGGTCAACTACAATGTCTGACATTTTCTCACCCTTAATTAGGAGTCACCTAGTCACACAAGACTTTTTTTAAATAACATGTAGCATGCTGTATTTCCACAAAAACACACAGCCACAGCCAGACACAATGAAACAGGCTTACTTGACTCCACTGACAGTTTTCTACTGCTATATTAACTTTGAAAACGTGCTAACAAATTCAGTATCTACTACAAAAAGCCGATCATGTGGTGGTGAAGATAGCAGCCAGCAGTGTTTGTGCTACGAGTAGCTGTCTGTTGTCACCAAATTGACAGAATCTGATGTTAGTGAGAGGGGTGTTGTCTTCAAAATATTGTGAGTTGACGCCGTCCTCCGACACACTGTATTGTAAGCTGTTAACTGTTAAAATTTTGTTGGGATTGGCGTGCTAGTTTTTTTCTGCTGTTTTGTACATTTGTAGCTCTTTTCTCTTCCAAGCAATTAACGTGCGAGTGAACTAGTCAGCTCTGCGGATTCCTAATAGCCTGTCCTTGACTAGCTGAAAAGACAGATGGGATAAAAAAGTGCGGGAGCGAGAGCAGAAAACTATTAATTGAAATCAGGAAAAGGGGAGTGAGGCAATGTGTACTGAACATCACAGTTCTCTCTAGAAGCACTGTCAAACAAATTGTCTGTCTGCTGATAATGTAATAACACAGCTGAACAAAGCATTCTCTTCAAAGACATGGCAGGAATGGGATGAGGAGAAGAGAGTTGTGTTAGCTTAATTTTTCCTCTTTCTCCAGACTTGACAGTTTATATCAACAGTGCTTCAACATGGATAAGGAAATCATGTTCGTAGTTTCTGTTGCTCAATCTGCTGAGTTGAACAGCGCAGGAAAGGCGTGTTTTCCCCTGTCGAAACTGCCTTGCTATGGAAAGAGAGCTGTTCCCATGGAGGCATTTATTTGAAATGCAGAAATTTAAATACATGTGCATGCTTTCAGCAACTGAATTAAATAAGATCTGCTTTAGAAACTTATTTAAGGCTGAATCTGAAAGGCACAACATAAAACTGAATATAGTAACTTTCAGTCAGATTCCTAAATAAAATGTCAGCTTTTAGTCTGGTTATGTTTGTTGGATCTGGATAAAGGGACAGATCTAGGATTTTTATCTCACTTTCTTTACATTGCGAGGATGAAAAAAAAAAGGAGTGTTTTGGTGGCTGGTATCTATCAGTGAGTTCAATTTGATGCAGATCCTAGATCTGGTGAACTTATGGTTAAGTAGCAATGGGTGGTTTAACATTTAGAGTGATACAGGGCTATCAAGTTTCATATTGGATTAGGCATGACTGACTTGAAGGGGATTGTTGGGTCTTGACAGAGGTATGCTCTCTGACTATCATTCTAGTTCATACTGTAAAACAGATCACGATTGGTTTAAAAGACACCAAACTGAAGACATTCTGAAATTTGAATTAGAGTGAAGAGTGCTATAGACAGATGTTTTGTGAAGGTGGAGTTGAAAAACCCTGAGGAATGTGATAAATAAGGGAGTAGTGTGAAAAGGATGCTTCAGCTTACCAGATATTCATATATTATACTACTCTTCTAAGAAAAGGCCAAGCACGTGAAGGTTATTCTCAGATCATTGCACCACAGAGTTCAGATGTAAGAGATTAATTACAGCTACTGAGAAGTTTACACTGCTGCTTTCATCCCAGGCATATTTGTTCCCCTTTATTTAATTCATTACTCTGCTAATTTTATGTTGTACACATTACACCCCTACTCTTACTTTGCATCTGCACTCTCACGATCACATCAGTTTGTTTTAATGTATTTATTGCCTATATAATAGTTGCGTACAGAGTTGACAGCGTGACTGCCACACATTTTGTGAAATCATACAGTATACATGACCACAGCGAGGATCAAAAGGTTGCTTTAAGAGACAGTGATGACGGGCAGTCTGTCCAACACTAACTTGTCAGAAGGCTGTTTATCTTCCAAGAACTTCCAAGGTTGTCAAACTCTGACAAATGGGGGTGATCCTTCTGCTGAGAGAGAGCAGAGGATGGCCTCAGGCAGAACATTCACCTTCGACACGGAGAATCTATTATCTTAAATATGCATGTTTTCTACTCTTAGCATACATCTCCCGCTTAACTACAGACAGGCAGCAGCAGTGGTGCTTATTAGAGCCCATTCTGTTTTTCTGGGGGGTCTGGAGTCGACTGGGAGAAGCAGGAGATTGTGTGTTCTGCTGGATGTAATTTAGACAATAAGCCATATGCAATCTTAAACGAAGTCGGTATAATCCATTTAACATGATTTGATCCATGCATTCAATCTTTATTGGTTCACATTGAATTTCCTCTTCTGTGAGTTAACTCTGCTTTTTTCACTTTAGAACTTTTCTTCGAGACAAAAGTATAGGAGAAGTGCATACATTAAAAATTGTATACAGTATGCGGTATACTAACAGCTCCTATGAAATGTGAAGGACAGTCAGCTCCCTGCATCTGTAACATATCGCATTCAACACAGAGACAAAGAGAAAGAGCAAAGAACGCTGGGTAGATGAGGGAATGTAAACATTTAAGTCAACTAGGTGGACATTCAAATATACACATGCAATAATACAGACTTAAACACACACACTCACACTACTGCACCAAAATACACACACTTCTGCCCCTCTCCGCCTTAATCCTCAGATTCCAAATGTGTATTTGTCACTTCTGGCCGGCACATCATCTGCTCTAATCTCTCTGTAATTGCATTTTGGTACTACGCACACAAACACTCACACACACACACACAAATACGTGTGAAAAAGTCACAGCACCTGCATGAGAGGAAATCCCAATGCCCCAAGAGCTGCGGGAACAGAGGTGTTTTGTGGATTATGGTGTGCGTGCTGTCTCTAAGAGTAATCTCAGCTCCAAATGACGTAATGGAGCCATAGAGGGGGAAAGTATATCCTCGATATCCGAGACATAAAGCCTGACTGGACTTAACCACGGCCACCGCGCACTGTACACTAACAGAGCAATCCCTAGATAGATCTGAGCTGCCCTGGAGATCCCTCTGTTCACATCTATCTTCCCTCTCTCTCTCTCACACACACACGCACACACACACACAATGACACAAACGCTTGTCCATCACAGTGGTGTCATGTTTCTGGATGTCAGCATTTATCAGGCCAAGGGCCAGACATAAGAGTCCATAGAGGATTGTGCGGTGGCCTGTCAGCACAGTAGGATCAGTCAGTATTGATCCCAGCACTGCATGACCCAAACTGTACTTCTGAACCACTATCTTGTATTACCATAGTCTGAGAGGGCGGCTGCAATAGAGATAGATTAAGGTACTTAGCAAGAGCAAATATAATTTTATCTTGACGCACCATGTTTGACTCTTGACTTTATTAAACGCCTAGTAAACTGTGCATTGGTAAATAAGCTATTTAAAAATGTTGCAGTCTCGGCTAGCACTTAAACTCTCTCACTAGTCGGCGTTGCTACCCTTTTGAGTTGACACCAGAAAATTCTCAGTTGAACTTATTACTATATTTGTGTACACATTTTATTACTACAAAGTCGAGTGCAACAGCTTGATCCGGGAGGGTGTGGTGGAGTCTTTGTAAAGATCTGGCCACAACAAGCTCTCATTTCCCGTTGCTTGGCCAGCGTGAGTCCCATTTGTCCATTTCATTTTTCTGCAACCAGACATTAGGAGCAGCCTTTAATCCAAGCTGGATTAGCATGGCTCTTATCCCAACTCTCTTCCTCTCCTCCCTGGGGCGGTCCTGCTGGTCAGGTTGGTTGGTTGAAAGATGCCGTGGGCAGTGATCATCTTAAAGTCTGCTGTTCTTAATCCAAAACCTCTTCTTCTCCAATGCTGATGAATGCATTTCTGTCATAGGTAATTCTCGTCTTAGAGATAAGGCTAAAAAAATAACAGCCAAATAACATATAACAGCTGCATATAAAATATGATTTGGTTTTTGACGATGTGATTACAGTTTCAAATGGCCCTTATAATATACTGGACAATGTTTGAACTTTAAGATTAAATTGTTCAATTTTGACTGTTTTCTGACTAGTCTTAGATTAGATTTAAATATCAATGAAATAGGAACATCCCCAACTGCAACAGTAAAATATTGTCAACAGTTAGGATCACATTCATTCAAACAGATTCATATTATAGTAGTGGTCATAGCATGATGTTTAAATGAGGACTTGGGTGACCCATGTTATTTTTTTTCGTCAAATTATTTAACAAATGAAAAAATAATTTGATGAGAAAAAAAACACACTATATTCATCTCAACCAGAGCAGAAATCTTTTATGTAAAAGCAACATTATGTAGGGGTTGGTGTTTTGTAATAGTCTGCACCAGTTTCCAATTGCAACCCCACTGTCAGTAGTCAGTAGTTACTTTAGCAACAAGTAAAGCCATCTCTCCATCAGGAGGCTCAGTAAATCACCAAGAGTTGAGGCAGAGCAGCCGGAGGATATCAGAGAGAAAAGCAGAAAATGTTTTTGCCTAAATATATGATCTAGTTTCACCGGCATAGTTGGGATTGTGTGAAATACACTTTCCTGGGAGATCCTACCCTCCCACCCGAGTTACACAGTGCAAATAAAAGAGAGTAATACAAGCAAGTACTGCGCCGAATGGAACTGACAGAGACATTCACCATTATACACGTCAGTGTGCCACCAAAATGATTTTGAAGCTGTTAATTTGAGGTCAGTTGTTACATAATGTTGCTTTTAACACAAAGTAATTTAATTTCCAATGGTTTGAAATGAAAGACAGAACACAAATTTTAAGAAAAAGCAAATTAATCGAATAATTAATTTACTTTCAAAAACGAAAATTAGTTTAATTTTCTTTGGAGTTAGTTCAATAAATGATTATTTCATCTAACATTTAGTGTGTAGAAAAGCCCAAATTGCCAGGGATCAGATGATCACTTTGATCGAAAAGTGTGAAAATATCATAAATCTAGTGGTCGTTTTTTCAGTTAATCAATACTCAAACAGTTGTTGTAACAGATGAGCAAAGTTTTAATCTGCATGTCTGTCTGTGTGCGCATGCAAATGAGAGAGAACAGGAGAGAAGAGAAATCCTGCTGAGGCTGCGTTTGTCAGGTAAATGGTGACGATGACAGCAATAAAATGGAGATACTAATGGTCATGAAGGCAATAAAAGATGTGTGAAGTAGCCTTCCCAGCAGACTTGGGGGTTGAGGTGGTACTAAGACTAACTGCTTCAAAATGGTTATGGCTGCCATTACAACGCCTCTGCATCTCTAACAAGGATTATTGTACAGAAAAGGACGACCCAGGAGACACTTAAATCAGCGTGTGTATCTGTGTGTGTGTGTGTACAGTAAGTATCTGTATCCAAGTGTGTTTTATGTTGCAGAATCAAAGACTATGAGCTCGTATGTGTTTTATGTGTGTCTGTAGTGCTCTCTTGTTTTTCAGTGAGCGCTCCCAGTAGTGTGTTTAAAAACGACAGCGCAGGGGAGAAAGCCTGCGAGCGATGTGTGCTAAAAGTACATGTCATCTTCAATAAATGATGACAGAGTTCACAGGTCTACAACTGCATCCTGTTCCCTGTACCACTGTAGGCAGCAGCATTATGTAGCACACCGAGTGCCTCTTCACAACGGAGATGAAACATTACACTATTCATGAAGTGGTGGTGGTTTGAATGATGCTGATGTCAGGGACGGTATTATGATGTGATGCAAACTGTGTTCACTTTGCCAGATGTCTATGGGGTCGGTTTGGTAGGCTAGATGAGCTGTCACAGATCAATCACAAGTCGCAAAATACTATTTGGAGTGGCATTTGTCAGTTTCAGAGCTGGGCCCAGCTTGCCAGACAGTTAATCTGGTGGGAAGAGCTGGAAAGACTTGTGAGGCGGCAGATAGCCACCTCTGTGCTGACAGAGCCTATCTCAGCTCTGTCTTTCTACCCATGTGTCATCTCTATCTCAGCTTTTTGTACTTTATGTACACGAAAAAGCTCACACACCGATACAGAGGCGCGCACCGACAGAAGGACACACATTGACTGCACCATAATCTCCATCCCTACTATCATACACACATTTACACAGGCATGTGTGCACACATACACACCAGCAAAACAGACCTTACACATACATGCCATACTTTAATACAACATCAGAGTTTATATCATGCGGAGATCTTTCCATTTCAGCAAACATGTGGCCAATTGGAAATGGGCCGATTAAGCTCTTCGGCTGAGTGTGGATGGAGCTTTTTTATTTTTTATTTGAGTAGGTAAGAGAGAGAGAGAGAGAGAGAGAGAGAGAGAGAGAGAGAGAGAGAAGCTTCTGTATCAGACATAGACCGTGATTCATTTCAGTTCCTGGAGCCTGGTCCTATCTCCTCTTGTTTACTGTGTGCAGCTCTGATAGCATCTGGACAGGAGGCAGACTTAATTGTTCCACTGTAGCCTGTAATTCTTTTGGCTCCTGAGATCTGGTGCAAGGACACTTCAAGAATGAATGGGAGTGTCATCTCTTCAATTAATCTCTATTCACATCGTAGATGGAAGCAAACAGACTGTTTCTCTTAACACCCATCTGCTTACCTATCTTTGAAGATAAAAGGGTAATAGATGCTTTATGTTTCTATATAGATATAAAGCTGCTTCATATCTTCCTTTAGATTTAAAACTGCTTTATATCTTCTCTTTACATCTATATAAAGCAGATATCTGTTTAACATCTTCAGGGATATTTAGCAGATTAATTTATGTAGTCAGGATAATATACAACAAACACTATTATAACCACTTCCCCACACCATGGCTGAAGCAATTAGCTTAGTTGATTAACAGATCAATGACTTGTTTATAAAGCAATTATTTCAAATAATCTATCCTTTTAAATATGAGAATATACTGTAAAATCTGACATTGTTTGTTTTTTCACTATCTGTCAGGTAAAATATTAGTAAATTAATTAGTTAATTAATAAAATAAAGTAAATTAACAGAAATTAATCATTGTTTTTCATTACGTTTTTATGGATGCTGTTTATTTATCTGCTGTTCACTGATATGATGATAATATTGGTTTGGACCCTCTAATCCCCCCACCCAATACATGCAACTAAGTCTTCCACAAACCACTGCAATGAGCTCAATTGACCTCCCGCCATGCTCTGATTTAAGAGTAAATGCGGCAGCGTGTTCGCTGTTGTGATACTGATGGGTAGCCCTGCGCCTGCTGCTGCGCTCTCCTCGTTTCTCAGCTCCAGATTTTTTTCAGAGTTTAACAGGGGTGGACGTGGGGGCAGCAATAGAGGGGAGTAGGGGAATCATAGGCTCCTCCATCATCTGGTTTACCTCTCAGCGTCTCTCCGTCGGCTTCACATGCTGAATAATGATGCACCACTCCCTCCTCCTGATTACACTCCCCACACTGTAACCCACTGACAGACCACACATCTCCTCTCCGTCTACGTCAAGCCTCCACTGCAGCACTTCTCCAGTTCTTCCTTTTTTCCCCCTTTCTCTCTGCCTCTTTCTCTCTTGCTTGTTTCAAGGTTTCTTGATTGTAATGGAACATGGGCAAAAATAGTGATGAGCAAATGCCCACTAATTTTCCTGTATTGTCAGCAGGAAATTCATAGCGCACAGTCCTCGCAGACACAGCTGGAAATTGCACCTTGTCCCTCTTTTTCCCAGCAGTGCAACTAACCCTTATTCCAACCCTTACACCCCTGTCCCTTCCCCTCGCCCCCTCCAGCAGTCTAGTTTTACAAGAGATGGCTCTTTTGAGCCTTTGTCTGGACTCATTTTTAATTTATCAGTCACTATTTGTATGAGGTGGAGGTAGGAGTTTGATTCTATTCCCAGTGTGCAGCAGTGTCCAACAGGTTTGTCAGTGACAGCTCTATTCTGAATTACCAAGTGTTCCTAAGCCCTCAGAGGGACCCCATAAGGGTTGGATTTCCTTCCTTCCCTACAGCAGCCATAGCAAAATTGCATATCTATTCCTTGAGGGCAATGACAACTGACTAATAGATAGTACCTCCCGCTTGTAGCTACTTATTGTAGCATGCATGCTGTATTTTTGTGGGAATAGGTGTGTTTTCACTTGAATAGTAGAAGAGCTCTGCTGGGACCATCTTCGAGTTTTGTAGTAATTGGTACTTAAGATTGGAGTGATGCTAAGCAATGTTAATTGGGAAAAAGTCTCTGTTGGCTCAGCCATGGCATTTCATTTTATGTGGATGAGAGTGTTGATGTTGGGTTTGCATAGATTTCCTCTCACTGTCATTTCTTGTACTGTATATCACTGAATACTTTTTAATTGATTTGTGATCTGTTTTACATTATGGTTTTCTGAGAGATACTAAAAGGCCATGGCTGTGTTTTTTTTTATGATAATAGACTATTTACATATGCGTATGTTGTCACTGTCAGCCCTTTTCAAAATATTTCTGAGTTTTTTTTTTTTTTTAAATTGTATTTTGCCCACGCCATGTCTTTACCTACAAAGTAAACATTAGGGATTCACCGATCAGACTTTTTCAGGCCTGATGCAGATACTGAAACTTATACTAATGCTAATGCCAATTCTTGGTAACAATCGGATTTCATTAATAAGCTTGCTGCCTTATTTTGTGGAAGAGACTGGGATCATTCTTTTATGTGTCAGGCAACTAAATGAAACATTAACCTTTAACCTTTATAATTGCTTTTATTTTTGACAAAGTCGACATTGCAAGACTTTGCATGAAAGATAACATTACAGAGATAAACAAAGCGTGTCTTGTTCCTGAAGTTCCACATTAATCTTGACAGATTGATTAACACCCACGTGTCTCGTATCAACAGTATATTCAATTCAATTTTTCATACAAATCGTTTGAACCCTGCGTGCCAAATAGTTTCTTCGAGCTTCATGTAATAATGTAATCTTCCTTCACCTGGTGGGGTGGAATGAAAGAAGGCTTCGGAGAGTTGACAGCACTGTATACTAAATATAGTGCGCCCACACACCATCAGAAAAAAAAACAGCTTCAGCCAACTAACAGCACACCTACCTCTTCTCTAACATCAAATCACTAAATCTTCATTTGGTAATTGAGCCAATGACTAATCCTGTTGAGAGCCATATCAATTAAAATTTGCTCTTCACTTCATTTTCCCCGCAGCACTTTCTTCTAGCAGTCAAAGCCTTTTGTCACCCATCTTGCACACGAGTATCCTGGATTGAAAGAAGAAATAGCCATTTGGCGGATATCGATATGGCCTTCTCCTCTCCCGTTCTCTTTCCACACAAGCTCACCATTTACAGCAGCATAAACAAAAGTACTGTTTTCATCTTCTGTCCGGCTGTGAAGCAGCTGAATGGGCAGATCGATGATCGTATGAAAGCCGTTTATACTTTCTGCTCCTAGTGTGTTAGTGTGTGCCTGAGTGTATGCGTGTTTCTGTCTGTGTCTTTACACTTGTGTATGTGTGGAAGCTCAGCCTTTCATGTGTATCGACAGTTTGTGTTGCACCCAGTAATTATGGCACAAAGATACACTCATTATGTCTCTGTAAGTATGCAGCACTGCTCTAACCCACTGTGAAGGGAAAAAGCAGATTAAGCGAGCAAAATACACAAAAACAAATGAGCACACAAATTAGACTTCTACAGTTCTTTATTCTGTTATTCAATATCACCATTTAAGTGTGGAGAAACAATTCAGTGTGATTGGGGACTTCTTTTCGTTCTCTATCGAACTTAATTCATAATGGGCTTTTTAACTTATATGGCTATATTGTAGAAACCTCCCAGAGCGGTTTGAAGCCACAGGCCAGCCACAGTTAAAAACTATTTAAATGTTTAAAGAATGGTGTTTTTATTTTCTGCTTAACAAAAGGCCTCACTTTTAGTTCAGTGCACTGCATCAGGACATCTTAACAAGAGAGAAGGAACGAAAAAACAATGAAAAAAAAGTTTTTGTGCGTGTGTCAGGGGGTTGTCTGTAGTGTTTGTGGCATTAATCACCCACAATCCTCCCTCACCTCTAACCTCGCCTTTTAATTGCATCCGCACCTCCTGTTCCACTCCTGCCTCCTGCTGTCTTGCCTCACCTTCTCCTCAAATGCTTCTCCTACAAGTGTCGTTGATGATTCTTGAGCTTTTTATGTTCCCCTGCTTTTTTTTTTCATCCCTTTTTCTATTTATTTCACCGCTTCTTTACTAGCACGTCCATTGTCTGCTGTGATGGGAAATGAAAGGAAACTAAAAAATAGACTTGTTGGAATACTTTCTACTTACCTCATTAGCAGGCGGTTAGGCTTTTCTGGATGTCTAATTGATCCTGATTTAATTCTGAGGTTTGTCTCCTTCTCTCTGTAAACAGCCAGGTTACAAATTGAAGGAAATACCTGCATCACTGAGTGGAAAATTGAGCGGTTCTTTCATTTCCACAAAGAGTATGAAAATGATGTGAATCATATGCTATGGCCTTCACAGGTAGCAGAGCGCAATTAAACACCTACAGGAAGTTCAATAGGAGGTGTTCACCTTCAATAATTTGGAAGAATTGCCCTCATCCGTCCTGTAGAGAACCCTGTAGAGTCTTTGCACACACAAAGACACAAATTGCCACTCAGTTCAGCTCAGCTATAGCTACAAAGAAGTTATGGTTGGAGGGTTATGTGTCCAGTATTCTTCAGGGGAATATGGAATATTTAGGGCGAGATGTAGAGGGAAGCTTCTCAGCAGACTCTGAAGCTTCGCTGCCAGGCAGGAAGGTGCCAAACGCTGGGGCAGAAAGCTTGTTCTGGCAGAAGCACACAGTGCCACCTCCTCCACATGTCCTCCTGTGACTGCAGCCAATACTGGAGTGCGCAGCATCTGGGACCCAACGCGACAGACATTAACACTGTCTCATACTGTCGGCCCTGATGCACATGTGATTGACAGTTGTCTTGTTTATACTGTAGTTCACCTCAATAAATGGAGCAAGTCCTGCACAGCATCATTAACACAAAAACAAGCGCTGTCATTCGAATGGTCAAAGTGCATTGTTCAGTTCCAATTATAGTGTCAGGGGCCTGCAGCTAAGGGTCACATATAACAAAATGAAAAGAAGTGATTTACACCATTTAGACTATTCAAAGTTGAATCTTAGCTGAGCTTAGGCACGCAGACAGAGCCTGAGGCTGTCTGACCCCAGGATCGGGTCGTTAGATCCAAACCAGTCAGAGAAAATGTAACGGAACTAATAATGACGGATCCTACTGACCTCGAGCCCTCAGCTGCGCAACCGAGAGCAAGAGAGATGACTTAGCCTTGACTCAAATGGTCAGCCGTGGAGGATGTTTGAATATACAGCCAGCTTCCTAATGAGCAGCCTAATGAGGCACTGACGGGGCTTTTGTCTCTTACTGTGCTGTTGTTCAGTCAGTGATCGCCTGTGACAGATAGACTCAATGACTCAGGGAGAGACTTGCCAAAAACTCAGTGATTTATTGAATGATAAACTTTTGTCTTCCTAATCTTGGCATCGTTATTTATATTAGCAGCTCACATGATGGGAAATATGACTCGGTCACTGAGTATGATATAGAATCGTTCAGGCAGGTGCATTGTGCTGTTGTCTCGCAGAATGAAGGCATTTCCATACCCGCTGATACTGTTATTGTGCTCTGTTGTCACAGATCTTATTATCTGTGTTCAAAGCCCTGCACTTCATGATTTTTCTTCCAGCTTGTCATTTTTCTGCCCCATCCCCTCCTCCCGGTTGCGTGACTCTACCATTAAGTGTTGTCTTTACTGGTTTAGTCGTAACTAAGCATCTGCCGGGTATCTGATGCACAGCACGGGCGTTCACAGCCACAAATCACATTCCAGCAGAGCTTAAAATAAATTAGGCTCAATCTAACCCATGGAGAACACATTTAGTATTTGCAGTGTGTTTGTTTGTTTGTTTGTTTGTCTCATGTTAAACAGCACTGATAATTAGTACCAATCGCTGTTTTGATGGTTTCATTTGATTAACTTTTCACAGTTCAACTCGCAGCCTAATAACAAAATGCAGGTTTTCTTCTCTTTTTTTCCTCCACGGCGGTCAAGGCCAGCTCGCTGGGGTACACATATTAAAACAGACTCCTGCTTCAAACACTTATTACATGTTCTTGGAGGGAAACTTTTTTCTTTGCCGTAATTGCTCGCAGCTTCCTCTAACTGCAGTGTAGATGGAGAGAAGCGGTTGAGGTTTCTGACCGCTGACACACTTGACACAGTGTGAAAGCTCTCTTAGCCTGTTAGTTGTGTTTGTTGTAATCAAAGGAGGGTATCAAATGCTCTTTTGTCCTGTCTACAGCAGCCGCCTGCAGACTTGAAAAACGCACGTTCAGTACTGTTAGCTTACAACGGCATAGCCTCTCTTCAGTCATACTGTCCTGCCACCTCCCTCCTCTTTCATGTGCCAAGAGACAGAGCTTAAGGCCAGGGCTGACAAAACGGCGTCATTATCTTAGCGTTAGCGCCTGCCCACGCTCTGCCTTTCATTCATTTCACAGCTAGCCCTCCTGGCCCCAGAGGGAGAGATAGATCATGTGGGTGAGAAAGAGAGAGCAATGGGAAGAGAGGTCTCTTCGTCTGTGATTCTACTCGTCCCCACTTCTTCCCCTTCTCCCTCCCCTCTGGTCCCCATCCACTGCTCCCTCATGGTTTACCAAAATGCATGATGCCATTATTAGGACTCCCGCTAGCACTGAGAGAAGCAGAGGGTGAAAAAGAATTGGGATGTTGCGTGAGAGAAAGGAGGTTAAGCTCACCTAGTAGCTAAGTCAAAAGAGAGAGTTTTGGAGTCAGTGAGGTGCAATAGTTTTTCAAACTAATATGATGCGTTAGACATTTTTGTTGTGTTGCACACTATCAATGCAGTCATTCACTTCACAGCTCAAGGTTGCATCCATGCAGAGTGACGCAGGTAGGTTCATAGACAGAAACATCAAAACAGAACATACTGTAGTCTGTACGTGTTCACAAAGCGGAAACTCCTGCCAAATGTGAGTGGACACACTCAGCGAAGCGAATCTAGTGGAGTGATTGTCACCGGAGTTTCACAGAAGTAAGCGTGGGCAGGAATGAGAAAGGACGGGGCACAGCAGTCGCAGCCCTTTAAATCCAGCAGTGAAGTTTGAATCATTTGCTGTTTAATGGCAATCATAACTCATTGTGCTGTTGTAATGTGTTCCACATTAACAGTGTGGGAGCTGGCTGTGGCTCATCTGTGCCTAATGCGCTATAGCTACAGGCTAAGAGCTCTCATCAAACACTGTTCAACTATCACTTCCTCTTCTTAAAGTCTTTTGTTTACTTTGTGTAGTCCTCACGCCCACACTGCAACGAAACTTCGAAAGGCCCGAGACACCTCTCGCAGTGTATGGTTTCTGCAAGAAGTCTCTTGAGACCATTGTTACCTATATTTAGCCATTAGAGGTTATATTTGCTCATTATTTTTTGAGAGCAGTGCAGTGAAGTCTCAGTTGTCAGGGAGCAGATCACCTTGTGATGCTAATGAGGTGATCCTGTGGCCGTGTCTACAGGCCATATCCCAGGAAAGTGTCAGAATGGGTGTAAACCTTTGTGCATTCACGCTACTGGAGGCATCCCAAGTCTAGGAATAGAAGCAGCACAGGTGAGGCTTTACAACCAGGCAGAGCTGAAAATGGGAGGCAACGTTTGTGTCAAAGGACTGATAGGTAATGATTGATATGCCTCGACAGAGATGCCAGCGTTCACAGATTGAGCCAAGAAAATGAAGCGCTGCAAACACAAGCACATATACAGTAGGTTTGCTTTTTGCCTTAACATGAACACATAGAAGCACACAATAAGCAATTTAAACACATAGTAACTGGTTGCTCCAAACGAGGGCTGAGTGATTCTGCCTTTAAACAGAACTGCAGTATTTTCAGGCTGTATCGCGATATACAATATATACATCATAATAATTTTGACCAAATACCAAAATATCGTTAGTAGGATAATGTTGTAGAGAAGACTACTGGCGCTGTTGGTGCAAAATATTCATACAATGAGATTTTTGATAAATAACCATTAGTATTGTGGATATAATGACCAAAAGTGGAAGTAAAACAGATTAATCTGGTGAGTTCAAAATTACATTACTTTACTGTAATGCAGCCTAATAGAACTCTCTTCCAATAGACAATTTCTATGTATTGAATTTAACATAGATTGGATGTACTATAGGTTGCATACACACACAAACATGCAAGTACAATAAAACCACACTCCTCCAACCCTGACCATGTTTCACCCACTCCATCACCCAGTTCAGTCCTCCCCCCAGGGTTAAAGAACCACCCCTTCACTCTCTCCATGCTTGTTTGCCCGAAGCGTGCAAGGATTAGCTAAAGCGATTATCACAAGCTTTTGCCGTTTTGTGAAGATGAATCATGGTAATGCTACACAGCGAAGCGCCTCATGCATTTCTAAACCCCTTCTACTTGGTTTGTGATTTTCCAAACTCATGGGGAGCCAGTTGGCTTTGCCTCACTAAGCCAGGTGCAGGTGAGTCAACTGGAGCCAAATTGGCAACTTATCAGAACTACGTATGTTTGTGCACATACTGTATGCACACATGTTCAATCACACACACGCGCACACACATGCACACTTTACAGCACAAACCCACAGAGATGGATAGACATACAGTATAGCTCCATGCATGCAATACACTTACATACACAGTACATAAATCACTGGAAGATTTAACAGACAAATGTTCAAAGTATTGTATCCTGTCACATTTCAGACTTTTAATACAATGTTACAGCTCTGTCGTAGCATGTTTGACTCTGTTTCACTCAGTCAAACGGAGCTGTCACACACCCTATGGGGACAACCTGCCTTTGGCAATTTTTGACTTTGCTACAATGCTGTACATCACTAAATCATGTTTGCCTAGAGGCTTTTAAACTTCCAAGTACAATACGCTTTTTCGTGCATAGTAAATAGTTTGGAAATGTCCAGACAGAAGAACTAAACTTACAGTTTAGTTTACATTGATCCATTTTTGTAAAACTTCCATTTCCTCTGGGTCTTCTTTATCTCTGGATGACTGAGAATCAACATGTCTTCTTTCTCTACAGTTTCTTTTTCTTTCTCTTCTGTTTTCCACTGCCCATAGTTCCAGCTACACATTAGCGCATCTCCTGCAGATGGTGTGGTCTAATTGTGCAGGCTTTTTACCGTTCTGCAGCCTCCCTCCCTCCATGCCATCTTCCAGGCTGAACAGATGATCACGGCCTCTGGTTTCTCTCGCCGGCCCAAAAGGCTCTGGAGGATGTTCTCATTAACAGGACTTGTCAGAGCAACCTGCTAGCACTGCTAATTTATTTCCCACACACAAAACATACCATAAGCAGACCACACACACACACACACACACACACACACACACACCCACACACACATTAAACTCACACCGATGCACATGTGCTTTTTTGTGTGTATATCCCTTGACAGATACACTGAGACAAACACTTGCCCACCTCTCATAAAAGCCTATACATAGACACATGCCACATGGACTCTCCAGTAGAGCTCCAGGGCTTTCTCCTGCTAGATTGCACAACAATTAGCTGCAATGAAGGTTTGTGCTGCATTTCTGACAGACAGACAAATGATATATGTGCATTTGTTTGCAAAGCATATGTGTTTGTTTGTGTGTATTGGAGGATTTGTTTTTTGGAGGTAGGGTAGAGGGTGGGCTGTTACACTGCTGTCATTGTTTGTACCTCTGGGAGCCCTTTTCTGCCAGCTTCCTTCAGCCCCACAGCTTCTGTGATTCTCTCTCCATGCTGTTTGTGTGTATGTGCATGCTTGTGTGCGCATGTGCTTAAGAGAGAGTTAAAAGGCGTTTGCCAGTGTGTAAGTGTTACCTGACTGGCTCGTCAGATCAGTGTGCACCTTATCAACAGTTGCAGTAAAGTGTTCCTGTATTTCACACGTTCACCCACAGGAGAGATATTTGGACACTTCAGCCTGTGCATGCACACAAACACACTGAAGCCATTCTTTTGGCTATACCAGACATATTATTTTCTATAAACTCTAAGACACATTTAGCTGACAGCTTTAAGACCCATCTGTCACTTCTCACATAAAAGTTCAGTGCTGCTATAATAAGAAGACATCATGTACTCATACACATAATGACACAGATGCCCTCAGGAAGATGCTGTTAGTAATCATCAGTGACTAATGTTTCCCTGACACTATACTCTAGCACACAGGTTTATACACACACATACACAACCCTATATTCTCTGTGATCTGTTAAATGGAATCACAGTACATATCTTACCACGAGTAGAGGCATACCTTTATTCTGACCAGGATGTTAGGGCAAGCCCTTGAGGAGAACTCCACTGATTTCACACATCAAAGTCTTTTTACAGGTTGTATTACAGAATACATAGAAAAGTTGCATAACGCCTGTTGTGACTCTAGAGAGTTGCTTAAAATTTGATAAATTGTCTCAGGTGATGTCACTTGAGTTAGTAGAAAGAAAGTGAGCGTATTGCAGCTCTGCAGTCTGCTCCTGATATATGATTGAGGCTAGTGGATCGAGGTTACATTTGCCACTATTTGCATAACCAACTTGAATCTCTGACCGAACTGTTGGCAGTCGAGTTGTACAGTGGGTAGTGTAAATGCCAGGTTTTGACATGGGAGAATATGAATGACTGTATCTCTGTTTTTTATCCATCAATCTTTATTCTTTTATCTGAAATTGTCCTGGAACGTTGATATTGGGTCTGAAAATATGATAAGGTTCTGGGATCAAAAGGAATTAGGAATTAAGGTTAGGGAAATATTGTTAGTATAGTTAATTAAAAACTAGGGCCATAAACAGCTTAAATAGTGGACAGAGCTTCGGGGTCTGAAAAGTGAAGCCAACGCACAAACCTGCTCTTTTTCTAATGGACAAGAGGGGGTAACTCCACCTGTCTTGAAAAGAAGTCTGATTGTATATAATCTTATGAGATGATGACCCTACATCTCATTAATTACTTCAGTGAACAGTTTTCTTTTATTGTCAGTTTACACTGAAAGTTATTTTTGAATCCATAGGCATTTCCATTTAAGAGATTTACACACATACAGACATACAGTTGCATATATTACACATATTCATAGATGTATAAACCACATCAAACAGTCAAGACCATGAAACAACTCACATACCCTCAGATCCAGATCTTATTTACTAATGGGCCATGTTACGGTGGGCTTACACTGGAAAGAAATGCAGACTCTTTCTCTTGCATGAAAGTCAGACACACTCACACCAATGCACCTCCCTGGTCTTGTTTTCTGCTTGGCTACATATGGGGAACAGTAGTTCCAGCACTGACACCAAACTATTGGCATTGCACATAAATCCTGAGTTGCAAAATCACCCAATATGTACACAATTCCTTGTGATACTGGGCTAGTTTGAGTTTATCAGCCATTACAGATACATTTGTAATGATGGCCTCTTACTGAAAAACGGACAATTTTTCACAAGTTCTTAAGCTGTATACATTTTTAACTATTGACTTCTGAAGTTTCAGTGGTCATCTTTTTTTTTAAAAAAAGTAGTGTTTGATCTAGTTCTAACTGAAAAACTGAGGAATCAATCCAAAGTAATGCAATTTTGAACTCGTGGAATGTGTGAAAACATATTTCATAGTTTCACAGTTTCATGGGTTAGAACTGATAATTGCTGGTCTATATTTTCAGTGTTTTCACTCGTTCTTGGAGTTGTGTCACTTATTTGGCCGTTTGTTGAACTTTCAGCTCAGTTCCTATCTCAGTGAAACTTCAGACCCACTAATTGCATGGTTCAGCCATCATAGGCCTACAGCAGCCCTTGGAATTTAGGGATCACAGTCCAATGGCTATCTTTCAAGGGAAAAAAAGGAGGTCATATAACCTCTTACTACTGAGAAAACATGTTCCTTATCCTCCATACAGATTGTGTTATTACACGTATGTTTTTCCATGGTTTAAAGGCTAGAGGGATTTCTCTGGTTTATGCTCTGACCCATACAATTGGAAAAACAGAACCCTTTCTTAAAGTTTTGATGGAGAGATGTTGATTAGATTTGAGAAATACAGCCTCTATTTCCTCCAGCAGTTGGGGAAAGCAATTTTGTGCTGTTTGCCTCCTCGGGGAAGCTTGAGAAAACAATATGAAAATGATTTCTTTTTCTTTACAACAAGCATATTTGGTGCTGGCAGGCAAACGCTGAAATAAAGGCAAAGTTGAAGCCTTCGTTATTTACGGCCTGTGCTAAGCTGACTTTTTTCTACTAGCGTATCTGCCTTTTTCCTCTCGTTTTTCCAGTATGACAGAGAGTAAAAAGAGATGGAGTGGTTGGTGTCTTGGATCGGTTTTGGATGGTGACAGGGAGAGGACTTTGATAGATATATGAGCTGTAGAGGAAAGGTCACAGTGAAGATGTGCTGACCTTGAGATAGCTGTCCTCAACAAGTGGCACCTGTATGTTGGTGGCTCTTGAATAGTTCGAAAAATAAATTAGAATGCATGAAAGCAAGCCCAAATCCTGTGAAGGCTGACGGGTAAACAGTTGGTAAACTGCTGACAGTAGCAGAGTAAACTACACTCTCAAAAACAAGAGGGCTATCGCTCCTCCTCAGTCTTACTCCAACATCAACATCACCACCACCATCGTCTCTCATCCTCAGAAGCCACGGGCAGTCCAGCAGACGCCAGCCCATGTTACCGAAACACGCACATGCTGACCTCAGTCTATTGCACTCTTCTGTCTTTGGCCCTTTTGGTCAGACTGTATCAGATGTCTTGCTGCAAGGCTTTAGTTATTGCAGACTTGTGAGTACTGTGGTGATACAAAATCTGGGCCAAGGCTCCACGGAACGCAACATATACTGCGCGTATCAAAGCCATCATTGAATTTGTAGGCTATCGATCCGGAAAACTCACTGAACCGAAACCACCAGAGCATTTTCGTTTGTTTATTTCTCCCCCTACAACCACAGAAAGGCAGGGTAAAAAGCCAAGTGACTGCTGTGAGGGAATGAGAAGAGCGTATGGATATGAGCTGTGGTTTGCTGTGTAAATACCTTTTGACTGTGTTAACTGTGTATAATCGGGGTGTGTGTGTGTGTGTGTGTGTTCCAGAACAATGAAACTTGCTGTCCAGCAAAACATACTACTGCAAAGAAAGTTGAGGAAGTTTGTGTTCACTTTTATTCTGCTGCTATTTCCGCTTCTTTTTTTCTACAAAGGGGCTTTTCTCTTCCTGGGAGAGGCTTTATTCTGCCTGATCCCTCTCTCTCTTTCGCTGCCTCTTCTCCTAATCACCACTAAAGCCAGCCCTAATTGCCAAAAGATGTGATTTTCTCTCATTTTCTCATTCTCTTTTTTTCTTGCTGTCTCACCCTCTTTCTGTCTGTCATCCGTTTTTCATATCTCACCACAAACACACAAAACAGACGAGAAGACGTGGGAAATGAATTTTTCATAAAAACAACACAGAGTGAAGCAAATGTGTGTAGCAAATGCAAGTGTTTGGTTTTAATTACGGGGGCATGTGTTTAGCTGGAGATGTAGCTACACCGTGAGAGCTACAGGAAATCAGGTACCTATTGAGATGGTTATGTTCACATAAAACACTTTCAGTTGTTGGCAGTTTATCCTGTATTTTTCATGCTGGTTTGAGTCGTGGTTACAGGCTTCTGCAGGCAGTGTGTATTCATACTGTATATGTTAATGCCTTTTCTTTTTTCTAAACCCTGAGACATTGAGGCAGTAACACACTGTGATTGTTTGCAGTCCTGAAAAGAGCTCAGGCAATGGTTCAGTTCCCTCTTGCTAGGAGAGATGGCTGAGAATTGATGAAGGCCAATCAAGCACTTCTGTGCATGTTTAAAGGAATACTAATCAGTCATTAGAGAGATGCTGATTAGTCAGACACGATTGCTTTGTGGTCTTTGTGTTTGGTCTCCGTGAAAGTGTGTATGAATGTGCATGTGTCCTTTTGCATTATTGATTTGTGAGTGTATACATTCTTGTGCATGCATGCACTTTATATCGTATTAATTGTACTTGAAAACAATTGTAGTTTTACCTTGACTCCAAGGTGGCGGCACTTTTAGCAAAGTGTTTGTAAGCGTGTAAGCTACAGTGTGGCATGCATATCCAGTAAAAAAATATTATTGTTGTTAACCATTTAACAATAAACCGTTGACATCCCCACTTCCTACTGTAGGGAAGATTTGGGAATCCTACACCCACTTTGTCTACCACCTTCTAGCAGCCCTGAAATGGCACATTTTAAAGCTGGCCAGCGAGTGATAGTACTAATCCCATACAAATTAAAATATGTCCAACACCATTTCATGTGACTTTAAATGAAGGAAATTTGACTTGGCAGTGTAACTCAAAGATAGTTTACCTAATCCATGTTAATAACAAGTCAGCTGAACTACATGTATAGACAGAACCATATTGTTCATGCAAAGCATCTTTTTAATTGGTGTTTAATTGTTGCTGATGGAGAGGCCAAAATAAACGCAGATGTTTCTGGCCTCCACACTTACAGGAGTGCCCCCAGATTTACAAAGCAGTACACGTGCATACTGCGACTAGTGGCTTTGTGTTTGCCTCAAGACCATCCTTGAGCCTTCTCTTATTCATTCGGTTAAAATTTAATGTGAAACGAAAGTAATAACAGATTTTCCAGCAAAGCAAGAGAGGTGTTTGGGGTAAAAGTTGACAGGCACTATCTGCAGCTGAATATCTCTTGCTGGCATTTTGGTTTCACCCAGAGAAAACAGCACAGGGAAGTAAAGTGTATCGCTTTCAACCCAACAAAACACAAAGTAAAGCTGCTTAATTTTACATAAGACACCACAGGCCATCCATATCCAGGACACCCACAACTCTACATTCACTTCGTGGTACACGGTCTGCTGCAGTAGTACATTGTTGCTGTATAAGCAAGGCTGGGAAAGTTTAGAGGAACAGAAAACTGGGAAACATGACCGAAATTCAAAACAAGATGTCTCCATTATTTTCAGTGAGATAGCACTTTTTTTTTTAAATTTACATTCACATTCAGCTTATGCCTACAATCTCTTTCCTTTCCCCTTCTGTTTTTCTCTCCCAACCAAACAGAGCCTCTTTCAGTCCCACTCACCTCTGAAGTAGAACAGTGAAACAACAAACTATGTGAAGCTGTGATTAACATTACTACTCACAGTTTTGTCTGTGGGAACTTAAAAGAGTTACAAACTCGAGCCTCATTAAAAGTGTTTTTTGAATTTGTTGTGCCTTTGTAGTTGTCAGACATGACAGCAGTTTATTCTTTGAATTTCCCAAGTGCATGTGGACATAAATTAAGGAAAAACATAAAACAGTCAGATAATTGAACCAATGCAAGCAGGTGTGAAAAAAGTAATACAACAGCTTTGCTTTGATGCATATTTGACTGATAAGCTTTTAGTTTTGTGTATTAAACCATATTGACAACACGCATTTCTTCAATAAAAAGGATGCTGTAAAATTTATATTTGGTTTGCTGTATTGTCTCTGCAATAAACGTGTCTGGTGCATGTTCCCTCTCACTTTGTGCAATGTTTTTGGTTTTTTTTGTTATCGGAGCTGATCACTGCTACTTTGTAGGTTTCTGGAAAGGATGGAGGGATGAGCCAGTGTCCATGATTGGCTTCAATGAAAATGCTCCCTGATGAACTTCTAACATTGCTTTAAAAAACCTTCCATCACAAGTTTGTTCTCTCTTCATAGTCTATCAGTGGTGGACAGGGGACCTGGCTCTGTTTAGTCAGTCACTGAGGGCCCAGCCCACAGTAGAGCTCCGCTATACTCTGATTAGGCTGCACACTCCCCATGGTGCCTCTGATCAGCGGCCATACTCGTCTCTCACCATCCATCGCTTTATCCCGCCCTCTGTTTCCATCTCTCAGAGCGCCATCGCTCTCCCTTTGTCGCTCTTTTGCTCTCTCTTTCCCTCCTCTCTAGTTCTATCCATCCATCCATCTGTCCTGATCTCTCGGGAGGCCAGCCCAATTAACCTGTTTAAACAGCCATCTGAGCATCCCATCCATTCCAATGTGGCCGTGTGAGAAAGAGCCAGTTCACTGAGCCAGGATCCCAATGCCAGGCCCCCATACACTGCCCTCCTCAGCCTCCGCCTCCACTTCACTTTCCATTCCTCCCTCATCATCATCATCATCATCACCATCGTCGTCCTCGTCTTCATCCTCATCTTTCTACTTTTGCCTCTCTTGTCCTCAATGGGCCTGATTGCAGCAGACAGCAGGACTGGTAAGAGTGGTGTCTTTACTGTTTTGTAGGGCAGAGTGACATCTGATGCATTCACTGCACCATACTTTGAACAATTTAAACGGCTGCAGTCATAAACTCTGCCGCCTCTGGAGATCTCCACTTTAACAACTGTGGCCTGCCTATGAGCTTTTAGGCCTCTTCTTTCTCTTCTTTAATGTTCTTTCATTCATTTCACTGTCTCTCTGATTGCCACCTCCACATACTCTCCATTCTCTCATCAATCTCCCTCTCGTTCTGCCCTTCCTTTCTCCCCTCCTCTCCTCTCACCTTCTTTCTGTCACTCCTCAGCTCTCAGCTCCTCTTTCTCCCCTGACTGTATCCCTTTCTCACATCCCTTTCAACACTTGTCACCTACTTCCTTTCAGGCTGTCCAGAGAACAGCCCAAGAAGGTCACAATGCTTTTCAGAGTTGCTATCCTCCTTGTCCTTGTCTTGTTGGAGGGGGAAGGGAACTTTAATTATAAAAAAAAAAGAGAAACGTGAAGATGGGGCTTGGCACATGATATCATCCAAGCACCACACAAAGCACCATTTGACCACCTTCCAAGGAATGGTGATGAAGAAATCATGGAATACATTCCCTCCCAGTGTGGCAACACACATAGCATGGTGGTATTTGTAACATTGCAGGGGTGTGACTGCTCACATTCACTAGACAGTCGAGAAGTGCTGGGCTTGCTGCTTGGCACACTGGGGTGTCTGTGTTATTTGCCAGATCAATGCACAACCTGGGCCTACTGCTTTAGACGACTTGTTAATGTGCAGCATTGTGCCGTTGGGCTTCATTGCTCTGTTGTTGGCGATTTTATAATCTCTCTTATAGCAGCATCGACCCAACTCAGTGAAAGAGGAGCTATTGGATGTTTGCGTGTGTGTGCGTGTGTGTGTGTTTGTGTATGTATGTGTTGATGGAGGGGTAAAATTGGCACTGTCTTTTTCTTTAATTGGTGCAAGAACAAGATCCTCAGGGTACTCTATGCACAGCCTGTCACTCCATTTGTGTGTGGCCATTGGTTCAGTTAGCTCAGCTCATTTTTGAGACATACAGGCAATCATAGAAAATAAATGCCTACATACACACAGATTGATTATATACCTTATATACAGTACTATGGGCCTCATTATTTATTGGCTCACTGATATCATCTTTTACAGATTTTCATTGAAAGATGGATTTTTGATATAAAGTTTTTATGCACTATTTTTAGCTGTTTTCTATATCAAGAAGCGTAGTTGGGTTAAGTCCTGAACTACAGAGATCATGACTTAAGGCAAACCTATTTCCCAACACATCCTCATACCTAAACGACTAAATAGCTCAATTGCCAGTGACTTTCAAAAAACAATCTATGACCGTTCCTAAAGTGGAACATTCATCTTCATCATCAACATGTGAAACAGTTGCAGTGTGGTTAGATTTTGATACAGAATTACTTGGTTAGGTTTAGTAAAGGATCATGATTTGGGCTAAAAATAAACACTTACCGTTGACTCTTGTTTTTGCAGTTTGTTGTTGTTTGTTGGACCCATCAAACCACCCGCAACCTCCTCCATCTGCGGGCTCTGTCACTCTTTGTCTGTCGCATCATCTGAATTTCCTCCTTTGCTCCTGTTGTCATTTCAATGGCCACTAGATGTGGCTGCCTAACAATAAACGTAAATATGGGTTGTATTTACAGCTGTTTTTCTGGTAAGGACGAGCTGCCATTTTGTGGCCTGCATCTTTAGTGCCTCTGAGTATTATAGAATGAAAATAAGAAGAAAAAGTATATTATTAAGAAATAAAATGGCATAATTACTTGATTGTAGAGTTAGGGTTTTTAGCAGTTTTGTAATACCAAAATTAAAAAAATATAAACCTTTCTACAGTAAGACTGAGACATACATGCTTTCTTTTATATGGCTGATGGTGACACCTCCCTCAATTACCCCTCTCCGCAGAGTGGAGCCTCAGCCTGCAGGCCTCAACTAGCCATGACCGCAATACTGCTGCACTGCTGGCAGCGTGCCTAGCTCAGAAAGAGACAATAATTGGAGGACAGCGAGAGAAGGGGCAACAGACCACCTGCTGCTTGTGTTGTTTTTTCCAGTATTTGACTGTTTCACAGGCACAAGGACTTAGAAATACAATAAAGGATGCTTTGAGTTTGAATTTTGAGTTTCTCATTGTTATAATTTAATCAGGCAGGCTTCCAAAACTCTATTTACAGAGACACATGTTTGCCAACTGGTGTGTTTGTTATTGTCACCCCCCCACATTTCAAATCTAATCTTTGAGAATCTTCAGAAGTAATGGTAAAAGAAATGAGATAGGATTAGACAAAAAGAAAAGACAATGAGACAAACAGAAATCAGTAAGCAAGTTTTTTGGGGGGTTTGTTTGAAATGTAGAAATGTTCAGCTATACAAAGAGAAAAACAATTTGATGAACAGCAGAGGCTTTCCTGCCTCTTGGGTTGATGTAATCCATCTCTCATGTCTTACCTCCTCCTGTCTAGACCAGGACACTTGTGCTGCACCTGTTACACTCAGTGTTTTTGAGAGCTGTCCCCTCTGACTGATCACTGAGTGGCTGTCTGGACATCTGGTCTTAGAAGGGCACTGACATGATCACAGGCATACTTAGGGCCAGACAGAACAAAAGCCGGATTTACTTGCAGTGTACTTTCTGTAATGGGAGCCCTTTTCAGCTGTTACAGAGATGTGGGAAGAGAGAATGAGGCGATACAACTGTGAGTTACAGCCCTCAGGTCAGGGTTTCCTACGAAATGCCGTCTAGACATTGTAATCCCTTAGAGGGAAGTGCCGTGAAGGAGTAAAGGGATGAAGATTGGAGGCTAGTATCGACTACACTTGTCTGTGACTCATCTTCTCATCTTCTCATGAACGGAGTTAATGTTGAAACACAAGAGTGCCCTCGCAGCTCCATACTGACCTGGTGCTGTACAGTACCATGTGATAGAAACTGTATTTAATTACTACTCTAGAGAGCAGAAAACTCTACAGATTTTTTTTTCTGTCTTGACCTCTTACATCTCTCTGCATACCATGTTGTTTCTGGAGTAAGTGAACCTCGACATGCTTCCTACCATAACTTGTGTAAATTAGCTTTTCGTTTTTTTATGTTTCTAGCTAAGTTTGCTGTATATTGGCTGGGGTTGTGCCATGACTGCTGAACTGGCATATGACGATGTCCACAGTCATCACAATAGACGATGACACTGTTGTCCAGTGGGGTGGTGGTGGGGCGATTACCTCTTTGAGAAGTTTGCCATTAGCATACCATTGTAGTCACCACTGTTTCACACCTTTGCTTTGATGGCCACCTCCAACTGTTTCACCCAACCAAGAGAACTGTCTCCTGTTACCGGTGAAGGGAGTCAGATCAACTCTCACATCCCTGCCTGGAGAGCATCCGACATACATCCCAGTGCCAGGTTTAAAAGGGTCTTGACTCCACATGTCCATAACTTAGCTGTAGTCAGCCTCTGAAGCTTGAAATATAGTTAGCCACCTAGCTATGCTGAGAGGTTAAGCTGAAAACACACACACAAATAACAATGGCACGATAAAGAGAAACACATCTGCCACCAGTTGTAACCAGGTGCCTTGGCTTCACCTAATTGTGCATGCTTATATAAAGGCGTATTGTTAGTGCATTGAGCAGCAGCAGACTCCTTTTAATTTCCTCTCCTCCTCCTCTCTGGTGGGGGTCCCTTTACATCACAATTTTACAATACAGGGCTCAGCAGTCTATGATTACTTGGTTTTATAGGCTGTAGAAAATGTTAAACCTTTTGAGGTTGATTTGTGATTTTGACCGACATAAATAGACTTGGCTGTTTTCTGTACTGTACATACAATGCAGATACTTAGAAACCTTTTAAGTGCAGGAACACAGCTCCCTGTAGAGTTGTTATTAGCAATGACTGGATAAGTGTGACCGTATAAATGCCAAAACTTTGTTATGTGGTGGGTTGTGCTAATAATAAAGCTAAAATGTCATGTAATAAGATTGAGCCAATGAAGAGAGAAATTGGACTCAGGTTATTATGTGTGAGAACATGTGAGAAGATTGTGGAATTCTAGATCGAGAAACACTGACACTTAGCTGCAATGTTATTTGCAAAGTTGTTTGTAATGCAAGTGCTTTGCGATTAAGATGACTTATCTCACCTCATCTTATTTGGTGAAAATGGGTGAACAAATTGACCTGTCATCTTTTGAGGGAAGAAACCATTCAAACCTTGCCTAGGCCATTCCCCTTAAAATAGATGTCACAGCGAGAGAGTGATGTGGTGCGTTAAGTACTGTTTAGTGACAACCTGTGCAGCAATCATGGAGAAGGCAGATGATGTCATGGCTGAAAGCTGCCAGGGATAACTGTGAGAAGACCAGAAAAAGTGATTTCAGCCTTCACATTAAAAGCTAAAAGCATAGTATTTGTCACAAACATACTACTATTAAATACCACAACACTAGTGGAATCAATATTTCCTGGGAGAACAGGACAGTTTGAGCAGTTATGAATATGAATGTACCATGAGAAAAAGGCTGAGAATTAGTTTCTGACGATTAATATTTAAATATATAATTTAGTTTCCCTTTTGTACTTTGTATTTATTTAAGAAGTTGCAACTTTGTTTGCTAATAAGGGTTTTATTTATTTTATGACCAGATTTCTTCTCTGTTATTCTGGCAGTTAATTACTACACATTCTTCTTGGTCCGCCTACAAACACTTTCAGTTGCCAATGTTTTCCCCCACAGTCACCACCACACCATCACTCGGTCATTTCTTTCACATGCAGCTAAACATAACAACCCTCAAGAGTCTTATCCTTGTGATAGTTTGACCTTTAACTAATGGAGACTAATGGTCAGATGCACCAGAGTCAACCCAGGCACAATGATGCAATCTCTGGTCACTCTATCTACCTCCTATATTGAAGTGTGTGTATTTCAGGTGCACTGTGTCTGTGTTTTTGCCTGTCTGCAAGTGAGAATAAGAGTTTAATATCTATTTATACATGCCATTGTGTACTTTGTGCCTGTTTCATTATAGTCACTCCATTAGTTGTCACTTAAATTGTCTCTTTTTGAATATTATATTAAAATCTTCCTAATTATCTTGTCTGCAGTGAAGTTTGATGACTGCATGGGGAATGAGGCGGTGGATTTCCAGAGCAGTGACCCTTTCTTCAGTGTGCGGGCAGATGGGTCCGTCTTTGCCAAGGGACAGGGCGCCAGCTTGGAGGAACCAGTCCAGTTTAAACTGACAGCAAGAGGTCCACATGCACATGTCTGGGAGACTGTGGTCCAACTGGCACTAATTGACCCACCTTCACCTCAACAAAATGAAAATGAGGTGAGTTCTACCCTTACTGCACGTGAGCACAACACAAATATCATGCATAAAGTTTCCATTACCATACCAGAGTTTCTTTTCCTGTCAATTTTTCTCCAGTGGCTTGGTGATGGTAACAGCCAAGAATCAGGTCAAAACTCCTTGGGGTTTTAGAGAGAGCAAGCGAGACTGGAGCAGGAAGAAGTAACAGTAGCACATGGTTAAAAGTGATAGAATCACGCTGCCACAGGGGGAGAGTACGATTCCCCTCAGCCATAAGCTGTTATTGGAAAACATCCTGTGCCTTGGATACCCCAGGGGTTCTCGACTCTTCCTCCCCTATTTAAAAGCTGTCAGAGGTCAGGCGAGGACGGAGCAGCCTGAGCTCACAAGTCCCCAAAGCCAAAGAACCACAAAGCCAGATATGATAGTAAACATCAATGAAATTTAGTTTGTTTGTTCCACCTTGTGTCAACCTCTTCCACTTGAGATGGTTGGTACAGTGCTGCATTAAGCAGTAAACAGTGGACACAAATTTAAAATGTTTAGTAAATGCCAATTGCTTTAATAAAGTTTTTGGTTCTGTCTGCTTTAACATCTAGAAGCTGCTTAAAAACACCAGGGATAAGATGTTGGACTCCACTCACATACAACTGTCAAACAACGCCGACACACCGTCCTCTCCAAAATGTTCCCACACAGCTGATTTGAAAGAAGCGTTTGGGTCCTCTAACTTTGCTGTCTCATTTGAACTTGCTCGTCACTGACAATGTCTTCTTCATCTTCTCGGACATATTCTCTGCATGCACCAAATCGTGACGTCGATATCGTTACAGTTCCCGATGAATGAATGTATCGTTCTACCACTCCCACAGAGAATTATCTCTGACTTGGTAGTTCCCCTCAGCTCCAGAGAGCTTTCAAGTTTCTTTTAGCTCATTGTTTTGGTTTTGCAGCTCACACTTATGATGTTTTGATTCAGTCTCACTGCTCTCATACTGTTGTTTTTAGCAGCTGTTTAACACACTACCTGCACATTTCGCAGAGCCTTAGCCTTATATTTCCCACAGGAGTTGGTAGAGTACAAAGCAGAGCATAAAATAGTGTGAATATTGGACTTAAATTCACCAGATTACCATAAACATGACTCCAAAGTTGCTCCTTATGTGCTGGATGTGTAAATAGGCGACTGTTGAGTAACAAGTTCGTCATAAGAACTTAGAAGGAGAGAATATGTCAGAGTTGTGTTCACAGCTTGCTTTCACTGCCTCCAATTGGCAAAAAAATCTGTATCAGAAATAACAAACACCAAGAGGCTGCCTAAAAACTGCAGTTTTTTTTACCTCACTCCAGTCATATACGCATCTGGGTGATGCCGTCTAATGTTACTTGTTTGTGAATCAATGAAGAAAATGAATTTAATGTCAGCAAATGCAAATTTTGGAGTGAATAAAACTGTTATTTGCTTTTCCTACTAATTTCAGTTGAGGATGATGGATGGCTGCATCCTTGTTACACTGAGCCAGACAGTTGCAAAACCCTAGGACCTTCATAGGCCATCACTTTATTGCAGTGCTTAGCCAGACAAATGAAATGGCTGTGAAACGCATTGATCAAATATGTACTCACAGAGATCTTGAGATCACATAGAACATTTTTGGTGGCCTTGAACTCACTTGGGCCTTGAGTTAATCATAACTGATAACAAAACATGAACTTTGAATCTATTGTAAGTAAAAGATGAAAATAAAATCAATACAATACGTATCTGATGCCAGCAAGGTTAGTTTGAATGATTCAAGGTGTCTGACTTCTCCAAGTAGTTGAACTTTTTTGACAAAAGATAGATTTTGAGAGCTAGGCCATTAAACCATTGAAAACTGGATAGTAAATATCTTTCTGCTGGATTTTCTTTCCATGGCCAGAAAACAAAGAAGTGATGGCACAAACTCAGTCATAGAATCATGGAGACAAATAGAGAGGCGGAGTGGGACATTGGCCAACAAAGGATCTATTAGTGGGAGTGGGTGTAAGGATGAGTAAGTTGTTCTGGCTCTGGATAGGTTTGCCTTTATTCTCACACTTTTGTAGCTCAGGCTGCTTCAAATGATTCACTGGTTAGTAGGTATGAGCCTCAGTATGAAACAACAGTGTGTTAAAGGTCAAACGTTATTGTACTTCATTTTCCAGTGAGTCAACTAATATAAGGATCCTGAGGAGCCATGAACAGTCAGACGAACAATTGGAGGGCTAGACGGGGTCATAGGTCAGAAACACGCTACATGTAGGAACAATCATGTTTGCAGCGAGAGCAGGAGCAGAAAGGAGGGCGCTGAAGCAAAATGTGATGTTTCATTATGGAAATGGCGCTTTGTGGCGTGCTCTGTTGAATAATAACTTCCAGATGTCTGGGTAGCCAGGGGCTGGCTGATATCAAAGCGTGCAGGGTTTTGGGGAGGCAGTGGCGTGGAGGGGAAGAGCTGGGACCACCGCCAGCTGGCTAAGGCTGATGGCACCAGGGCTGGGGGGCCGCATCCATTTCACACTCAGTGACTCCTGTTCACATAGCGGTAGTGTGCGTAAGCGTGTGTGTCTAGTATGCATGCGAGAATGTAGTTTGTTTGTGCTTTTTTTTTGGGTGAGAGATTAAGTCAGATCAAGTGTGAATTATGCTAATTTTGCGTAAAATTTCCATTGCTGTCTTTGTTCAGGGCAGACAGTGTCTTATGTTATTGGCCTATAGGTTTTATCTGTTCTAAGAGCAGGGTTGCAAGTCAAAGAGGGAAAATAACACACCCTTTAAATCTCTGGTATCTGTGTAGCTGTCGTTATAAATTCTGATATCTGACTCCAGTTTGCTTCTGCTCCTTATCCTCCGTCTTTCATAATAGTTTGAAGACCTACACAGACATCCCTGGTTAACCTTTTTTTAAAATCAATTTCATCACCTTCCTGTACTTTCTCTATTTCTCTGCGAATGTGAGTTAGAAACAGTAAATGAGAGCTGAGGGGTTTGATCAGAATTACACCATGGCTAGAAAAAAGCCCATTTAAGCCTTTTGCAGCCATGATGGGCACAGCTCTTTCTCAATCTCACTGTGTCTCTTCCTCTGTTTTTTTTTTCTCCATCTTTTTCTCTCTACATCTCTCTCAGGGGAGCTCACTAGTACCTGTTAGCATGTGTAGATAAAAGGATCTGGAGCATGACTTATTTAGGCAGGGGGAGGAGAGGGGGGTCACATCTGCTTCTGACAATCCTTTTCCTCATCCCCCTCATTCTATCCCAAACATGTCTCGCTCCACCTCTGCCTTCACTCACTGCACTGGTGGGATGTGGGGCAACCATTCCCTCCAGTCAACCCCACTAAGCCTCCCTCCCTCTGAAGAAAAAGAATACATTTGTCCAGACCCAGCTCACATCTGTCTCGCCCTGCTCTGCTGACAAACCCGGTTTGCGCACACAGGCATGTTGCGCTTGGCACAGGTTGGTCTCCTGAATATGGACTAAATGCAAAGGATCATGTGCATGTGTCAGTGAGCTTGTCACACACTACAGTGAACATGGGATAAAGCAACATGTGTGTTTGGATAGCTAGGCTCTTGTACAGACTGGTAACAGTACAAAAGGAGGGGGTGAAGGGTTCAATTTGGGACATGAGCATGAAAGCAAGCTGCTCAGCCTCATGAATATCATCAAGTTTTTTACTGTTTCAGGGTTTATAGCTCCCCTAGTGACCAAAAGAGCACCTGCAACGTTACCTCAACTACTAATTGGAAAGAGAAACCATTTTAACATTCTGTATTTGAGTGGTAGTGCCACATTTCTGTCATTTCTGTAGATATATTGAAAGTTCATTCTTGACCTTGGAAATAGAAGCTGACAATTAAATCTCACCACCAAATTAGTGGTAGTAGCAATGCTCAGTAGCAATGTCTTTTTCAAGATAATCTGCAGACCATTTTGCCGTTTCATGTAGGGAATACTGTTTCGGATCGGTCTCACTGTTCTCATCAGCATTGTTTCCAGATGAAGGCGGCTGTTTTTATAAAAAATATCAGATAAATCCACTGTACATTACATTCCCAGCACTGAACAGAATACAGACAAAGTAAGCGACTAGCTAGTTATAACATACTGAAGCATTTAGCAGCTAAAGGGCCAGCTATTTCCCTCAGTAGTTGGTGGAGACCAAAAACAGAGCTAAAAGGAGAATAAATACAGGATTTCCCTCTCCCCTAAAACACATTAATATGCACTGCCTAACTACACTGACTGCTGCAAAACTCTTGCTGGCCAGCTGGAAGATATGTGTGCTAGTACATAGCTCTGTATACAGTTTTCGGCCGTGATCCAGAATTAAAATCTGCATAATTCAACAGAATGTTGCAAAAATAAGCAAACACAAAATGCAGTTGTTAGTTTAGCTCAAACTAATTAGTCACATTAACAGGAAACAACTGGAGTGAAACAAGTCCTAAGTACAAACAATTTATAATTAGTTTGATTCCAGTATTACTTTAAAACAGCCTAAAATTATTATTATTATTATTAGGTTGAAATAAAGATTTTTATACCTAGTTCCTCAGCAGTAAATACAATTGTGATGACTTGTCACAATGTTCTGAGCTTTACAAGCAGCAACTCTACTCTTTTAAAATCTGCGGAAAATTTGCGAGTAGAGTAGTCGCCGTAATTCTACAGCCGTAGATTACATGGGCCGGCTCATGTCTCATTTACTTGTAAGAAAACATCTAACATTATCATAATGAACATAAAAATAAACATGGCCATGTGTACTCACAGCTGTCAAGCTAGCACGTTTGTATTGGGAAGTCTTGGCTGAACTTTCTCTACCATTCCTTTTCATCGCGCTCGCTAATAGCTTTAGCAAGATATTCGCCTAGCCTTGGGGAAGACTTCAGTCATGCACAATGAGTGGATAGGGAGAGTGCACATATTACATATTTCCTGTATATATATTTCTAAACTAAATCACCAAATCTAGCTTTAAAACTGATGATATGACATTGTTGTTAACAACTGGTTTCTGCTGCCCCCAAGTGGCCAAAAAGTATAACATTTCAAATTGCAACCATTTCAGTCCAAACTCTGTAGGTGTTAGAATCATGATTTTTCCACCCTTCGTACCCAGCTGGATCAGCTAATCTTGTCTTTAACGCAGCTTAATGATAAAATATGTTCTCCTCTTCGTTAACATGCCTTTACTTATGTAACTGCCTCTCCTTCTGCACAGTTAGTGAAAGTGCCCTGAATTGCACAGTACATGATGTTTGAAATCTAAAGCTTGGTTGATGAAACTGAACATGACACCTTAGCCCATACCCCTCCACACCCCACACCCCCGTCCACCCACACAAACACATACACACCATATGCCAGTTTGCTTGACGTATTTCCTTTAAAGCAACCTTAAAAGCTTTTCTCCTGGGCGTCCATCTAATGAAGTCAGCCTTGAAAGCATTGTTTCCGCTGGCAGATACAAGCCAACCCTCTGAGGGATCTTGACCAGGCAAGAACAAACAGAGGTAGACAAAGAGAAAACACTTTTTATAGACTGCATTGTACAGGACCCTCAACTTTCAATATGTGCCAGAAGCCATTCCCATCTTCCAACATCGCAGCCTGCTCCTGTGTTGTATTTTATTTTTATTCTCAAATGTCAACTGCTGGGGAGGAACAGTAAGGCTACATACTGCACAGAAGTAATATAAAATGAAAAATTGGAAGAGGTATTAAAAACACCAGCCTCTTTATATGTAAATGCATGGTGATTGAACCTCTTTCTCTTTTGCTCCAGAATTCACAAGCCCAGATCTTCCTGTACTCTGACATGAACACCCTCCCACGCATACACACCGAGCACACGCAAAGGGAACACATACACGTAGAGCATGCACATATAGTTTCCACCTTCTGCTCACTGTTTTCTTTGCTGTAATGGCACAACACACTAAACACTCCTAATAAGACATAATTAAAATCAAACACAGTACTGAGCAGATAGTTAAAAAAAAACTTGGATTCAGGACTGCAGATTTGATTGAAAAAAACTTGAACAGCAAGCAGAAATTTCCTCAAGAGCAAATCCTGAGGGGGGTCGAAGAGTACTGTTTAGCAAGAAAAGTGAAACAAACTGCCTAAATTAGAAATCACATCTGGCATTTCTAACAAAGAAAATGCTTGAAAATCTGTTTAAAAATTCTTGTTGTGATTTAAATTAATGGAGGGACTATCTCCTGCCTCTATGGACATAATGCATTAGGAGTTGCAGTGGCTACCAATATGGGACATCCAATGCAATTCTTAGATCTAAGCAATGCATACATATTTAGGGTTGACTTGCCGCATTTTAATGTTTTTTCTAAAGGTTTGAGTTTTGCGTTTGCAAGCACCTTTGCAAGAGATAGTGAACTGCTATCATTGGTTGGACCACCCTCTATGAATAACACGTTGAGTGAATGAATTAATGAAAACGTTCTCTCCACTGGTGTCCCTGGAGCAGACATGACAAAGACATGAACTGGGAATTTGTTGGGGCCTGGTGGTTAGAGTGTTTGGAAGGTGAAGCTCCGTGCTGCTGTTACCTGCTGGTTCACCATCAGCCTAACACAGCCCAGTGCTCGAGGAATCACTGTTATTGAGACAAGCTGTCAGGACACACTGACTGGGAGGAGAGATAGAGAAAAACAATAACACTGCAAGAGAAGGGCAGGTGGGAGCACGGGAGCAAGGGATAGCTCAGGGGAACGTGATTGAGACAGAGAGTGCAATTGATGCATCGCTTCGGCAATGATGTTCGTGACTGAATTCTTGACATGTTTTTACTGGCTTGTAACCCTGAGATATGTTGGTAAACTTACTGTAGAACAACTCTGCGGGTTGTCAATTTAATGTAACCTTTAGATCACTTACATACAGCACATCTATGTAGCCCCTGGGACACTAAACATGTGGTATGTAGAGAGTAAGCCTTGAGATGGTGGACCGTATGTAACCTTGACATAAACGCGTTGATATGAGTGCTGTACTTATCTGATCATCTGCACTCAGGTGCATCAACTAGCCCATGGGTACACAATTAAAGCTCTCTCACTGTATTTTAAATTAGTTTGTTTGTTTCTAACCACTCTGGAAGCATCTGCATTGAAGCAGAATGTCTTTAGTTCACCTTCATGTGTTTGGCAGCATTTCCACGCGAGGACATTAATTTAGATAGGTGATATGCCTGATAGCTTCAGCATTTGATGTAGCTCCTCTGACTCATGGGTGAGTTAATGTTCATGAGGAGATTGAAAATGTGCTCCTTTCAAGTTCCTTATTTGAGCATCTTTCATAAAGACAGGTTTGTGGTGGTCATTTCTCTCTGCCTGCAGGGAGTGTGTGAGAGGAGTGTGTGATGGTAGAATACTGTATGATTGAAGCTTGTGTCTGTGGCTCAGCTGTCACTGTCTACGGAAAGATGCTGTAAATCCTACCACAGACATGCTCTGTGTTAATAGACTTTTTATACCTGTTGTAAATGACAAAGTCTATAGTTTATGGCCTCTTTCACATATATGCACATGTACACACACACATACAAACTCGTATATGCAAAGAGTGTGTGCACTCACACTCTACAGCTCTGTCCCGCCTAATACATAATGACAGATTAACTCGATAAGATGTCAACATCATTTAACACACTGTGTGTGTTGCTTATATGTTGCATTGCAGAAATGTAGATTTAATGCTTTTAAGAGATTTTCACTCCTGATAGTTTGGGAAGTTACACTATGTGTGCAAATAACTGAATGGGAAATTGTTATGGACCAATTTACTTTATTTAAAATTGTTGAAAATAGTCCGCTTGTCAATCACATATGAGCAAGCAAAGTTGTAAATAGGAAGGGGTTTTGTACAGAAAAATGTTCTATTTATTATTTACATCAATGTTCATTCTGTCTTTTTTATGTTATTATTTCAAGGATTTATTAGGAGTTTATCATCAGACTTTATCAGCGCCAAAATATGATTAAAAATAAAACCTTATTTCATATATACTATATGTTCACACGTTGTGTGAATTTCTTCAGTCATGCTTATGGAAGTGTCTTGGTCCTGACTGCATCTCTAATGATGGTAAAGCTCGCCCTTGAGAAGGAAAAATATGATCAAAATGTATTCATGTGGTGCAATTAGCCTTCAGAATAAGAAACTTTAACAGACACTTTTATATTATTTAACATTTTTAAAGTCTATTCAGGCCCACTGTGTAAAAACTTTTCAGAAACATTCCACTCTAGGATTTTTTCAGAAATTGCACCATGTGTATGACAATAAATACTAAATGGCTTTTACTCCAGCTCTGGTAGTTACAATGTTGCCAAGGAAAAGGCGAGTAGTAATAATTTGGGCGATGAGCAAGGTTGCGCTCTCAGGCTGATTTGATCACATTCTTAATGTGTAGTTGACCAATCAGATTGCTTGGTCGGAGCTACTTGTTGTATAATGAGCCGATCTTCCTCATCGCTATCAAGTGAGTGAGTGAGTGAGTACATTTAATGACTGTATTAATGTGTGAGTGGATCCAACGCACCTGGTTTCCATAGCAACATCTGCATTGTCTTCGACTATAGCAATGGCCGAAGCACTGCAGGTTAAATAATAGATATAATGTTGTTGCAAGAGCAGCCCCACAGTGACAAAAGGAAGACTGCCCCCGGCTGCATTTCATGATGGGGACAAGCCGCCTTACACACTTTCCTCACTACAGTTATTGTTAAAAAGTTATTTAGGGAAATACTTTCAGATAACAAAGAGATGGTGCCACCAGAACTTGCTGCCAAGGAAACCATTGACTATGGCAACCAAAGAAACCACATCATGAAAAATGAGGCAGGAGTCAATTTTACCTGTATTTTATTTCTCTGAACAACCATATCAATTAAAAAAATGGTCTTAAAAGAGCACCACAAGCTTCATTTTGATTATTTAGTGTGTGTTGATATGATATTAGAAAGCTTAATCTGCTAATAAGATTAGAGAATGTAGATAGCATGTATGTGCAGGTTGTTAGTAGGATCAGATGTACCTGGTAACCACAGTGGTGGAGATGTGCCCTGCTGCCGCCCAATTAAAGTACACATACTTGATGTTGCCAGGTGGCTTACACAGTGCTACCTGCTCACAGTATGAGAAAATACATCATACTCGTCTTCACCCCAAAAAGATTTTAAACAAAATGTCTTTTTTGACCTGATGACTACTAAACTTGTCTTGTTGTCCTGTGAGTTTGTTCTCTGACATATAAAACCCTTGGCCATCACATCAGTTACTGTTATCATTAACAGCCTACTAAATAAAGCCTTGTGTTGTCTTAAAGGTCACAAAGGAAGAGGGGAAAGTTGCAGAGAGAAAAGAGGGGAAGGAGGCCTTCCAAGCACCACCTCCTGTCATCATGTTCTCAGGGTCCCGCCTGAACAGCTCCAAGGGTCTACGGAGACAGAAGAGGGACTGGGTGATCCCACCAATCAACGTGGCAGAAAATTCTCGAGGACCATTCCCTCAGATGCTCGTCAGCGTAAGTGACAGATTTGATGGGCCGCATCACTGATTCGTTCTGAATTCACAGCTGGGATTTCTTGAGGGCACTTCATGGCTAACGCTGATTGTGGGTGTGTGATGATTAGTGATAAAGAACAGAAATACATTAACATAACTGGTTTGTTCTCCTCGTCCTCGCAGATGATTATGTTGTGATCCCCCGATGTAATTATAGCCACAAAATCTTAAGGTATTTAAACAGCCCTGATTGGCCCTGAGACGTTTTCCCTTCAGACACAGAGCGGGCTCCAAAACAGCTAAGCAGCTAAACCCTCCCACATCGAGAGGTCCATTGGGTTCACAGTGAATCGAATGATTATTTCTGCTCCTTCATGCATCCTTTCTTTCCTTTATCAGGCCATTTCAGAAAGGTTGCCCGAAGTTCAATACTATTTCTCTAGCTCCTTTATAACAATACAATTTGTCACAGAATCTTTACTGAAGCCATAACTCTGAGCCTCCTGTGGGATATAAGGAGAACGTTAGAAAAGCTTCCCAGGCCCAAAAGAACAATGTGGTTCATCCGCCTTGCCCAATAACATCTTGATAGTTTAAACTTAAATAGATCAGAGGTAATAACATGGACAATAACCGGCATCCATGCCTAAAGAACTAAGCGACACCTCAGCTGTTGTTCCCTCATCATTATTCCATAAACCTCTCCTCATTTAGCATTCAACATTAGAATGTGGCAACAACTGACTCCTATCACTGCAAATTTCATTTCTGCAAAACTGCTAGTTTTGATAAGTACAAAATATCAACACAACATGGTTGAAGGTCGAGCCTGTACAAAGCTGTCTGACAAAAAAACATGAATAAATAAATGTTTGTGTAAATGTGTTGTTGTGCAAAGCTCGAGCTGCAGAGTGTTTAAAATTCAGAGATTCTGTCACAACAGAATGCGCAGTTTGCCTCTCTCGTAGCAAATCTCTAGACTCTGAGCTTGTTGTGCGTGCTGTAATTCATCAAAAAAACATCATTCCAGGAGTCCGCTGTCTCATTCCCTGCTCCCACTTTCCTCCTCTCTTTATCTGGGATATCTAGCCATCAGCTTTTCCTTGCTGTTTACAAACCTCTCACAGTTTATCTCTTTTGGGTCTTAAATTGTGCAAAAGAAGCACTTTTTCCTTTTGTTTCTGTTCTTTGTTTTCCTGCCGGGTTTCATCCAATCCCGAGGGGAAAGCCTCAGGATCTGCTTGAAGGAAACTTTTTTGATTCTCCTCTTTTTTTTATATAGTGAAAGAAAAACATCAAGTCAAAGAGGAGAGTTGTAAGTCTTTGTTTTGGAGTTGGAGTGTGTCCCATCAGCCTGGCATGATGTGGCACTCTCATCTGAGCTCGCTCAGCCCTTCAGTAGTGCTACACCAGCCATAAACTGGCCAAACAGTTCTGCTGATTCCATGAGCTGGTTAGAACCAGAGAGAGACTGAGGGGATGGGGCGGGCAGAGAGAGAGGGGGGTATCAAAGGAACATTTGGAGGTATATTGTGCAGCCAAACACAATCCACTTTGTGCAGTAAATAGGTCCGTCAGGGGCTGGTGGATTGCTGAGAGTGTAGCGTTCAGAGCAGAGGAGAAGTGATGCGTGCTGATGCCTCCGTTGGGCTCTCAGGCTCCCGTCTTTCTCTTTAATGATGACTGGAGGGCAGGCAGGGCCATACTGAGAACCAAAGATTTTAACAAGGAGACAGCTCTGGGGGTTGGATGGCATGGGAATGATTTTGCCATATGTATTGTTTATGTGTTTATTCCACTTTTATGACCTCTTTGGTCCCCTGTTGAGAATTGGGGCTTTTGTGCATCTGCTTCATGTTACTCAATCAAAACCAAGAACTTTAATTTTGTCAAGCAAACAGAACAGTTTTTTTCAGTCTCTGACATTTAATATGTTAATCACAATTTCCAATTTTTTTTTAACATGTTGGAAAAAAGAGTTCGCAGTCTTTCTGTCTCACATTCCCTCCCCTATCTCTCTCCAACTGTGCCATTACTCAGTGCTCTGTGTGCTGTGGCTGTGTGATGCCTCCTCTAATGGCCTGTGAAGTCAGTCCCTTTCCTAATGGGCTGTTCTGTCATCCAGCGCAGCACTGAGTGACACGCAGACAGCGGCCTTCCCCACCATCCCGCCGCTTTTCTCCCTGCCCTGACCAAGTTGCCATCAGTTGGACAGGTGGGGTGACAGCAGCCCTCACCTGCATCTCCCCAGGTCTGCAGCACTGTCACTTTGATCAGGCCAGCACAGGATCGGGCAGGTGTCAGGACAGAGGCCCTACTGACTGGCCTCTGAGCTTGCAGCCTGACATGGCTCGAGGGAAATGTTGACGCTTAGGTGAAGTGTTGGCAGAACTGTACTCCCATTGCTCCTTAAAGCCAAGACAGTGTCAAAGCTCAGTGAGATGTTATTGACTGCTTTTTTTTAAATAGCAGTGCTGAAATAATTGCTCTCACACTTCAGACTCTTCCACTGTACATCAAGGTGTAGTGCGCATCGTGTAACTCTGTGGCTTAACATTAAACCCTATCAGCCTCAAGTGTCAAATAGTTGTACTGAATGTAGCCTGATGTTAGCAACACTGGTTCCACCTCATTTGTCTTTCCAGATGATGGACAGCAGTGCTCTGCTTTCTTACAATCAGAGGTAGGTATAGTAGCCAAAAACTGTACGCAAGTTAAAGTACTGTTCGTAATCAAGCAGAATAAAAGTAGTCATAAAATACATACCAATACCAAAAGTATCTACTGTTCCCTTTTTCTGCAGGGTCCACCTTTTGTAGATTAATATATTTTCAATCTTCTTGTAGGAATATACACACTACACTCGGGCAAAGACAGAGTGGAGATGGTCCAGTGTAGAAGATATACTGCTTGACTAATCATGAAGAAGGGTAGCAGGTGAAGAAATGGGCGGCTTTGGTCATGTGTTTGGACAGGGGGGGAAGGGGTTACTACTGGGCAGGAGGGAGTCCCTGAATGTGTAAATTTAAATAGGAAGGAAGGGTCATCATTTCACAAAATCTTTCTTTGGGGCCAGACCCCATTGACAGCTGTAATGAAGTCAACATATCTGCATCGTATAACTTTTGATGAAGAAATGCCTCCAGAAAATGAAAGACCACACTTCAGAGAGCCAGAGAGCTTCAATACGGCTGTCACCACAGTCTGGCCCCAAAGTGAGATTCGGTGATGAAATGACCTTCCTTCTTTTTAAGGTTCTTTGGTATATGACAGGAAAACAGAGAAGATAAGTAGATGAATGTCAAGGTCTGGCTGTAGTTGTGACAATATGATTAACACAACAGACACATCTCCTGCTGACAGTTCTCTCATGTCCAAACAACTTTCACAACTGCAGCTTGCTGCCCTCTGCGCTGCATTCTGCTAATATTAGCTGTTCACGCTGTTTGAAGGCCATACTCCCAACAGTGGAAAAACAAAAAAGGGAGGCCAACAATTTTTTGTCTCATCTAAATCTCCCTCTGTACCAAAATAATTTATTCTGATATGAGTCACGAGTAGCCACGACTGGGATAGAAAAAACAGAGTGCCAGCAGTGCTGGGATCAGCAGACCAGCAGCCTCTTATCATGCCTATAAATGTATTAATGAGTGCATAAGTAGTGAAATTAATGTATCTAAATGTAAAGATAACATCTTGACATTGAAGAGTGAAAAGTATGCTGCATTAAAACTACTCCAATAAATAGAGTTTAGTCAAAAATGTTGCTTGAATTCAACAGCTCGATCTGAGATGTTGTGGTAGAAACAGGTCTCTATGGGCACAGTCTCGGATTTTACCTTAATCCAAGCATGGCTCTTATTCCGACTCACTTCCTCCCCAGGGCAGTCCAGCTGGTCAGGTTGGATGGTTGAAAGACGTCATGGGTTGTGATGGTCTCAAAGTCCGCAGCTCTTAACCCAAAACACCCGCCTTGTTCTCCAATGCTGATAAAAATATTTCTGCTATAGGCAGTACAGTATGTGTTTCAGCAATAAAGCCAAAGAAATGACAAAATGTAGCATAATTTGGAGAAGCTAGGGGCCACTGCATTTTCATGCGCCACCGTTGCCACAGCAAACCTTATAGAGCTGGTCCCGTATATTAGCTAGTTTACACAACTGACTAACTCTCTTTTCACATAACTGCAGTTGTCAATGTGGCCAGACTTGTTATGATATTCATCTTTTTAAATACTTTTTCTATGCTGAGGTGGTGGCCATGTTGTTGCTGGTGACATACAGAGACGATGAAGTTCACTGAGAGGTTTCATACAAAACTAAATGATATTTTACAATCTTTTACTACAAACTGTAGCTTTTCTCGAGTTGAAAAATGATCTTTAAAATTGACAAACGTGTGTAATTCATGACACAATTCAAACGAGAATGAAAAACCTTGCTATTAACTACTACACAATTTTTTGGGGTCCAATGGGGCACAGGTGCAGGACCTCTCCATGACAAAGGCCTGGTCATTTTAAGCCATCTTAATGCAGAAATGTTACATATTGTAACTTTAAGTACATGAAAGTAGTAGAGTACATGCAACTCACTGCTTTCATTTGAAGGGTATAAGTGGTGCTTAACTTTAAAGAAAAAGACTAAATAAAAACCTAGCAAAGTGAGCAATGGATAGGAACCATGAATACAAAACTAGAACAAAGCAAAGAGAGGAAGAGTTCCAGAAAGACTAAAACAAAGAGTGGGGGGAGTAATTTTTCACAATAAACAGGTGTTCATTGTCGTTCTCTTTCTTCTGCGGCCAAACAGCCATCAATAGCATGTAAGGGACATTGATTTTTCACAGAGGCTTTTTGAAACCTTCCATTGATCCACACACTTCTCCTACGGCAGAGAGGCATTGATTTCTTCTGCTCGGGTAAATAAAGACTCAACGTAACCACCCCCACCGCCACCGCCCAACTCCCTTAACCCCCTATTAGAACAGCCGTCAGCAGAAAAATGAACAAAACCCTGATGAAACAACAGTTTAGCCAAGGAGCCAGATGGGGTGTGAATAAATGTTTGTCCAGTAAAATGCCTGTTTTATTGTACTGTTCGCTGACTCTGTGAGAAAATAATAGAAAGAGTGAAAGATGTGGTTTTGATCGGTCAGAGTTGCTGGTGTGGGTGAGATGGTTGTGCCACACTGAAAAGAGAGGTTTTATATGCTGTACAGTATCTGAAATGTACACATTATCAGACTGTTGATTGGTAAGCATCAGATGTTTTTAATGGATTAGTCTAAATTTGGGGAAATATCCTTATTTTCTTCATTACTGAGAGTTAGATGAGAAGATGGATACCACTGTCATCAACGAAGCTGCAGCCAAAGATGACTAACGTAGCTTAGCATTAACGGATAAGAAAGTTACATTTCGGTCATTCTACTCAACCTCGTGAGGACGAATAGTCAAGTGCAGTTTCGTAGTCCACAAAACTTTTCCGGGGCTTCACAGAAAAACAGCGTTGCAGCATTCTTCAAAACAACTTTTTTTGAGCCGTGATCTTCCCCGCAGCTGCTAAGCTAAAAGCCTCAGCGCACACACTGTCTGAAGTGGGTGCAAAAGCTCAACTGTGCATCATGGGAGTAAATAATGTCTTCTCGAATCAATTTGGGGATCTTGGGCCTTCTGCAGACTTGGATTATGCTTGACAATCTGTATGGAGCTATTTCATGTTTGTTTTTGGCTGTTTTGTTTTCTACGTTTTAACTCCCCAGATACTTCAGTTGCTAAGGAGAATGCTACATGCTAATGCTGTTCTCGTTTTAAGCGTTACTAATTAGCTTTTCCCTCACATGCAACTGACTGAGGTGTCTCTAAACACCTACAGAAGGTAAAGAAACACTTTCTCAAAACATTAGTTGTGTTTTACCCTTTTTCTCGCCATCTCTTTTCTTCTAATTGTTCTCCCATTGCATCACTTTTGTCCTTGTCATCTGTCTTTTCAGCCTCTCTCTTCAAACCTGTTGTTGATTCACTTCTAACCCAGGTCTGCTCTCTGGAATAATTTAGTATATATCTAAAGGAGATATTATTTTGAGAGAGAAAACATTTAGTCTGAGAACTAGAATAAGGGATGTGAAAATGACTGCAATTTTCAGCTAAACTGTTGTTTTATTGGATAATATTTCTTTGGATGAAAATTTTTCTGTCTACCGGCTGTCCTTGAGACGGAGAAGCCAGATATTTCGATAAAGCGCGGCTGCGTCCCTCAATAATCTCAGGACATTATATTGACAGGAATACCATTGAGAGAAACAGCAGCTGTGAGAGCAATAAGCCAAATAAATGGGTGCTTGTCAAAAGCCCTCTATTGACTGATATGTAGAGAAAGAGGCTCATTTGATATGTTGCACTATAATCGACAACTCATGTGTATCAGTATTTTGTTGCAGGCATTTATTTCCTGGTAGTAGCTTGAGGAAATATGTCTAATAACAGGGAGCCTGAATGTTAAACAGTGCACAAAATACTGACATTTGTATCCGATTTGATGTGTGTTGCAGTGCATCTGGTTATGTTTATGGTACTCACTGCAGCACCTGTGCTCCAATTTCTACATCTCTCTCCGCGGAGCACGTTGTGAAAAGCGTTTTCTGAGCAGAATGAGAGAACTCCCCCCCTGAGGTGTCTGCCATCTCCTCTGCGTACGTTTACCAGTGATTAATGACTGCTCCGCTTCACTGACAGAGACAGCAACAACAAAAACACCAGAAAGACAGACAAAAAAAGGGGGAAAAAAAGATCTGAAAGAAAAGGAGAAAACAAAAAGCAACATACTGTACAAGCGAGCTGGAGCTGTGGATGATTGCATTGGAGAATTTGAGGCGGGGGGGGGGGCAAAGACGTGTGCGTGTGAGTGAGAACAAGAAAAAGCAACAGAAAGAAAGGAAAAGAAGCGAGAGAGGCAAAGTGTAGGGTTCAACCAGGATTAGAGGCACGTCTGTGTTTGTGTTTAGGTCTGATAGACTTCCCGGAGAACTGCTGTTCACGGCCTCTTCCCTCGAGTCTAATGAAGCCTTTTGGCATCTACCACCCCACCGCCCGGCCAACACCAGCACTGCACTGACTAGCCTGCCCCTTCATCTTTTTCAACTCTCTCCTGCGGAGACATACGCTCACGAGCACACACACTCAATCAGAAACAAACATTCACATGCATACCCAGGCACAAAGAGAAATTACTTGTCCTACACAAGCAGCAAACAAAGGATCAGTAAAGCGCATGTGCTGTGTTGTTGCCTTTGTATATGCTCATTGTTTGGGGTTTTGTTTGGTCGCATTTCTGCTTTATCCCTGAACAAAGAGAAGAAAAAACTAAGCCAGAAAAACAGAACTCCATCTTGTTTTTCTTTAACCCAGCCGCCAGAGAAACCGCAGGATGGTGAAACGCAGGGATGCAAGTATTTAAGGATCACAATCCAGATCCAGAGCTCAGTCACTAGGAAACCACATTACTGCCCATATGGACCTGCACCGAACTCTGGGCTGTGGGCTAAATAAATTCAAGCTGTGAAAACAAATGTGTGCCTACATTAAGTCCCGCAAACACATCATCTTTACAGGATGTGCACTGCTGTATATGTGTTCAAGCATAGTTTGTTCTAGGTTATGTTTTTTTGTTATGTGTTCTTTCAAAGTTCTCGTGCGCTGCTGAGGTCCTTTTCTTGGCATGCATACAACTTCAACACAAATATGCTCAATTCAAACACACACATTACATTAGCTCTATCAAGCCAGGAAGAAAAGTAGGAAACAATAAACTCCTTTCAGGTATGCTTGGACCTCCTGTAGAGTTTGAAGAGGGAGGAAAAGCGATTTCGGTGGGTGCAAACAGTCAGGTCAGCATTACATTTGCGCTTTGTTTTACTGAGTACCACATCTTGACAAGTTTTTAAACTCTTGGCTTTTTGTTTGATTTCACCTCCTTAAGAATTCACACAAGGTATTTACCCTACAAACCCCAGCTCTTTTGTTCCAGCACAAGCAAACCTTGTTTGGTGACATTGCAAATATTTTTGCTAAATTCGCAGTTTGATATTTACTGATCCTCTTTTTTTGTTACATCTTAGCCTCATTGCTCTATGGATGTGAATTTCAGATGCTACTGTAGGTCGACAGTTGGTTGGTGCACCACTTTGGTCCAGACTAAAATATCTCAACAACTACTGGATGGATTGCCATGACATATTCTACAGTTGCTCATGGTCCCCAGAGGATAAAGCCGACTGAGTTTGACAATCCCCGTACTACTCCTCTAGCGGCATCTGCAGTTGACCTTTTTTGATTTTAGTTTCATCAACAACTATTTGCTGGACTGCTGTGAAATTCCCTCAGGATGAATTTTGTAATCCCTTGACCTTTCTTCTTGCAGCACCATCAGATTAATGTTTTAATGCACCAGAACTTTGGTTTATGACTGAATACCTGCAAAACTAACGACATCCCTATCAGACTCAACTGTAGCTTGTATTTTTTGGCTGATACCACTTTCACACTTTGTCTTTAATGTGAGTGGATACAATCGGCATTCACTCCTGTGACTCTGCAGCTCCAGCTCCAGCTGGCTGTGATTGGAACACAACACCCAGGTGGACAAGCTAATTTTCACCCATTGTTAGGGGCAATGCTATGACGTTTGTTCTTTGTGTGTTCTCTGTTCAGGCAGCACTCAAATATTGTTCAGTCGGCGCTGCTTTTGAAAGGGACACAGACGTAAACGATAATTTCTAAAGTGACCACCGGAGTGGCTTCCTTGCCTGTCAGCTGCCTGATCGCTACTGCACATGTGCAACTCTTAACAAAGATGAGAAAGAAGCAAGATGTCGAAGTCCTTAGCAACTTCCGATATCAGCTTCGGAAAAAGCAATGTGTCTAATTCAGAATATAAGTGATTAATACTTTTTTAAAACAGGTTATTTACTTCTGGATGTAGTCTGATGAGGTATATGATCTCGTGCTTTCTACTGTTCGCTGTTTTTTTGGCACACTCGTGATGATGAACATAACAAGCAAGAAAAAAACAGAAAGGTAAAATTGTCTCCCGGTAATGGGAAAATAGTTGATTGCCTATTTTTAGAGGGTTATCCCATGTTTAAAAAAAAGTGTTACAATTGGCAAATGTTGGCATGGTAAAATGGCAAACTGAGATGTGCTGCATTTGGCTCAAAACACCACTGGCTATAGATTTTTCACATTTATAAAGTCAAATAACATAACTGTTCAATCCATGCACAAGTAAGTCAAAATTGGAAACTGCTAATGTCAAAATGACTGCTCACTTATTTAATAAAGTCTGCTCTTGTAACAGCTAGGATAGAGCTCGATAGCCAGCCCTAGGTTATGATGGCATGAATGAAACACCAGAGGAAGTTCAGAGTGCTTAACATTGTTACTCTTGCTAATGGAGTCTTGTGCTGCAGGAACATGCTCACCCTTGTCTTTTTTGACAGTTCATATCATTAATGAAACATATGACCATAAAAGCAATTTTACTATCCTCTGAACACCACAAGACTCAACTATATAAGAGAAGAGGTGGGCATCCAGGGACACATTAATATCTCACGGAAGACGGTGGTCGATGGGGAAAGGCTTCATGAATGCTCTGACAGCGTTATTACGTTACGCATTGTTCTGATTCTTGTTTCTCTTCAATGATCCCCTATTTTCTTAAGAGCCAGACCCCCCCTCTCTTTGTAGAGTAGTCTTGTCTTGGCATATAACAAATACCTTATGAGCTTCATTTCCTTTCCTCTAATGAAATTAGTGCGATCAATGTAATTACATTTATCAGCCCCAGGAAATGGAGTCTCCTACAATCTCCTGGTATTGACGAGGAAAATAAATTGTTACAACATTCATATATTTGTCAGCAGCATTTGGCCTTTGTTTCCTCCTGTGTTCAGGGAAGTGAGACTGAAATGTAATTTTCACTGTTTAATATCTCATTATTTTGAAATTAGTGGCGTGAAGTCCCTGTAAACATGTTCATCAGCAGCCTCAGCTACGGTTTATTTTTCAAGAGAACATTTTCCAGACGTGGCCTCGTTGTGCACACCCAGGCCCAGAGCTGCTACTACAGAGGCTTTACAATAACGAAATAAACAACAAAAAAACCCTGCCTCAGCCACCCACTCACTCATACCCACACAAATGGAAAGCACAGACACACACACACACACACATAGAGATAAACACACACATGTTCACAAATCCCCCCCAACACATTCCTCTCTGATATGACATCAGGCAGCACCAGGCGGGCTCCCTCCTGGGTTCAGTTGGTGTTAAATTAAACAGTAAATCATCTCACCAAAAGACACAAGAGTTATGTGTGAGTCAAGGGCAACAGTTCTGGGCTCTTTAATAGGAGATGAGGAGGACTTTATGAAGGAGATAAATAACAGCTTAACAAACAGCCTCTGCCTGGTCCCCTGGAGGTTGGCCTCAGCGACCCCGTGGATCAGTAGGATGAAGGAGAGCCAAGAATCTCTATTCCTCTGAAGACATGAAAAAATAATGTGCAGTGAAATTGGAAGAAAGATATTCTGAAGGGGACTCAGGGAGGTGGGGACCAGCGATAAAGCAGGGGGGTTTGAGGGTGGTAGTGATTGTTGGTGATATGAGACAAGGTTGGTCAAATAGAGAGGACAGGTTGGCAGACAGACAGACAGACAGACAGAATGACAGCAGAGCATAAAAGTAGATACAGAGGAAATCATGCAGGCGGATCAAGCAGGCATGCACACATGGCAGTTGTCCTATCAGGTAATACTTAACTCCCACCCACCTTGCTCAGTAATGTTTGTACGTTTCCCTGAGAGACGCACCTAAGAGAATAAAATTTGATTCAACACAAAACAACGGCATTCAGAGGAAATGAACAAAAAGGTGATTACGAGGGGAAAAGTCCTAAGGCATGTGATTGAATTGAAATGAAGCGCTTTTGGGTGTAAGTCATGTGATAAAAAATTCTAATCACACTTAATGTGCTTGTTTTTTTTCCATTCCCCTTCTCTGGCTCTTTCTCTCCTGGAGGTAAAATGCGAGGGAAATCAAAATCGAGGCCTGCACCAGAATAAAGTGATCCTATTTACTTCGTCATTTACAGTGAAAAGCCTCAGTCAGAATCTTTTCATGCAAGTATAATGGATACTGTCATGGGGTGATCAAGTTTTTGTATGCTGGTAATAACCCCCAACTACAGACACAGACACACACCGGAGCTCAGACAGACACACATGAAGATCTGGTACAAGCATACATACATCACTGTGTATGTGTGTAATAAAATTCCTCACTGTGCAATGAAATGCTTTACAGCATCGCAAGATGAAATGGCTCCTAAGATAAACAGTTAAGCACCGGATAAAAAGTCGCCAGTATTTTATAACTCGTCCTTTAACTTTGCAGCCGTCTCATTGCTTCTCGCTTATGCGTACTTCTGGCCAATACTCCCCGATGCTGCTTCACGCATTTTTTTATTTGCTCTTCATTTTCAGGAGAAAAGAACATTTCCTCCTAACGCTCTATAAAAGCTTTAACAGCCCACATTGTTCATAAAACCAGAGTGATGCATAGCTCTTTGCACAGCGCCTGGTATCGAGGCATACAGGGATTGATGTTATGGTTCATCTGAGGCCGTGCGAAGCCCTTCTTTATATAAGGTGATTTGGTCGCTATGTTGTCAGTGTCACTTTACACTCAGCATCAAGTCAAGCGGCTAGTGCATATCCAGATTTTCAACAATGTTTCCCTGATGACTTCTGGGAATAGAAAGAGGTTTTCTGAACCTGACCGCTGATCCATTTTCTGATCTGTGTCAATCAAGGAATGACAGGTCAGCTGCTTTTGTAAGAAAGCAAAAACCGCATGTACATCAGCCATCTGTGTGTCATCCTTATGATACACGTGCTTGTGCTTGAGTAAAAATACACAGGCGTGAATCCACAGACACAGATGCATGGCTGCGCAAACATAAGCACACACACCTCCTCACTCTTCCAAGGTTCATTTGTCAAGATGACAGCTGGACTCTTGCTGAGGTGGAGTTTGCCAAGCAGAATCCCTCGCTTGGTTAGCAGGAGCCAGAACATCCTGGGAAACATTCTGACACACACTTAGAGGCTGCAGTGTGACCATGTATGTGTGTATGTGTGTGTGTGTGTGTGCATGCCTGTCTATGTGTTGTGAATGCGCAACTTTTCAAAACACCCAGCAGCAGCATGGCAAGGTCCAGCCCCACTTCAGTTTCTGCCTGTGCTTGGCAGGGGCAGGCTTGGCAGGGAGCAGCCCATTTTGTCAAGCTTCCAGTCAACATCAAACGTGCATACTGCTCCCGCCTCTACCTGAACACCTTTCCTCTTTTGCTTTTCCACTCACATCTGGGTCCTTAGACATCTGTTTTCCTCATGATACCTCCGAAATGTTTGCCCCTGTAGGCTGGGAGGAATGAACTGTATGCTTTTCCTTCCAAACAACCCTTCAGCTGTGTCCACTAGAAATGTGTCCATGCAATGATGTAACTGGATGCTTTTCTCTCTAGATTGAAAAAGACAATGCAAGGGGAATTCACTCCAGCAGGTCCCACAAAGGTCACGTGTCTGGTCAAAGGATAAAAACTCTCCCCCAAACTTTATCCCGCCCTGGCAACTTCTCTATACTTCCTGTTTCCAGCCAGAAGGGCTCATACTCTGCTACATTTGTGCTGATGCAGTCAATTCATAGCCACTTTCATTCCCTTCTCTTACTCTTACTCTTTCTTCCCTCCATTTTCCCTCCAGTCTGCATTTCTCCTCTTCTCTGCTGCCTGATGGTTTTTGAAAGTGAGAAGAAGCAAGAGAAGGAAGGTTGTGGGGAAAAGAGGGAGAAAGTGGTGTATGAAAGGTGGGCAGTGCGAAAGTGTGTGTGCTTGTATTGGTATGGAGTGGTGGTGGGGGGGGGTAAATGGCTGAGAAAAGTGCAATAGCAGCAGATTTCATGCCACTGTCACCCTCTCTCTCCCTCTGCTTCGCTCGCCTATACAAGTCTCTAACACTCTTTACTCTAATTACTCAGATTGGGTTTCCTGGGGATGAAGGGAGGAAAAGGGAGTTACAGGGGGTCCTTGATATTGTCCTTGTCAAAGCCTTGGGGAGCGACTTGAGAAGTCATTCATGCATCCATCACACTCCCGATTTCACAATTTAATCAATCCCCTAATGAAAGAGAGTGGCAGAGAGAGAGGCAGGGAGAGAGAGGTAATGGTGAGATGGCAGCCCTCACACTCTAACCCTGCTAAGCCAAAGCTAAGGGGTGCGGCCGCTCTTTGTCTGCCACCACAATGGCTGCCTTATTTTCATTCTCCCTGCCTGGAAGAGGGGAGTGAGGAGGGCGAGTCATTCCATTGTTACCTCCAGGGAGAATAGCACCTCTAATTTGCCATAAGCCTGCACTATTAAAGACCAGACTCCTTTCACACTGCAATAATTGGAAAAGTCATTCACTGCTTAACTTCCATTACTCCATGTTATTTTCACTAATGTGGAGGAAGGTCTTTTAATAATCTCACCTGCGTCACTTCTAGCTATCATTCAAATGGTACAAAAGCACATAGAGCACACTATCTCTCCATTTCATTTTTTCACACACTCGCATAAGACCAATAAGCCAGATAAATCTGAAAGCTCATCTTTTTGGCCCTGCGTCCCCTCCGTGAATGTGAAAATGGCATGCTCGCATTTTAACGCAGGCGGGGAAAACTGAGCTTTTCAGAAGCAGTGACAGAAGCGCATCTGTACATAACCCTGTGTAGCAGTAAAGTTGAAATGGCAACTTTCACTCACCTCTGACGGACTCTGTATTCATTCATTTTGAATGTCAGTGAATAGGATCACACAGTATAGGTGTTGGTAAAAAGCAGGATTTGTTTTTATTTTGCCAGACAACTTTGCGATTTTAAAATAGTGATTTGATTGACCTTTCAGTGCAATTTTTATGAGTCACAATAAAAATTATCATTAATGCACATTGATATTTGGGTTCAGTTATAGCAGGAGAGGACACAACTGAGATTTAACCAGCTAAGACTCAGCAGAGCAATGTAGCTATGAGAGACAGGACAGCATAATTGCGTTGTGTGCCTATGAAAAGAGGAGGAAATTTGTTTCGGTATTAATAAATGACCTTATAAGACTAACAAGAGCCCTTCAGGAGTCTTCCATGCTAGTGGTTCCAGGAGTCTGTATTGGGGAACATGAATGTCTACCAGGTTCATGCCAATACATACAATTGTTGTTGAGACATTTCTCTCAAAACCATAAAAGTCAACCTCGTGGTGCGCCAGAGGAAAAGTAGGTCGATCTCACCTCTATTGACCATCAATGTCGGGACAAAACTTGCAATTCATCCAATAATTTTGGAGATATTTCAGTCTGTTGGTCTTTGGTTGACCAACCAACAGACAGACGTTGCCATCCTTAGAGCCAAACCAAAAGCATTAAACATTTGAGTGGCTGTACATTACACATTCACACATACAGTGTTTTTACACACGACAGCCTTAATATGGACTGTCATTCTTAAACACTAAGCCACAGGTACGTCTGTATATGCAACTCTCACCAGATAATGAATACAAGATGTTATGCTGTTTGTGTTTTATGCTTAAGTTAGCAAGTGCATATTTGAAAATCCCAACTTCAAACTGAGATACTCAACATCAATCCTTCCCTACCTTTTGAAGAGATACAATGCTCAACATCAAAGCCTGAGCAAAAGTCTGTGTTTTAAAAAGGCCACAGGAAAGCTTTTAATGCAGACACTTTGCTGACTCACAGCAAAACACACAAGGTGTCTTTTTATCTTTGTGCGTGCAACAGAGTGCATTTGACAGATGGAGTATGTGTGTGATATGCAATGCCACCTAAAAACCTTTCTCTTGTAGATGCTCATTTTCTTCAGTTAACCAGTCTGTTTGTGACCTGTAGGTCAATACCTGTATTTCTCGCCTGCCTGTTAGGCTTTACTGTACTGTTGGAGGAACATATCTCTCTGTTTGTTCCTTTTGGCATTCGTTTTTGGTGCAGCTATGCCTGTTTGTTAGGCTTTAGAGCCGAGAAAGGCCTGGCTTTCAGCTCTTTAGGGGTTTGCTGTGACTTTGCTGTCTGCAAGCGACTGTTTCTGCTGTCCTACTGCTCACTGAACCAGTGTCATTCTCTGAACAGCAGCGCACTACAGCGCACCTAATTGGCACACTCATGACATGTCTCTGAGTGTGTGTGTGTGTGTGTGTGTGTGTGTGTGTGTGTGTGTGTGTCTGCATGTTTCTCTTAATGTTTGTGTCTGACATGCTTAAGCCAGATAGCGCTACTTTGAAAATGTTACCAACTCAAGCAGTTGAATATAGTTTCACTTCGTTTTGTGGCACGTTTTTTATTTGTTTGTTTTGTTTTTCCAATTTTCCTTTTTCCACAATCTCCTTTATATAAATCCATATGAAAGCTGAATCCATATGGCCATAATAGGCATCTTTTGCAGTGTATTATTTGCATTTGTTTAGTTTATTTCAAAATTATTTTTTAATCCTCACTTTGCTCACTGATGCTCACTGGCTTCATCTAAAACTCTTATATTTTAAAAGATATTTTCACATAAACAGCCTACTAACCATTTGAAGCTCACTGAAAGATATAACACACAAAGACCTAATAAAACAGTTGAATTTGAAAGTGACATGACATCTTTCTTTTAATGTTTCTTGAACTGAAGGCTTTGTGTAACCAAATGCAAACAGAATTTAGGAAATGTCTGTCTCACAGTATTTTCTCAGACATGTCTTTATGTGGTTTATGTTTGCACCATTCGGTGGCATGAGCAGCTACATACGGTCAGTATGTTTCCATATAGAAACCACTGTAGGCCACATCCAATAAATGTGCTGTCTGTAAAACGGACTTAGTAAAGACGAAATGGTCATGATCATAAGGCTCTTCTCTACTAACATATCAGTGCATGGTTTTATGTTGCATCCAAAGCAGAGAAAATATTAACCACTAATCCACTGCATGTGGACTTTGTTTTGGTTTTACTGAAGATGACTTTGATGCCCTAGCTGGTAAAGCAGGCTTTGTGACCACAGTGCCAACAGCCCTCCAGTCAGATACTCACCGCCACCCAACACACCATCAGCTCAACTTTTTTAACACATTCGCCTCTTCTGGTACTTGTGCTTTACTCATGTCCTTTGGTGTGTCAGATAAAGCAGTTATTTATATTATTTCTTCTATGAAATCAACCTCAAAACCAAATTATTCACAAGGATCTACAGTACCAAGGAAGTTATGTAATTTGTATGGTAATTGTTTCAATTTTACCCACAATGCCCCAAGAACAGTATGGCAATGTGTATGGTAATTGCAGTTCTCCATATGTGAGAACTGCAATTACCTTCTGATTATCTTCAGTATGCCATACCTGCACTACAATAACTTCCAAGTATAGGAGACATCAATTATAATTTGCCAATATTTGCCTGAGATATAATGACTGTACCCGTACATGCACTGACATACATCACCAGAGAAAAGGAGCAGACATGTAGAACCTGTATGTGTCTAGAAAAAGAATAATATAAGAATCTTTATTTGATCCCTTATCATACAAGGTACAACATAGTGAAACTATCTTTCAGGTAGCCTGTAGAGTGGTAATCTGCACTGCTAGATGAGACTTAATCCCACACACTGGACCTTTAAGGAAGAACTACTGTTGATCAGATCTATTGTATTGCAAAGCAATTATCACCAATAGATAATGTATGAAATACTTTTCATATGAACTGATTCTGACACAGAGCTTATTGTTTTATGACTTCTATTGTGTGACTGAGATGGACTGCTTTTCTACATGATCGGTGGACGGATTGGTCGTGTAAAATGAGAGCAGTCACTCATTTTGTGAGATCATCAATCTGCCTGGCACACATTCACTTCCTCATTCATCATTTATATAATAATCTTCTCTGATCTATCTGCTTTTTTGGTTAAGGAGATACACATTCATTCTTTAATGTTTGTGTTTGTGTTTGCTAGTTCGAAACTTACTTCTTCTTTTTATTTTTTATGGTGTCAATACTTTCACAGCGCCTCCATCGCTCTGGTGAGGGGGACAGACCTGTAAACATAATGAGTATACTGGCATCGACAGTGCCTGTGAACACAGCAAATTCTATTTCTAAATGTGTATACTGGAGCCCTAAGCCTCTCCATGTTCCTCCCCTTTGTTTACATATAGCGCCTTCTCTCCTAATCTGCCATGGTGATAGTTGCGTGGGCTGAGGAAAAGCTTGAATGCTGAGGCAAACAAATGCAATGGTAATATGCTCAGGAACGCTCTACCATACAAAGCAGTGAGGCCCACCATCGCCTGACCTAAAAAATAGACAAGAACAGCCTGGTTAACCCGAGTACAGCAAATAAAGAGCTGAGCAGATAAACACATCCAATTGCTACTCCATTAAGCTATATTATAACCATTTATTAATTGTTTGTATATTTCTTATGAATGTTAAATTGAGGGACTTCAAGTAAACTGTGGCTAACTCTCTAAATAGCGTAGATGCATTGCACACAAACAAAACACCTGTTTTTTACAGTCCTGGGCCAGATGCTCATTCAAATCTTTTGCATGACAAAGGCCAGACATCTTTTGAATTGCCAGAACAGAAACTCAAAACTTTAATAATGCAACTAAAAGCTATATTTAGTACATTTTTAGTCTTCCATTGAATCACCATCACAGCCTAATAATGAGGTGCCAAAGATATCTAATTGAAGAGCTAAAGCCAAATTAGGTCGAGTTCATGCTTATTGTGTAGCTATGTGATTTCAATCCCCAGTTTGACTTAATGACTGAGAAAAATAGAAACCCCGCCATTCAGCTCTGTGTTTGGTCTCCACCTAGTCCTGAAGAAACTTTTTTAGCCTAATCCTAGCCAATTAGTTTATTTTGCCTAACCCTAACCAAGTATTTTTTTCCCCTGAAACTGAAAAAAAACTGAAAACTGTTCTTGATTGTAATTGGTACAACTCTCATGTTGTTTAGTGGTTTCTTCTAGCGTCAGTTTTGCACATGAAAGGCTCTGCAGTCAAATTTGTATTGATACGTTAACGTACGCATCGACTTTCAAAATAAAACGTGCTGACAAACAGTTCACATTGTATGACACATTATGACCTTTGGAATGTTATTAATATTGTCAAACAGTCACAGTTTAGTTAAGTTTAAGGGGAAAAAAATAATTGGTTAGGGTTAGGCAAAATAAACTAATTGGCTAGGATTAGGCCGAAAAAGTTGGATAGGGTTAGGAAAGGATCATACTTAGGGTAAAAATAGCTAACATAAGTTATGTAAGTGACAGAACTTGCGTCACGCACGTGACATCAGTTACATCATTTGTGTGTGTTCACTTACTGACGTTATTAATTATTGACATAAATTAAAAAGGAATCACTCTCGACTCGAACACCGGTCTCCTGAGAAAAAGTCCTGTGAATGACTCACCCTACGACCCCAGCTAGCCCCTGACCTGGACTTTCTCACTCTTTATTGTACTGTTCTAAAGAAGCGCTTCAAGCAGTGATGCTAGAGGGGCACCTACAGTGTCAAACTTAGAAACGTTGGGCCACGAATCAGACTGCAGGATTTGACGCACTGTGAGTGAGAACGGGCTGTAAAGGCTCCACTTTGATGTTGGTGCTGGGCAGATAGAAGACAGTGGGTTTTTGGGATTTTTTTCACTGTGTAAGATTGAACCAGCCAACAATCAAGTTGGCCCAAAAACCAAAACAATGACCTGAAACTTGTTATACAGTATAAAGCTTTGTGGTGCTGAGGGGAAGTGCGGTGTCAGGTTATAATTCTCTGTTTCATCGCTCCGAGCGACCCCTTTCACATCCAAGTGGAATCTGGATCATCATATTCTTAAATTAAGTGGTAGTGTATATGTACAACATGCAGTGTAGTCACACATCTAAGTGTTAGTAGTTGGACACTTTAAAAGTGTTAGTTAACATGAATTTTTAAGTGAGAATTAATTCCTCTGCACCCCAGTAATTGTGGTAGAATCGCGGTTCTGTGTTATTCATTCCCCTCTCTTCATCTCCTCTTCTCTGTTTTCCCCGAAGACCCGGTAGCATGATAATTTCTCATTTGATTCAGTTTTGCCTGGCAGAAGGGAGCTAAGCTCACTGATAAGATCTCCTTAAGAACCAGACAAGTTGTCAGTAATGAAGGGAATTGCTTTGATCCGTCGACAAATAGGTCATTTAGACAGTGTCTGGTTTCTGATGCCAGATGATACAGTCATGCCTCTCTCTCTCTCTCTCTCTCTCTCTGCCTCTCTGTCTCACTTTCACTATCAATCTCTCTTAGCTGAGCGCTGCTTGTCTGTTCTCTCCCCCCCTATAGTCACATACTATCAAGAAAATAGAGGGAAAAATCAGAGGGAATGACAAAAAAAACAAAAAAACTGAAAACTGTTCTTGATTATTATTGGCACTCTTGAAAAATGAATTCTTTTGTTATTTATTACCCAATGGAGACGTTTTTATGTGTGTGTTACTGTGTGTTATTGTGTGAGGTGCAAGATAGCAGTGCAGAGCGAGAGTTTCCCTCTTTTCATTAAAGGAAATAAAAAGTACTTATGCAGTTATGAGAAGCTCTTGGTGCTCATCTCACGCTGGACTTTTTCTTTTTCAACGCAATTCCTCCCTTTCTGAAGGCAAAATGGTAGAATGACAGTGAGAGCAGATCACTATTGAAATGACATCCCGTCTGTCACAATATTCTGTGATAAAAGCAGAAGACTGATAACATGCTACAGCAGTAAGCGGATTCATTTCCCTGACATCCATTATTGGATCCCTTAATGCATAACCATGTATATATATTCATGTGATATGCCTGTGTGTGTTATTACATTCATTATTAAATCATGAGGCAGACAAGGCACAACTGTGCACGCTTGAATGCGCACATGTGCAAACAAATATTTGGTAGAAACCGATAAGGATAGGGATTCTGGCGCTGTCCCTCAATAGTTTTAAAAGCGTTTACGTGAACACTGTGGGAGGGAGAGCTAATTGGCTGGAATGACTGTGGAAACGTGCAGCTGAATCTCTTTCCCCCCCCCCCAAGCAGGACGACTTGGAAACGGGTGGGAAATCAGGGAGGCGGGGAAAACCCAAATGGAATTATGGAGAGCTATCACTTCCTAACTGGTGAGGATTTATACGCCACTGCCAAGGCCAACGGATTGAAGTAATTTCATTTTTCATGCATGGCTTCTGTCCCCACGGAGACCTGAAGCAAAGAGAGAGAGAGTGATGAGAGAGTACAGCAGAAAGGAGAGATGAGAGGAAAGGGGTGGCGTTGAAATGAGAGAGAAGGAGTTGGAAAGGAGGAGGGAGGGCAGAGGAAAGGGGAGACAAGGAGAGGGGAGGAGAAAAGAGGGATGAATGAGTGGGGGAGACAGTTTGGCAGTCGGATGTGTAGTAATTGCTTGTATTTTCTAATGCGACAGGAGAGGTAGATGGAGCCGGTGTGCTGCAGTCTCTGTGCTTTGCCTGTAGAGGAGGGTAATGGCAGTACATTGAGAGTTCAACAGTGATGCCATAGCTGGATGTTTGTTAGTTTGTTGGTGTTTAACGGGTAGAGTTCCTTTGAAGTAATAGCAGTCGATGCCTGCAGCTCGTTAATTATCATAGCTGTCAGCAGTAATTTGCTGAGATATGTGCAGAGCATTCTGACGTTCTCCTCCCCCTATTCCCCAAAGAAAACACACAGACAGACATGCACAAATAGCAATAGTGGGATGTTGTGACAGCTCCTTTTGCAATCATACAGGAATGGCATCTATAACTGATCGTATTCTTTTGATAAGAAAGACGCACTTCAACTTGATCTTTGTGATAGAGAGCTGATGATAATGCTGAAGCTGATGAAGAGGAACAGAAGGTTGTGTCAGTGTCAGTAACGGTGACAGGTTTTTATTCCACCAGCAGGAAAAGTTAGGATGGCACCTGTCTAATACTGTATGTCCGTACCGTGTCCTTGTTAGTTGTTCCAGCTATTTTCTCAGCAGGGCAGAATTCCTGGTGTGTCAAAAGTGTTGCTAAATTGGTTCCTCAAGTGGTGAAAGATGGAGACAACTCTGGACAGCCGGACTCTTCTGGTGCACTCTGGCTCTCCACTGAAATGTTAATTGATTAGAAGGAAAAAGGCTGACCGTTCCCGTGTGTGTATGTTTGTACAGGATGTGCCCGAATATTGGAGTAAGTGTATGATTGAGTCATTTTGATACACCGGCTGATGTTCACGGGTTGTCATGTAGCTAATGGGCAGAGATGGGATACTTGGAGGTTTGGACTCCATTTGGGTTCTAAATTGAAAAACTCCTCCGAATGAGTCCCAATTACACAGCACTTCAGTCCAAATCACATGCCTAGCCGTGCACTTAATGTACCTATTAGCTGTCTATCCGGGAAGGATAGAACCAAAATACAGGCCTATTTCTTGAAGAACATCCTGCTTCCCATCTCCCACAGTTTTTAAATAATTCTCTTCTTGCGTTCATCTCCTGTTTCCTGTTGTTTCTTCAGCAACAATTGAGGCCTCATATTTTCACTTTCCTATGTTTTTTTTTTCTTCACATACTGTCTGTAGTAACAGCCTGGCTCCTGCCAAATCTTAATAAATCACAACCTGACTATCAAACTTCACAGTAAATATATGTTGATTTCATTTCGCCCTCACTGAAATATTGAATTAAAATTTCTCTTTTGAAGCTGTCCAATTCTGCAAAACAGAATGCATAGCGCTCCCTGCGGCAGCACTAATGGAATCCTTGAATATGTGGTAGCTAAAAATGCCAAACTGTGATATATAATATCTGTGTGTGTGTGCAAGAGTGCATGCCCTGGGTATGTGAGTGTGCTTGTGAATAATATGCAATATCAGGTTTCTGAGATTGTGTAAGGACAAAATTATTAAACTCTGGGGCTGTATATCACAAACTGGTCCCTGAATAATAAACACGCCACAGCACATGCTGCACCCATAGGTGTAGGTTGGCCATGGTAACTGTGTTTGAGTTTAGTTCAGTTCAAAAGAGTCCAGAGAAAGATAAACTCATGTGGCTCAGTGAAACACAGTATGACACTTGATAAAGACGTGATTGATTGAGTGTTCCTCTTTGTTTGTTGTGATGCAGATTCGTTCAGACCAGGACCAGGACATTTCCATCCGGTACAGCATCACTGGGGTGGGAGCAGATCAACCACCCAATGAGGTGTTCAATATCGACCCCGTGCTCGGAAAGATGTTCGTCACCAAACCTCTTGATCGAGAACATCGCTCGTCTTACCATGTGAGTGTGTTTATCTCTCTCTCACACACACACAAGAACACACACACACACACACTTTCACACACGACGAAAGAATAGTTGCGGCCTTTAAAATGAAACCTACAAACATTATTGCACAGCCAGTGAACCCTCGGACACATATGTCTCTGCCTCATTCCGACAGAACAATTGGCGATTAGCTACAGAGTTGAGTAGCAGTATTGGAGTGTGAGTCCGTGGCCTGTATGTGTTATGCAGTGCTGTGAATTTTAACACCCCAATCCAGAAGGTGCAAATAATGCATCTAAAAGCAGTTCGCCAGTCGCCTTTAAACAAGAAAGAAGAAGCTGCTATGTTGCTCTGCTACTAGCACGCCGGTCCTACGAGTGATTGTTTGTCCACATAGACAGATTAAAAAACCTGATCTGCAGGTCAGGCCTGCACCGGTAGAAATTTAGCATGCCAGTTCAGATAAAAATGTACTTTCAATGAATAACCAGGAAGCAAAGCCTATCCCTAGTATCTGTTTCAAACTGGTTCAAAAGGCCTAACTCAGAATCAGTGCGTACATTATAAAAGTGCTCTTTAAATACTGTATTTATATCATGAAATAAAATAAGAATATCTCAAGAAAGACTCACAAAGAAGAAATCAATCATAAAATTGTAATTATCAGTCAGTCAGCTGTATTATTATATGCGGATGTGTATGAACAGTGCTAAAACTAATCACATAAAAATTATTTTATTGCTTTATCATACGTTTGCTCAACATAAAAAAATCTGTTCTAGAAAGCATTTAATTAAATCCATTCAATAAGTGTTACACAAGTATATTGCATTGCATTGTTACATTGAGCAGGAACACACTTCTTTGAAGAGTTGTGTCCGTGTCTATGTCTCTGTGTTCTTGTACTTTGATAACTGTGAGGGACAAGATTGTTTTTATGCACAATGATGACGGATGGAAATAATTTTCAAAGTTTAAGAAAATGTCAGTCGGGTGCATTAACACAAAAGTACCTAGTCAGCGTAGAGTCAGTTAGCTGCATGGCTAACTGAGCTAACTAACTGCACGTAGAAGCAGTTTACAGTTATTTTAGCAACAAATAAAGCTATCTGTCAAATGGAAAACTCCATGAATCTCAGAGAGTTGAGACAGAGCAGCTGGAGGATATCAGAAAATATTATTCTGTTTCTCCAACATAGTAAATGGTGTGTAACAAAGTGCTGTAAAGCATCTGCACATCTCACAGGAGATCATACCAGCTTACCAAAGGCGTTGGGGGTTAGGGTTAGAATGACAGATGTGTCTTTTTCCTTGCAAGTCAGTGTACCATCAAAATGATTTTGAAGCTATTATTTTAAGATAAAATAGGTACATAATGTTGCTTTAAGCTAGTCTCTCTGCTGCTGTGAAAAGTGAGCCCTGTGGCTGAGGTGAGCATGTTCATCATTACAAGTTTCTGTCTCTGGTTTTCTCCGTCTCTGTACCTGCCACTCCTTTTGTTCTGTGGGAATCTAGTCTGACTTACGGTCCTGGCGAGCTTGCAAGCCCAGCCTTTTAGTGTGAGCTGAGCAGATTTATACCCCGGAGAAACTCCAATCAATGAGGTAATTTGTTAAGAAAGGCAGAGGCTTGCTCAAGGCTGTTTAAGCCAAACTCCATGTTGTTTGTTGTAAAGGAAAAGTGTTAGATGGTGAGGAATACAAAGTGCAGGAAGGAATCAGATGAGACAAGGAAAATATGTGCATGTGAACAAATGAAGAAAGGTGTTGCAGTTCAATTAAAGGCCTCAAATACCAGATGGTGTTTGAGCAACAGGAAAGCAATTGTATAAAACATGAACATCCTCAAGCTGAGAACATTAAAGACAGGGAAAATTTGATTTACAGAGCAACATCAATCTGAAAAGCAACAACGCACTCGAAGTTAGAATCTGACTTTGTGCTCTGTCTTTTGTTTACTTCATATTTCATGCAAGGACAGAACAAAGTTACGGTCTAGTTCTTTTTATTTCAAAAGAATGAGGACTCTGAAATTCAAAACCAGCCATGCAAAAAGATGCATTCTTATGAGGAAAAAAAAACCTTGTAGCTCCTAGGTTTGCTGTTATCTTTATCAGGATTCTGCCTCATTGCCAAATACCAAGTGCTGCCTGGTACGATCTGTTTTCTCCCCCTGCCTTTCAAGATAATAACTTTAATGTGGGCCCTGAATTACATTTTGCCTTCTTTAAACATGACGGTAATCTCTGACTTCTACCGTTATTGAATTAGGGTGTGGGTGCATGGGGGAAGGAGGGATGAGGGTGGGTAGAGATAACGGGCCGGGCTCCCAGCCTGTTAGAGCACAGCGTGATGCGATGTGCGATGGCAGCACACGGATATTGGGTGCAGGACAGATCAGACAATGCAGTGGGAAAAGTAAAGTCAAATTAACCTCAGGGAGACCTGAAGAGACAATTCTGGTGGAGGTGCAGAGTGGGAGCAGGTGGTGGAGAGGGGAGGATGGGAGGCAGTAAAGAGGATCTTCACATCTCTGAGGAGAAGAAGCGAAGGAGAATGCTACTTATTCTATTTCCTGCCACAACGAGCCTGGAGGCTATTTCACTTATCTGGCTCTCATGCTTTTGCGCTGGCCAGGTAACATTTTTCCCATCAGGCATGTTCAGATGGAAAGAGTAGCATTCCCTCAATTCTCCATACATGACAGAGAAAAAATATCTGCTCATGTTACAGTTTTTCTTCTTTTTTCTCTATCTGTTCCTAACGTGTTTCCAATTTCCCCTCTTCCTCTTCCTTTCACGTATATACCTAACATCAAATAGGGTCTTTTCCCTAAAATTGATTGCTGACATTTTACCAGAATAAATATTTACCAGCCTATATGTTAGGAGCAGGATGTAGATAGTATCTGGCCTTTTTTCCCCCTGTTGTATGATATAAACTAAACATCCCCAGTGCTTCCAGCTGACAGGAATATCACTGAATAAGTCATGCTCAGGGATATAAACATTCCCAGGTAAGGTGAAGTGAATCAAAACAGCTTTAGAGAGAGCCTAGGAATTCATTTTGAAATGCCACCTGAGTCTGTTAGTTTGACCTTCGCATATGGAGTGAAAAACAAACTACAAACATTTGTTTAAACTCAACATATCCGTGATAATTCAGTTATTTTCCTTGCTCTTGTTTTCATTCATTCTTTTCTTTTTTCTCTTCGTGGAGACCTCATTAAAGAAAAAGCAGTCAGGACACGTTTTACAGCATGTCCAAACTTTGTGAGAAATCCTGGTTGGTGATTCCATTGATCTGAGCGCAGCTGAGTTGAATTTTAGATGGGCTGACTGTGTTTGTGGAGTCAGATGGAAGTGAGGAGATTTCAGGACTCGCTTTCAAACAAAACCAAACAGAATGTTGGCCTGGGATCCGACACAGTGATCCTGAAACAGACACCTTCCCTTTACAACAAGAGCCAATAAAATAAGATGTTTCTTGTTTTGGTTTCTGCTTAGATAAAAACTTTTGGGGAAAAGAGATAAGAAGTCTGGAGAAAGTACATGATCGCAAAGGCAATTACTCTGCAAGAAAAATATCCTGAATTTCATTTCTGGCCCTACTTAATATTGCTGCGTAGCTTTAAGAAACCTTTTTCAAACTGCTGTACTGTATAATTCAATAATGCAGATTGTATCAGCCCCTTTGTTTTCATGAGCAGGTTGAATGCCAAATTCAGAAAACAGCACAGAGGTGTTTTTCTGTTGGCTTTAGAGGTGCTATGAGAGCAGTCACCTTGAAGTGTTAAAAAAAAACTGCTTTCAGTTTGTTGGTGTTTTATTTATGTTGTTTCTTCCTTGCTTTTGTCCTTTCCTGAGCGGAGACAGTTGGGAATGCACTTAGAGGATGAGGGCGTCTTTAAAAGCAGTGATTCAAAAAAGTGATACTTTTGATACCAACAACTACTGAAATGTAGGCAATAACAGCCGTTACTGTGGACCAAAAGTGGAGGGTTGTTTTCAGAATTGTGAATGCACAATGAAGTCTGGGGAAGGAGTGAATGCTGTTAATTTACATGTTCAATTTTAGCGATTTATATTAACCCAGCAAATAGCACATTAAAATTAAACTGGTCCTCATTCTGTTCCTAAGTTTAACTAGTCTTTTTGTATAATTAATGCACTGACTCTACAGCACATAAGGGTATTTAGAGTGTCTCTAACCACAATCCATAAATATAAAATGTTGAATAAAACAAAATACAGACCCTGTTCTAGGTTCAAGATCTTGTTGCAAAGTTGTCTGAAATAAAGTTTCTGTTGAAACACTGTCCGTTGATGCCTTAGCTTTGATTGATGTCAAAGAATAAAATTCCAAACCTTTCACCTCATAATCAACAATATATCTCTCTCTATATCTTTCCGTTTGTTTAGGTTGAATTTTCTATTTTGCTTTTCTTGCAATGCTGCGCTTATGCTCTGTTTAGGTCTAGGCGCAAAAACCACTTGGTTAGGGTGAGGAAAGCATCACGGTTTGGCTACGATTACCTGTTTTGGTTGATACACTCACTCATGAAAAGGTCTCCAGGTGTCCTGAAAGATATCCAGTGGTGTGACTTGAGCCCCGGTCGCCCATTTGGCAGCCTTGATGGCTAATAATAAAGCCATCACCATCATACCCTCCACCTCCTGCTGTGACAGGCGGCTAATAAGCATATCATGCGGATGTATCATGTCATGTAAAAAGTCTAAAAGTGAGCTTGCCACTGCTCCTAAAATGTATTGATGTCAAATCAACGTAACAACTGAAGATGACTCAGCTGTGTGTATTCACATTTTTATCAGCTTAGTTCTTGTGTCATCTGGGGTTTAGCAGCTGGACAGTCAGATAACTTGTGGACAGAGATTTTAGGGAGTAAATCCCCTCCATCCTCAGTGAAAATTACACCTGATATAAATAGATAAATGTAGAAAATGTAGACCAATCATGGTGTCAGGTGGATAAGCCCTTGTTCATTCCATTACTTATTATTTTACCTCTAATGTTTGCCTCCATAATTTTCTCCGTAATACCAATTCAAACCCTCATCTCAGACTCGTCATTAAAGATTTATCAGTTCAATAACTCCTGCTCACATTATGGTTATAATCTAACTTCTTTTCTTGTGTTTTTGTGCCTCCTAGTTGCGAGCCCACGCTGTGGACATGAACGGAAACCAGGTTGAGAACCCCATTGATCTGTACATCTTCGTCATCGACATGAACGACAATAGACCCGAGTTCAAAAACCAGGTCTACAACGGCTCTGTGGATGAAGGCTCTAAACCAGGTGATGAAACATGAACGGAAGGGTGGATCAATGCAAGAAACAAGAAGTGAAGTGTGAAGCAGGAGCAATTACAGGAGTGTGTATTAAAAACGATTAAGAAATGTGAGGGGAGGTGAGCTGTTTGGATGTAGGTAGAAGGAGGAAGAGCAGCTAGTATATCAGGAGAGATTGGTGTCGTTAAAAGTATGACTACAACAGTGAATCTTTGACGCAACAGAGGATTTTCCATTCCCCCTTGATTTAGCGGACAGACGGAAAATCTGTCTCCTACAGTGGCGTTTCATTTAGCCGGCTGCAGCAATGGCCATAAACCAAAGAGGGTGCTCAGGCTGGAGAGGAGATTGAGGATTAAATGTACCACGCTGCAGCACCACTGGGTCATTTTATGTCTAACCCCAGAGCGGAAGAATCACAGAGATGAGCTCTCTGTGTGCATGCCTGTGTGTGAGTGTGAGCCTGATGAGGCAGAGTTTATTGCACAAGAGGTGATTTCAAGAGGTGTCCAGGTGCTCATTTAATTTCCTTTTCTTTCTTTCTTACTTTCTTTCTTATTCTCTGCTTTTTTATCTGGTGCTCCCCCCCTCCCCTCCAGCCTTGCCCCACACAGCAGACAAGTCTCTGTGGCATGCATGACATTCAGCTGAACAATAATCATAAAAAAAAGAGAGTTTGGGAATTTAGAGCTCCAGTGGTTTCAATGGAAGGCCAATTACAGACTTGAATTAGTTTGCAAATTAAAGAGTCATTATGGGGACCTAATCCTGTCAGGCACAGCTTAGGACGCCCGTACAAAGGGTCCACATTAAACCCCCTAAGAGTGCAGCTTAATGAAATTACCCCGGCGATGTGTGACACATTGTGATTCTTCATCTCCTCCTCTGTATCCCTCCATCTCTGGAAAAAATGAAGGGTGGAGGACTGATAGTCACTCCACTTGGAATCAAACCAAATACGGAGTCTGTCCTCTACTTCTCTCTTTTCCTCTCCCTCCCTCTCCGTTCCCATTTTTTTTCATTCTCGTCTCGCTGAGAGGCCTTTAGAGTGCTCCCTCTGGCCAAGTCATTGACAAATGTTGCTTTGAAATGTAATGAAGTTTGAAATGGGAGCTGCGGTTACAATTATCCTCGGACAGGGGCTGTCACTGGCATGATATCACTATCTCTGGCAATTAGAATCGGCTGCGAGAGAGGGAGCGCAAGAGGGAGAGAGATGGAGAGATTGGGTGACAGGCAGTGATCCCGCAGAGCTATATGAATGTGTGGAGGCAGCAAACAAGTGGTGCATTCATGGAGGGATAGTGGCTCATTCTCTGCATATGCAGTACTGTATGTCTGCGCCTACTTGTGCTTGCAGTCAAATAGTTGTATTTACAGAACAGGTTCCTAACAGTTAGATCAATGTAAGCAAGGGTCATCAAACATTTAGACAATTATTTGATTGACGCCTCTTTTCCACACAGTTTTGCTTTGGGTCTGTAACAATAAAGCGCAAGCACACACAAGGAAATGCATTTCCCTACAAATGGATAGAAACACCGCTGCTAACAGGAGAGACAAGCTAATTTTCTCTGTTTTTACATGCGCACGAAGCATTATCGAGACAGACACAGGATCAATAATGCACGTCGACAAATAAGTGAAGAGATTGGCCTGCTTGGTGTTTGCCAGTTTTGTGAAATATTTTGTTCAACTTCATATGAACCACTGATGTTATGCATGCACTGTATATGTTACAAAGCTAACATTCTGCCAATGTAAGCATATTCCAGATTAAGTCGCACAGTGCACACGATCTATCAGAAGTCTGCCTCAAACGTTAAAACTTTTCAACTTTTCATACTCAAATCTGAGGTCATGGAGGTTCCCTTAGGAATGAATGGACTTTAGGTGGACTTGCATGTAGACACACAGCTTTGTAGAAACGAGGCGTAAGGCTTAGCAATACCTGTCATCAAAATCTACTTGTAGGACGTGCAAGAGCTTAGCATTATATTTGCAGCCTGTTCAGTGTATCCAGTAAATGCAAAATGTGATGTTACGTATGGGGCCATTAAAACTGATCACTATTATACTGTATCTGCACGTTATACACTATAACTGTGCTTATATTTGTTGATTACAGAACAGGTCTCCAGTATTTCTCTGCTGGAATAAATCTTCAAAGATCAGTTAGCTTCATTGTTATTGTTCTGAAGCTGTTATGGAACATCTAAGTGGTTTATTAGCTATGTTTATGTGCACATGAACCAATATCAGGTGGGATTCTTTCCAATACTATATCTGTTATTAAACTCTCTTCTAGGATGTTCATTAAGCAGAGTTGTACATTGTGTGCAGAGCAGTTTGTAGCTTCTGCCTCTATTTGTTTAACTTTAAACTATCCAACAAGGGGCATAAAAGTACAAAATTATCACAGTCACACATTTATTTTGGGGAAACAATTATAGGTTTATAGAATATGAGTGAGGTTATATATGTTTTTGATAAACAGGAACCATTATTGAGTCAAGAGGCAACCACAGACACTGAATTTCCTGTCATTTTTTCAAAATCCTCTTGTGTCATTTTTTACTTTTTTGTCATATTTGTCTGTGACATGAAACATAATGATAACAACAGAAGAAATTAGTCATATCGTCAGGAAACAGATTTCATTTAGTAACACAATGCCATCTAAAGTAAGTTAACATTAGCTAACATTAGTGACCAATAGCCACTGGTCAGAACATATCAGGTTGCAGCAGCAAAACCTCTAAGGTTTATTGAATTAATAAGGGTGTGTTACAGTTTTTAAATTCAACTTTTCTTTTCTAAAAGAGGGATTGTGTTTGTTTATCTTTCAAAGTTATTTAATCTTGCTTCAACACAAACTAAGGCTTAAAGAAACCTGTTCATATTTAATTTAATGGATATTGTACTGGACTTACTTTTTATTTTTTGTCACAGCTTGCTTCTTGTAGTTGGACTCATACGTTGACAAATATTTTTCCTTCATCAGGAACACCTGTGATGCACGTGTCCGCATTCGATGCTGACGACAACACCACAGCTAACGGAATGGTGCGCTATCGAATCCTTTCCCAAACGCCGCACAGCCCCATCCCCAACATGTTCACCATCAACAGTGAGACTGGAGACATTGTGACTGTGGCACCTGGTCTTGATCGAGAGGTTGGTCTTCTATATCCCAAAGTATACACAAAGTGCAGTGATAAAGCCATGCAAAATGAACCAAAACAATCAGGACAAATAACGACTGTCTATTGATTTTTAAGTCTGTGAACACTTTAGTAGTGTCCACATAGTCTAAATGAACTATAGCTGCCATGTGATGCACCTTTATCTTTGTTTAGGGAGCACAGTTCCTAACAGCACTGTTTACTGTGATGACATGCTGTGATGCTCCTTACAAATGTTTTCTAGCCATTTGTCACCACACACACCAGCTCATCATTTTTTTCTTACAGTAAATTGCCTTCTTCTGCGGTCACCTTGTTTATAGAGCTATAAAAGTTGTGACAAGATCCAAATGTGTTTATTCTCACGACATGGATGTGCCAGTGACAACTCTGCAAAGAAATCTCCGAGACAGATCATCCTCCCAAACTGTCACCAGTGACAGACCTATTAACAACACATCACGCTACAGTGGGCTGCTCACGTTGTGTTGTGTGTGGGTGTGTGTCTGGGTCTGTGTCTGTGTGTTTGTGTTTGTCTGCGTGTATGTGTTTGTGTAGTAAAGATAAAGTGGAAATATCTGAGATAGAATGCCCTTGACACCTGTCAGACAAACACAAAAGCCCATATAATCACATCTACACTCGATAAAACACAGGCAATTGAGGGGAAAAAAAAGAAAGCTGAAGGGAGCAGTAGAACAAAAACAGAGCTGGGCAGACGGGGTATTACAATGAGTTGGGAGGAAGCGAGTGTGAATTTGGCAACGAAGTTTGGGTGATGGAGACAGAGAGGCAGGATGAGACATGACGGTGCCAGAGGGAGAGAGAGAGGGAGGTATGAGGGGATGGGGGAGTGAAAATGTCTCAGCTGAACCTCTGTTGCTTATTTTTACTCTGTTTTTTCTGCAAGGTGCTAATCCATCCAGTCACCCCTGATGTCGGATTAAACTTCTACCCCCACTACACACACACACACACACACACACACACACACAATTGTGTACACCACCTTACTGGTGGAAACTACCGACAAAATCCATCCCTAGCCATACCTACTATATATTTATCCAGGATAGTATCATTGGGAGCTCTTTCTCAGGAGCAACAAACTCATCATCACTGTGTTCGACACATTCACAGCTGGATGTGATGTCCAGTACAACCTCTATGTGATCAGTTGGCCACTGAGCAGATCCACTGCAGCTGATCTGGGTTATGGCCTAGCTCAAAGGCTCCGATGGTGATAAGGAACCCAGATAGCACACATACGTCTTGCAAACGTCGGCCAACCAAATAGAAGTTACGCTGGCAAGACATAGTGTGGAGTGTTTGCTAATTGGGAAGACGCTGGCGAGACGTCGGCATTTGGTTGACGTCTAGCCAACGTCTTCCCAATTAGCAAAAGCTCCCAATACTACGTCTTTCCAACGTAACTCACACCAACGTCTGCAAGACGTATGTGTGCTGTTGGCGAAGGGACGATCACTGCTTTTTCACTTTCACCAACAAAATGTAGACGTTTACATGTGGCATTAGCATGCGATCTATATTGGAATCAAATTAAGGAGAAATGCATTTTAACATGAGTAGTTTTGAAACAATTAATTCATTGGTCAATTGATGAACAAAAATATGTTAGGATTATCTGCTTTTCAATGTCTCTTGTAAAGTAATGTGTGATATATCATTGTAAATGTAATATGTTAGGGTTTTGGACAGTTGGTCCGACTCTCAAAGCTTCATTTTCGTCCACAGCAGACAGATGATTCAGTGAAAAAGCTCTGACTGTACACTACCTGCTCAACACCAAATGGCAAGACACCACTAGTTTAGCAACTAGATTAGCAGCTAGCTGGTGAACATGTTGGAGCATTTAGCATCTAGAGACAGATATTTCCCTCAAGAGTTGGTAGAGCTGAAAGAGAGTGGATGTTGGACTTCCAAATCCATTATAATGTTGCTCAGTAACTGCAGAGTGTGTAAATAATTAACTGTTTCCTAAAAAGTTCCAAATAATCAACTTAAAGGTTTCCTGTGGATGCATGTGAATGAGGACATACATGTATGTGTATGCAGGTGATGCCATTCACACGCCCACCAATGGTTTCACACTATTCCACTGATCAGCAGGTGGCAGTAAGACATGCTGCCAAGACATGCTGCAGTTCGCCAACAAAGGCAGGGAAGAAGAAGATTTCTAACAAGTAAACATGGAAACAATGCTGGATATAAAATACTTTTAAAAAATTGGCCTAGTATTATGAGGAAGGAATTGTACTGTAAGAGAGGTTTTTTCGTCAGTAACATAAATTTTGTCTAACGCCACAAGGCAGTTTTGAAAGGTAACGGTATGTCATTGTTACTTAATTCTGCTGCCCCCAAGTGGCCAAAAAAATAATTCAATTCAGTTGCAGGATTTAACACTTAAACTGTCAAAGAAAAATGTTTAAAATGTATTAGATTCACCTATAATTAAATGATTTTTCACTGTAGCCATAATGCCAAAGTCTAATTTAATGCAAATTTTTTTGTAATCAAAATGGATCAGTTGACACATTATGATTAGATGACAGGTTTAAATGCAATCCATGCAGTTTGGCCAAAAAATTCACCAAGTTGTGATGTCACCTAACTCGTAGTGCTATTATTAATTCCAGGTGCAAATGCAGAGCTCCATGGATACATGTCATTAACTAGATAACACATCAACATTGCATGTTAATACCAGGTGTCAGTGCATTTCATCTGGGTGGGGAAAGTGAGACTTCAACAGTTAAGCCCTTTAATCATCCTAACTAAATGTCTGACCCAAACCTGAAAGTTGGTCTTAACCTAAACCTAATTCTAACCTTTACCTCAAAACCAAGTCCTATCACTCAAACATCCTGTAAGAGAAGTCAGGGCCAGCCTAAATGTCCAGACACTTTCTGTAGCATACAAATCTATACTACTGTTTCTGTTATCTGAGAGCAAATAAGAAGTTTCAAATCTTGCAGAAAAAAGAGTCAGAGCTTGTGTACTGTACATAAACTTTAAGGGAAGATGCTACACAGCCCACTGTGGTGCTTTCCAGGTCCATTTATAGTCAGCACTTTAGCCCTTTGAAACTTTGAAAGTTTCTGCATCTTCCTTCTCTTCTTGGGCAGCGGTGTTGGAGGTGTTAGATTTACAAAAAAGAGAAAAAAAACACAGGCATCTATTTTTGGTAGTCGTCCTCCCTTGCGCCTCAGCTGCATCCCCTGCTGTCTTATCCTCTCCTCTGTTCTTTACTTTTGAAATGTCTTCTTCCTCTACTTTATAAACTCCCACACTGATTCTCTTCTAAAGGTTTCCACTGGTCTGCATCGGACTTTCAAGAGCTTGTTGACAGTAAAAGACCTCAGTCCTTTAGAGGAAGCTGGGCATGCATGCCGTGTTGTAGCAATGTTGAGAGGTTCAGAGGAGCTCTACATAATTACTCCCTTGTCTAATTACTGAGAGTGTTGTGTACACGCCGTACACTGGCTGATGGGACAGTGGGCAAGCACTGCCTCCAAACAAGATATGGAGAAAGAGAGGTGTATGTGTGTGCACGCTTATGTGTGCTTGTGTGTACATACGGGTGTTAATGAGCGTGTGTGTACAAGGTTGGAGTTCAGCATCTCGTCTAGCATCACGATGAGAGGAACTGAGAGGAGCTGTCTAATCCTCCCGATGTGGCGTCCTGGCCTAATTGGGATATTTACTCAGTAATTAGCAGGTGAGAGAGACAGTGGGAATGTAATTGGGAATCTCAGTGACTAGACTCACTATCCAGACAGTCGGCTCCGGGGCTCCATCCTTCCTGCAGCCCATTAACTGCACCCTGGGACTGAAGAGGAGACAGAGGATGCCAGCGAAGAGAGGGAGGGTGGGAAAAGAGCTGCACGAATAGAAGCACACAAATGCACCCAAAGGCACCCAATACAAAAAATACCAATAAGAGTACCATATTTCAGCTCTCAGTGAAGTGATAATGTGTCACTTCAAAAGATGAAATGGCATTTATCATTCCCTCATATTATTGCTCCATAGATAGTCGATTAATCTCTGTCAGTTGGATCATTGTCTTCACATCTGTCCGTCAGTGGAACTGAATAAGGGATTTCTTTGATGACATACCCATGGGGAGGCTTCACAGTACAGCCTTCAGATGGTGTGAAGTCTGAATACGTTCCGCTGAGAAGGTTTCAACTCATTCGAATGAAAGACTTCACCCTTGTGAATCTGTGTTTCAAATAACATTGTGGACAGCTACTATAGAACAGAACACAGATTTTTGGTCCTCTGGGAGTCACAGTCTGTGACTGTTGCTGTAGAGTGGAAGAAGAGAGAGAGCTCTTTGCAGATGAATAACTGCACAGTGTGTTATTTTTTTTCTTTCTCTTCCTTTTACAGAAAGTGTCCCAGTATACCATCATCGTGCAGGCCACGGACATGGAGGGCAACCTGAACTTTGGCCTTTCCAACACAGCCACTGCCATCATCACTGTCACGGACATCAACGACAACCCTCCCATGCTGACCTCTAGAACTGTGAGTTGGCTACAAATAAGGGAGTGGGGAAAGGGTAATTCGGAGGAGGAGAGGGTTTGGGTTTCAGTGAAGAGGGTGGAAATGATTGTGAGTGTGCTGGAGTAAAAGACAGAAAAGGCTAAAGAGCGAATAGCCAAAAGGAGAAAAGAAATTACTGTTACAGACAGGACAGTGAGGGAGGGTTATGAAGTGCAAAGGTTACTTGTAGAGGATGCAAACACACACACACAGAGACATACACACACAAGCGAAACCTAATTCATATCATCGACTTTCATCAGCAAAAGAAGTAGAGCCAATAAATTGTTAACGATTGTTGTCGTGATAGCCATATTTAGAAAGATGATTGCATTACAGAAGGTCATTATGGAGAACGAGGAAAAAATTAAAAGTCTGAAGTAATGTACTGTATGTAATATATCGGTGCGGTGCAATGCAGCAACATCATCGCTAAATGAGTAAGTGAAGCAGAATATTTAGTGGTGTTAAAAAGTTTACTTCCGTTTATTCCACTCTCGCTGAACTTCATCTTAACCCCCAGTCGTTTCTCTCAGCGCTGCTATGTTTAGATGTGCGAGTGGAACAGCTGAGGTGGCAGCAGTATTTCTCACTGACAGCTGGAAAGTGGAAACAAATTCAGAGCTATTATTCGCAAGGTTTTTAAATAAAATTCTCAGGAGTCAAATTTTTATTTGAAGTGGCAGAGACATGCATATGTTTGGAGAAGTAAAGATGGTCAAAAGTGGAGTCAGCGTGTCTGCATTCTAATTTCATGTTATGATGAAAAATCTTTCTAGGTGTCGGTTTGGCTTCAGGTGTCAGAGTTATTCAGTATGTGTGCTTTCCTATCAGTAGTGATGAGAGCAACGGGCCTGTTGGGTAGATAAGGTGCTTAGCTCTGCAAGTGCATGGATAGAGGCCGAGGCGGTATCAGCAGTACAGTAGGCTCGGCTCTTTGAGGTGGTAGCAGAGGAGTTAGCATTAGCATTTGCCCTGGGGGCTATTAAGACCCTATGATGATGAGTTAGCGCTGGCGGTAAGCATGTGTCAGCCGTAGAGCTCATCAGAGAGCTGCTACATCACACGCAGTAGGAAATGTACAAAGAGAGGGCAGAGGAAAAAAGAAAAAATTACACACAAAGGAGATGGTGAGCAAAAAGAGAACAAAGAGGGAACAGGACTTGATGAGTGGATCACCATGTAGACTCCAGGACGAAAATTGAAGAGAGGGAAAAGTGATGAGAGAATGATTGGGAGAGGAGAAAGAATGAAAGATTATTTTGAAAGACTATTTTCTACAGCAGCAGTGATAAAGCATAGACATGCACTGCTGTAAATCACGGGCCTCTCCTGACTCGGCATCCCCCTCTGATTTAAGATTCTCTGCTGATGGCGGCGTATTGATGATAGTGGCCGGTAATAGATTCATATTCTCTCACTGTATTGCGCCGTGTTTAAGTGCATTTCCATCATCGCCACAGAGAGAAGTTAATACCATCATGGATATTGATGATAAACTTTAGTGGAGGTTTTGGAACCACGATGAGCAGAGCACTTTTACCAACTCCCTTCATAAATCACCCATTTTAGTGGTGGGATAACATAAAAGCCATTTTGTTGAGAATGCAGGCCATTATGCAAATATTTAGTGTTTGCAATAAACCCCATAGATCTTTCAACGTGTCCCAGAAATATAAAGTTTGGGGAATTTGTCTTTAATGTTGATGATTAATATTTCATCACGCCTATCAGAGGCTGGCCTATTTTTCAACGGGGTGTGCATGTGTACAAATGTGAAGGCTTTGGGTGCTTATTCAGTGCATACATGCTTTGCATTATTTCTGTGATGCAGATAGATGAGATTAAGTGTTTGTTTATACATACAGTACTGCAACAGCTGCTGTATCTTACATGGTATGGGGTGTTTTGTAGTTGTACATGCAAACCTACAATCATGCAATCAAGGGTATCTCTGCACAGGATTCACTGCAGTTCTTACTTTGGCCTCCTTCCTGTACTATCCACACAAAGTTCCTATGATGAAGTTCCCTGTCACTTCTCTCCTCCCAGTGCCTCCTTCAGTCTTCCCCCCGCTGCCAAGATAGTGACAGAAGGATGAGGGTGTGGGCAAGAGGTGTTTTGTCAAGTGCTGTGAGAAAGCCAACTGGATTCTGTGCCAATCACAATCAAAGAGCTCCCCCTCCTTCCCTTTAGTCCAGCACAGGGGGGCAGGGTACAGTATCACAGGAAGAAAACCTACCTGATCAGAGAAAATCTGACCCTCTGCTCAAAGACGACACGATCATACAACAATTCACTGTTGAAATGAACCCCACTGCAGTATGCTACCAGAACCAATTAGAGAAAGAATCAACACGATATTCAGCTAATAAGTCAATAAGGGAGAGAAAGAAAAAGAACAAAGTTTTTCCAAAAGAGATTGAAATGCTCTCTTTTTAAAATCACAAATGTTGAATCACAATCCATTCTTGACAATAACTTTCCACATATCAAAGCTGACCGTCCTAAAACAGTCTGAAAGAGATGGAAAAATCATTGAAGTGAATTTAATATATTGGGGAATTATAACAAACTCATGGTTCTAAGGAAAAAACTGGCTCTTCAAATTCTCATTTGAAAAATTGAATAAAATCTGAATGCTAGTCAGCTTTTCAATGCGCTTGCCTCCTTTTTTTGTTTGCTGAATAGAAATCAATACTTCAGTTTTTATGAAACGGAGCTGCTCAAGTATAGTTCAAGCCTGAACACTTCACTCGCATTTTAAAATAACAGATGACATTTAATTTTAGTCAAGGTCTTCAAGACTCATAGTTTCTTGTGCACTTAAAGTTGTTGTTTACAAAGTTATCCGTCAGAAAAATTAATTAGCTAAGTGATTGCACTGATGATGGAGAGTTTTATGTGAAGGGGAATCAAAAAAATTGTCAGACCAGGTAAGATTGCCAATGGGAAAAATAAATAAGACTATTATTACTTGAGCTCTGAATGCCTATAAGAGTGTGGTATTGATAATAAGAGCGGTGGTGGACCCTTTAAAGTCTTACATCAGATCTGGTTAACTCTTGCCCTCGGTTGTTACTGTGCACCGCGAAATAAGATGCTCAAGGGCCCTTAGGAGCTCAAGAGACATCTCTGAAGTTTTCTTTTATTGAATTGGCATTGGGGAGTCCCTGAACCAAACCACAGCAATAAACCACTCACACACACACACACACTTACGCACGCACACTCACAAACATACGACAGCCTGCCTACTTATCCAATGCAGGCAGTGCATCAGGACCACCCGGACTTGTCTGTTGTCTTAAGAATGTCATTGAGTCTCTGAACAGCTCTCCTGACGCAGCCCCCTAATCTGCCCGCTGCTGTCGGCTGTTTGCTGGGTGATGCGAGGGTTGCCAGGCAGGGTATTATGGTCTGTTGGAGTGTTTGGTCTGGGGCTTTGCTCTTTGATATCCTACACTCACATAAGCGGCTCAGTGGATCTTCCACGCCTGTTACCCACGGTGACTGTACGGTGCTACATGCCTGTTGCCTCCAGATGAGGTGAAGACACGCCAACATGCTCACCTTCTGACCCGACCCAGTTGGTTAAGAGTTGATGGGTTGTTTGTGGAGGTGGGATTGCGTTTTATTTTTTATTTATTTATTTTTTTTCTGGGTAATCGGTGCAGTTGTTGCTGTAGTTGGTTCGTCTTTGCGGGCTTTATCCCCTGAGCCTGTACAGCTTTGATCAATCCCCACCATAACAGACACATGACAGACAGCGGCTCACTCCTCATCAGGCTTATCAGGACAAAGCACATGTGTTTGTACAGCACAGGGACAAGTAAACGCCACTCATATGCGCTCAAACAGCTGTTTTAACCCACCCCACTGTTGGCTCGTTTCTGCTCATCCATTCTCTCCTCCTTTGTCACTCTGGCTTTCAGAGGAATGAAATATTATTGCTCATCAAGGATGGGCACTTGAAATGCAGAAAAAGCAGAAAACACTGAAACTGGAACAACGCCCCTGTGTGCATGTGCTTGCGTGTGTTTACTGCTTGTTTACTACTACTGTGGTAAAAGCAAGATCATTAAACTTGCTCTACCTGAAAACCTGAAAGGAGGACTGGCTCTATAAAGGAAAATGGAAAAGAGAGATAGGCACTCAGCGGCTTTTTGTAGAAATTGCCACACTCTAATGGCTCAATGAATCACAGTCAATATAAAGATGTTTTCAAGCAACAGATCACGAGGTAAACTTTTATTCTTCTTTTCTGCAGTTTTCCGGTGAGGTCCCAGAGAACCGGGTCGATGTTGTGGTGGCTAATCTGACGGTGATAGATGCTGATCAACCGCACTCCCCTAACTGGAACGCCGTCTACAGGATTATCAGCGGGGACCCCTCTGGGCACTTCACCATCCGCACTGACCCTGTCAGCAACGACGGCATGGTCACTGTGGTGAAGGTAAGATGCCAGAACGTGCTCAGCTTCTGGCCCTAAAGAGGTCAGAGTGCAAGAAACATCTCTCTTTCTGCGCCGCATGTTAAATCCCCTCTGGATTTACACACAAGCCATAATAATAATAGACTAGAGAGGTAAATGGGGACAGGCTGGGGTCTTTGCCTTTCACATGCCCCTTAATGTCCAAATGAGAGATTGTAGGCCACTGCGCCCTTCAGAAACAGCTCATACACTCACGCACAGACTTAAACACAATGGCTGGCGAGACCACTGTAGCAAATTAGGTATTGATTTCTCAATTACAAAGGCAACGGTTTTTATACACTCATAATGTCTAGCTGCTGTGCGTAAATGACAGCAACAACAAAGCCATGTCTTGTAACAACCTGCTGTTCAAGTGTTCAGACGGAGGTTGTCCAGAGGGTGACAACCCATTTGGCAAAACTACATGACAACAAAAAAAAATCTCTATGATATTTGACTGTGTGTGTGTGTCTGTGTGTGTGTGTGTGTTTCTTGTTGAGTGACCTTTAGCATCTGTATTCCTGTGTTCATCCATGAGTGACTCATTGCAAATGTGCGTATCATGTTGCATGTTTTTGTAGAAGTAGCTTGTTTATTTGCGTGACCCAGAGGACCCAGAGGACCCAGGGGTTCTCTCCTCGTGTATCTGACTCCTGTGAGTCGCATCTCACATCCCACAATAATGTTTAAAAAATAGCAATAACATCTCCCTGTAATTCCCACAGCAGCCTGAGCAATGAGCATTGGCATTTTGCTTCTCTTCATTATCTCTAGATGACTGCCTTTTATAATCCATTCCTCTCACTCCCTGATGTAAAATTCAGCAGGCAGCCGGGTAGCCGTAAGCCTCCATAGAGACCCATGGGAGGTTATCAGGAAATCATAAAATAAGAGACAGGACACCCCCTGGGAAGAAACAAGAAATAGACTGTCTCAACGAGTAAACAGAGCGACTTCAGCTCGCTTCGGTGAAGTCAAGAAGCCATAAGAAGGATACCTTGGTGTTCCTATTTTACCACATCGCATCACACCGACACCCAGGTATGGGGCAATCTCCCATGAGGGACCTGGGCTTCTTTGTAAACAAGGGCTGAGGTCTTAACCAGAACATGTCACACATTTACAACGCACTCTGGGGAGTTCATGAGACACATTCTCATTTTGCCGCACGGTAATGGAGCCAGTAGACAAACAAGCACGCATAAAAACACACAAACAGTGCCGCTTGGTTCGAATGAGTCATTAAGATATGTAAATCACGGCTTATGATAAATACGGAAGATGACAGGGGGAAATGGAGAGGAGGAGAGAAGTGAGGCGAAGACAGATTTTTGAGGATTGAGAGAGACCGCAGAGAGCATAGATCACAGAGATCAAGGGGAGGAGAGGGGGCAGAGGTGAGCTGAGGATGGGGTGGGAAGTCGAAGTGCGGCAGAACAAATTAAGTAAAAGGGAAAGAGTGGAACGAGTGAAGCGATACAGGGGAGATGTAGGATGCGATGGCTCTTGGGCAAAAGATGGAAGCCGTGTTATTGACCTCTCACCCCTCTGGCTTCCCTCAGGGTGTGTGTGTCTGAGCGCTTGTGTGTGTGCTTTACTTCGCCTACAGCTATACTCTAGACCTCCCTATCCTCTGAATACTACTGGCTGCAGATCAAAGAGCCTTGAGCATGGCTTGCCTGTAAATGGGTTCCCAGTGCACCTTGGGGTCACACACAAATACACAGCCATGTGCTCACATTAGCTCATATCGTACGTGCACGGCTATACACATGCGACCAACTAACACGCGCACAAACACATCCTCTCCGGTACCCTTGTCAACGAGCTGCCTGATTAAGAATGCTTTTTTATATCACGGCCGTGCTGCCACACTGTCCACTCATAACACTAAGGCAATGCAACATACAGATGTGCCCGAGATCATTAACATCAGCATCAAACAGCGCAGACACAAGCCTGTGTTGGTAATCACCATCCGTCTGTTTAGGAATGTGCCAGCAGTACCAACGAGCAGCTTATTTGTTCTCTTTTTTCATTTCCTCGCTTGTTGTTGTTGTCATTTGAACCTGATCGTGTAGTCTTCATTAGGAGAGCACAGAACTGTCACTCTGGTTTAGGCTCAGCCAGCACAACCCCCTGTAGATTACACATAAACACACACATACACACACACACACGCTCAAAAGGCAAAACCATGACAGCACCCTATGAATAGTCTGAGCCTTGATGCCTCTGCTCAGGATGTGTGTTTGTGTATGTATGTGTGTATGTGTGTGTGTGTGTGTGTGTGTGTGTGTGTGTGTGTGTGTGTGTGTGTGTGTGTTGGTTAGTTGTTTAGAGAGACTATGGCTCCAATTCATCAGGGGACCACTTGACACGACATCTGTTCATTTATCATGTCCTTTATCATCAACAGGGTCTAACGCTTACTCCCCAGCCACAGGCAGAAAGAGAAATGTTGACAGGGCTTTTAACACTATATGCAGCATATTTTTTATAGTACACTTCCAGTTCTTGAGTACTTGACATGGCATGCTCATAAAAAGTCATTACAATAATAATAATAATACTAATAGTGGTGATAATGACTTTATTTTCTATTTTCCTTGCCTGTAAATCAATAATAAAGACTGTAGGTTTTAAATAAAGACTGTATTTATTTTTTGGGTAAAGGAAGACTGAGACTTGAGGGTTGAACGAGACAAGACCAAGACCAGTACGAGTCTCACACTGCATGACACACTTAAAATAAAATGTAGAACCTGCAAACTATAGGCACTCCTAAAATGACATTTCTGAAAAATCCACATTTATAAAAAGCCATGCACAAAAGACAAATGAAAATTCCTCGTCATTCACCTTTTTCATTGACACACACACACTTTAATTTAGTTTTGAGACCAAGACCGATCTCGAGTACTACGGTGCTTCATTATCTACAAATTATTTTTGACTGCTTACCAGGTAAAAGACTGAAGGACCACAATTTTATGTTTGAACTTTCTCTTCTCACACGTTGTCATTAATGTCTTTCCTCCCTCCAGCCAGTAGACTTTGAGATGAACCGTGCCTTCATGCTGACGGTGGTGGTGTCCAACCAGGCCCATCTAGCCAGTGGCATCCAGTCCTCTCTCCAGTCCACAGCTGGGGTCACCATATCTGTCCAGGACGTCAACGAACCGCCATACTTCCCCACGAACCCAAAACACATCCGCTTTGAGGAAGGAGTCCCCGCTGGCACCAGCCTAACAACCTTCTCAGCCTCAGATCCTGATCGATTACAGATGCAGCAGACAATCAGGTACTCAGTGAATTTCAATAGAACAGACTACAGAATGGGAATCCTAATTGGGCTAATTCTGACATTTTAATAGCATGCCATTAGTTTAATTTTCTTTTGGTGCAAAATCATTTAGATCTGATTAGTTCCATTAAACAGGGTCTGTCTCTACTGTAGACCCAGCAAAGTATTGGCTGATTGACGCCTGGCTAGCTGTAGTAGAAGTATAAGCCTGGCAGAAATCCCTCCATATGCACTAACAGCAGGCTAAAAAGCCTCTTGGACAGGTTCCATGTCAGTAGTTAGGGGTCAAAGTTCAACAAGGGTACTATATTTTGGCATCCCCCATCTTTCAAAGTCTTACTGTGCTTTCGTTTATGAGCCAGAGGAGAACTCAGAGTAAGGAGGGGAAGGTTAATAGGGAGCAATAGCCTCGTGGGTAATCAGAAGTGTGTGCATTCTGTAGGTTGCATGAGCGCATACATGCACTTGTACACACACACACACACACACACACACACACACACACAAACAGCAAGAGTAAGGAATAACAGAAGAGGCGGAGGGAGGGGGGAGAATAAAGAGAACAGCTGGCTCGAGCCCAAACGTCTGACACAGCATTATGTCCACCTGCAGTGTTCTTTCTCTGTGCTAAGCCTCCCTGGGTTTTAAATGTAAACCAACCTTTAAATGACCAGCAGACCTTTCCTCAGTCCTGCTGTCAGTTTGACAGTCGCACCGACTGCAATGGCTCCTTCAAACTTGGAGGTAATTTATTAAGTACACTTTGCTATGAAAGAGAAAAACTTGTATATTAGGATCACATGCATTTCCAATCATGTAGTTTGTCCTCTTAGACGGTGGTTAAATGTACACTTACTCAGGTACTGTACTTGTACACTTCTACTTTACTACATCACAGAGACAAGGGTCTACCCTTACTTTGGATACTTTATGTATATTTTGCTGTTAATACGTACATACTTTTATTTGAGTGAAGGTGAATGCAGAACTTTCGGAGTCCTGTCAACAGTTTATCGTATTGTATCATAGGAAGTGGAGTATTTTCGTTTTTTTACCTTTACACAAAGCAACAATATGTACCTTTCTGGACATGTCTTTGTCCTGACAGACGTGTTTGTTAAACGAAAAAAAAAACCTTCTGATTTCATTCCTTTAGGGGTTATTGTGACTGATAATAATAACAATTGTGTAATATAATATCTTGAAACTGATATTTTATGTGATGGTTATGACAGGAAATATCATACCGTTGCAACCCTAGATGAGACTCAACGATCAACTATCTTTCTTTAAGAAATGACATATTGTCGGTTTAAGTAAAGAATCTGAATACATCTTCCACCACTGCTTATAGATTATAGTGAGTGTATTGGTGTAATTTACCTTTCAACCCTTAACACTCCAACAGCCCATTCCCTCCCATTTTCTCTGGGGAATAGATCTAAACAAATTTCCCGGTTAATTTCACAGCAAATGAGAGTAAATTGGGTGTACATTATAATTTAGGAAGACGCCAAAGTCACCAGCTGGGCTCTATCTCTCTCGCTGCCCTCTCTCTCTCTCTCTCTCTCTCTCTCTCATCTCCCTGTTGAATTCACTTTGACCTCTTTGGTTTCCTCCCAGGTTTTCCATGACCTGTGCAAGACTGCAGCACTTTACATCTTGGAATTAAGTTGGCCTTTAACAAGCACGCCGTGGTCCTGTCACGCTCTCCTTAACACACGCACACAACAAACTGAATCTCCTTCCCCTGCTCTCACCGCATGCACAAAGAAGCAGGGCTGTAGAGATCGCAAATCCACCACCTCATTCATTTGGCTCCATCTGGATAGGATCACTATCAATCCCCCTGCTTTACACCCGTTCCATAAAAGGTATCTACTCTAGACTGTTATGCAAGGACACTAATCACAGCTGTTCCTGCCGTCTTTTGAATCCTCATTATTCTGGAGGAAATTCATTCTTGCCCATCAGCTAAAACCATGCACAGCGTTTGAATCAGCCTATTAAACTTTCATTTTCAAAGTTTTTTTTCCCACACAACTGATCTCAGTGTGCATAACTCAAAACCTTATCAATCAAATAGTTACCTGCCATGTCTGTTTGCATGAGACCGCGGTTTGTGTTACATGTAATTTATGACGTGTCTTTGCATATGACAAAGAGCTGTATGTCTCAGTAAATGGATGGTGCAGATATATAAAGAGAACAGAGACATGGAGAAGATTTAGAGGTAGCCGTAAAAGTCAAAAGTAAGGTGAAAGAAGACCTTAGGGACAGCTGAGGGAGGCAGAGAGGAGCTGAGGACGGGGAGCTCTATCCGGGTCAAGGTTTGAACTTGACAGGTGCTTATCAAAGGAGGGACAGACTGACAGTGTCCTGTTGGGGATGCGAAGGAGGCGATGTGGACAGGAGCAGGGCGAGAGGGGGGCGGGGAAGGGGGAGTATGAGGGCTCATGCATCACTCGTCAAACACCTGACCAGTAAGGTCGAGCCATGGGACTGGAGACACTAGCATAAATGATTACCCAAACCGCCTTGGCTAAGCTTGAGACATGCATTTTTCATCCTCAGGGTCGGGGGTTTGAAAAATAAATGTCATACCTCTCCCCGCTGCTTGCTAAGATCACTAACCTGCCAAGCCTAATCATACATCCAGCTATGCTCGCACACCGACCAACTCCCAAATGAGAGAAACCTTCAGGTAGCGGAGAGCTCACTCGGAAAAGCATTGGAAATAAGACAGGCACAGGAAGGGATGGTGAAACTTTCACACAAAATATAGCAATTTATTCCAAAATAGCACTAGAGTAAACAAGGACTGTTTACCTTTCCAAGAAGGCAAAAAATTGGCCTAGCACTTCATTAAAAAGTTAGCGATGGGGACTGCCAATTGCCCACAGTAATGTTGTTGACAGTTGGGACTTGTAAACAAAAACACGGTGGGCGCTTTCACAATCATCACTCTAATGGCCAGAGCAGCCCGATCGTTTACTGAGCGCTATCTGAAAAAGTGAGTGACTGTTTAAAGCCAACCCCATTCTGCCCTTCACTTATCTGGAGTTTTCCCTTGGAACAAACCTAACAATGCAGTGGATTGTCTATTCGGTGTGTTGGAAATTAGCTTGGCCACTAAGACCGTTCATTCAAGACTTCATTTGCTTCATGTAAGGTTTATTACATCTGCACCGAGGGCTGTTTAGGAGACTTAATTAAAGTGTAGTGTGGTGGACTCTCTGCTTTGTGAACAAACCTTTATGTTATGGCTTTTATCATCAGAGTGCACACAGCCACTGCTATCAGGCAATGTGGCTGCAAAAGAACAGGTTCTGGTGGTATTTTATAACTCATTATGGAGGAAAAAACTCCATTAAAAAACACCACTCTTTATTTAACTTTTTTTCTGTTCCTGATTTTCAAGCGTTAGTTAATCCAATTAACAAAAAAACAACTCACTTCTATTGTTATAGCCATGCAGATAATTTTGGTTATATTTGCTTCCACCCCAACATTGTGGAGGTAAATGGTATTTCTTTTGTGTTACTCAGATTTAAAGGAAAAGTGTGACCTTCTTGGTAAAGCACTTTCTTGCTGAAAGTGTTAAAAGAAGATCAATGCTACACTTAATGTCTGTACACTGAATATGAAGCTGGAGCCAGAAGTTAATCAGTTTACTTTAGCATAAAGACTGGGAGAAAGGAGTAACAGCAAGCCTGCCTCAATCAAGAGGCAAACAAAAATCCAACTTTAGTGCTAGTACATGTTATATGTTGTTTTGTTTTTCCTGTAGATTTGTAGTCTTTTTTGTGTATTATGTGCCCAAAGACTTTACATTGTGAAGACATCACAGATTTTTGAATGGCTTTTCTCAGCTGAAGAATAGTACCTCCATGAATAAAAAATTCATCATACAGTAGAAAGAGTCAGTGGAGCCGTTTGGGTTAAGAGCCTTGCTCAAGGGCACTTCAGTGGTGGTAATGAGGGAGGGGCAAGCTTTGTCTTTCACTTTTCCCAGCCGATTTATCCTGCCGGTCCGGTCACAAGCTTGCTTCTCTGTCCTTTAGGCCCCCATAATTAAACCGTGTTTGCAGTTTGAGTTCCTGTCAACAGTGTATCGTATTGTATCATAACGTTAGTCTTACAGATCTCTCTTTTATAGTGGGGAAAATGCTGCAGGGGAATTTTTTGCTGCAATAATAAATGAATGAGTCATGCAAAATTAGGCACTGCCGAGATGGTGATGCCGAAGCCACCACACTGAGCTTCACACTGTCTCTACAGAAACGTATGTGCAATGTCACATAAATGTCAAATCATTCATTGAATACGATCAACAACATGGTTTTTTTTCCAAGAACAGTGTTTCTGGTATTTGGGTTATCAGACCTTTTAATTTCCTTCTGCTCAGTAAAAAGTGTTCCAGCTTGTCTGCCTTCCACTGGAAAGACAAAAAGATTTTCTTTTTCTCTCAGCCCAGAAAGAGAGTCAGCTTGTCATGGCATAGCCAAGAGAGATGCAGTTGGGCACAGAAGAGCCGTAGGTATCAAGTCAGTCTTAATGAGCATAATAAAACCAGATCATACAGCCATGCTGCTTCTTCCGAATGTCACCTCTCCATGTCTCTCTTTCCCCTCCCACCCATTCCTGAAAATTTCCCTCACTCTTTCATCCCACCCTCCCACTGTGATGGACTCACAGTAGTCCTGGTGGTGATTTCACAGTCAGACGGTTAGTGGCTGTGGGCTTGGCTACCCTGTGTGAAACCGTCAAGAGTGTGGGAATGTCATCTCTGTGATCCCTTTCCCCGCACTGCGCTACGCCTGGGATCATGCCCACTGCCTGCTGGGAAAATCCCACCTCCCTCACTGCAGGAAAGAGATTATACTCTCTGTCCACCCCTGCTGCCCCCCCCTTACTGCCATCCAACCCGCCAGGCATTCCTTCTCCACCATGTAAGCAGAAATGCACATGCAGTATTAAATGTTAATAAACAAGTGGGCTGTATACTGACAGTAAGTACACTACAGTTCAGTAAATATAAAAGCAAAGTTAAGGTCAAATCCATTTCAATTTGGATGGATTTTAAAGGTGGAAGTGTATGTCACATAACAACATGGCAGTTTTGCCCAAACTGATATTCAGTAAATGAAACCAGGGTGATGGCAAAACCTTGTTGTGTAAGCTCAATGTGTCACATGTCCACTGTTGATGTCTTGCACACAAAAAGTGAGATTGCAGCCAAGAGAGGTGGCAGTTGATGAACTCTGAGACAAGGATGAGAAGATACAGACAGGGATAAGAAAATGTATGAATACAAAAGCATGGCAAGATGAGGTGAGGCGGCACGGGTCGAGAGAGATCGGATAGAATTGAACGCGTAGAACGAGTTGAAAGCTACAAAAGCCCGAGAAACAAGAACAGTTAGATCAGAGCAAGATTGGGATTCAATCCTGGAGATGATCCCTGTTCCTTCCATGCTCTTTATCCCAGGGGAACATTGCCACCTGCTACCACGTCCACTTTCCTGTTTGACGATCCTATCATACTGTCTTCACCCTATACACACAGGAACATTTGCAAACATACAAGCACCAAAGCATGCATGTATATAAGCCCTTCAGGCAGTTTAGCCTTCCTCAGCATAAGCAAACACTTCCTAGAATATGTGCATCCAACACACACACTGGCAGTTGCAGCAGTGCTTAACTAGGGAGGTAATTGACTTCAATGCCTGGTACACAGGAGTGAAAAATGAGGTGAAATTGACTGTAGGCTGCAGGCTCTGGAGGAAAAGTCAATGAAGAATTAAACTGTGTGAAGGTCAGGCTGTTGTGATTTTGTGAGTGTGTGTATGTGCTGGCAATCTCTGTATGCACAGACGCAAGAGAACATTCACAAGTGTTTGTAAACAGGGGTACGTCAGCACTAACCTCTCTATCGATCTGTCTTTGTGTGTCTTTAGGTATTCAAAGCTGAACGACCCCGCAGACTGGTTGTCCATCAACAGAACCAATGGACAGATCATCACCACAGCAATGCTCGACCGGGAGTCTGTCTACGTCAAAAACAATATATACGAAGCCACATTCCTGGCCACAGATAACGGTAAGAGCCATGAGCATTTTTTATTTGAATCAGAGTGATCAAAGTACGTCCACAAAAACTGAATACAGTATATTTAAAAAAAGAGGAAAAATAAGAGACAAATGGAAAGAGGTGAAAACAAACAAACAAAAACAATTCCCACTGTCATGCTGAACATGAGTATACATGAGTATAAGACATCCTAGAAATCACACTGAAACCTGCTCTCAGCATTTTTAAAGCAATTTCACTCTGCCTATGTGTCTTATACTCAAGATTTATGACCAGAGGGTATCCTCTTAAAGCCTCGAAACCAGCTGCAGACATGTGGGTGGTCTGAGTTATTGACTGCAACTCTTCAAACATAGTCGAAGTGTCCTTGAGCAAGATGCTCACTGTTGATTCCAGTGCAACTGGATGAATGCCTTGAATGTTGATGGTGCCATGTGTAGGTAAATACAGGTTACAGTGAAAAATATCAGAAATGCAGTTTGCTATTTGATGAAAAATGAAGACATTTGTGTGGATTTAGAGGGATATAAGGACATGAAAGCTTTGCGGCGTTCAAGCGCAGTGCAGCTGGGTAAGAGTTAGAGAAAAATCCTGGATTCACACAACTGGTCACACTCTTGATCCTCTCCTCCTTCTTATCTTCTATCCATGACTGCCTTCTCCTTCCCTTTCTCAGAATGCAGCATATATATTTGTTCTGCCTCAAGTTTAACTGAGCACAAACTCAATCACAGCAAACAAATAAGTTCCCTTTTTCTCAAGTTGAAGTGAGTGCTTTTTCTCAAGTAAAAAGGAAATGCTTTTCTCCCCCTCCCAAATTGCCTTATCTGTGACGTGCAGAGCGCTGGTGTGTTTACCTTAAGTTAAGCAGGCTTTGAAACAGTGGTGTTTTTATAGGTGTGAGCATGCGTGAAGAATGCTCTCATTTCAAAACACATTTATATCATGTGCATATGTGTGCTTTGCTGTATGTTTTTTCTCCGGTGATTGACTATGTCAGACACCATGATGTGTAACGTGCTGAGTTGATGGCAAGGAAGAGGAAGCAGGATTACAGGTTGACTCACTCCTGTTGTTTGGACTTCACAAACATCTCATTCACTCCCCTCTTTTCTTTCCCTGTTATTTCCTGGACTTCTTTATAATTTCCATATATTACCTATTTCCTTCAAGAACCTATAGGCCCTTTAGAAACTATTTATTTTGTCCACCTGACCTCGGTAAGGTTTGGATAATATTGGTCCGTGTGTTTGTGTGCGTACATCAGTCCGACTATTCGGGTGTTGCTGGAGTGCCAGCCATCATAATATGAGAGGGATTATGGTAAGAAGTACTATGAGACAGTAAGGATAGTAGGATGGGACATGGAGAGTTGGTGACAGCATGGTGAGAAGTACACTTGTATTTCGACCAGATTTTCATGTCGCCCCCCTGACACTATCTGACTGCCTAAGACCCTTCTGACACACACCTATCGTATTGTTTATGTGCTCTTCAAAGATCATATGGTCTGCTTGCTACAAGTCTTTTCACCATGCCTCACATCTCTGAGCCCCCATCAAAAAAAGGAGTTAATACAAATCCTTTTGAGGAATTTACACAAACATAATTATTTATTTAGCTGGTTAAAACCCACATAATTCTCCTATCAGCTGTGGCAAGCTGCTTCCACATGTCCCCCATACATGGGTGGGATTAACAAACCAACAGAATGGGAAAGCTTCTGTGTGTGTGTGTGTGTGTGTGTGTGTGTGTGTGTGTGTGTGAGAGAGAGAGAGAGAGAGAGAGAGAGAGAGAACCTGTTTGTTTAAGAACCACATGTGTTTGTGTTTCAGTATGTACATGTATTGAATTTGCATTTTATACTGTTCATTAACGATGTATGCACATAATACGTGTGCTAGAAAGTAATGTTTTAATAGCGTCAATCAAGTTAAATGTTCCTCTAAATACCTTGTAAATGTGCTGTGTGTTAATAACAACAGCATCTAAGTTAATTGACCTCCGGAGGAGTTGGAGCTATGTGGGCACTACAGTGGTGCATGTGTCAACTCGCTGTGAGAGGAGAGCAAGAAAACACAGCTGGTACTGGTGTATTGATGCTGCAAAAACGAGTATTGAAAACGTTCAGAATCAATATGTGTCAATATTTCAGACGTCAATCTGCATCATATAGTTTCTACAACACTACTCCAGGCTATGAAACAGTAAACCTTTTTTTTCTGAAAGGTTGTGGTGTAGTTCCAGAGCTGCATCCATCATTGATCACTTGATAAGTCAATCAGTTGAACTTACCACCAGTCAGACAAACTGTTGACAGACTCACGCTGTGTCTCACTCTTCTTGTGGCAAATGTCTTGCTCTGTTGCCGTGTTTAATTGGCAGATCTGTCAGCTTTGCATAAATCTTAGTAAATTACATCGCCCTTATCTCGTCCCAGAGATGGCCCCTGGGGTCGCTTGATTCCATCCAATGGCGAAGCCAGTGGGGCATGCCGGGGAAATGACTCGTAATTGGAGGCTGCTAAGGGTCGTCACCCCCTGACACACACTCAATAAACAGCCCTGAGCTTCATACAGCTAAGCTCTTTTTTTATCAGATTTCTCTGCACCACATTTTCATACCACACATACGCATTCATGCAGTCTTTTCCCCGCTCTGATTGTTTAAAGCGTCTATTCTTTACTCCCAATTCTCTAAAAATGCTGTTGCTGATAATCTGTCGCTCTGTGTGTGTGTGTGTGTGTGTGTGTGTGTGTGTGTGTGTGTGTGTGTGTGTGTGTGTGTGTGTGTGTGTGTGTGTGTGTGTGTGTGTGTGTGTGTGTGTGCATCAGCGCATGTTATTGCACTCCAAGGCTGACAGTATAGTAGTGACCCAGCTGCTTACAAAAGGGTCAGAACACATTTTTCCCATTGTCTTAACAATTTCCTCAGACTTACAACACGGACTGTCTACAGGTTGCTAAAAGCATAATAATAAATATGCAATTATTATAGTCACAGATTCCTAAAGTGGGATTCATTAGAACTGCACAGTATCAATAAGAGCAAAAAATGCAATGCATAAATCTACGCATAAAGGTCAGAAAACAAATGAAAAAGCTCTGCACATGCAACAATAAGCAAGAGTAACCTATAACAGAAACGAAAACTAAATATCAAAAACACAGATTTTCAAAAAAATAGATTGCAATTATGTTTCAAAGAAAGAAAGCAACTCTATTTTTAATAGAGTTTGATGTTGTTGTGATGCATTTTCCAGGCAGAAGACCCTCTAACAATAAAGTCAGTTAGACTTAATCGTATTTATTTACAAATTACTTTAAAGGCCATAATGAGAGAGGAAAAGGGCAAACAAACAAAAATGGTCACTCTTTGCTAAATCTGACACATTCATACAGAATAATGGAGTTAATGAATGAACGTTTTCTACAATGAAGAAATAAAATACATTTTGTGATAGGCTACTATAGTCTACAGTGTCAAAAAGTCACAAGTACTTTCGCATCACTTCACTTGCTCAGATACTCTACGATCTAACCAAGGACTTCTTCCCAGGAGATCTTCCTATCATTACACATACTGTAAGCACATAGGCATACTGTATGTGCATTAGCAAGTGTATTTAAGTGTGTATGTTAGTATGTAGGACTGTATGCACCACAATGACAATGCCCGATCACCTTTCAGAAATGCACTGCCAGTATTGCAGGCAGAAAAGCCTTTATCTAGAAAATCATAGATAGCTCTCCTAGCACTGTGTAAATACACACAGACAAGGACTTGTTTGATTGTGTTACAATCATCATTATTGTACCCGAGTCCTCTCTAGGTGATTGGATGTGCTCTGCCTGCATCTGGATCTGCTCTGATGGGTTTGATTTGACTGTAAGGCTAAAAGAGGAGTTTAAAAGCATAACTGTCAGAAGTACTTTTGTCAAGGCCAGAAATTATCCTCCAGCTATACAGCACCCCTACCTCAAACATCACCATTGTGAATAAAGAGTGCTCCTTTCACCTCTTCTCTATTCTGCTTTATCTCTTTTTTCCTCTTTTATTATTTGCCTCACCTCTTTCGGCCTTCAACTCCTGTCCCACTTCCCTCTCAGTCGTCCCTTCCAGTGCACACATCTCTTGTCATCTCTCTTTCTCGTCATGATGCTATTTTCTCTTCCCTCTTTCTGCTTCCAGGCTCTCCTGCAGCCAGCGGCACAGGCACGCTGCAGATCTATCTGATAGATATTAATGACAACTCCCCAGCGCTCATACCCAAGGAGTCTCAGATCTGTGAGCGGGTGAACAGAAACGTCCACGGCGTCAACATCACTGCGGCTGATGCCGACACAGACCCCAACGCTGGACCCTTTGTGTTTGAGCTGCCAAACTTTCCCACCAGCATCCGACGCAACTGGACGATTTCTCGGATCAGTGGTGAGGAGGCGTCCGCGTAGAACAACAGCACTAGAGAACATAAGAATGAATGGTTTGACAGTGCCACTGTATGAATGTGTGGTAAAACATGCTGAAGAATTAATCCAGCTGATTATAACCAATCCATTATTATAAATACAAAATCTCATCAGATGCTTTATTATAAATCTTTGGTTTGAAGAAGCAACATTATTTCCTCAAGTAGTGACCAGGGCCTGTAATTACCTCAAATGCTGAACAGGCCTCATTTGAAGAGGACTTCTATAAGAGGAATTACTGCTGTTCGACTAGAATCATCAGTCAAATTTTAGTGCCATGCCTTATTTTGATCCAGCGGCTCATTTGGAAACTTGGCAAAATGTGTTTCTAAAGACATTTTAGGGGGAAAATAATCATGCAGTTGCTGAATCTGCCTCCATTTTTCTTTACAATATTTAGTTTCAAAAGTGTTTCAGGAGTTTCCAGAGATGTTGCATCGCGTCAGACACCACTGATGCATAAAGTAGCCAGAATTCAACTTTATGCAAATGAGGAGCAGGCAACATGACTCCCTGTCTCTGGAAACATGACACTCCGCTATCATAATGCATTGCATGGTTTCACACGTAGACTATAAATAGGAGGTGTGACGAAAAAGAAATTGATATTAACAAATGTGATGACTTTCTTCTTCAATCTACACAGGTGATTACGCCCGTCTAGGCCTGCGGTACCAGGTATATTTAGAGCCGGGGGTGTATGAAGTCCCTGTGATTGTTTCGGACTCGGGGAACCCTCCGTTGTCCAACAGGTCGGTCATCAAAGTGAAGGTGTGTCCCTGTGATGAAAACGGAGACTGCACCACTCTCGGGGCCGTGGCAGCCGCCGGCCTGGGAACCGGCGCCATCATCTCCATCCTCATCTGCATCATCATCCTGCTCAGTGAGTATCAACTGTTTGTATCGCATTCACACACTGAAACCTCACTAGTCCCAAACATGTCGCACGCCGACATACATATACTGTACACAGCACAAAAAGTTCAGGCTGCCTGTGATTGACTTTGATTTGACTTTCTGTCAAAAAAGTTCATTTCAGGGCACCTTTGGCAAACTTTCACCAGACTGTAATACAACAACATGAACAGTAGTTTGTATAATGGATTAATGCCTCAACTGCTAGAATTCTCTCCAGCATCTCTTGACAAGGAGCTTTCCGTCTTCTCCTCCTGGTAGGGTATATATCTGCTGCTCTCTGTCTTGACAGTGATTCATGCCGCTGGCTTACTTTGTTGCTGAGGGTTGCATAGTTCACACATATAGACCAGTACTATAAACAAATGACCCGCAGCTGTAGGACTTTTTCAGCATTCTTGAAATGTTATATTGTGCATAAATTATGCATACTTTTCATTATTAATAGTACCACCAATACAAGTTCCCTTTGTCTATTTTAATGCTTATGCGACCTAGTAGAGCCCATCAAGTTTTAAAATTTCTCTTTCAGGAAGACAAATCACACATAGGCATGATATGTAAAAGGCAGATATATCTCAATGACTACAGGGTGGATTTCTGTGAAATTTTGTACAGACGTCTGGGGTAAAAGAGAATAAACTCAATTGCGTTGGTGAAGCTCTGACTGTTCCTCTCGAGCCACCAGCAGGTCAAAGTTTTCTCCAACTCTAGCAAAATATCTTAACATTTACTAGATGGGGTGGCATTAACTTTTGTATGGATATTCAGGATCCTCAGAGGATAAATCCCACTGACACTGGTGAGTCCCTCACTTCTCATGCCGTACCACCAAATTGTGTACAGATATTCAGGGTTACCAGAGGATAAATCCTACTGAGGTCGGTGAACCTCTGACTATTCCTCGAGAGCCACCAGCACGTCAATGTTTTTGTTCAGCTCTGCAAAACATCTCAAAACCTACTAGATGGAGCGGCCTAAACCTCTGTGCAGACATTAAGCGTCCCCAGAGGATAGATACTACTGACACTGGTGATTCCCTGACTTTTGGTCGAGTTGCACTATAAGCTTTTCAGTGAAATATCTTGACAGCAATTGGATGGATTACCATACAATGTGGTACATCCACTCATGTCCCCCCTTCAATATCAGTGACACCACCATCAGACTATACTTGTATTTTGTCTAATTTGACTGTGACCCTGCTAACATGCTCAACTAAGATGATGAACTTGGTAAACATTTTACCTGCTAAAGGTCAGCATGTTAGCATTGTTGCTGTGATCATGTTAGCATGCTGACTGTAGCATTTATCTCAAAGCACAGCCTTACAGAGATGCTAGCATGGCTACAGCCTATCCTTAATGACAAGGGTATGGTCTTTTCTGTATTGTTTCATTTTCATGTGTGTGTCCGTACAGGCATGGTGCTGTTGTTTGTGGTGTGGATCAAGCGCAGAGAGAAGGAAAGACAGACCAAGCAGCTGCTTATTGACCCTGAAGATGACGTCAGAGACAACATCCTCAAATACGATGAAGAAGGAGGAGGAGAAGAGGACCAGGTGAGATCCTGTGAGACGTACAACCATACACACATGCTTTCTATGTATGCATACTTACATCTCCTTGTCCCTATGGCTGTGCAGGACTACGACCTGAGCCAGCTACAGCAGCCTGACTCCTTGGAGCACATCATGAGCAAGCCACCTGGTGTCCGCAGGGTGGACGAACGTCCCATCATCCCCGAGTCCCAGTACCCAATCAGAGCTGTGGTGCCCCATCCTGGAGACATCGGGGACTTCATCCACGAGGTGAATTTACACTCACACAACGGACACACGCGCTGTATCTCAAGAGCTCAGCTGTCATTAGATTGTTTCTCCCACAGCGAGCTGGCCTCTCACTTTCACTTTCCATCGATTTGACATTTAATGTGATTACTCGTTTCTGGATGCTGTTCAATATGTAAACTCCAGTATACAAACAACGTGGAGTTTTGTTTTACTTTACAGCTGCTCTCACCGTGCCAGCTTTATACACACACACACACACACACACACACACACACACACACACACTGTCTCAGACACAACTCCAGCGTTGGCACAGTGATGCGGGAAAATGCTGATTGACAGACTCGTGACAACACGTTCACACTCGAGAGGTGTTGGCAGCTGTTCAGCTTTGATCCATCCAGCCGACTCTCTCTCTCTCTCTCTCTCTCTCTCTCTGTCTCTCTCTCTCTCCCTCTCTCTCTCTTTCTCACTCACACACACACACGTACACATGTACTCACCTGATCTCGCTCCAGCAGTCTGGTAAAACACAAACACAGCAAACACATGGTGTTCCTGCCATGCACTGTACCCCTGGGGGTTGAGGCTTTTTAGGTTTCCAACCGTAGCGCCTCTGTACTCCAGTGAAGTGGATGAAGTCTATTCTTCTCACCTGCCTCACCTTCAGGTCAACGGTCCTCATTTGTCATTCTAGGAAGCAAGTGCAGGTCTAAGTACTGACAGACCGCTTCACATCTCATTCACGATAACATAAGATCGTAATAACAATAAGACAATATTAATGAATAGGGTTTGATCACACATTGATTAATCAAACTAGCCAATGCATCCTGATTTATGTATGTATAACGGCATATTTATGCATTTATGCTGAAGAGTATACAGTACAGTTTTAGAGATGTATGTGCTTGTGTGTGTTGGGCTGGTGTTTTGTTGTGCTTACTGTCGCTGTTCTGTTTTTCAGTTCTCTTGCAAGCAAAATCCTGATTTAAATGAGACAACAGGATTTAATAAAGGTTAAAATAATTTAGGCCAACTGAGCTTTACCATAGCAACTTGAGCCATTAATCAGCCATTTATGCTGCACATCTCCATAAAGATATGCATCGTCTAGATTTTAAATAGGCTATTTGTGCTATTTGTTCAAAATTCACCAAAGTTTACTTACTGAATACTTAATTTTAAAACTTAAAAATTATAGTGACAAAAAAGAGATATGTACAGTGTAGATGACAGTGAAAAGGCATTGTTCTACACACATAAATATAAAATAAAAAATATAACATGTTTTATGCCTTTGGTTACACACATACTCACTCACACATAAAGAACTGGAGTTACACCCAGGCAGTAACTACTACAGTACTACTGAAGTGACCAAACCCAGTGGGTCCAGTAGTGAGTAGGTTAACCATGTTGTAGTTACAAACCAGGGGAATCGAGTTTATAAGACTTTGATGCTTTAGGTTACAATCCTGGGAAAGGATCCAGCATTTGTAGCGCTTAATCCATATGAGGACTCAGGTCAGGATACAACTGCCTCTTCAATTTTGACCTTTCTTTTTTAAATTCCACTCTTAATCAGTGGAGTTCACCGATCAGCGTCCTCTCCACTGCAGGCATATGAGTACTGACCACCACCTCCTCCTCTTTTTCCTGTTTAGGGTCTGCGAGCGGCAGACAACGACCCCACAGCTCCTCCATATGACTCCCTGTTGGTGTTTGACTATGAGGGCAGTGGCTCCACCGCCGGCTCTGTCAGCACCCTCAACTCCTCCAGCACGGGGGACCAGGACTATGACTACCTCAACGACTGGGGCCCCCGCTTCAAGAAGCTGGCCGACATGTACGGAGGAGGGGATGACGATTAAACCTGCCCGGTCACACATGCACACACACCACACACCCTCGTCCCGTCAGCTGGCCTGCCATGCTCTGTCCCTCTAACACATGGGGCTATTACACCCTTATTGAACACACGTTAACATGTTCACACTGACCAACTGACTGACCAACCAACCAACCAATCAAATAAGCCACCACAGAGGACTGGTGCCGTGAGTCAGTTTCGGGTGCTCTTCTCAACCGTCTCCTGCTCTAAGCCTGTCTAAGACTGAAACTGAAGCTCTGAAATGCAGGCTTCTCATAGTTTGTATTCAAACTCTTGTGTTTTTGTTTCATTTTAGGTTTTATGCTAGATGTAGGTTTTAGTTTTTAAGAGTCAGATTTTGTTTTTCATTTCGTTTGTGTAGCTTTTTTTTGTCCCCACTCCCCTCCGATTCGAGCCGTTCCTTATTCCTGAGGGGTTTCACTTTTCCCTCGCTGTCAGCCCCTGCCTGCCTGTCTGCAGAAGCTTTAGGTTGAGCAGCTTGCTTTGTCTGAGGGGAACTAAAGGAAAAAAAAAAAGAAGAAGAAGAAGAACACAGATATGAAAGTCCTTCTTGCACGGAGGGCCCTGGTTTATTCTTTCTTGAACTTGAATTACTTAGAACAGAAGCACTGTTGTTTAAAAAGTGCCTTCAGTGGTGCGTATTTTAGCAGACTCCCGCTAACTCAGGATTGGTTGCCATTTTTCGGGCTCACACGCCCCCACATGACCCCAGACCCTTTAACTCCCCCCTGTCATTTCTATGGTCCTGCAGGGCTGTGGTAGCTGCAGGAGATGTCAGCGCTGGTTTCAGAGGAGCATTTACTGGCTTACGAGGGCGCTTTATGTAGACGTACTGTACATAGGCCTCCAGTGTGTCTGTGAGTAATGAACAAATCATTCAAGTCAGGCATATCTGTGCTCCTAGATCACAGCCAACCACAGTGTGATTACTGTAATCACAAAAACACATTAAGGGACTGTCATAGAGAAGAAATGCATTGCGTGTCTGTGTTTATCGTGGCTTCAATAGCAGCTGTGTTTGTTTTGAGTGCTTAGTATTTGCACCTAAAACTTGATAAAGCTTGTCACGAAATTTTGAAGATGGACATGTCACGTGTGTTACCTCTGTAATGTTACTGTATATGAAGTACAAAATGAGGGTTATTTAAGGAGACTTTGCCTTTAAGATGATTTAAGGTTTGCATGTTTATCCCTTCACCCAAAGGTAATTAACATGGCACCAGTTATTGTGTGGTAAATGTGTCAAAGAAAACTATTTAAACTGTACAAACATGAGGGGAAAGAAAATACAGGATTTGCTTCAAATAGCTTTGATAGCGTTACATACAGAGTTGTGAGCCCCATTCTGAATCCCTTTTTTCTCTTATTTTTTTTTTTTGCCTTTTGTTGTTTCTCAGTAAACTTTTAATATACAAACTTTGGTGCTGGTCCCTGTCACAGAAACTGGGGGAACTGAGCCTCAGCCAGGGATTTAACGCCTTCACAATCTGTCTCTCTTCAGGCAGCGTTTCATTCATCTGAAATTTTCTCCTGAAATTTTTGGCTGCCAGTTCAAGAGGTTTTGAAAGAAGTTAGAGGAAGGGAAAGTCTGGTATGAAGTTGTGCACTTATCAAAGTGGACTTGCAAAACTAAAGCTTCAGTAATAGCGCTTTAAGAGACAGACATTTTAAAAGACAGTTTTGTTGTGACTTAATGAAAAAGCAGCACGACCCATGGGCTTTTGTAATCATATTTCAGCCCCCCCGCCCATGTAGAAAACGGGGAAAAAAGAGCTTTAGTCTTTAGTATTAAATTATTTAAATATGCAAAACATTTCACAGAGGAACCAGGGAGATGGTGGTGAATGATAGAAAGGTTTAATCATTCCTTATCTTCTGAGTGCCCATTGAAACATTCCTCAGATGTCGCCAGTTTCAACTTGATGTGGCCTGAGCAGATTTTTCTATTAATTATGAATATGATGAATGCTTGGAGGAAATCTCAGAAACGACACTGTTCTTCAGATGATGTGACGAGAAGGATCCTCCACTCCTTTTTTTTTTCTTCTCCTGCTGCTACCGTTTCCTCACCTGCTCATGCTTCACATAAAATTATCATTAGTTTACACAAATGGTAATAAAAATTGTTCAGAGTGGGTGGAAAGGAAGGAACAAGACATGAATAGTATATAATAAGTATTGCCTGTTAGTGCAATTATTTATTATGCCATAACAAAGAAATAAAGACGAGAAGAGTTTGATGTGACTATAAAAAAGGGAAGGAAGGTCATAGGATAATAAATAAGGTAAACAGGGTAGGAATCTCTTGATTTACATACAAATATAAATGGGTGATTTTCAGGATAGCCGTCAGCTTAGCGTGGAAACAGAGTAAACATGAGAAAAGCAGTAGTTTCCACAGCCTGCCACTGGATAATCTCTTTTCTATCCAATCGCTTCTCAGCCTACAGAATATCTTCACAAAATAAACACAGCTGTTACTTTCTCCTATTTGTGATTATTTCTGACATATAAATGTTGTATATACGGAACATTTTTATACATTTGGTAACATGATTTATCTGTTTCTGTGTGCATTTTCTTTTCACTCCAGTTTTGTTATAAATGAATACCTGGCAATGTATATTTCACCACAGAAAGCCATGTGCATTTAAGAGAATCTGTGCGATTCTATATGAGCTTACAGCCATACTCATGTCGCTGTTCGAGTTAAGTTTCATGGAAAAGTTTCCACTTCAGACCTACTTGTACAGTCTTACACTAGCACACACTCACTCCTCTTGGCCTTACTGTATATATGTGAGTGTTCTATATTATATGAGCCCTTTCAGCATTGTTCTAATTCAGCTGCAGGGCTTCAACATTGCCGAAGGCCATCCAGCATCCACAAAATAAAGACGTTTCATTGAACGCTCATGCTCTCCTATCACAACGGATTCAGGGCCAAACATAGCAGGAGGCCCCACACATACACACACACACACTTTACACAAGGTAACTGACTTTATAACTGTGTCATACATAAATACATACATGGCACAATGCCATTATGATACTGAATGTTATCAATGACTTGTAATGACACATGGCAGCAAAGTGGACAAACTTGACTTGTGATTTAAATGCAATTTGTGAGGGGAAATGAAGGAAAATTGATCATTACTTGTTACATACTTGGTCCGCTTGTCTTATTGACGTTCCCTTGCTAAAGTGAGGGGGAGAATTAGCAAATGATAGAATGAAGGGAGAACTATTGCACTGCTGTAGACCACCCCTGTCTTCTGGCTGTGCCAACAACGGCTCTTCTGCCTCTCTGACTGGTGTTAGTCAAAGGACACTTGGTCTCAAACGGGACACTGCCTGACCGTGGACACACACATGACGGGAGGCTCCAGCAGAAGCCACTTTTTTTGCTCTGCTATATGGCCAGAACTACAAAGACAGGCAGCAGTGTTTCATACAAGTTCGCCCAACACTGCTAAAGTCCAAGTGTACATAATGTAGTATTTGCTTGAAGCTAAACAGACCAAGTTAGGCAAACTGTAACTGTACAATTGGAGCTTTTTGCATGTGTCTTTTTATAATGGACAGATGAGTTCTATTACAGTAACCATACAACATTTTAAAACGTGTCGCAGCCCGCATGACCGAGGTTGCAGTCCAGAAGTGATTCTGGTGTACCATACTCGCATAGTTTCAAACGGAAGAGAAAAAAGCTGAAAAAATAATTGCACAGTTATCGAGTCAAAAGACTTTTTTTGTAAATTGTCAACAGCACAAATATTTTGTATTGTTGTTTGTACCATTTTGTAAGAAAATGAAGAAAAAGAACAAAAAAAGAAAGGGAAGGAGTCTGTTGTTTCAAGCGTGTGTTTATAGTGCCACTGCAATCTTGGTTTCCAAATACAGTACAGTAAATGCGCAGCCTTGCAGATCAACCTTGTAATATAGACGCTGAGCTGGAGACTCCCTGTCAGCATCATGTGTTATAAATAAAATTTCCCCTCCTTATAAGAACACTGCCTCCTGTCTTTTCCTTGTCACACACAGATTTCTGCAAGAGATGCATTTTCCTCACACTTGTGTTATTTTTAAAATGTAATGTTTCTTTTTTTAACCAGAAATTGCCTCCATCAATATTTTTTTAAAATGGCCCCAAAAACTGCTCATTATGACGCCATGATAGATTTTAAAAATGGCTGTAAATTGCCTAAAAATTAAAACACTTAACTTCCATCATACAGAAGACCTGAAACATGTTCTGTGTGTCAGCTCTGCCTTTTCTGAATCTCACACTAACCCTACTATATATAGAGTATACTTTCATGCAAGGCACTAATTCCTACAGTATATATACTGTAGAGCAACACTTGCCTTCATAAAGTGAACATACAAACTGGATTATACTGTAAGAACACTTGAGGACTAGACTCTTCTCAGGAGAGAGAGATTCAAAAACTGCATGAATTTCCACTGACTCAAACGGACACACATTCCTTCCAAGTTTTTTCAGTAAACAACATAAAGAAACGTGATTTACAGGCAAAAGAAGTACATATATCAACCAACCAATCAATCTTTATTTGTATAGCGCCAATTCACAACAAAAGTCATCTCATGACACTTTCCAAATTGAGCAGGTCTAGACCGTACCCCTTGATCAATGTAATTACAGAGACCCAACATCTCCCCCACGAGCAAGCACTTGGCGTCAGTGGTGAGAAACTTCAGAGCAGAACCGGACTCAGTGGTGGGTGGTCTGCCTCGAGCGGTTGGGTTGAGAGAGCGGGAGAGGGAGAGAGAGAGAGGGAGGGGGGAGAAGCTGTGGGAGAGACAGGAGGAGGAAAACAGCCACAGCAGTAATAAAAGCTTTGCTAATTGAGATATGAATATGAATAATAAAAGAATACAAATAATAATAATAATACATATATGCATTTAAAGAGAGACATACTGGGTACATGGTGCACACTTGCATGCTGGCAATTATTGACAGTTGCGAGTCACTATGGCAGTGTACTAATTGAATACAGCTGTTCCTCACACATTAATGATCTCTCCAGTTCTGCATTAAAAGACACCATCATGTATTCCAGGAAACATTTCCACGACGTTAAAATGAAAAGGTTTTAAAGCGATGACGTGCCTCTGTTTGCACTGGTTTTATTGTGTGGATGATTGAGTTTCATACCTCAAATTAGTTTTAGTGCCAGCCATGAACAAACATGAGCTAAAATGATCAAGACAATTAAGGTTGTTCATTTGTCAACTGTTCCCGACAGGGCAGTCTTCCAAGGTGGGGTAATGAAGTCTTTCTCAGCCGAAGCGGATGAAACGCAGTGACAGATCTAGTCAGAGATGCAAACATAAATATGTGTTTCATTTCTTTTTTTTTCCTCCTTTCTGTCTGTCATTTTAATGACCATCTATATTTCACTTTTGTGCTCCGAATGTTGCTGCCGTTACAGAAGCTACGCAGCTGTTTAAGACCATACACAACTATAAGATGATGATTTTGTCCATCTCCTGACGCATGTCTTACTTTCTCTTCTCTGTGCCTCATCTGTTGCCTCTCAAAATCAGTAGTGAATGTTTGTAAATGGTTGAGCAAATGTCATGTAATTAATGGGTTTTTATTTACCAGTCATTGGATTTGTGCAGCCAGGAAACAGAAAACGCTTATGTCTGAAATAGGTTGACATACTACAGACAATAATAAATGAAAAAAGTCATTTTCATCAAATACATACTTAAAATGCTTAAATATTTTAGAAGTACTTTGGTTAAATTGTTTAATTCAACTCTCAAAAATTGCAAATGTCAAGAGACCAAAATGAAGTTTTCCAAATGGTTCCTGCCAGATGGTAATGTTATATCGGCAATAAAAGAAAATTTAAAAGCAACAAATTGTTCACTGTGACATCAGATTATTTGTAGTAGCAGGATGAGGATGACCCTTACTTGTTCTCTTTTAGCACAGCAGGTCAATGAACCAACAGCAGACTGCATCTCCTCCTCATCGATTGACCTGTCAGAGCACGTCAATGCACACGCAGACAGAATAAGCCCTGCTGTTACACACGGCTCGCAAACGAGCACACAAACTATAAGAAAACTGAGTGTAAAGTGAGATCCGCTCCTGCCCTCCCACCAGCAAGGCTCCAGGGTTGACAGGATAAGTCAGGATGGATTAATTCAGGTAACAGTCAAATGATTATCAGCGGGACCCATGCTGAATTCTGACCCTGTGTGGATCTAGAAATGTGGGTGGTTTACAACTCACATCATTCCTTATTTAACTTGCTCTACTGGGTAAGTTTTGGAGGTCAGCACTTCCCCTGCATATTATCTGGAAATAGGTTAATTGTTAATAGTGACAGACAGTAAAGGAAAAATATAAATATATAATATAATATGAAGCACGGTTTCTCAGTCGGATCCAATCAGGATGTTTCTCCCAGCCCCACCCTCTTCTCCAAATATGGTCACTCCTGGCCTCCAAAAACCAAAATGGCGATGGCTGTAAGGCCAAACTCAGGGCTTCAGTACCGTTGTCCACAAACAGATGGGTGACGTCATGGTGGGTTTACACTTCATCAGTTTACTGAACCATGAAGGTTATAGTCAGCAGCTGGTTAGCTTAGCATGAAGAGCGGGAACAGCTAGCCTGGTTATGTTCAAATTTAACAAGGCACTAAAAGTCACTGTTTAAAACGTATCTCATTTGTTTAATCCATACAAAAGTCAAAGCGTAAGCTAAGCTAAGAGGCAGCTGACTGTCAGTACTTATCAAAAACTTATTTTTACACTTAACAAGATATAATGTGTTGATTAGTAGCTTTAGAGGTGTTGGTTATTATCTGTTGATAGAGCCGAGCTGGCTGTTTCCCCCTGTTTCCAGTGTTTATGCTAGGCTAAGCTAACCGTATCCTGCCTGTAGCTTTATATTTAACATACGAGAGTGGTATCAATCTTCCTGTCTAACTTGGCAAGAAAGCCAATACACACATTCTCCCAAAATGTTAGTGTATACCTTTATCTGAAAAAAACTACAACGACAGAAGAACAGCTTCACTCTCGTACTTGATGTGACACCTCACAGAAGCTTGGATTTCTATCAGTAAGCACATAAGGCCATTGCAAACGAAATCTCCGTCTGCTTGGATTTTATTTTGGTTACAGTGCTAAGGCTTGGATAAGGCAGAACCTTACAAAACAAACATTAACGCACTCAAATGGCACTGTGATCGCGGAGTTGCCTGGAGAGGAGATATCATCATATGATGTGAGTGCGGAAGACATTAAGTGCTGTATTTCCTCCCTTTGTGCACTTGACCGAAGCATCCCCTGATGTTAATGTCACTGACATCACCAGTAACTACATTTTGTAAAAGCTCATTATATGTCTGCTGACTGAACTGGTTCGCATTAACCAAACCTCTAGACTCCATAAAAGCACCAATTAATCTTTCCATTTCAGTAAAAAGGCCTCATTTTTGAAGAACTGTATGGCAGACAGTAATTTGAATTCATTCCTGTGTCCTTGTTTAGCAAATAAGCGCGAGGAAATATTGAAAAAGTAATTCCCTTCTGAGAAGCGAATGTGTATTACTTTGAAATGCTTTTGACTTTATTAATGCAACAAAGTATATCTTATTTGCAACTTCTCTGACTCATCTAGGTTATCCTGACTTTGCCTCTCGCTCTCTTCTGAAAAGACTGTAAACTTTGCATCCATAAATCAAAACAGGAATTATAAAGAAAGTCTGAACTTTGCAGCGTCTCACCTTAATCGCAGCGATATATTAAATGTAAACTATGCTAACGACATCATTAACAAAGCTAATTAATTCCTGAATCTCACTGTCAGGATTCTTATCCTCATGGAACACTGTGGTGCTTACATAAACTCCATATATTAAAGTAGTGCCTATTAACCTTATATGCTTGTGACAAAAGAAGGCCCCTATACAGTGGCCCGACAACGTTTCACAAAACACAGCATCATTTCAGATTATGGAAAAGATGGAGCAAAACCTCTTAGTTCAGTTTCATTTCATGTTTCTATTGTGTACTACTCTTAACCTCATTCCTAATTATTTCATGCAGGGACACACAGGGCAAATTTAAAGGGATAGTTTTGTTTTGCTTTTTTTGAAGGGGGGTTGTATCAGGTACTTATCCGTAGTCAGAGTGTTCAGCACGCCCCCAGTTTGGAGATGCAGCAGGAGTACCAGTGTAGAAAGCTAAGCAATGTACTCCTGTGGATGGAGACAGGATGTAACACCTAAAAAAGGGGCCAAAATAAAAAAAGGTCTGTGTCAGGTTAAGTGTACGCTGTATTTAGAATATGTTCACGACTTAACCTCGCCCTTGGACAGCCCTTGCCAACAGGAAACTGAAGCCGTTATATCCATCTGAGCTCTGTTCTTGACGAAAATCGAATAATCTTTTTTGAAGGGAATAACTGTGTTACAGTGATATCTGCAGCCGGTGGAGTACTTGGATGCTTTACTTGAGTGAAGTTAGCACTACCTCAATCACTCACAATGAAACACAATGCAATCAAAATGTTAGACTGTAAATATTGTCCCCCATTGTTTACTGTACATTGAATTTATTGCAAGAGTGACGTGTCTTTGTGAGATTACAGCAACCGATAAGTATTGAGTGTGTTTAGGCATGTCAGTACTGTTTTAATGCAGGACTTTAACTTAGAGTATTTTTATAGTGTGGTACTGCTACCTTTACCTGGGTAAATAAAACATCTGAGTACTTCCTCCACCACTGAATATTGTGCACTAATATCTACGGAGAGACAAATAATACATACATAATACATTCTCTGTGTGCATGTTGATGCTCATCACTTCAGTGAGTAACCATATGTCAGAGTTGCTAATTCCAGATTCATACTTTTTTCGTGATGATGAATTTATCAGCTGAGCCACACGAGATGACTGATGATACTAAAGATGCTGATACACAAATAGAAATAATAGACAAACAATCATCAATTTGGATTTCTTACTCAAGGCATTGCTTAACTGACTAAGTGTCTGAGATAAAAACTGTGAGAGAACTGACAAATTATGACTCAATAGTAACACAATTCACAATCCAAATATTAACATCGAGAATGTCAGAAGAAGCGATTGTGTCTGTGGGAAGCCTTCACATCAGAATGAGCAAAAGGCCTCAGAGTATGATGTTCCAGATGTTTCCCATTATTATCTTAGACTAGAAAATACATTGCTGCAACATGTTCTCCATTTTTTTAAAAACTGCTTCAGATGTGAAGAAGCTTTAAAGACCATCACACACGTCCTCATATGTTCTGTGATATAATGTATATTGCCAGGTATGGAGACATATATATCTTCCTGGGGGGGTTCTATAGATGCAGTCAGACCAGTCATCCATCCATCCATACCATTTCCCCATATTCTCCATCAGTAACTTTCATTTCCTCTATGATGGCCGGAGGATGTGAGGGGACAGAAGAGGATGCTGGAAAGAGGGAATGGCCCAAGTCTGATTGGATATCTTTCTAATGGCTGCTTTAGTGGACTGCCAGACCGCCTCTGGACCCAGACACAGCACACACAGAGTGAAATCGAGATGGCAGGGGCGGTCTGTGTTCTGAGTCGTCTCCAAGTAATGCATTTACTCAGAGTGATCCAAACTGCGCCACTCTGTGTAATAAGAATAAACAAATAGCTATACCGCATTGGCTTTATTGTCTTACATCAATGTTGATTTATTCGCAGCCGTGGTGGGCTATTGTATGCAGATTGCCTGATGGCCCCGTGGTGAACTCCTCATCTAATCCTTTCAGAGAGTAACTGCAATGTCGGAGAGAAGTGGGCTCTCAAGAGAAATGAGAGAGGGTTCAAACAGTCAAGAGAACCGCCAAATCAAGCGGGGAAACAATCCTGAAACTTTACACTGGCCTTTGCACCGGTCACTGCATCAACAAACCATATTCAATTCATGCAGAGATTTCTTAAGAACTACGGTTTGGATAGCAGCGGCAGGTAGGATGAGTGTTATGATGTGATGAGAGTCGTTTCAAAGAGGCATAAAGGCGTCTAAAAGCTGAGATTGGAAGCGATAATGTTTCCTCGCGGGTCAGTGAGACCACACCCCAGAGAGAACAGCTGCAGCTGACCACATTATAGCTGGCGAGGGACAGAGATAAAGGAGCGAAGCTCTGGGCCTATAGTACTGCCTGAAATCAGATTTAGATTCCATTCTTACATCCAAATCATATTATGCTCCACAGCTATTCACAGAGTAGCTATCTATCACTCACATACACACACACTGTCAACATGATCCGACCATCTGTCAGTACTTACCTACACAAGGCTTCAAGATACGGCCCTGATGGAGCCGCTGTATTAGCTATTGCTTTGACATCTTCTCTGCTGTGTGCGTGCTCTGGCTTAGAAAACAGCTGCAGGACTGAAAATTGTTGCATCAACACATTCGACTTTATTAACAAGCATGGACGGCAGCGTTTCTGCATCTTCTGATGAAATCTTTAGATTTTTCTCGCGCGCGTCTGTGGAAGGAATAAACAATCCACATCCAGGCAATTTATTTCCAATTAAATGCTCGCCAAAAAAAAGGAAATGGACTGACATGTTTGATTTATGAGATCTTAGTGTGACAATAGGCGTTTTGCCGTTATAACTAAAGTCCTGAAATATTAATCTGAACATACAGCGTTGGGAATTGGAAAAGTACAATAGGCAGGCTGAGAAAACCCCCTACGAAAAAAAAGAATGTTCTTATTGTTTTGCTGGGTGTGAAATGTCTTACATTCAAATCCCCTTTGTGCTATCGCTCGCTTCCAAAGCTTCCATTTTCTTCATTTGCACACAAGATAGGGCCTCATGAGTTTACAGTCTCCCTTATGGGAGACTTAACTAATTGAGTCTCTATCTTCCTTTGGCTCGAGCTCTTTTAAATAAATGTCATGACGCTTTGTGTAATCAATGCAGCCTCTAGAACTGGAAGTTTCCAAGTTTGGAGTTTTAACAGTGTTTTGTCCAAATGATACATGAGACAATCTGTTGATAACCAATCCTCTCTGCTTCACCCCTTTCTCTCTGGCAGCTAAAGATGTACAGATCAAACCCACATCCCCCCGCTGAGCTTACAATTGTTCCTGCAGTAAAAGGTCAGCGGTTGATTGGTGCACTGTGTGACCACATAATCAAGGAAGAGGATGATTTGAGGTGCCTCTGTGATGAGGCATCATTTAGCTCCCAGAGTAATGTACAATATTTCAAGCGGCTAGGCTGGTTACGATGCGTTTCTTTGAAAAGATGTGCTTCATGTCCTCATTTATGGCAAAGTTTCACCAGCTCCGGGGAAAGGGTAACGACACAAGCATTACGTCAAGTGATAAGTCAAAATATAGTACATGCACATGCAGCTACAACACAGCTAGTGCTTATTTTAAAGCATAATTCAATTACTGACATCTTGTTATTCTGCTCCTGGGAAAAACTGACAATAAAAAGACACCTGCCGGTTACGGTGTGAGTTGAATTGTAAGGATTTGGTTACAGCTTCTTTAGTTTCTTTATTTAGAAAAGTAGAAAATCTAGCAAAGACACTAATTTAAAGAAGAATTGATGGATGATGAACATTTACTCTGCACTCAGGACAATAAACATAGCTTTTTGTTTACAAAAAGCTGGAACGTATCCTACAAAAGCAAAAAGAGAAAAATATTCTTCTCACATAATCCTTACCTGGTGTTAAATGGATTTTGTCACTTGGTAGCTGGCAGCTTTCTATCATGGCCGTGTGAATGAGTGACCAATTGTAAAGCGCTTTGGAAAAAAGCAGTAAATAATTGTAGTCCATTTATCATTCACCTTTCATCGGCATTATCCTTTTTAGAAAATGATCAGAGACTAAATTACATTTTTTTAAAAAGGTTTACTGAAAGAAGAGTTAATAGGAAAATAACACGTTTAATGTATTTTTGATATAGCCTCCTTTTCAGATCACTTAAAACATAAAATTATTTATTTATTCGCCGCTCGGGGACTAAGCAATAGACTGCAAACACTAAGCTGACCTACAGAGTGCCACAGGAATGAGTCCTAAAATCCGGTTGCCTCGTCTCTACATCAGTGTTTTTTTTCAATGGGTTTTCAGTTAAAAACCTGAGCTAAGGTCAGCTTTAAACAAAGCTGAAATGAAAAACCCCATAGGCTTTTTCTCGAGTGAACCGAGGCGATCCAAACTTCCAAGTTTGCCTACAAAAATCCATCCAATATTTCATCTCCTTAAATAGCTCTACTTCGGTCTTTCAGCCATTCCTTCAGAAATATCTGACTCCGTATTTCATCAGCTAAACGCTCCACTATGTTCGCTAACTGTGTCAGTCTGCACTTTGGACAGGTACTGTACAGCTTTCCTGCTGTGGCCTGAAATGTGAGAGAGAAATCGTGAGCTATTAAACTGAAATAATGAGCTGTGGTTGTATTCCTCCGTGGGTTCATGACTAATAGCAATCCCTTTCATTTGATCCATTGGTGACATATAAAATATTCATAATTGCAGCTCTTTTTCTGAATTTCTTTTTTCCCAACATGACACGTGCATTGAAAAGCAACTTTATTTCATCCGAATTTCAGGTGAACTGTGACCTAGTAGGAGACTTATTAATGGATACAAATTTCTCCCCTCATATAACACTTCAAATCTCTCACAGGGTCACTTCTGTAAAGCCACTTTAAGGCAATTAACCTGTTCCCTCCTGATTCTAACTGCTCTTTTACAACCACTTACTGTCGACCATATGAATGCCGACACTTTATGAATGGCCATTATTGCCCAAAGTCTCCATTCTTGATATAGCTGTGTTGATTAGTAAGATGTTTTTCTCTTGGCTTAAGCCCTGATCGGGACTCAAACCATTACGCGACCTAGCAGGGAGGCTGCGAGGTCAGCACTATGATCACACTCTATAATCATAATTTTAAAGTGAAACCGCATTAGGCATTCATTAACATTAAAGACCGTCTTCTCTTAAAGGAAGGTGGTTTGACAAAGTCCAAGCAGCCAAGTGGATGGGCTACCAGCAGAACGGGGGTGTAATTGATGGACACTTGGCGTGCTCTGTGCGCCTGGCGATTTGTAGAATCCATAAAAAGAGATGTTGAGGTAATTATGTTTGTCATGATATATTGAAAGCAGGAATCGGCAAGCTAATCAGAATGGCTGACAGCTGTAGCATGCAGATGCTATCAGACCTCTTGTCCATGGCGATAAAATAAAAGCGGGTCATTTTAACAGGTAACAGCTGTTCACAGCTAATTTGTTCAATTATGCGCAGAGGATGCAGGCGGAGGTTGTTTCTCAGCCCTGGGGGACCTCATCTCTCCTGTCCCTTTGCTTTCAGAATGAGCTGAGTAATGGAAATCCATATCCAACATAGTATAAAGCCTGGAGAAAATACAGACAACACCAGCAGGTAGGGATGGGGCTAAGTCACAGCTCTCAGGCACATCTCAAGTCTTAATCTTCCGGGTCTTCAGCAAATCCCAAGTTACCACTAACATGTAATTCCAACCAAGATAAACCCTGCAGGAGTAGTTTTTACTTTACTTGATTTCTGAGTCCTGTTGTCACATGAAACATTTCCCCAGATAAAATGGTGTTAAATTCCTACGTATTTGTTATATTAAGTCATAAAAATGTACTCAGGCGTTCTACTGATGTCTTTGAACGGCCCACCTTTCTAACCTGGCCCATAATAATACTGGATTTCACATTTCTTCTTGAGTTTTCATCCTCAGATGAAGAATCTCCTGTTCCTTCTATTTAGATTCTCTATTGAGAAACAATAAAGCAGCCTGCCAGAACAAACCCCTCTTGAACAGGTTGTCCTGACATTTGTAATAAAATAAATTTACATTTTTCTTCAGGGAATAATTCTTCTGCCCTGATGACGACTATTTGACTTGAGACAGGTTGATTTATCCATGATTTAGTAAAAGATTTGTAATACTTATTATCAGAGTGCCTCAGATTCCTTCCACACTGCCAACCATTAGCATCCTTTTTACGGCCCTTTCCTGATTTTTACTTCAGTATAACGTCACTTTTGTTCTTAACCCACTGCAGCACTCCTCATTTTTTCTACCAACTAACATCTGGCTTTTGTCTTTATAATTGACATTTTCTCCAGGGGCAATTGACTCTGCAGCGCTAACAGGTATTTATTGGCTCCAGTGATGTAAACACAACGCAACACCCGGGTAAACACTCTAATACACGCCCCTCTTCACTTGTGCTTAAGTTGACGCTGCTGGCTTGTTAATACTTTTAAAAGTCTTTCTGTTGAAGCAGCTTGAACATCGTTCAGTTTGAAAGAATGACTGAAAGTGAAAAGATGGATGGAGGGAGGGGTGTGCTGCAGTCCTCGCAGCATTTGCCGTGATGAATAAGGACGGGGATCAGGACCCGCTCCAGCCACTCGTGTGATGACTACGTCCCCTCTACGCGGAGTGCTGCAGAAATTAGTCCTTAAACCTGGAAAAAGTTTGCCTTTTTGCACTTCTGGCTATCGCGTCTCAAAGTTAGATGTTTTTTTCTTTTCAATGGGTTTCCAGTGTGACAAGGCCTGTGAGAACGCAGCATCATGGGTCCAACACCATGGACATGTTCGAGAAACCACCAGATAACCATGCCTGCCTCGCTTAGTGGAGTAACGTCATCTAATACACAAGAAAAGTGCATTATGGGATGACGGTGATCACTCAGAGTTGTACTGTTAGCGATGAGAGGTTGTCTAGCCCCTGGATTGATTTAATGCCGTGAAGTTTCCTCTGCAGCATGGGTTTACTCTGACCTTTCAGACAAAAATTTGATTTGGGATCCTGCCTCTTGCATGGCTGCCAAGTCACTGTGCAACAACCACTCCAACCAGTCAATCATCTGTGGAAATAACCAGCTGTTTGCGACCTAAGCGTGACCCGTAAAACCGTTTAAAAGCGGTTATTTTTGTTGAAAGGAAATTATAAAGGCTGTGAACACAGGCTGTGTTCTTTTGACTATTATTGCAGTTCTTTTATATCTGCAGTGAACAATGATTTGTTGAAATGCGCTGCTATAATTCTGTACATAATATGTGCACCGCTAATTAGAGCTGATAATTATGGTTGCTCATTTAATCTTTGAGCTTTTCTTCTGTTTTCCAAGATCACTTTAAAATTGCAGAAAACTTAAAAATACATTTCCTCCGACAAGCTCATTGTTCTTTCACAGGTTTTTTTTTCTCTCTCTCTCTCTCACACACACATACACACACACACACACACACACACACACACACACACACACACACAGTCTACTGACAGTGTACTGCTGGGTGAAAAGTAGAAAACTGCAAGTATTTAAAAGCGTGAATGAACTCACACATTATGCACAGACACAAGCGCGTGCACACACGAACACACACACGCACACACACACACACAGTGTACTGACAGTGCACTGCTGGGTGAAAAGTAGCAAACTGTGCAAGTATTTAAAATCTTGGATGTTTCTCATTATAATCCTAAACCAAACCTTTCAGATCTGACAGCATCAGAATGTCAAGGCGGACTTTTTTTTCCCGACTGATTTATTAACTTGGAAATCAAACTGGCATGTCTGATTCAGCCAGATAATATATAATCTTGACATCTATCTGTTCATTTTCAACGCTGGATTTTAGATATTGTCAGACTTTTTTCTTTTTTTTAGCCCGTTCTCATTTTACTTTTGTGCAAGGAAACTTCTGGTCTGTCTTTACTTTATTTCCTGACCGATTTAATATTCTATCACAGGACGTATTAGCTGCAAGATCTATCTTGGATTTTTACAGTAATATGATGTACAAGTGCCATTGTGTGGACAGAGAGCACACCCTGTCTCGAGGCCATTTATTGATTCATTATTTTGGCATTTACAACTTTAAATACATACAGGATGAGCAGGGTTCAATTCATTTCTCATGCGATTTAAAATATTTTCCTGATTTGTTCCAGAATTAGAAATGCTCCAAATCTTTAAAAGTCCCTCAGAGATCTCAGTTTCAAAATGTCAAAGGTGCAGCTCAGAAGACATTTTGTAACTGGGGACTCTGTTGGTTGCTGCTGTAATAAAATCAACCTAAGCTACAGTCATATAGCTTAGGAGGCAAACCAGACGCCAGAATAGATTTCAGCTAAGTACATTTCTACAAAACCACAGATAAGGTAAAACTGAATGTTTCTTTATGTCACAACTCTACCTGTTTTGGTCACCACAAGCACGGATAGAGACGGTCCAACTCCCCCTTGAAAAATAGCCAGTTTTGGTTGCCCTAAAAATGTCTGGAAATGTCTGCAGGTTTCCTTAAAAAAACACCCAGTTTTGATGCAACAGAAACATCTGGAAATATCCCCAGGTCTAATTAAAAAAGCACCCACTTTTGTTGCCACTAAAACAGCTGTGAATGTCCGCAGGTGCCCCTTAAAAATATCCAGTGGTGTTAACTGCTAACATTATATCCTATAGGAGGACTGCTGTCTGCTCACAGAAGATTTGGTATAGGGATATTTTAATCTATTCATTTCCATTGTTTCGGCTGTTTTTTATTTACAGGCCATAAAAGCTTTTCTTGACTTTTTCTTTAGAATAACTGGCGCTCCATCAGCACCTCCTAACCGCCGAGTCTCAACCAGCTCCAACTCCTCAAGTGATGGGAGCAGAGTTCAAAATACAGCGCAGCTGACAGTTGTAAGGCCAAAACCTCCAGTATGAATCCTGAAATCCTCCGACAGAGAATGTCAGAGACATAAACAAAGCCTGGCATCAGACCTGAAAGAATTTTCAAGTCGTGCTGAGTTTCTGCTGAAGAGATAAGCATTATTTTTTTATCTGGACTGTTGCTGCTGATGACATTTATCCATCTGTTCTGATTACCGTTGACAACAGTTGAATGGTTGTAAACCATATTTAGTAACAGCATATCGTTTAGTGTTGTGTTCTGAAAATACACTGTTAAGGAGAGCACAGCAGGGGCAGTGAAAAAACTGTTGAATACAAACACTGTCCATGAGAATAATGTGGTCTGATGGGAAAGCTTGCTCCTACGCCAATGTATTTGTATTTACTTTCCAGAATTGTAAATAAGGTCGCTCCATAAACAACACTGTTTTCTTCACATAAGGAATTTTCTATGCCACATTAGCCATATGGTTGACATCTGTCCACCTCATTGGTCCAGACTGAAATTTCTTGTCATTTAATGTATGTTCTTGACCAAATATACCTGCAAAGCTAATGTTGCTCCCACTCAGTTTAACTTTGTGTTAAGTGCTAATTAGCAAATGTTAGCATGCTAACACACGAATCCAACACGATGAACGGTGCAAACATTACACCTGCTAAAACATCTGCATGTTAGCATCGTGAGTGTGTTAGCATGCTGACATTAGCTTTTAGCTCAAAGCACAGCTGTGCCTTCATTCATGTGCTCCTCGGATGGTCCCATTTTCCGAGTTGGGAAGTTGTTCCTCTGACTTCGGTGTGTTCACGTGTGTTATTTCAGCAAAGCAAATGATACAATGATTATACAATGAATTACTTTGGTAAGTTTTTTACCTTCAACCCAGTGTTTACCACAAATCTTTTTCCAACTTTCCGAGTTGTTGCTCTGACTTTTCACATTAATTTTTCCATGTCAGAAAAACGTTGTTTTTTTTTTTCACAGGGGCCAAATAAGACCTTTTCCCATCAGCTTACATTGTGAAAGAAATGGCTGTAAAATGGTTGATACATTTTTTTTCCCAGCAGAACGACTTCTTACATTGTCATACCTTGATCCATTCAGTCCGATAACATTTCAAAAGTCTAGACGAGCACAATTAAGTAATTTTATACCCATTCAAGTAACCAGTGACTAAGTCTCGGGGTCCGTAGCTGTATCCAGTCCTATAGGTCAATGATACAGCCTCACGCAGCTGCTAGCGTGGCTCTAAACGCTGAGTGTGTTTGTGTGTTTGTTTATTCTTTTGGTTTGAAGCTGATGTGATGGGAATAGGTTATGTCAGGTACTACTACACATCAATCAGTGTTTAACTATGAGAAACAGAATCTGACAGTTTGGTTGTTGTCAGGTTGACACCATTGTCAGTTAAAACGTATCAAACCACACATGCATATTCCTGATGAAGCCAATTAGCAGATTAGAGTTTTTAGTGTGTGCTTCGGTAATTTCATCATTAAGTTCTTCTTCTTTAATTGCACATATTTAATTTCGAAAATTATTGAAACCAAGTTTAAGTAAAATAACATTTATGGTGAGCAACGGCTTTAGAAAACCACTTTAAACTGTGCTGCACTTTGCATCATTACCTCCTGACACAGACTTTTTCTATCTTGGGCTGTCAGTGTTGAACTATTAGCGACCATTTCCTTTTGATAAACAGGTCTAGTTTGTGTCATTGGCTCATTATCTCTTCCCGGCAAAAGAGTAATGTTCACTTTATTCCTGGTCACAGCCAATAATCTATGTTTCAAAGTGCATTCTTCCCAAAAAGTTATGGACCTCATTTCTAATCACCAGAGACAGGTGTCTGTGTGCTATATTTAAACCATGCATGCAAGACTATGCAAGTGATACAGAGTCTCCTTCGCCACAATTTTAAGAGTGTATATTGCACTTCTAGAATATATCAAAAAGTGTGAAATATATTCGCTCATCTTCATAGCTGTCACTCAAACGCATTATCCTGTGAGCAGCCAGCAGCCTCTTATTATGCAAAATCAAACAAGACAGTGGAATTGAGTTTGGTGTCCCAGAGTAACATAAGCAAATACGGCCTGACAACTCATATTGGAAAAGACTTAGAAGTCTGCCTATGCCTGGATATCAAGACAATGAAGACAACGGTTGTGTGCAACCACAGGCATGAGATACCTTGTCTGCAGAGGAAACAGAACAAACAACTTTCTAAGCCACAAATCCACCAAATCTGGAGGAATACAAGCAAGTGCTTTGGTGTGATCCTTAACGGAGATGTCCATCTGTGTGAGTGTGTGTGTTTATGTTTTGTGTAGAAGATCTTCAGATCTTCCAGGCGGCATAAGTAAGGAAGTCAGTGCCTGCATAAAATCATACAGCAGCTTGTCTCCCTAGACACAAAAGTAAGATATGAATGTGCATTTTAATATAAATCATTGATTGTTGATTGGTAGGATTCAATTTTTAATTCCAGCATATGCAATGTATGCACCCAGGTCATACAAGCTATGATGACAGATGACACGTGTTCTCAGGCTGCCAGGCATGATTGTGTTTGTTTCAAAGGTGGTGCGACAGTGCCCTCCTTTGGAGCCACGCTGCTGTGCACTTCGGCTCCAGCACCTTAGATCTGCTTCCTTCACTGACCAGAGGCCTGCCAAGTGTAATGATGGATAGCAGACAATGAAAAGCGTCAACACAGTGAGATTTTGAAAGGCAAAAACAATGTAGACTGCTGAGATACAGAAGAAAAAAAAGTCTCCATACTGAACTTGTGGCCAGTGTTTGCTGTATCTTTGCATCAACGTAACTCAAAATGCCTTCCACCGTGCAGTAGATCACTCTGAAATATCCCATATCCATAAAAAGTCACACCAGCAAGTGAATAATGACAATGTAATTTTGTAACTATTGTACCACGAACAGCTTCATCAACTCAATCCCAGAGCTCATAAATATTATTTTTATTCCCAAGGATAGAGTAGGCCATTTTTGAGAACATTTCCAGACAAAGGACACAATGATTTAGGTCTATTTTGTCATCGAGGTATAAAATCAGGTCTAATACATCTTACAGGCTCATTATTATTCATCGGATGAATTTATAGTGATGAAAGTGCACTTGCTATAGAAGAGATGATGAGACATTTCAGTTCAGTCAGGAAGATCTTCACGCATGCTCTCTAAATCACAGGCACAGTCTCCTGCTATCCCTAATCCCCTCTTCATCCAATCACAAGCTGACACACCGTCCTCTCGCCAATCACCTGTAGCTGTCAAACTTTGAATGTGCACCCTCCCTCTGCTGTCATTCAGCTGTCATTTCAACACTGTAAGCACACCTCAACCATGGGTGCCTGAAATCTCCATTCAAACCTCTGATCAGACGTTTACCCTCGCATGAAGCTGTCCCACATCGAGCTCCCCCACCACCAGTCTCGAGGTTGCAGCGGGAAGTCTCCTGCCAGAAACGCCTAATTCATCGGACTGCTTCCATGGTGACCTACTTCCTGCCAGGATTTAAGCACCATAATGTTGTATGTTCCTTCTTTTCACAATAAATGTATTATATCTCCAACTTCTCTGATTTTTCAGCCTCATATTGTCACCTCTGGTCCTCATCAAGGGAATTCAGAAACGGTATGAACATCCGGCCTGAATGATCCGATCACGTGTGAACAGCTCTAAGTCAGTCAGTTCACACACGTCATTTGCATTACAGTGAACTAAATGGAAACTTGTCAGTTCAGTGTGGGCGAGGACACATGCATACAGACCACCTGAGAATGTGTCGTGACCACACCGGTACTTACAGCTGTCCACTTGTGATCGGCTCACTCAGGAAGCATGTTCATATCGGGTCTGAACGATCTCATCCTGACTGATGTGCCACTCTAAGAATCCATTCTAGTCCTTCTATCAGCCGATAATGCACAAACTAATGTTCGAATACCACTCTTTCTTTCATGTATTTTTTAAGTTTCACTCACAGTCTATTCAGTAACCAAGGTCAATGTGAATATTAGACTTCTTTTATATTCTGCTGTTTATAAGTTAAATCATCATAATGAAATGATGTACAATGAGACCAGAAGTACTGTAGCTACATCCAGAAATAAAATATAAATAAATGAAATTGTATCATGTCCTTGCATGATGTAGCATCACTCTCCCCTTCAGGCCCTTGTTGTGGTGAATGAAGCAGCTAACCCTTTGTTAAATTTGTTTGGCTGAACACGTACAAACTGTGAAGTGTAATCTCTTATTTTCTCAAGTACAACCCTCAACCCCTTATTTCTTTCTCCTTCAATTAATCAATCAATACTCAGCATTCACAGGGATTTAGGAACATAGTGCATTTAAAGAAAAGTCGCCTTTTTCATGAAAAGCTTCCAGGTCTTTGGACCGATTGACTCGAAATTTCTCCCAAATGTGGTCCTATACTGGCTGAACGAGACAAAGCAGTCCCCATTGGATTCCACTGGAATTTGTATTTTTGGTGAATATTTTAGTGAAAAGGGACAATGTTTCATGGGACTGGGTTAAGGCTACGGTTAGGGTTAGGGTTAGGGTTACAGTTATGGTCGTCTTTTGACTGATTGACTCGAAATCGATTACAAATGTCACCGATACTGGCGGAAAGAAAAAACAGCAGTCTTTATTGGATTCGGGTGGAATTTGTATTTTTGGTGAATATTTTAATGACACCTGAACAAACCGCTAAACTCTAGTTAAGTTATTGATCTGTCAATTGTGTTCTCTAATGTCACAAACTTTTAACCTGCTCAGACAGGATTAATTACCATTACCTTCCAGCTTAACTTGTCATGTGGGGAGATAGTCAGAGCCAATGATTAAAATGTTATTCATTAGGCACAAAATCCTTTGATCATTTTCAAGGTTAGAGGGAAATTAATTCTTTGTGTCTTATCCAGCAGTAATGGGCTCCTCATTATTTATTTGAGGACTTGTCCTCATTCTCCCTATGCAGGGATACTGAATAAGCATAATAAGCACCAAATATTAAAAATGATGTTTTTAGAGGAATAAGTGTGTCCGAACAGTTTCATCCTGGACATTTGTGCAGTCACTAAAGACCTGATAGGCTTTCGTAACACAACATTTCTCTTTTTCTCAAACAACATTTTAGTTTGTGACAGACTCATTTTAAAGAGCAGACACCAAAGCGCCGTGAGAGATGATCGTTTTAGGAATTGAAATTATCATTTTAATCAGAGCGCTCAAGATAGTGAAGAATGAAATGCTTGGAACTATTAAGTTTCATGTGGTGGCTCTTTTTAAATCAAGAATTAATTTCATTCAGGCACACAGAGGCCGACTAAAGCGTTTTTGTCCCTCTTCTCCATCATTGTATTGTCAATGTCCGTTTGTGAATTTCTTAATAGAACACCCAGTATCATAACACATTGGCCTAGTCTGAGTTCACATTTGCCAGTGATGCTACTTTCTATTTCTGTTGTCCAGATGAGTCTATCTATCCACCTATCCATCCATCCATCCACCCTGGAGGGAGTTTTCCAAAACATCCATTTTCAGAGACCTAAAACCGTGTAATCGTGCACTATTCAACCATTTAGTAGCACAAAGAGGGAACATATTTTCATCTTACATGGAGCTGCATCAATACTACAAGTGCACCGTATAGAGCTCTCGTCCTTCAAGCCATTCAAGAGGGCACTGTTGCTGCTTTTTATAAAAAGGGTCTGAAAGTGCAAGCTCATACAGTATTTGTAATCGTTTTGCTTTCTGATTTCACCCAGTTAACAGAACAATTTGGGGTGATATATTTGAAAAAGTCAAGTTTTTGAAAATGACAATGTCTGTGGTTCTGCGAGGAAAGGACAGTTAACTAATACGTACCTCTCAGATGATCCTGTCTCATCTCAAACAGTTATAAAGAAGCAAACTGAAAAATAGGATACATTTCCAAATCTGGAAAATTGCTTGAGTGATAGGTCATATGTTTTTGAACTATGAGTTAGTGATAGTGAGACTGATGCCTGGACTGATCAGTTAACATCAAGCTGTCAGCTGGTGGGATAATTGAAAAGCAGCAGATCAGGACGAGTTAACAGCAACATTTTTTTAACTTGAGATCAAAACACCACACTCAAAAAATCGCTAACCACAACAGCATCATCATTTCTAGCATATTCTTGCTTCTGCTCTCGAAGCTCTTTGTATATCTTAAAAGTGTTTTGCTAAACACTATCATCCATTTCTGGCTCGCTGTTGTGACTGAGCTCATGTCAGTGTATCATCACTGTATCTACAGCCCACTTTCACTTTTTAACTCAATTTGACTGCTATTATAACTACTACTTTGACTGTCAGTGTTCACACATACTGCTGACAGGTCACAGAAAACATTGGTGAGTGGAGACGCTGTTGCCATCACTTGTGTGCTTTCTGAAAACAACTGCACGAAGGTCCTCCACAATAATTAAGACAAACAAGATATTCATTGTTTTTTTTTTGTTTTAATAGAGATCATTCTCTCTCAATCCATTGTAAAATAGCAATTAAAAACTTTTTTTAAATTCAGATATTTACATATAAACAAGAGGCTGTGCAAAATTTACAAGATATTGGCGAGAAAGCATATAATTGTCTTATTTCTCATATATCTTTATATATGAAAGATACGACAAACATGCTTAATTAGAAGTTGTCAACTGATAAATCTACAAATAGCAAACCTAACTATGTACAGTAATAAAACTCGCAGATAAACATTCTTTCATAAAATGATAAAAGGTATAAAGATCAATATCAGTATGTGCACTAAAAATATAAAAAGTTATAAAGTGGGTATGTTCATCTGATCGACTGCTTTTAGAAAACTGATCTGTCAAAGTGCCGTCCTCGCTCTGCAACTCAGGCCCATGTTTACTCAACATGACCTCTATCATTCATAAATATATAAAAATGTGGAATATGTTTGATTCTCTTAAATGACTGCAAACAATAACATTGTTGGGATTCAGTTCGATAAACTCCATTGTTTTTAAATTCACATTATAGCACATGGGGCCACAGACCCTGGATACTTTACATTATTAACAACCACATTGTTTCCAACTTATACCAAACTAGTTTGGGATTTTTTTTTTTTTAAAAGTCCAGTTTGAGGAGTTAACTGAGCACTCTCTTCCTTACGCTCTGCAGATACAAAGGGCTCATTCTAAGGTTACAAAAACACAATGATTATTATTTTCACGTTTTACACTAGTAAAAACATTATTGTGAAAATTCTGTTCAATGTCTGCTAATAGAGGCTCCTAAATCCTACACACTGGACCTTTAAGTAACATCAGGCAGTCACTCTGGTACACAAAGCAAAGGCTATAATGTTCTCCAGAAGGCGATCAATCCCAGTAAACGTCCTGCCAAAAAGATATTTTTCAGAAAGTACTTCTGTCAAAGTCTGTAGCTCTTCGGGTGACATTAATGAAAGGCTGGAAAATGACTTGAAAGCTTTGCTTTTTGGTGATATTATTAAAGTCAAACACAAAGCCAAATCCACAATATTGTTTTCATGTTTTAAGTGTTTCAGTATACTTTGAACGTAAAAAAATCTGCAGACTTTTTAAACCAGTACGTGACAAACATCATCGTTGAGGAAATTAATGAACGCTGCCGATTGCTCGGGAGGTGGGGGGAAAAAAAGCCAAAGATTGTTGTGCTTCAGAAATGATCAAAAAGAATGTAAAGTCTACGAAGTCTGTATATTACATGTGCTATAACGTGAATAAAAAGTGGAAATACGCTTTAAACCACCGTGTCCGAAAACTCTCACAGCGGTGAGAGTTCAAATATTAAACTCGTGACATACAAATAACCGTTTTTTGTTTTCAATCAACCAAGACAAACACAGGAAGTGTGTAACAAAACAATAAAAAGCACACATACTACAAACCTGGAGAGAACTGTTGGATAGATGAAGTTACTGAAGTTGATCAACACATTCTAATCCATATGGCTTCATTTGGCAAGAAGGCAACTCAGCAGATGACAAGACTAGTGATTAGTCTCTGTAAAACAATCCATAGGCATTAAAACGGTGATAAAATATAGTATAAATGTAATAGATTTAAATCTCTGTAAGGAACTTAAATAAACAGAGTGTTTATGTCAACATGATTAAGAAAATTAGCAATACTGCAGTTTTGTAAAATGTTGCTGTTGCACCTGAACGTCGCACATTAATCGAAAACCACTTCACAGAGAGTCGCTGCTACAAAACGGATGCCAGTGAAATGACCCTGACAAGGTTATCAGATCGAAAGTGTTCAGTTCATTAAAAAGACGTTTTTTTTTGCAGCATGAGGCAGTGCATGACTGAAGTGTGGTTGGGAGTTCCAATATTTGCTCCACCTCCTCGCTGAAAATACAAAAAGGCCTGTGCTTTAAGAGGCTCTTAAAAGCTGACGTCCTTTCAGTGTTCCAGATAATTCTCTCCCCCACAGTCTGACGTCTCATCATTCTGCAGTGGGTGATCAAAGAAAGTACCGACAGAAAGGGTCTGAAATGACGCTCAACTCTACTTCCTGAATGCCACTGTCATTTTATAATGCGGGTGCTATTTAAGGAATCCTTTATAGAGCAGTTGTGAGTGACTGGTCCCCCTTTCATTCTCCAGACAGAAGAGCAAGTCCCTGAGGTTGACTCTGGTGATGCGCTGTCGCATAAACTGTCTGGAGCCTGCTCCACTGGAGCCTCCAGGCTGGGAGGGGCCTGACCCTGAGCCCTGGAGTGTAAAACGGAGCAAACACATGAAACACATTTAGTCTTTTATTGGCTCTGCAAATTTGAAATAATTCACAATAAGCTCAACCCTTCTATGGCAAATGGTTCTGTATTCCTCACCTCTGCACTGGCACCCCTCACAGGAGAGTCCATTTTCCGCTTTTTCCTCGGGCCGATTGCTGCCAACGCAGTCAGGTTGGCTTCTCTCTGTCTGATCTGAGCCAGCTCCTGCTGCTGCATCTGGAATACAAGCAGTAAAACGTAGATTAGTCCAACAGCAAAAACTCATCATCAGGCTCACACAGAACCTGCGCCCGCAGAATTCCGACGACAACGCCACAGACTTTCCGCAGATTTTAAACTAATGAGGAAAATGCTCGAAAAACTCAGAACATTAACACAATTTAATATTTGGTTTCAGTTTCAAAGTTAGTGGTGCATTGGCACAATGTGTCAAGGGATCGGGCAAATCAACTTTCTGATGCAGATATTATAACTAGCCCTATTTGTAACTGGGGAGTCTTCTGGGGCCCACCCAAACTTTAAATCACAACACAGATCAACACACAAGACGATGAAGTATTTCCCCAAAACATTTTCTATTTCATGAACAGAACAATTCTATGTGAAAACAGGCCTAAGGGAATGCAGCGCAAACTCATAATCCATCCGCATACACGTAACAATTTGTACACTTGCAGCAGTAAAAATCCCTGTCATTGACATAATATAAGATCCATTCCATCTGTCCTACAGTCTGTTTTATCACTTCTTATTAACTATTTTAAATCTAAATATATAATCACATCATAATCATTTTACAGTAATTTTAAAACCTAATGACAAAGTTGAAAATTAAAAACTTTAGATGTCCTCTTGTGGCCCACCTACAGCACCACGGGGGAGTGTTGTTCTGGTAAGTGTGCCGCCACTTGTTGGACTGCCTGAGGAGACAGATGGTGCTGGAGCATCTAAAGTCCCTCATGTTGGTGATGAAATCAAATATCAAATTCATAGGTTCTACTAAAATCTACTAAGCATTTATTTTAGTTTGCTTAAGGCAATTACAGGTTGTTTTAATGTATTACGTTTGCTTATTTTTGCTCGGTGCAATATGTGAATACGAATTTTGATGTCATGTCAAAGACTTGATTTTGTTAAAGAGATATCTGAAGTAAGCAGTAATTAGCCAGTTAGCCCTGGCCAGTCTATTCTCGCAATACCACTTGTCGCTCCCAGTCCGAACCGCTGGCTGCACGGCTAACTGAGCTAACGACAGCTACAGTTAGCAGCAGTGGGCAGTTACTCTGATGATACGCTGCCCCCATTCAAGATGTGGCCAATTCTTACATATTGTACCTTTAAAAGGAATATTATCTATCACATTACAAGCACAGAAATCTGGATTACCACTAAAAACTGAAAAGAAATCTGCACAATCCGCCTGGGCCTGCTCATCATGCTGCCTTCACAATGAATGAAATCACACAGGCACTTACTGAAGCATACACTTACCTCCTTGGCCTTCTGTTTAAGTCTGAGCTGCTCAGGGTCTTCTTGCCTTGACCTAGACTGCAATAAGGTAGAGGACATTTTAATATTTCAAGATGGATATGTTCAATTTATTCAACAGTTTTATTCATTCAGTCACTCAGTTAGCAGACCTGTTCTCTCCTGGCAGTTAGCAGAAGAAATGTATACTAATGGCACTGGCCCAAGATCACTCACTCGCTTTGTCAGTGCAATTACGTGTGAGGGTTTCTTCCTGTCAGTGATAGCGTGTGTCCTTGTTTATATACTGTTACCTTGGCAGCCTTCAAGAGAATCTCTCTCTCCTGCTCTTCCTTCCTCTGCTTTTCCATCTGATCCAGCTGCTCGAAGAATTTAAGCTGAGCTCGCACATCGCCGACCTGCTCGTACCGCTCATCCTCCTGAAGGATGAAGGACAGAAGGGAATTAAACAGAAGGAATTAAACAAATGTGAATGTGTCTCACCAGCTCTCAAATTACTGGACATAATTATCACCTTTAAGTTTATGTTCTTCTGCTGTGCCACTTGTGAAACTTTTTCCAGCAGGTTTTGTAGTCGCTGCTGCGTAGCATGGGAAATGTAGTTGATCACGTCTGTGCCCAACTCGCTGACGCCAAACTTCTTACCTGTCACAGCGGTGAGCGTGTGGATAAGGATTTAGACAGTGAGTGAAACCGCGTCGACGCGCTGTACATTTTCTCTCAAGTGAACTCACCGATCTCCAGAGCTCTCCGGGTGAGTGACGGGGTGGAAAGGAAGGTCTCATCCTTACAGGAACGGGTGACCGTGCCGACAAGCTCAGAGTTGGTTGCTAAGATACGGGCGCTCTCCTCTGACAGGTTCACTCCTGCCATAGAGGCCACATCGTTGATATCATCATCATCCCTGGATGGAATAAAAGAAAAGAAGTAAAATGATTAAAACTGAGGTCTCTTTTTCACATTTATGCAAAATTATCTCAACTGTTTCATTTATCTGGTTTGGTCTTCATCAGGCACCCTGATTACTTAATCTGATCATACAATCACATGACATCATAATAAATTAAAAGAATCACATTTGTCACAATGCATCGTTAAGTAGCTTCTTCCTCAAATTTCCGTTCGTGGAGAAACAAAATGTCCACAACAACAATCAACTTAGGGAAGGAATTTAAATGGGCGTTTTCATTGAGATAAATTTCAAAGTTTCTTTTGTGAGGCAGCCATGGAACAGCAACTTTATCACCAGCTACATGATACACAAGGCAGAACAGAAATGCATGAGCCCTTCAATCATATTACTATTTTATGCTCACAAATTCGCTTCACATCATAAACCAGTCTATTAGTTACACTTGTACAGTCTAATGCAATCCAATAAAATAGCCCGGTAATAAATCCTGTCTGCCGCTGTCTGCAAGCTGAATTGCCCCAAGGTGACATTAAAGCTTCACTTGATCTTTGTAAATGCAGAAAATTGTTTATGGTGACACTGTGTCAGAAAAGGTGTAACTACCATGATGTATTACCCATGACCAGTTATGCTTACGGGGTCATTAATTCAGATAATTACTGTATTAATTAGCAAATGCGTCCATGTCAACCAATTCATCATTGAGCAACACAAGGGTGGTTAAATATCAACAGAACCAGGAGAATAAACTGAAAGAGACACTTTAAGTACACTGTTTCTAAACAACATCTGACCATGATGACTTTATCATATCACAGCATAATAACCTCCATTACAAGGACATTAGTTTTTCCACATCATGAAAATTTAAGGAGCGATCTCCACCAAAACATAACATTATCATCCGTTATGCAGTGTTAACAAAAATAAATCAGCGCACGCAAACGTCTGAGCAGGATGACATAATGCCCTGTGTACGCTGTATGCAGAGATAATTAGTTTGCCATCACATAAGATAAAGACAAGCGGCAAATCTTCACAATTTACAGGCAGAGGGTAGTTGATGATGTAGTTGTTACTAAAATAATTAAATGATTATCAAAATACTTCCCCACAAATTTTCTGTCAACTGATTAATCAATGAATCCTTCCAGCTCTAACGTGAATGCATCTCTTTAGAGACAAACTTAGAAGAAGAAACAGCTCTTAAACATGCGCACTTGAAATGTTGCAGTGTTTAGTTCTCATTTTTTGTATTCATATGTATATATTTTAAAAAAATATTTAGTTATTTATATATAAATGTGTGTAGATTTTTAATGGTGAAAGTAACATTTCTTCTGTTTACATAATTTTTATGCTTTTTAATTTTTTGCTGTTTTTTTGTTTCATTTCCAACTTGCAATGTAAATATATGTCTCCCATGCCAATAAAGCTACTTTGAATTGAATTGAAAAATGGAGAGAAAAGTCGATAATAAAGTTAAATAACAACAAATAAGTACATTTCAAACGGGAGTGGGGAGGATATATATAACCAACAGGGGTAAAAAAAACAAAAGACAAATAAAACATAGAATATAGAATAAAAACAATAAATAATAGACATGTCTCTGAATTAACTAAAGCAGCAACATAAATATAAGTGAGATGGCATGTCTTTACTTACTGCTGACATCAACTATAATAACTGGAAAATTGGAAATTGAATACTGACAGTTTGAAGACCAGTGTTTAAGAGACACTAATGATATTTATCTGAATGTGTCACAAACCTGAAGGTTCCTCCTCCTGCTTCCTTCAGCTTGTTCTTCTGAGCAGCAGTAAGAGCGGCCTGACTGACTACTTGTACTCCTTTGGCCCCTGAAACCAACGTCTGCTTCACCGCTGGAATTAACAGACACACAGAGACAGACAGATAATTCAGATTTTTGCAACCAACTGAGAAACATATAGGTTGTTACTGTACAGTAAGGTCTTTGACACCGTTGTACGAGTTTAATATCCTGCAATTACAGTCAGTATCCACAAGGTGGCAGCACTTCCATAGTGTCCAACAGTGAAAGACCAAATACAGCAGAAGGGACAAATATATTTTGGTGTTTTTCAGTGACTTTTTTTCCCAATGCATTTGTTCAGCATGTGATTCTTTGGAAGATGCCCATTGTTTATGGTATGATGTCCCAAAAAAAGACAATAATGACATTCAGGGCATTACTACTGATTTAATAATCCTACTGACAAACAATTAACCGCATATTCAGCTCAGAAATAAAAGAGGGAGGAATTAAGTTGAAGACACACCTGTCTGTAGCTGTTTGACAACCTGCGGCTGGCCCACAATAATGCGGCTATGAGATTGTCCTCTCAGTGTTACCATGGGAGACTGAGCCAGGGTCACTTGTGGCCTTGCTATTGTCCCCTGTTGCTGGGGCACTATCTGTGCATATTCAGAGACCAAGAATGAGAAACAGGGACTAAAAGCACAGACAAGAACAGAAGAATAAACTCTTACATGCAAGGTTTCCACACGTGCATGCCAATGTCTGAACTGAGACACGGATAATTAATCCCACTAGCAGCAAAATTACCAGTCCGGGTTTAGAGTGAGGTGACTGAGTGAGGCTGATAACTGTGGTTTTGGTTGCGGCAGTGCTGGTAGCCGTAGTGGCGACGGTGGAGAGGGGAGGTCGTAGCACCACTGCGGTGAGGGGTGTGGAGGCTGCTGCTGCTGCTGGAGTGCTGGGCTGAGGAAGCAGGCTCTGCTGGATGAAGGCCTCTGAGTCTGGGGTCATCTGACGCAGCGCTGGGAGACTTCTCTGTAGGCAGAAGACAGACAAGAGTGAACATGCGTTCAGTTCAGTCCACACAGGATAGATTTGGTTACTGTAATTTAAAAGAGCTGCACACATACTGAGCCGAAAACATAAAGAAGCGTAAAGAATTTAGTTTGTTTTTTGTGCTTTATTTTCACATTTTTTTAATTTCCATCTATCTAACATCCCACTGAGAAAACGGTGCTATTTGTAAAGATGATTACTTAACAGCATTCCCTACTGAAAATCAACAAATAAGACACTGATGATTATGTTTTTAGATTGACTTTAATTATGGTTAAATTGATTTAATTATGTGCTTATTAAAAAGGTTTTAAAAAAAAGCCCTCATGGAGCTCATGCAGACCAAAAACAAAAAAGCCTGATAACAACTGTCCTCTCACATCGTTGCACATGAAAGTCCCTGTAATTTCACTACACTCTAGCAGCACTGTCTTTACCTGAATTTTAATATGTACTCAACGATTACACTTTTTTGTCAAATTTGTGGCAGTTGTTTTGCAATTGGTAACACGTATTTCTCAAAAAAACGAGTTCACTTTTTCAAAACTCTTCACGCAGTCATCAAAACAGACACCTGTGGATCACTTTTTATTGTTTTTGACACAAAGTACATTTAATGACGACTTTTAAGATTCATGCACCGTTTTCTCACTCAAACAAAACCACCAACCAACCAAATCCCTGTCAACATACATTCTGCTTTCAAACTGTATGTTTAGATACTATTGTTACAACTGTTCAATTTACCTTCAAACCTAACACAACGCAAAATTACTGTAAATAAAACAGAACTTTGCTACATTTAACCTATTATTTCTATTTGAATGCTTCTGCTTAAACCATCTGTCGGTTGCAACTCTTGGAAGGATGACAACTTATCTGTTGCACTCCCAGAATGTTTTGACAAGGGCGTGAAGAGAGAATTGTTGGAAACAGGATTTCTAAGAAACTGTTGGTTGACGGTGGCAGGAAAAAGTCCTGAGGATATCACCATCTGTGTGCACAATGACACTAATGTTTGTACACTTATTTTGTGGAGCACAAAGTGCCTTTTTGTCAAGAGGAGTCAGAGGTAGCAAAATGCCGTACCGAACACAGCACTTTAAAAGAAGAGACTCCCTTTTCCTCTCTTTTTACCATTTTATGCCGACTAGTGCTTCGTAAGGGTAAAGTAATAAAAGTTAAAAAGTAAAAGTTAATACCAAAGCTGCTGTCAAAGGTCAATTCCTCAGTCGTAACTGTTTAAATTAGTCCTGGTTCTGCAGCACTAGTTCCAGCGCCAAACCACAGTTATACCAGTATGTGTGTAAATGTGTTTGCTAGATGCAGCTGACTTTCAGATCATTAAAAGTCAATGCACCAGTGTTTACGAGAAATGATGTCATTTTACAGGAACTATTATCAATTATTTGGTCTTCTGATTCGATCTTGTGAAAAGGAAATCTAAACTCTCTAGGGATGTACACGCACTGAATCTGACATTAATGTGGTAAAATTATGTGGTTAAGAGGGCTCAAAGTCTGCGAGTGGATTACGGTAAGCCTGAACTATTACTATTAAATCAATTTAATAGTAACCATAAAGTAAACTATAGTTATTATCAAAAACATGTACCGTTGCGGAGTAATGCAAACCCTGCTGTGGAGCAGAATTGTAAAGCCAACCAGCTCTGAGCTGACGCAACCTGTAACATATAGCATCATAAATTTTATTTGCATAATGTGCTAGTGTGTCACTGATCTCACCTTCAGGAAAGGCACAAGGTATGGCTGCGGTGAGGAGTGGAGCTCCTGGTATAACCTACTGGTGAAATCTTCAGGCTCTATCTTGGCTTCCTGTTGTACAATAAACACAAAGGATGGACCAGAACAAAAGAAACTATTCAACCATTTTTTATTCAGGGAAAATTGACTGAGCATTAAACTCAGCAGTGCCCTGAATTCACATTCATACAGGCTGGGAGGATACAGATATGGTAACAAACCATCGGTAATAACAATAAAGAAATGATCAAGCCCAATAAAGAGCAAACAGTTCAATAAAAGCAGTAACTAGCAAAGCACGTCTGGCATAATGATATACAACAATAAAAGCAGTAAAATGATAAAGAAGAAAGACGATAATAAAGTTAAATAACAACAAATAAGTACATTTCAAATGGGAGTGGGGAGGATATATATAACCAACAGTGGTAAAAAAACAAACAACATAGAATATAGAATAAAAACAATAAATAATAGACATGTCTCTGAATTAACTAAAGCAGCAACATAAATATAAGTCAAGAAAAAAGCTTGAAGAAATCACAAGAAAGGTAAAGATGACGATGAGGGCAGAGAGATCAAGTTTTAACACAGAGATGAGAAACTTACCAGCAGGTTCTTGACCAGCTCCTTGACATTGGCAGTGGTCTCAGAGGACTGTTTTCCACTGGATGCCAGCTTGATCAATGTCGACAGAAAGTTTCTACACTTCTTCACATTTTCCAGTGTCTCCTACAAGCACATACAGACAAATACAGGATTTTTTTTCCTCGATCAGATGTACAGTGTGAAATGTGAATCAGAAAAAAGCAATATAGTAAAATAAATATCTGTAAAGTTAGCTTTGAAAGATTATAAAGACAAAAGCTTTCAGCGTTAGTACTTCTCTCTTACAGCTGTGATAGCTGTTGGAGTGACAGGGGTCCCAGTGGCCCCGAGGGGCCCTACCCTCTGTGTAACTGCTGTGGCTGCAGATCCAGGCTGCACTGTGGCGGGCGTTGTTATCGGCTGTCCCGGGGTGGTGGCAGTTCCTCCCAGCATGATGGTGTTCTATATAAGTCAGTGAATGTACAGTCATGAGATGAGACTCAGGACAATGACAAGGTCAGAATAACAGCTTTGACATGTCTGGACCTCGGGCACACTCCATTCAACTTTCCAAAGACATGAACAATTTTTTCCACAAGCTTTATTTTCCAGGAAAGAGCTGTGCTAGATATTGTATTTGTGCCATCACAGGACACTCACTGATATTTATACTATGTGTACAGTGTGAACTCTTTGGAGCTTGACAATTGTCTTCTTCCAAAACATGATGTGCAAAACAGAAAAAGAAAACCTGTTAATGAATTGTGTAAAATGTAGTAACCTTTAAAAGAAATGCCATGGCAACCTGCACAAAATCATAACTAACAAGACAGATTTACAGAACCTGGGAGGTTTTTCCAAAGTGAGCAAATAAACAGCACGCCCAGAGAATACACAGAAATTAAAACAAATATGCAGACCTTGATACAAAAACCCTTCCTTTCATTGCACATTTATTAGCAAAGCGAGATGACAATAGAAGCTATGAAACAGCTCCAGGGCCTGTTTTTATCAGGCATTTCAGCAGGAAATCAATCCTAACTGGTCCAAGAAAGATGCATTTATCCCTGCTGTAGTCAGGACTAAAGGCTTTATATTACCTTCTTATTCTAGGAAATTGCTCCTATATTCTCCAGGATTAAGGAGAGGCTGCAGAGCTGTTCTCAGCAGGTGGACAAATGTGCACAAATTCCACGAGGAGTGGAAATATGAACAACAATTCATTTGAACTAACAACAAGCATCATTAAACAAATGGATCCGAACTTCCTGTGAATGATTAAGTTCATTCCTGGGAAAATCAATTTTTTACACAATGACTGAAGCTAAATTTGTGGGGCTACATGTGGGTGCTTGGCGGACAGGAACACTAAGTGAAAAATGGACTTATGGTAAAGGGGAAGAGCTTGGCCAATAGGGTTTTGAGAAGGTCATCGAGGACGCACTTAATGTCTAGAGTGACGTGGGCAAGAAAGAGCAGGAGGGCAATTATGGTGCTGACGTCACCGATTTCACTGGCATCTCTGAATCACTGGAGGCGATCAGCTAGCTGTGCACTGATTTCAGAAGTGGCAAGTAAAAATTCTGAGTAGCAGGTAGAAATGATCTACCAGTCAGAGCTGCAATGACTTATAAGCCAAAGCGATTGCTCGCAGTATAACACGTGGCCAATCAACAGCTTGTTTCATACAGAGAAAAGGGTTTGCTTTAACTTGATCGTCAGCACAAAAACAAGATTTTGTGTAACGAACTTAGTCTTTTAAATCAAATGAACGACCCTGCACATGGAACTAAATACTCAAAAAGGATGTGTGGTGGGGTTACCTGCAGTACAGGAGGCCTCTGCAATGTGGTGGTGGCCGTCACAGTGGTCTGGACCGTGGACCCTTGTTTAATAATGGTGGTGGGAGTAACCGGACGAGCGAGGAGGGATGTGCCTGGAGCCTGCAGAGCAGCAGAGGATGTCAATATTCTTTCACTTATATTTCTTAACTTTTTTTTTCCTCACTCATCTAAAAGTTTGATGCAAAACTACACACAAGTCAAATGAAATGAGTCCACTCTGAGAATGATTTTAACTGTTCAGTGACCATGCACAGTGTGCATGTGAAACCAGTCACTGAAATGTAACTAATTCAGGCTGCCTCATAAGATTTATCAGATCAACAAAAGTGTTTCTCTCTATAATTTGTCACAAGAAATTCATTTTGTTGGTTTTTTACTCTTTTGATAGCAGTCCTGATACAAATTCAGGGTACTAGCCAATACTGAGTGCCCATTCCATGAAAGTGCCTTTACTTTCCAGATTAACTGAGGAACTATCATCAGCCACATCTGGCGAATACCCAATCTGCTAATACTGACCTTGCACATCAGATATGTGCGTCACTACCTAAAACTAATGAGTCACATTTTCTGCGATCATGTGTTCAGCAGTCCCGGTACCTGTAGAGAGGTGATCTGGACAGGTGGAGTGCTGGTGGGGGCTGCAGGTCGTGGTGTCATGGCGCTCTGGGACTGCGACTGAGCCTGCATCTGAGCCAAGGTCTGCTGGTGAATCATCAGCAGCTGCCCACTCTCACTGCGAACCAAGACCATGCCTGAAAGAGGCACAAGTCAAGCGGGGTTATAATGTCAAAAGGTCAGGGCTTTCCTGTCCTGATCAGTCTCACCAATATACTGTATAGAGTTTCTGACATGAGAGGGTGTTAATTACTCATCCATAGGTCTATTGAAGCTTGGATATATCTTCAGTTGGGAGGACTACTGTATGTTCAGACATTTCTAGCCAGTCAGCGACAGGTCAGACCAAAAAGAGAAAACATGGTGCCAAAAACATTTCAAACCACAAGACAACATGTAGTTAGATGTTGTAAGCAACCACAACACAGTACAACAACAGCACAGCAAAACTTTTTTCCGCAAAGTTGATAATTTAATGAGGACCACTGTGCATGCCAAAGGCACAAACTCTTTGGGCTGAGTTGTCCCTGTTAGGGATCATCCCTATGTTCCCTGGGTCCTATGTTCCCCGCTGTGTATGTGACCGGGGAACATAGGACCTTTTTTTTTAAAAAAAGGGTCCCATGTTCCCCGCTGTTAGGGTTAGGGTTAGGGTTCCCCGATCGGGGAACATAGGTACGCTCCCTGTTATGTCATACCTTATTCACTTTCTGATTTGGGAAGCTCTAAACAACAACACTCCATCCACAGCACACTGTTTTAATGTTGGAAAAAATCTGTATTATACAATTAATAGCTGTTGAGGGTAAAATTAAAATTCACAGCAAAGCCTTGAATTAATAACTGAGGTCAGAAACAGTCAATCACCCTCACAGACACATGGGATAGATACACAGTAAATAGCTGTTAATGACAACAGTTTGTTATTGTGTCTGACAAGACAACATAATAAGAATCAACAGATTGCAACTGAAAGCTACATTGATATAACTTCAGGGATAAATTGGCTGACTGCCCTCATTCTTTTGGCTTTTAAACTGGTGTGCAGTTTTTCCTCTAATCTGATGTTTGTGGCCCCAGAAGACGATCTATTCTCAAAAACATGTCTGACACTTGGTCCTGCCTCTACACACAGGAGCAGCAAAGAAACGTGCACAAACGTAAATGTAAGTGCTTTTTATGTTTGATAGCAACAAGTTGAGAGGCAACACTTCTTCACATCTAACTTGATAAAGCACAGTTTCCAGATGCTGTAAACTTGGAGTGAGTTACCTGGAGGCAGCTGGATGTTTTGGACGTTTTGTTGAGGCTGGGCGAGTCGAGGGGCCAAAACCTGCGGAGCAATAGCTCGTATTCCTCCAGGAGGAGTGGCAGCGATTGTTGACGGCACTGAAGTCCTCAAGCTTTGCAAAACAGTCGGACTCCTCATGGTCGCGGTTGTCCCTGTCGCAACAGTTGAAGCCACAACGTGTCCACCAGTCTGAATTATAGTTTTCGTGGAGTTGACAGCCGTCGCGCTGCTGACGCTGACGGCTGGCGACGTTAAAACTGCGGTCGGGTTGTCTCCACTTTGCGAGGTGATGGTGAGAGTTTGCATAGGTGGCCTCACAAGTGTGACCGTAGGGACGCTTTTCACAGAGGACTGAGACGAGATCACAGCATTCTGCACACTTGTCGAGGAAGTTCGTATGATAGTGCTGGCTGCTGAGGACAAGACCGCCGCGCTCCCTTTGCTCACAGACACGGGTCCGTTGTTGACAAGCGCGACGGCGGGCTGGGAGTTGTGGCCGCTGCTGTCAGCAGACGCGCCTCCGGGGATGTGACAGTTCACCACCACGGTACTTCCATTCAAAGTTTGAACAGCAGTCGTCCCAGCTTTCACAACACCAGATGCTGCATCTGACACTACCGTAACGACTCCGCTAGCTATCCCCGGCTTGGACTGAGTCTGAGCGGCTGTCACACTCTGTCCCGCCGCCGCCGCCGATGTGGTCCCGGCTGCTCCATCCATGCCTGAACCTTGGGACCCCGTACTGTTAATGACACCTCCTTGCACTCCTGTCCCTACAGCAGCGGAAACACATGAAAACAAGGGGGTGTCGAGCAAGTCTCCGATTCGCATTAGTTTCGGGACACACACAAGTGAAGCCAAGTTAGCTTACTATCAGTTGAACAACGTGACCAAAATTAGCTAATGTTAGCTAACCGGAGTGGGCAGCTATCTTACCTGCTTTAGCAAGCTCTTGTTGTGAAAGTCCCATTTTGCTGCCCTGAACATTTGAATTACTACCTTTAGCTGGGTTGCCGACGTAATTTGCTGCAGACTGGACCCTGACTGCTGCGTTGACGCGACCTGATCCCGATAGCTCACACTCCAGAGACCCGACTAGATCACTAACTACTTTTTCGTCCACCTCTGTGTTGAAGAAAACATCATCCAGCAAATCGGAGCCCGCCGCCATCTTTGCTCAGCTACGCTCGCTCGTGAGACGCATGCGCCGATTGGATGCGCCCTCGGTGACGCGGCCTCGCCGGGCGCTGTGATTGGCTCCTCGAAGAAAATAAAGGTTGGAGCAAATGGTTGTGAGCTGCAGTGTGGAGTGACAGCGCTGTCTGGCAGCTCCACGGGAAAACAACGATACCACTCGCAGAGCCGCTCCTGGTGGGACTTTATCTCACTGAGGAGACTCTCTGAGAGAGTGTCTGTGTCGTTTAACAGACCTTTGCAGACTTATGCACAGTACCGAAGCATTTTGTATCCATTAGATTGTATCGTAGACGACTCAAAATGGCTGCGTTGTTGCTATTTTTTTTTTTCCAGAGGAACCGCAGCAGCTGCCTCAGCGCTCACAGACATCTGGGCTATCAAAGTCCCGAGAGTGTATATCAACAATTAGCAGTTTAAAAGGCTTCTTGAGTATAGCAACACACATAGCATACAACTCACACACTGACCACAGATGTATTACAAATAATCATAATGGGCGTTTATGCAAAGTAGCCACCTGAGGCCGGCCGGCTCATCGCCAGGTGCGTTTAAAGCCTCAATCAGTGGGCGGGGCTTCAGGTCACCTGAGGACGCTTATAAATTGTTACCAGTCGCTCCATGGCTTGAATACTGCTGCCTGCTGTGAGTTCTTGTATTGATAGGCAATTACCTCGAATACTCTCCAGACATGAGTTCTGCAAAACCGTACATTGGCTGTAAAATAGGGCTGGTCTCAAAAGCCCAGAATCGTTATGAGGGGATTTTGTATACAATTGATAAAGTGAACTCCACAGTAGTGCTGGCGAAAGGTAAGTGGTGCATGCCCATGCTTGAAGGCCTGTCAGCATGAAGAAGTAAACATTCTTAGTTTTATCAACTGCTTTTTTTCTCATCCAGTCAAGTGTTTTGGAACGGAGGGACGACCCACTGACAGACCAACGGCACCCAAAGATGATGTCTATGAGTACATCACTTTCCGGGGAAGTGATATTAAGGACATCACACTGTGTGAAGCTCCAAGATCTCACCACGGCCTACCCCCAGATCCTGCAATAGTACAGGTACACAGTCACTGCATGTACATACCCTAAAAGTGGGCAAATTAATACCCAGAAAACATGTTGAATTGTTTTAACATCTTTCGTTCAGTCATCCAGTGCAGGCTCTTCGGGCGTCTACTCTGCTCGTGAGCCATTTAGCCCCCTGAGGATGCCCGCCTACAGCCAGCTTGCTGCCAACTCTCTGCTTAATCAACAGTATGCTGCAGCTCTTGGCCTTGGTAAGTCAATTAATGCAAATGTATTTCAAGTTAACTGGCCATGATGTAGCTGAATACTTTTAAGTGGGTTGTTAACATATTGCTTTTTACTGAAATGCAGGGCCTTTACTTCCAGGCCTACATCTCAGAAGGGGCCCCATGGTGGAAAAGGCTGTTCAAACCCTCCATGTGGAAAGATCTATGCAGAGGAGGGGTTCGACTGAATCCCAGGAGCAGGAGCAGCGGTGGGAAAGAAGGAGGCCTCAGAGGACCAGAGGAGAGAGTTTCCAGACCAGAAGGGGCACTGGAGCCTCCAGTAAGCATACAGAATTGCAATGATGAAAGGCAAAATAAAATGTCCAGTAATTGACCAAAAAGTAAATAGCTTGGGTTGTTTAAGTCTTAAAGCATTGTTTGGGATGTTCAGGGAATTCTACGTGTCCATCGGTGCAACTGGGAGCAATCTTAAAAGTAAGCGTGAATGTTGTTTTTGAATTGAAGTGAAGTCAGGCCCAGGTATGCCCAGAGCTCAGCGTGAAACTCGGCAGCAGAATATTGAAAACAGGCCAACACCACCCAGAAGAAGACAAGGTAGGTTTGTAAAACAACGACATATCTGAATTTTCTGTATTTAAATAGTCCACCAAAGAAAAATCCTGTAAAAAACTTTTTTTTTTTTTTTAAACATCTCAGGAGCTCGGAGGCGCAGGAACCGTAGTAGAGGCCAGCTGATGGTGGCCAATGTTCCATCGGCCACCCTTAAGTTTGACACAGACTTTGATTTCGATTCCTCAAATGCACAGTTTATCAAGGAGGAGCTGGAACGGGCGGTGCAGGACATGAACATAAAGGGTTGGTTCATCAGCTGATGTGCACCACTGCATTTTTATCTTCTGCTTTTTGACACTGATTTCAAACCTTTTTCATCCAAGTTTGCACAGCTTTAATTTACTGTTTTTGGCTCAAGAAACAATAATATTAATTGTTTAATATTATTAAACGGAAACAAACTTAAAATCAGGAAAATTCAAGCAATTGTTATCCAATTTTAAAAAATAAAAAAAATAAAGATTTGGAATGGTCAACAGATGAGCATGAGTTTGAAAATCACTGTATTGGCCTTTCACATTCGTACCCAGCTTGGTCTCACCACAGTATCCCTCTACAGTTTTTACAGTACAAGTTTCTGTCTGCAGATGGAACTCATGAGGTAGAAGACAAAGAAAAAGAGGACCTGCACCTGACTGCAGAGGACGATCATTTTGGACCAAAATGCTACTATGACAAAGCAAAGTCTTTCTTTGACAACATCTCATCTGATAAGAAGTTCAGGTAAACTAACTGTCTTTTTTATCCTCAACATTCAAACACTGGTTCCTTCTGTGTGTTTGACCACAAGCTTTGTCCATCTTTGTGTGTTATAGACTAACATGGGCGGAGGAGCGGAAGCGCAATCTGGAGACTTTTGGGGTCCCTGGACGGTTCCTGAGGGGCCAAGGTTTCAGAGGTGGATATGCGGGACAAAGAGGGCGGGGAACTGCTCAGACTCTGTCTTCTTACAGAGCCAGGGGTGGACAGCTGTAGAGGTCAGAGTTTAATACCAAGACACGAAAGCAACCACATCCTCCTATTATCTCCCTTTAAACAAATGGGACTGTGTTTACCCATTGCAGTGAGCAAAAGCAGCTCTAATGGCACTGTAAGAAGGATCTTTTTTCTTATTTGTTTTCTGAGGCAGTTATCCTGCCCTCATATTACCAAGATTGTACTTTTTTTATTTGTCCTTTTCACCCATTTTGAATATGGATGCATGGCTCACTAAAGGGTCCACTGTATGTGACTATAGTTTTCTTTTTTTCCTTCCCCCCCCCTAGTCTTTGCCAGAAGTTTATTTTTTCCAAGTAAAGGGGAAGTGAATGCTTAAGTTCTGTTTTGTTTTCTGCTCCCTGGAAGAGTTTCACTCCTAAAAAGTATTGCTTTCATGTTTAAAGCGTCTGGCTTTTCCTCTTGTAAATACTTATCCTAATTTGTAAGTTTATTTCTCAAATTTTGCAAACTACACGTTATTATAAACGTATAAAAATGAACTGAACTTGAATGTATTTAAAGGCTCAAGCTTGTGCATTGCTTTATTCTGTCATACTGAAGCAACAAGTGTAATGTAAATAAACTGGAAACTGCTGATGTGCTTGTCTTGTTGTCTTTGGGAGTATTTGACGTTCAATTGTTGCTAAATTATTCTGATTTGTGTTTTAAAGGATAGCAACTGGAAAAAAACTAAAATTACTTCTTACAGCTTGTCTTGAGTAACCCAAGTCTCCATAGGACCTGAGATCCCCAGATGATTTATAAAGACCCTTGATGCACAGTCGAGGTTGTGCATCCAATTGAGACAAGTGCTCACTAATGCTCCTGGCTTAGCAACTACAGTGACCATTTGGGCTTTAAAATGTGTGTAAATGACATCTGCTCAAATCGCTTTGGGATTTCTTTTTTCTTTCTACCCTCATTGGGGTGAGCAGATAATGACTGAGTCTTGATTTGTGGGTAAATGTTTCCTTTTAAGCTCACTTTTCTTTTAATAAGGAATTGGTGTTTTTTGTTTTAGGGATACGTTCACCCAAAAAGGAAGATTAAGTCATCTACTCACCCTCATGCTGATGGAAAGTCAAGAAAACATTTCTGGAGCTTCATAGCAAAATAGCATTGCAGCAATCTCAAACAACTGAAGTAGATGGGGACTTGCTTTAAAACGTTAAAAATAAAGGGATTCAATTACTCCTGACAGCTCATCCAGCCTAATGCAAGTTTCCGAAATTCCCAAGAATTAGATTTTAAGGTGTGCATGAGCGTAACTGCATGTCAGTGGTTTGAATATTGTCTTTTCAAATCAATTTGGGATCTCAGGGTTTACGTGACTTCGATTAAAGCCAGACAACCTGTAAAGAGCCATATTGGCTTCTTTTTTCTTTTTTTCTTGACGTTTCAAAACATCTTCAGTTGATTAGGAATTTCTTTTTTGGCTGTGAAGCTCTAGAAATATTTTGTGGACTACAAAACTTCACTCGACTTTCCATTTTTGCCATGAAGGTGAGTAGGTAATGACTGAATTTTAATTTTTGGGTGAACTTATCCTTTAAAATTCCTTTAACGTTGTCCTACAATATCTCAAACAAGAAAATATCTCTCGATGTGAAAACTGCAGATGCTCCTTTAGGCTGGAGGGAAAAGCTGTGCGGATGTCAGGTGCACGCGGACAATGAAACCATGGTTTTATACTGTGGCATTCATATTTTTCTGAACTTTTGCAGCCTCTCTCCACAATTGCGATTCACAGACACAATGTGGACTGATTGGCTCTCATGAATCAAAGGATACCCCGTCTACAGTAAGTGGTAGGCTACTGACTGTCTGGGTTATACCAAAAACTGAGGGAGAGGGATATTCCCCCCATTGTGTTATATTTTACTATCTTTGTCACAATTTACACGCAAATGATAAATGACACTTTCGCAAAATGATACGTTGAGGCACATCCAGAGAAATCCAGTGTTATGTATTTCCCCTTCCTTGATGACAGAGAGATGGGCATCGTCAAACCACCCCCCCCTTGTTTCTCGGCAATGGACAAACTATGCAACCAAATAGAGGGCTGCGCTCAAGATAATAAATATTAGAATAAAAGAAGCGCTTTTATTTCCCATATGAGAACATGTCGGTGGCGTTTTCATCGGCTCGCCCCAGGAGTAAAGGGGAGGTGACACAGCAAACGATTCAAAAGGTAAGAAATCAAAAAAAGAAAAAGGTCTTGACGGGTCGCGGCGCTTGTGATTGAATATTCTCGTCTGGATGGGAGTGTGCGTCTCCGCCGCCAGTGCAGGGAAAGTAGCCTGTGGTGGATATCAGAAGAAATGGCAACTGGTATTGTAACGTTACAGTCAGCTGAAGGTGCGAACCAAACAAAGCCATGACGGGGGCTGCAGGCGACCTGCTTTACTGCCGCTGCTTCCTTGTGATGCTGTCATCATCATCCCCCCCACTGACAAATCATGCATTTTCTAATGTGTGAAATCATATTTAGATGATGTGACTTGTTTGCAAGAATTTTAAAGCTCAACACATTTGCCACGGTTTTTATTAATGAGCGTATAGGTGCAGGTTCCTTGTCAGAGAGCGTCCCATTTGGGTTTATAAACATCCAAATGCATGTTAGTAGTAGGATGGAGGGAAACTGAGCAACCCTGGACAACCCTGACTTATCCTTGGCTGAACCGTTTATATGGATGTTTCTTGTAAAAAAATAAATAAATAAATAAAAAAGAATAAAATGCTCTTCCCATCCTGAAGTTAGAGACTTTGAAACCATGTCCTACATAGAGACTGTGAGAAGCTGCTGCTTCATTAGACTCTATTATGAACAAAAAAGAAAAAAACTGACCTAGAAATTTTTTTCCAAGGCTGGTGGAAGTTCTGAGAATCCAGGACAGCATCACTGCAATGTCTTAATAGGGCATATTTCAGTGTATAATTCAGCCTGCACTTGATACTGTGAACTGAAGCTTGTTCTGTCGTCTCCCAAAGATGCTGGATGAAAATCACCATTTAATACAATGTATAATGGATTACCAAAGCAAAGGCAAGACAGCTGAATGCACACAGTAAGTGATCTTTCCCTGATTTGTACCTTGTAAATGTCACACTGAGGTGAAATTAAAAAAAAAAGCTCTGTGTCATTTTCCCCTTTTTTTGACAGGTATCAGCAGATCCTGCACAGAAATCTTGTTTACTTGGCCACAATAGCAGATTCGAATCAGAACATGCAGTCACTACTACCTGCTGTGAGTCATTCATGTGATTTCAGGAACAATTAAGCAGATTTCTCATCTTCGTCAGGTGCATTCTGCTCCTGCCATCCCATCTATTTTCTCACATTCGCCAAGGAACCTCAAAAAGAAAGAGGGGTCGTTACATCACCGAGTCTTGCTTCGGTGCTAGACTGCAGTGACAGCTGTATTGAAGTCTATGGGAGATGCATGGAGAAACACACTATAACCCAACATATCTACGTCATATGATGAGAAATGGCAAATCCAATGAAGCATTGCTGATAAGACTGTAATCACAGTCTTTGTGAGATGAAAAATTCACTGATAAAAAAAAAAATCCACGCTTAACCTACTCTCTGAAGCGTCTTCTTTCATTTTGTGGAGGCATTTCTTCATCAGAAGTCATACGACATAGATATGTTGGGTTTTAGTGTGTTTCTCCATCTACTCCCATAGGTCACCATAGTCTGGCACCCTTCCTTCTTTTTTAAGTTCCTTGACCTTTGTTCCCCTTTTTTTTTGAAGAAAACATTCATAATAATTTCATTTTGAGAACATAGCCACACAACAAAAATAATACCATTTGGCAGACAAATAGGAGTCAGCATGAGGGCATAGAGGTGAGCAATTATTGTTGATTAATTATTGTTTTAATTGATTAACTGTATTTTTCATTTCTAGCCTCCCACTCCCAACATGTCCATGGTTCCTGGAGGGATGGGACAAAGTGGGGGACACGCTCCAGGCAATCTCAATGACAACATGACACCAGGGCTGCCCCCATCATCAATGATGCAGAGTCAAATGAGCAATGGTGAGATGTGAACACAAATTTCTCAGATATACTCTGGCCCACATTTTTTTCCCACACAAACCCATACTTGGTGTGCACACATACAGCTCCATCTTGTTGTCCGTCGCCTGTCTTGAGTGCTCCTCTGATCCCGACTTTGCTGCATGTTTTGTCTTGTCTGTCACAGTCAGATTGCAGCAGGCAACCTTTTCTTTCTTTCTTTCTTTTTCTAATTTACACACATGATCAACACTCATTACCCAATCCTTCTACTACCATGCAACCTTCTGTAAAGATGAACTGAATGTGGGTCCATTATTAACATGCCATGGCACCACATGGGAACTGGCTGCTCTGACTGGTGCGTGTGTGTCGTCAGGCCCCAGCCATGCCCCCATGCAGCAGCAGTCTGGTCAGTTGCAGTCGGCTATTCCCTCCGCATCCCTCAGCCTGCCAGCCAGCAGCTACGGTAGCTCGGCGTCCGGCTACAGCCACGCTGCTCCCTCCTCCCAGGGCAGCATGATCCCGGGCCCTGGGCCCGGCTATGGGTCTTCTTCCTCTTCTTCCTCCACATCCTCATCCTCTTCTTCCTCCTCCCGCAGCAACCTCAACATGCAGTCCAACCAAGGTGAGCCAGGTACAGAAGAGCCTTTTCAGGAAAACTTTCAGGGTTATGAATTGTACACAAAAACACTCATAAACTATACTGTAAAATGCCTCATTTGGTTTAATTTTGTTACATTTAGAGGAAGGAAGTGATGAAAATAATGCCTTTCAGGAGTTCAGGATGAGGTATACACAAAGTGGTAAAATAGTTGGATGATTTCTGAAGTACCTCTGAATGTGTTTTCACCAAACGTCCTCCTTAATTTAGCTTAAAATATTTGCTCACATGCATATCTGCACTCAGTGTAACCAACAAAATAAGCAAACACATTCAGTTCATCAGAGAGGTGTCCTGCCTCCTCTCATCTTCCTTCTTCTCCAGGCTTAACCTTTCCTACTCCCTAACTCCTGACCCTGAGATGCAGCCCTCCTCTCCCTGAATGTACCTCTGTTTATGCACTGACTCCACTGGCTTTGCTTGCATTTATATCCCAAAGCAGCATCTTCTCATAGAGATTTTCCTTTAAGAGACTGCTATGGACCCCTTTTGGCCTTACCCTGCCCCCTTTTTTCCGTGTACCTCCTACGACATTTGTTATGCATAATTCTGCCAGTCCCAGTTCTGAGAATGCTGTTGAATGCTAATGCTGGTCTGTGCATAGAGTGTGTCTGTGTATATTAATGTATGAGATCTCTCCCCTTCCTCATAATCCCACCTCCTTCCCAGTCTCTATGATGCACCAACAGCCTGCCACTGCACACTACTCCTCAGCCCAGGCTGGAGGGCAACACTATCAGGGACAGCAGGCCATGGGCATGATGGGTCAGGGCAGTCAAGGAAACAGTATGATGTCTCAGAGGCCCATGGGATCCTACCGCTCCTCACAGCAAGGTAGGTGGTAAGACTTCTTTATGATGATATGGTGTGGCAGTGGGCTCAATGAGGTTGTTAGAGCTCATAGGGCATAGAGGACATAAATGGACTGACAAACTAATGGTTTGGTTTGAAAGAGTCAACAGGTTTCCAATAACTTTGGCTCTGGATGCCAGTCTCACAGTTTCCAGATTGATAGAAATGTTAAAGGAGACACATTATGCTTTCTCAGCTTTTTCCTTTCCTTCAGTGTATTCTGGTGCTTGTTCAAGATGTTGAAAGTTAAAAAAGCCATCACCAACAGGAGCTCCTCTCTCCCACAGAAAACACTGCTGCTGAGGTGCCTGAAACGCCTCGTCAGTAGTCCCACCTTTAATTCTGTGACTTCTTGACATCACTATGTCACCATGTTGCACATTTGCATAATTTTGCCTATATTCATGGTATAAGTAGACAGAGATGACTAGAGACTCAGTAAGCAGTGCTGGCTCAGGCATGTGTGACCTGACCAATCAGAGCAGACTGGGTATTCGGGAGGAGGGCCTTAAACAGACAGGAGCTCAAACAGAGCATCTCAGGCAGATAGGGGATAATTAAAGCATGTAAAACTATTCTAGGAGTGACCCAGAATAAAATTATGAACCTGAAAATACATGATATGTCTCCTTTACGTCTGTTGCTGAAGTATTATTGCATGCACGGTTTTTAGTTTTTGCCTTCAAAGATCATAATGAGAGTGATATTGAAGACTTGCAAATTAGTCTGTCCCAGTTGCCTTCCTGGCTGCAACTTTTACAAGCAGACTGGAGATGTATCACTCGTGTCACATTAGGTTCCTGTCTCTGTGAATCACTTAACTTGTGCTGTGTCAGCATGCACCTAATAATAGCTCCATCCTGTCCTGTTATGTCTTTTGAAGGGTGTCGACAAGGCACATAGTGACTCAGATATATAAAAAGGATGGGATACTGTTTCCAGGGCAACAGGACATGGTTGTAAGTCCTCATTCCCCCTGTTGCACATGTATCCTTGCATGACTGGATGAAGTATTTCCAGATAGAACTGTGTTATGGAGTTGTTGTGTCCATAGATGGGTGACTCGCTCCCCAGTCATTAGTTGTGGGTCTGCTGCGAGGGCTTCTCTTCCAGGCTCTTTGGTCATTTTGGAAACAATCAGATATGTTGCTATGCTACAGCTCATCTCTATATTTGGAAACGTTTGGGTCAATTGTGGTTTGTAAAGGCGATTAGACTGTGCATGGCTCTTCGATGCATCCTCCAGAGAGTTTTTGTGTGTTCGTTTTCTGAGTTTGTTGGGTAAAGTTGAAAGGGAAAAGGAAGGAGTGGAATCTGGAGTTTCTGCACACCACCACCAAGCAGAGATCAGATTCTCCCTGATAACTGGCTTTCTCTAATCCTCATTTTCTCAGAGAAAATTACATCTCATGTAATTTGTCTTGGAATTATTCATTGTAATTGCTCCACTTTAATTAGTGCTTCCAAAATTTGGGTTGGCCCAAAATAGCTTCCTTCATATTATTATTTCAACCCATAAAAAATCATCACCTTTGAAATTGTACTACACATAATTCTTTAAAAAAAAATCATATTCATGTCATATTAATTCACTCCGTTCATAATTATTCATAATAAAATCATAACTAAATGACGACTTCCAAGAAAGCTGTCTTTTAAAATATTTTATTACACACATGGTGCATGCACACACACTTATTCAGGTTGCCTAAATTTCCCAAGTGTCCTGGCACGACCCCTTTACCCCCAACTCAGCGGCCAATTCGTCCAACCAACTGTTTAACCAATCGTGGTGTCGCCTGTCTTGCAGGATCTGCACAGCAGTACATGGGACAAGACGAGTTCTACGGAGAGCAGTATGGACACACTCAGAGCTCCAGCGAGCCCATAAACCAGAAGTATTACCCTGATGGTAATCATGCACATCCATAAACTTCATACACAGCTCTCAAACACACAAACCCCCATTATAGTACATACCATTTCCCTTTAGTGCTATCTCACAGGCCTGAGCCAGATTTACTGCAGTGCTGAGGCCTCAGCTCTTCCTCCCAGTCATCGTCTTGTTCCCCTATTGTGGGAGATGAAAAGAAATTACAAAAAAGCTGACATCGGTCTCAATTCTGTTTCCTCCCAGTGTGTCTGTGTCCATACTGTCCCCTTCGGTGTGCCGAAATTTCAGATTTCAGAGAGTGCTAAAGCAGTGTGTTGAGGAAAGAGCGCAACCTTCCTCCAGGGTGTTTCTTTGTGCATAATACTGAAGTGAGAAGCCTTGAAAATGTTGTTTGTGCTTGTCATTGTCGTTGCACATGTATTATGAATGCTTTGGCTTCAAACTGAATAATTATTTCTCTTCTTTATGTAAGTGGGTTTTGCGTTTGCGGAGGAGATTTTGCATGTGTTGAAATGTGTTCTCTACAGGTCACGGGGAGTACTCGTATCAACAGTCTTCATATGGTGAGCAAGGCTATGACAGGTCCTTTGATGAATCTTCACAGCACTACTATGAAGGAGGTAACAGTTGTCATTATGTCATTTTAAAGGTATGTGGTTTAAAGGAGACAATTATGCTCATTTTCAGGATCAAAAATTTGTTTGGGTTACTGCGAGAATAGGTTTACATGCTTTAGTACTCAAAAAACACATCAGTTTTCTCATACAGTCCAGTGCTGTGTCTCTGTCTGAAACGCTCTGTTTTAGCTCCTGTCTCTTTAAGGCCCCCGCTCCAGAAAATATCCAGTCTCCTCTGATTGGTCAACTAACACATGCCTGACATAAAAACCTCCAACAACAGAGCAGCTGTGCTAAATCAATTCTTAAGTGCCAAACTAGTCGCTTGGCATAAATGAAGCACAAGTGTGACATGGTGACGTAGTGTGATGTCACAAAGTCACGGAATTAAAGGCGGGACCACTGACGAGGCGTTTCAGGAATGGTGTTTTCTGTGGGAGATAGGAGCTTCTGTTGGTGCAGACCTTTATAATGTTCAAGATCTTTGACATGCACAAGAATCAAGAAAACACTGAAGGAAAGCAAAAAAAAAAATGAAAAAGCATAACTAGTCTCCTTTAAATGTGTTTTCCTGCAACCTCAGTTTGTGTAAACATGTCCAACCATATCTGCAGTAAAGTACAACCTCATATATTAAGTCACTGACATGTGTACATGTGTATATATGCCTCCAGGTAACTCTCAGTACAGTCAACAGCAGGCCCAGTATCAGCAGGGCTCTGGCCAGCAGCAGCCCTTCAGCCAGCAGCAGTACTCCTCTCAACAAGGCTACAGCGGACAGCCACAGGGTTACGGTTAGAACAATCATACAATCTATTCTGTGCATTCACAATAACACACACACTAATAATCTGAATTTAACCGCTCCGCTACAGGTCCTGCCCAGGGTGGATCCTCTCAGTATTCTCAGTATCAACAGGGTCAAAGCCAACAGTACGGCTCCTACCGCTCCTCCCAGGGAGGCCCTGGAGCACAGACGCAGAGGCCCTATGCATATGAACAGGTACATCACATTAGATCATACTTTCTAAGATTACTCAGATTCTCTGAAATTGGTTATATCTTTTCCACCCATCTAACATATGGGAAAGTGCCTATATAAAGCTATTTTTTTAATTATTAAAATAGAAAACAGTAAGAAATAATGGCTTTAATCTTTTACTTGCCACAACGGGTACTTCATACTATGCATGACTTTTTTCTAATGATGCTAATTTCTGATTTACCTGATTAAAATGTCTTTGACGCACTGTAGTTTTGGAAGACAACAATCACCGCAATGCATTCCTTGTGGGCAAACCGTCAAAGTACATCTACTCAAAGTGCTTGTTTTTTCAACTGACAGGCTGAGATTGTTATTCTTAGCGTCTGACAACATTACAGAAATACAGAAACAGCTGCTATATTGCTCCCGCCAAGTCCACCAGACTCCCTTTACAAAATCAGTACTGTGAATAATTGGGGAACTTTAAAAGATACCTTTGTGCTGTGTGTGTCTCACCAATAACAGAAAACAAAATAAAACAACACAATGTATGAAATACAATCTAATCTGTTTGTGTAAATATTTCTTTACATTGCAGGGTCAGTACGGGAATTATCAGCAATAAGGCACTGCACTGTTTTCCTTGTTGTAAGAAAATGAAAAAGGAACGGTTCAACATTGAAGCGAAGGCTCAGCGGTGGAGCAGAAGATCTGGCTTCATCAGATTTATTATCCTCACATTAATCGTCAGTCTAGCTACAGTAAGAATAACCATTTTAGACATATGTAACGTTATCTGTTCTGGCTACAGGGGGTGATGTGTTACAGGCCACCCTTACGAAAGGTCAGGGTGCTTGTAGAATCAAGACAGTTAGTATAAAACCTTACATATGGATTAAGTATGATACTAAAAAGGAGCTGTAAAGTTATAAGCCGAGTCTGAGAATGTTCCTTGTATCCGTCTCTTTATTTTCTGTCTTTGCTTTTCACTTGTCTTTATCCTGAACTTGACTTTTATAGTTTATTTTATTTTTACAAGTCTCTTTTTCATTCTTCTTTTCATGCACAGAGCAGGTCCATGGTTTTGACTTTGGCTATAAAAAGCAAATTAGCTTTGAAGGAAATGTTCCTTGATGTTTATTTTATAGACTAGGCCCAGCTCATCCTTTCATTCCTAGCTGAAACACTGTTGTATCGTACGACAAGGGAGGTTAATTTTATGGAGGTAAAACATTGGTCCTTTAACCTGACTCGATCAGGGGGTTTGTCTGTGTTAGTCAAACTGTGATGTGTTGCTGTGTGGTCTAACGTTATGTGTGTCTACATATGTCTTACTGAAGTAATAGCCACAATAGGTAGCTGACTGATCCAGACTTAAAAGTGTGTATCATTGTCCATGATAATCATACATCGTGGTAGTATTTTTGACACTATATTTTCAGTGGCATTGGTACGCACAGACATATCGTGCATTGTGCAGAGTTACGAGGGGTCACACTACTCTGTTGCCAATCAGTAATGATTTTACGTAAAAAAAAAAAAAACATATCGCCACTTTGTTCGCACTTTATTTTGCAGTGACAGTGTATGTATTGTCTGATATTTTGTATTGTAGTGCAATTCAGGCTGTTTTTAACAAATGATCCTCAAAAAGCCAAAGCAACACAGAAACAGAGCAGTAACGGGTCCCGCACCTCGACTTCATTAAGTGCAATACACTCAGTCAGTCATGTTGAGATTGGTTGTCATGGTGAACTCACCCTGTATGTCTTTATTTGTAGTTTCAATGGTGGCAAAGACAACTGTTGGTTTGTCTAATGTTGTTACATGGTATGTTGCAGGTTTTAACTAACAAGTCATATTTAAGAAAATTATTTTCTGTATCTCTGTGACGAGTGATGTGAAATCTTTCATCACCGACACAAGCTCACGTGTCCTTTTTTTAGTGAAAACCTGTACCATCACACATGATGGAAAAAACTGGGTAGCACTTTATAATAACCATCAATAATAGGATAAATATACATAATTAATCTTTACTTAATAGTTATTTGACTGTTAAACAATGAAATGCTGTATGCTCCTCCTCAGCTCCACTGATGTAGACAGAGGTGTGTGTCTTCACCTCCTTTTTTTCTAAAATCAACAATCAGCTCCTTGATTTTGCTGACGGTGTGCAGTGGATTGCGCACACCTCTCATTGTTGCTTGTAATGTGGCTGACAATGGTGGCGTCGTCCCTATACTTGGGAGTGCAGTCATGGGTGTACAGTGAGAAGAGGAGGGTGGACATGAGGACGTGTGACTGCCAGTCCGAACTGTCTGGGGTCTGTTTTTGAGGAAGTCCATTATTCAGTTGCAATTTGATTACGGCCATCCAAATAATGTTTGCAGATGGACTACACAGTATTTATTAACTATTTACAAAACAAAACATCAGTTTCAACTTTACAAACAAACTTTGCTTTATAAATAGTTAATGAAGCATTTCTGTTTGTTGACAGGGAAATATCTATTAACTAATGTTTAATATACTATAAATGTATTCATTATGCTTATTATAAAGTGTTGCCAAATACTGTTAATAATAAGACAAGTGTAAAAGAGATATAGGAGGGCAATTTTTAGATAAGTGTAAATGTCATAAGCACACTTGCCTTATTTTACATATTTACTGTATTTATGTTATATCTCTATCTATCTATCTATCTATCTATCTATCTATCTATGCTATATTATGTTTTTTATTTATTGATTTATTTATTTAAAATGAGTCAGACAACATCATCATTTCACTAAGCACTGTTTCTTACAGTTCGAGCAGTAATACGGATTATAAGGGTCCATCTTTGCAGTATATCCTGAAGTAACTCAACTTAACTCAGAGGGGTAAAGTAAATCAATATTTGCAGTCATTTTGCAGGGTTAATCAAGAATGCGAGATACCTGGCTGTCAAACAGCCAAATAACTATGTACCACTCAACAGTGACAATCACAGGATTCTCTATACTACATTGAATTTGTATCAGTGTTTCATTTAAGTGTGAACTGAACATGTATGACACATCTTTTCCAGTTCTATGTAGTGTGCCATCACTGATGTGGGTGGTGCACCTTGTTTGTTCGTGTGTGTGTGTGTGTGTGTGTGTGTGTGTGTGTGTGTGTGTGTGTGTGTGTGTGAGAGTGTGTGTGTGTGTGTGAGTGTGTAATAGAAAGAGAGGGAGAGAGAAAGAGAGTGAGTGAGAGTTTGGTGTGCATAATCCAATTATGAATGTTATGTAGTTATCTATTGTAAGACTGCATTGCCTGATCTTTTCTGCTGTCTTTTGTTACTGTTTGTTATATAAAAATAAACTGACATTCACCTTTTGTATGTCTGTATTTTGTGTATTTCTTATGGATCAGAATGAAAATTATTACTTATTCTTCTGCATCTTCTTCTTTTCATTATTATTATTATTATTATTAGTAGTAGTAGTAGTAGTAGTATTAGTACTAGTAGTAGTAGTATACTGAGCATGGTTATAGTATGGACAACAACCACACTTATTGTCTTTTTTCAGATATTTTCTGCATTGGTTAGAGGTTTTCAAATTCCTATAAATTTGTGATGGGTTGTAACTAGACATGTTAATCAAATCATTTGGTCTAAGTCTCGAACTAGTCCCAAGTCATTTTCTCTCAGGCACATCAAGTCACGGGTTGTATCAAGTCACAGGTTGTGTCAAGTCAAGCCCTGTCAAATCACCAAAAGATACTGAAGATATGAACACAGACAAGTCGAGTCATCATGTTTGTCATCGGGTTAACTCAAGTCATGAGTCCTATTGTGAAGTGAAGTTGCAAGTCATCAAAACAATGACTAAGTCCAAGTTTCAATGTTAATGTCAACTTAGTCAATGTAGACATTGACACATTTGTCAGACTGTGCAACAAAATATGCCACAAAACAAAGAAGATTCTACTTTTTTCTTTTCTTTTCTTTTCTTTTCTTTTCTTTTCTTTTCTTGAACACACATTCCAGGACACAAGATGGCGCTAGAGGACCAAAACGCAGCAGCAAAGCTACTGCAACTGGCAATCGCGTTTCCACACTGTCCCTTCACGGTTTCCGTATTTGTTAGGGCTGCCTGTCAGCATGGAGTAGTACGAACTAAATGTAGATCTGGACATACCTACACGATTATACAAGTAATGTATGTCCACCATGTTTTCATATTATAACCTTACCAGCTGTCTAATAGATATTTCCTCGACGGAAAATACCCTTTTGCGTAATAACACTGATGTGTGCTGAGATGTGTTGGAGCAAACGGTCGAGGTGACATTGTCAAACCGTCGTTGGCTTTATTTACGTTGCAATGTTGGCGACTTTGACGAGAGTTAAAAGCCCTCGGTGGCTTTCTCCAGACATATTTTTGGGATACATGTTAGGACAAGAGGTGAGAAGAAACGAGTGGAGTTCGTTCAGTCCCAGTTGTTCTTCAGTACCAGCAGCCTGGAGGCGGAAAGTCACCGGTGGTGGTGTCAGAGGTGTCGGCACCTCCTGTGTGCTGTGTGCCAAAGTCCGAGGAAACACGAAGAAGACGGAGCTGTCCGAGAAGAAGCTGGTATGTGTCAATACAAACTACATCTGCATCCATTAGTGCCAAACTCTGTATATTTGATTCAGTTCACAAGTCTGCAAATACAGTCTTCAGTCCAAAAAGAGAGGAGTTCATCTATTTTATGTCACTGTCCTTATATCCCATGCTTTACAGACATTCAGAAAATGTTAAAAGATTATCAAAGAGGTATTCAACAATATTTGTCATGAATAGTTATATAAATAAATGTAAATATTCTTGGTTTGGCCCATAGACCAAGCACTTTGTAGACCACCGCAATGTGAAGCTGGTGGCAGGGTCAGGAGGTAAAGGGGCCTGCAGCTTTCACAGTGAGCCCCGAAAGGAGTGGGGTGGACCAGATGGAGGGAATGGAGGTGATGGAGGAAGCATTATTATAAAAGGTAAGTTGGGTTTCTGTTTGGTTCAAGAAATGTATACTGACTCTAGTCTGTTTGCCATATATATCCTGCAATAGCCATTAACAGACATTATGTTAAAATTGAGGACTGCCCACCCTACTAGCTGGAACAAAGTTAGACTTCTTCTAACTTAAACAAATCTTAAATAATTTGGCAGGTTTTGACCAAGAATTTGTTTTAAGAAGGTGTCATGTCAACACGGTCTCCGACAGAGCTCGATTCTGCTGCATCATGCCAAACGGCTTCTACATCCTTTATTTTTGCATGATTTCAGCTGACCGGTTTGCCAAATCGTTGGCGCAAATATATCCACTTTACAAAGGAGAAGATGGCCAATCAGGAGGCAGCAAGAACTGTTATGGCAGGAATGGCGGCCCAAAATATATTCCTGTGAGTCCATGCATTACATTTCATGTAATCTATTTTTACTTTGGTCCTGTTTTCATCACCAACCTACTACCTAACCTTTCCTTTATTTTTTCTTAAAGGTACCATTGGGCACTGTGGTGAAGGAACAGGGAAAGGCAGTTGTGGACCTTTCTGAGCATGGCCAGGAGTACATGGCTGTTTTTGGAGGGGCAGGTGGGAAGGGGAATAGATTTTATCTGTCCAATGAGAACCGGGCTCCGATGACGGCAACCCCAGGAATGCAGGGCCAGGAGAGGGTCCTTCAGCTGGAGCTCCGCACCATGGCCCATGCTGGACTGGTGAGAAGAAGCAGCTTATGTTTGAAAATAGCATTGGTGTATCGCTTTTCAACACCACAGATGTAACAGTTATCTTTATCCCATCAGGTGGGGTTTCCTAATGCCGGGAAATCATCTTTGTTGAGAGCCATCTCCAATGCCAGGCCAGCTGTGGCTGCTTACCCCTTTACAACACTGAACCCACATGTGGGAATTGTCAACTACAGGGATCACGAGCAAGTGGCAGGTAGTTGATTTTGAGCAAACCAATAATGAATTATGGAATTATTATTATATATTGTTTAACAACATTATAATAATGTTTTGATAGGACCTTTTAGCTTTAGTTGTTTTTTTTTTTTAAGTTTTAATAGGATCATTTTCACCTTTTTTCAATATAATGTTCCACTTTTATCCTTGTGACTGTAGTTGCTGACATCCCAGGCATCATTCGAGGAGCCCATCTAAATCGAGGCCTGGGCATCTCTTTTTTGCGTCACATAGAGCGCTGTCGTTTCCTTCTCTTTGTTCTGGACCTGTCGACTCCGGAGCCCTGGACCCAGCTCCAGCACTTGCGCTATGAATTAGACCAGTATGAGCCTGGTCTCTCCAAGCGGCCTCAGGCAATCATAGCCAACAAAATGGACCTACCTGAGGCCCAGGAGAAGCTTGGGACTCTAAAGGGCCTCATTACGCAGCGGGTCATTCCCGTGTCAGCTCTCACGGGACAGAATACAGAGGAACTCATTCTTCACCTCAGAGAGTTGTATGATGGCTACCTACAAGGAGAAGACAATGGGGAAAGGAAACCCACAAGGTGGTAGCAACATTGCCTCTTGCTGTACTTTCTATTATGTATTTTTATACTGGCAGATAGTGAATGTGTTTAAATTTCTTAATAAATATATAAATGAAACAAAATCCAATGTTTATCTCATTTTAGTGACTTGCAGCATATTGCTAAATACACAGAAATATTTTTTGGATTTATTAAAACCTGTATTTTAACTTATAACAGCTTTATGCTGCTTAACATATCCAACTTTGGATAATGGTGACATTACATTTTTGGAATAGACAGTAGATTTACACTTGTACGTGTAACAAATGCCTGTCTTTAGTCAATTTATTAAGACAAATCATTAAAATTCAGTTAATTAAAGTACATTTCGGTGCATAAAGAGACTAAGGATTATTTTGAGAAAAGGTCTGGACATTAAAATTCACTGGGGAAACCCCACAGCATGATAAGGATCAGGGCTGTAGGTTGGTAATGAGAGTAAACTATTCCTAAATGAACCAGCAGAGGGCATGTGTCATTATCAATTGAGACCTTTTAGTAAATAAAGCTCTGTACAGTCCAAATAATGACATTGGTGAGGTTTGATGTCCCTTATCCAATCAGTGCCTGTAGAGTAATTCAGCTAATCGTGCATATTAAAGTAATAGGTGAAAACTGAACATTGAAATGAATGCAGTAAGTTGGTAGATACACAAATCAGAAGCAAACTGTTATGATTGTGCATTTGCTGTCAATCCAGAGGGTCGAGGGAGATGTTTCCTTCAAGGCTGAATAACAACAGGAGTAAGGTGAGTCAAAACTGCTGACTGACCTCTTGTCTCTGTTGTGTCTGCAGCAGGTTTTGGTAGGTTCTGCTTCTGCTCAAACAAACAATGATAGAATAGTCAGAGTGTTGTACTGCTTTCTGATTAGACTGGTTAAACTAATATTAAACAGCTATCAGAAGAAATGGTTCATACACTTTTGATACACATCAGATAAATAGATGAATAAATGGCTTGAACTGCTGTACCATTGTGCTTAGAAGGTTAAAGCTTGAGTGGAAAGCCACTGTTGTGAACTGCTGCTGTCACATGCTGTTTTTTTCTATTGCTTTACATGACTGATCAGTGATCAGCTTCACTGATATTGTGACAAGTGCTGTGCTTTGTGCTTTACACATGAAACTGTATTGGGATGCAATTAATACTAAAGCGAGCTGCTCTTGCATCAAGTTTAGTTTGATTTTTCGAGTGTGGCTAATGATTATGAAATGTGGAGTCACAGCTAGGTGTGGAGACTGCCCTACATTTGAAAATTCATAAGTGTGAAACCACTGGATATTCAATGTTTGTAACCACTGGATATTTAAGCAGACCTCGGGACAATGTCCAACCTTGTTTGTGGCAACAAAAAACTATTTTAATCCAAAACATGATCTTTTCCTAACCCTAACCAATTGGTTTTTGTGCCTAAACATTAGCAGGCCTGAAGCACAGGGTTGTCAAAACATGAGAACTGAACCTAAAGAAGCATTATGTTGCAGCATAAAGAAATGCATAGATTCAACAAATTCATACTTTGCTAACATTTATTGTGGCAGTTGTGTTGAAGTTACTTCTAGTGAAATAATTATTCCAACTGATATAATATATTTTTTGTTTACAGTACCATACTTATTTGTTGTCTGGGATATCATAACCTGCAGGTTGCCAAGAGGCCATGCAAGGAAACACAACTCAGCAGGAAAACGCAAACAACACATAGCACTAACGTCAGTCAAAACAAGACTCCAAACAAACCATGAAGCATCTGATCGCGACTACATGACAGACTCCTCTTTAAACAGACTCAACTTGAGTTCAAAATGATCCCATTTCCATGATCCATTTTGAGCATTTCTCAGGATGGGGATCCCAGGAGGAACATTGTGCTCTGAAGTCTGAAGCAAAATACACTGGAGAGAATATTCGCTCATCCCAAAGTGTCCTTGAGGAGAAGAAAGCTCCAGGTGGGAGATCTGTAGCTGTGGTGTTAATTAGTGACATAGCATTTTTTGTATCAAACGAAGCAGTAGAATATAACCAGCTGCTATACACTAAAAGTCATGTTTAATTATTATAATTGTCCTGACTTCACAGATAGATGCTTTCTCATTTTTCAGCTTTGTTTGTTCAGTTAGCAGTTGTCATATTTTCCACCTCCACCACAGTCTCCAGGGTGATCTCTGTGCAGCAGTCCTACATGCAGCGGAGGGGTTTATGCCACCTTTGTGCGTCACTGGCCTGATGAGGTAGAGCTCACACACTCAAATCTGACTTCTTCCCTTTTAGGCATCTTTGAATATCCTCACCCAAATGTCAGCACAGCCTCTGATCTCATCTGTTACATGCTCGCTGCTTCCTGTCACTCATCTTTTAATGTCATCACTGTGTGTGATCAGAATGGTCTGCTGTTAGCTGTTATATGCTAATCAATGCCTGGGCTCTTGTCTTTTATTTTATTTATTTATGTATTTTTTCTTACAGCTTCATTGTCCAGTTGTGATGAAGACAATTTGGGACTTTCCTCGTAAAGGCTTCCAGGTAGAACAGCAGCTCCAGCCCAGTGTCCTGTCTGCGTACCTCTGGATCCTCCTGGCTGGCTGCAGCCCCAAGTAAACCACACATACTGTATTTACTGGAGCAAAGATTGCAGTGATTTATCACATCATTGAGACCCCTACACTATTACATTTTTCTTTGCTTCCAGTGTTGGTGCAGCTTTAACTAAATGAGATTTGGATATCATTCAGAGAGGCCCACACCATAAGAGAAACATCCAAACATTTTAGCTATTAGAAACACAGTACATAAGGAATTCCATATTGTTTTTGTGACCCAGGACAGTTCATATATACCAATCTTTCCACGATCATTTTGAAACAATTGATTACCCTTCATAATAATAATAATTTTTGCTATGTTTGCAGCCATGAGCATGAATTTAAAACTAAATCAGGTTCAAGAAATCACTCAAAAGTAGGTGAGCAACATATTCACTGTGAATACATCGTTTTTCCAGATTGGTGAATTCATAAGGTCACTTCTAGTTAGAGCACCTTAAGTATATATATATATATTAATATCTGTATTTAACATATTAAATATATATAGTAAATATATTATTAGATGATGTGTGTAGCATGGATACATGTGCTAACATTACCACTGCTTAACCACAAGGAGTCAGTATTTCATTGGAAATACACTGATAAAGTAGATAATTATTTGATTTTTATTTTGAGCAAGTTGGGCCTAATGTTAGAGTAATTGATGGCGCGAGATATAAAGGTAGATATATGTTTATGAGAAGGCATATCTAATTCGTGCAGCCTAATCATTATATATTTTATATGCCAACCATTTATTGTTAGTGAAATAAACACCTCTTCCTCTGAATCTTTAGTTATGCAGAAAATTGTTTGTTACGTTGTTTATGTCATAAACATGTGGCGATGTACTCACACAGAGACTCGTGCATGACGCACACACCCAAACCCACACCCAAAACAACAACAGAAAACCAGTTTGTTAAGCTGTGGTTCACTGGAAATACTGTTAAGTTGTGGTGCTGGAACAGTAATTATCAAGCTTCCATGGAAGTGCTTTATTGACACAATGACACACCCCTGTATATCTGACATTTACATTTATTTTTTTGCCCCCTAAAAAACATAAACGGCATTTCAAATGAACTCAGTGAGCAAATGACAAGCTTAACTATATTTTAGAAAAGGCTAAAAAACTTTTTTTTTTAATTTTATAAATACACCACATTGACCCCTTAAGTGCTTCGTATTAAGTTTTGACTTAACTCAACCGTTCCCACAATACCCAGTTTTCATTATAAGTGCTATTACAAGAGGGTTATCAACACAGTGATCACATTAATTATTGACATGGACTTCTGTAGGAAATCAGAGGCTAAAGCAATTTTTCCACTGAGGTTGCCTGATGAGATGTGTGTCTTTCTCTTACTCTCTGCGCTTTTATTACTCTTTGTGCCTTCTAGACAATGTGGTCCCTGTTAGGGCACCTTTGAACATACAGATTTTTATTCATGGCTTCTGATGAGCCCTGTGTGTTCAAAGTCAGACGCAGTTTGTCTAAAAGTATCGCAATAGAGATGCCCAAGATATTCCCAGTTTAGTCCAGTTATATACCATTTACCAGAACCATTTAATTCTGTCTAATGATTAAAGATCAGTGGCCAATTCCTTATCCACCATCACCATTGCTTGTATGAAATAAGAAAGCCTAAACGTCCAGAAATAATCTAAATCAAGAAAGGTAGTGCTGCTGCATACAATAGAAAATATACAAAATGTAAACATACCAAAATGTAAACACTCGTCAAACCCAAATAGATGTAACATATGTACATACATCACAAAGTAGACAATCTGATGGTTTGTGTAACATGACCAATGATCAGTGGTAATATGCGCCTGGTCTTAAGGAAGAACTTTCACAGACAAAAATTTGTTTTTCTTGCCAATCGTTGACAGACACGGCATCAACAGAAGAGAAACAAACCCTTTCAGTGTTGCTCAAAGGTTGAATGACTCGGTGTGAGTCACCAGAAAGATAATGCAAATCATCCAATTGATAGGTGTGTGATTGAGTGTTCATGGTAGAGTTTTGGCTTTCCATTTGGAGCTGAGTCGCTGTCTCAAGGTTCTCTGTCACGTAGGAGGTTTTTGCACTGTAGGCGGTGCTTTCACATGGCATGCAGATTGAGGCCAGAGTACTGAACCTGAAATCCAACTGCTGGTCCCAGTCTGCTTCAAAGGTGAAGTCAGACATGGAGATGGCATCAAGCTGAGTTCTGGTCTCTGTGTCTTCCTCATCAGCATACACATGAGGATCATAATCACCCAGCTCCTCTTCGAGTGTCTGAAGATTGAGCATCTTCTACATTATACAGAGGGGGAAAAAAAAAAAAGAGAAGTTTTTACATTTTTTTTTTTAAAGAAAGAAACAGACTTACTCTAGCTTGGTAGGGTTGATTAAATTCTGTCATTACCGTATATAGTGCTTGGGACAGAAATTTACGGTGGACACCAATTTCATATTCTGTAGCATATTTCATGGCTTTCATCTGGGAAATAAGAAGCAGTTAGTTGTATGATTTTTAGTTATTCAGTAAATAACATCAGAAGTCTACTATAACATTTCATATTTAAAGCTGCAACAAGGAGCAAGTGAAAGAAAGATGCAATGTATTTTTGACACAATATTTCTTTCTTAAACAAAGCTGTTGCATGGAGATGAGGGTCTGTATCTATTTGTGGCTATGTAAGATTAATAAATGTAATATGACCATTTGGAAACAAAGTTTTACTCATCCAACCCGAATAAGTTGAAATCCTACCCAGCAGCAGGCATAAGAATAACTATAATAACTATGCAGAAATAGCCAGTCTTCTTGCTGATGGTCTTGGATGTAGGCCATATGGAGGCATCATTGTTAAATTGAGGCAGTTTGATAACCAGTTAAAAGTTCCTTGTAGTATGTTTAACACAATGGATATAAAGACATTAGATAATGAAAAATTAAACAGGAAAAGGGCTCATAGTAGTGTAGATTGTAGTACCTTGCGCATAAATGAGCTTCTGCTCCGATTTGTTCTTATGGTTGATGATGTACCTGTTGACTAGAAATTCAAACATTTCAGAGGTTAATATGGTACCAAGACGGCAGCTTTCTTCAAATTTCTCAGTATTACTCAGATTTAATAGTAATAATAAAAATAATTATAACAACAACAACAACAACAACAATAATGATAAAAGTAATATCAGTACCCAGCGCAACCCATCCCGTCGTGAGAAATGTTGTCCCCCGAAGCCCAGGTGCTGGTCTCGTGATCTCAGATTTACAGTTTCTTGCTGAGGAAAGCAAATATAATTAATGTCATACCATGACAAACCACCTACTTATAAAATAATTTTCATTAGTGTCCATTTGTTAGAATAAGGCTGGCAATTTATTCCATATTTTTCTGGTTGTCAACAAAGGAAAACACCAAAGCCAAGAGTGTGTTAGTCTGTCTTTTTTGACTTTCCTGGTCCAATCTGTATATTAAGCCCAGGCTCACGTGTTCTGAATGAAAATATGAATAAAAAGTGTTTCAAATCTTTCATGAATATGTGCTGTCATTTTGAAAAGGTTCACTAGAACAGCAGGGTACTGTAGCAAACATACATGAACAGTAGTAAACAGTAAATAATTTATTTAAGACTAATTTCAGTTGGGGTTTGGTGTGCTGTGAGTATTCACCAGCAAGGTGCCCGTGTGCATTATAGTGGTAGAGCATGCTTCTCAGTGCAGTGTTGAATATTCGATATGAACAATGGAGTTCTATGGCAAAGGGGGACGAGCTATATCAGGCTGTGGATACAGTACACAGACAGTACTTGTTAATAGGATCAGCAGGGTGCAATTTTTGACAAAATAAATATATAACCCGTACCCATTTCATATAGCCCCTTTGCCTTTGGTCAATCAGAGACACGTTGAGATCTGAATTGGCTGATTCCAACAGCGCAATGTTGCCAGTGTTCTGCAAAAAAAAAGAGGCATTTTTAAGTCAAGTCATGATCACATGTAATAAACTGGGGAAAAAAGGTATTTTATTATGCAAAAATTACTGTTTATTTTTCAGCACTTACAATCACTTGAACTAGAGGTATTTTTCGGATTTCTTCCTGACCGTTTACTTCGTACACTGGCTTAATAAACACCTGTGGAAAATTTGAATACAGAAGCATAAGTCTTTACAGCACCAAGTCACAATTATTTAAGTGTGTACAATACTACAGCTGTAGGATTCAGGAAAGCAAAATGACATTGCTTGTGGCAATTACTAAAATAGATAAATAAATATATACATATGCATATATATTTATATGTCAATAAGCCCTAGCTATCTAATTTTACACTTTAAATTCAACTTGGAGAAAATAAAAAACAATAACATAATAATTTAAAAATGCAAATCATAGATTTTTGTGTACAAGTCTTGGGCTAGGTTTAGATTAAGGTTAGGGTGAGGGGTTAGGCAAGTAGTGGTTGGTTAAGGTACATCTCCAAGAAATGAATGTTAGTCAGTGGAGGTATGGAAATAAAACTGTGTCTGTCTTTGTATTAGCCTATAGTAATTATCAAATACAGGCAATTTTGTAATAAAAGTATTTACTGAGCAGTCAGTTCCTGGTGTTTCAGTGTTACCATCCGTCAGATGTTGACCTGAATCATCTGATTCCTCCAGAAATTTTGGTTTCTCTCGCTCACAGGACACCAGAAAAGCCAAAAGCAGCAGACCTTAGATAGAAAGACCACAGACGATGATCAAATCATACATTGTGTCGTTAATGGGGCTATTTGTCTTTTAAGGAAAGGCTCATGATGAAAATATGAAACTATTGTTATTTTATCTTTATTTTATATGTTAGCTTAACATAAAAGATACTGTATACCTGTGAAAATTAAAGGGGAAAAAATGTGATCTTGTGCACAATGATCAAAGTGTGTTGGGAATATATCTTACCTGCAAGCAGTAGTAAACCAAAAAGAGCGATCCCAATCGCACCTCCTCCCACAGTCGACCCAGTAGCTTTGCGGATGCGACAGTTTGGCATCGCTTGGTTTGAACACTGACACACAGTAACTGTCATGTTGTGGACAGTGGCCTTGTGCTGAAGGTCAGATACTTCGAGCATCAACTGAAATTCCCCTGAATGAACTGTGTTCTCTTTCACCAGGTTGACTGAGTACACTGTAAATCCAAAACAAATTGTCATATCATGAAAAATAATTGTGACATACAGTATAAGCCAGAGTGAGAGGTTGATTTCATAGCAGTAACACTTAGAGCCTGACCTGGACTACCTCCACGAGGTTCAAGCTTCCACTTGCCCTCATCCTCTCCGAGGAGTCTGAACCTGAAAGGTCCACCGTAGGGCTCTTCATCCAAGTCAAAGGCAGTGATCTTGGTTCTAAAGGCTCCATCCAATTGGCACATGTCAACACTGCTTACATTCACGGTTGGAGAATTGTCATTCTCATCAATAACATTGATGTTGAGGGTTGCAGTAGCTGTCATTTGAGGTTTGCCTGGGGACCAAGAACACATGTTGTACAGTATCAGTAACGTGATAAATAAAATGTGATTAATAGTATGCACAGAATGTATAAACAGCTCCAGGTCATACCATCGTCAATAGCCAGTATTGTGACATTATACATGTTGTTTTTCACAAATTTTGACTCTCGGTCCAAGGACCTTTTTGTGGTTATTTTTCCTGTTGCAGGGTCCAGTTTGACCCAACCCGCTGGATCGTGTCCTATTCGGTATCTGAAAGAGACACACATATGTGCAGTGTTAGACATTGTCAAATTATCTATCGACATACTAACATAAGATGTTGTAGTCCTGTAAGATGGACATGTAGCTAGCATCTTCATGACTTACATAAATTTATTTGCACTGGCAACGTCAGGGTCTTTAGCTATGAATGTCTCCAGATAGTGTCCTACTTCAGCATTCTCACTCAACGTAACTTTTTTGGGAGATTTGTCGAAGAATGGAGCCTCATTGACATCCTCCACAGCCACTGTCACCAGGCGGCTGGACAGAGTTAGCATCCCTGCCCCAGTCACACCACCATATCCACTGGCTGCAGCACTTGCAATACCAGCACCAGCACCAGCTGCACCAGTTGTGACTACTTTCCACAAACCAGTAGAGCTGCGACTCTCCACTTTGCATAATTGGAAGGGGATCTCGTTCTCTGCAGTAATGGTCACGTTCTTCAGAGAACCGTCTTCATAGTCCAGAGACTGTCAAAGAAGTAAAGACCAAATGTTGGTTTGAAATCCATGCTTTAATGCAACTTCGCATCATACTTCACAAAGCATCTTATGATCTATTAAGTTCCTATCACAATGGCAGTGTGAGAAAGAGAAAGATATATTCATCACAGCCATGGGCCTTTCTCTGTTGGAAATAAAAACATGATGCTTCAAGAGCTTATTTTAGGAGACCTCTTACAAAGGGGAAGACCCAGGCACTTGCTCCCTGATGAAAATGAGTAATGACTAATAAAACATCATCAGTCATGACTTATTTTCATGATCTACAGGCAGCTAGGATAGATACTGCCACTCCTCAAGTTCAAATTATTATTTTTGATTAAACAGCCAAACACAACATTCAGGGGTATGTCTGATTGTCAACACTTTCGGTTGACAGCTGGCCAAACCAAAGTGTTGGCTTCTGACTTTGATTGGTGTTTTCAAACGGCAAGCGATAAATCATGCGAAAAATATGCCTTCGACACCAGAGTAGTGCCAGAATACACAAAGCTACTGATACATGTGCCGAACACACCCAGCAAAATTCTCCACCCAATGCTACTAAGGTCAGTCTTCGGGCAAAAATCCCAAACTGATGGAAATGCACCTAAACTCTTTAACGCCAAATGACAATTGCAAGGAGTAGCAGAGCAGCATAGTTTTGAGAAACTGTCTGTTTATATCGTTGCCACCAGTGTAGCTTTCCCTCACTATTTTATGGTTTAGCTTAGGAAATTAATAGCCTAGTACAAATAACGAGTTTGAGAGCATTTTTTTTTTCTGTTAAACTGGTTTATGAAAATGATAACTGCACCGAGGTTCTAAGAGCTTGTGGTGGTGAAATATATATATATATATATATATATATATATATATATATATATACACATATATATATATGCATGTGTGTGTTATCACAAAATAATTATTGGACTGTAGCTTGAAAAAACATGTATGTATGGTCACAAACAAATACCTTTTCCACATACAGTAGCCCCTCATTTGTCTCAGGATCAGTTGTGATTTTGAAGTTGTTGTCTGTGTCTCCATGGATTTGAAATTTTGCTCTCCAGGCGGCAGTACCCTTGGTGTCTTCATCTGAAACTTGCAGACGTGAAACAAGAACATTTTCCTCTCCTTCTTTCACTCTCCCAGGACCCTGAGATAAAAAAAAAAAGAAAATGAAAAAGACTGTTGTATTATAGACAACGACTGTCATTGCCTTCCTCAAGATAACTGAAAGAAGTAATTGCTCACTTTTTGTCCTGTGATCTCAGGGAGGTGGTTATTGCCATCTTCTATGTTGATTATGACGGTGCAGGAGCTGGTGAGCTGTGTCGTTTCTCCATGGTCTTTGGCCTCCACTATAATCGTGTATTGCGCTGCCCTCTGATTGGTTATAAGAATAGTCGTTTTGAATCAAACACATTTAATTTTGTCATATTATATTATTTAGGTATAAGGAGATTGAAATTCCAAGAACATATTCATTTTTATTTTTTTTATTTAAAATTTATGCTATCAAGCAATCCTTCAGTCTTCTCACCTCATGGTCCAGACACCCTTTGAATGAAATGGTTCCTATTTCAGTATCCTTGACGTGTTCTAAGGTGAACTCCAGATCATGTGGTTCAGGGTGGATGGAGACTATTGTTAGGTCAAACTTTCCATCTCTCTTATAGGTGTCAAGATCACTTGCCCTAATGGTAATCAGTGTAGTGCCTGTTAGCATCAGAGGAAAAGTTTTTGGTTTGCTTTTGGTCGAGGTGAGATCCACAACAATTTCATTTAATGTAAATGAAATTTCATAACAGTAGTGGTAAAGATTATATCAGGAAATTGTTAAAAAGAAGTGGGTTACCTTGTATTGTTGACTCTTGTGTGGTGACCTCGTAGCTTTCGGGATCAAACTTGGGAGCGTTGTCATTGACGTCGACAATCTGAATCTCAATTCCCAGCCGCATGTCTATATCCTCTTCTTCTGTTTTGTAGGCCTGAAACTCTAGCTGTAGTGGAAAGGAAAGAATTGTGGAATATGAAACGAACACAGTACGTCTATTACGTTGTGCAACCTAGTTGACATAATGTATTCCCCGGCCCCTTACCCTAACATAACCATCATCACACAACACAGCCTAACTCCAACCCTTACCGTAAGCCATACCTAATTCTAACCTAATTTCTAAAACCAAATCTTAATCCTTTAATCTAGGTCTGTCTGAAAGTGAGCCAAAGTATTCAACACTCAAGATGTTGTCACTCCCACGGTCTAAAATTCAGGTTGATTCTCACAATTATAGCTGTACACACACACACACACACACACACACACACACACACACACACAAACAAAGAAACAAAACACATCCTTTATGCTTTTCAGGAGATCACAGTAATAATGTTGTTCCAGTAAATTCCTTCTTACCTTCAAAAATCTCCATTTTTCATAGTCCACTGGCCGGTGGACAGTTATGTTCCCCGTATATTTGTTGATTTCTAATACGCCTAGGGGTTCCTTATCAACCCCTTGACCCTTTATCTTGAAAATTTTGAGGTCCTTCTCGATTTTAATCTGTAGGGAGTAAATCCAGAACAGCAGCAAATTTTGTAATGATCTTCCTTCAACTTGTCATATGTGCTATACATGCATCATGACTCTCAGTAAATACTCACTACGCCAAGGGAATATGGAAAAGGTCCTTGATAACTTTCATTAATCTTAAAGGAATCAATGATCCAGTTTCTTTTTTGTCGCTGTAAACTTTCCGAAGATGACCAGTGAACTCCCAAGCACTGCAAAAAAAAAATACTACTGTTATCACTAGTAATCACATTTCCATGTGCATTTCATCATAATTGCTGTAATACCTCTTTATGTACTTTCATTCCTGTCAACCATCCATTATAATTGTATACATTGTGATCTCGTTGATCTGCTCTGTACATGCGACATCTATTGCACCTCTGTCCGTCCTGGGAGAGGGATCCCTCCTCTGTGGCTCTTCCTGAGGTTTCTTCCGCATTTTTTTTTTTCCCCTGTTAAAAGGGCTTTTTTTTTGGGGCAAGTTTTTCCTCACCCGAATCGAGGGTCGAAGGACAGAGGGTGTCGTCTCTGTACAGATTGTAAAGCCCTCTGAGGCAAACTGTGATTTGTGAATTTGGGCTATACAAATAAAATTTGATTTGATTTGATTGAATTTGATTATTATTATTATTATTATTATTATTATTATTATTATTACTTCATCTAGAATGTAGACAGGTGTAATCTGCATCTGATGCATTGGTTGTCAATATTACTGATGAATATTTAATTTGTAATTTTGAAATTGTCTTAGCTGTTAGTTTCTTGACCATCAGAATAAAACATCTTGTCATATACCTGTGCAAGTTTTCTTTTGGGTGACCAATTTTGTATTTATAACCTACCCCTTTACTACACGATTTGCAGGTACACATCAAGTTACCCTTTGTCAACAAATATAAATATCAAGGCATTAATCAAGACATTTATAGACCACTAAATAAACCAAACATAAAATCGTTTAACCCTCTCTACATAAATGTGTTAATGTACATGTTAATCACAATACAGCCTGACAATTTTGACAAAGACAGCAACAACCCATGGGTCTTTCTTAAAATTCCACTGTACATGCAGAGAATTTACTCAAAATGAAATAAAAGTTCATATCATCTTCCATTTAATTACCTCCGTCCTAGCCCCGAGCATGACCTGACATGCCCCATTCATCCGAGCAACAGAGAGCTCCATATATAAAATCTCTATCACAGAGTGATTCAGCTGCCACCTAACCAACAACATATTCTTAGCGACAGTGCATGCTGATAGTCAAAGCCGCCTTCGAGTACCTTGTTAGTTCTGCCTAGAATCATCCTTCAGTAGTATAGTCTGGAGAGATCTTGTTTTTTTTCCTGTACCTGTATCTGTGCCTTTTTTTTTTTTTTTCTTTTTACATGTACAATCACTAAAGAATTCCCATTCTGTCATTCATTTTGTTGCAATCGATCGGATGAAACAGCAGTTTTCCTAAAAGCAATACATCATTTCAGAATCTAAGGCTAAGAAGTAATCATCATGTTAGCTTTATACAGATATATTATATCACTTATGTCCAGAAAGAAAAAATCTTACCAGGATCACAAAGAGACTGAAGTGTATCACCTCCATTGTGTTTTCAGATTGTGCGTGTCAGTAGTTACTCCCTTAGATAAGAGACTCCACCCGATATGCACCTGAATGAATGTCTTGCCAATGCCAGGTCCAGCACTAATAACCTGTAAGAGGGAGGTGTCTTAATTGATCATTTAAATCATTCTTATAGGTTCAGCCTATAAGTTTATATTATAGGCTGATATATACAAATATATAGTGAGAATGCAGTTTCTCATGTTACTGTATGTTACCGGATTTATTAGATTATTATTTAGATCCTCCTGTGTGCTTTCATAATGGTACAGACAAACAAAAACACAGTCAAAGTACACACTGTAAAATACATTTAAATGAAGAATAAGTTTTTTAAATTAAAAAAAAGGGAGTATAAAAGCAGAAACACAAACTCTTTGATTTTGAATACAAATATCCACGTAACACAATAAAGCATTATGATATACTGTAAATAATTATTAAATACAGACAAAATGTATAATAAAATACATCAAGTAATGTAACAATGACATTTTTAATATTTATGTAATATGATATGAATTTCCATAAGTTTCCAGGGGAGGTTTAAGGTTTTTTACAGTTGGTTATGACGCACTGGCACTGTCATAACGCTGTTTGACTGTGACTGTTTTTTGATGGTTGATTGCCAGAATTCAGCACAACGTCTTTTTTCAGTCAGGATAAACAGGACAGAAGCAGTTACGGCAGACTCTAAATGACCCGCTCTGAACTTTGCAACTGTGAAAGTGTGGGATGAAATAAGATTTCATAATGACTTGAATTTCATGGCGGTACTGGCTGTAAATTGCTTACAGGCCAGCCCAACCGACATAAAAATATAAACAAAAAACATGTAAAACTAGGGGAATGCCCAATGTCTGCTACTTGGACAATAAACCAACAAACAAATGCACCTTCTGGGTGTAATAAACGAATGCCTCCTACAAGCCCCAGGGAAATAAAATGGTAAAATGAAGGTGTGTAGGGGCTTGGGTTTTAAGGGGTTCCCAAATAAACAAAGTTTCCTCCCTAGAAAGACATGTGCAGCCAAGAAAACCCAATAGGTCCTAAACAGACCAGAGTTTCAGAAAAAATATATCCTACAGTTTTACAGTTGCATGATTTAAGAATAAATAATTTCATAATGTATACATTTATTGAAAACTCAACACTTTTGGACTTTTATTAATCTCAAGTGATTCCAAAGGCTGTATATGTTATACCTAATATACACAGACTGCACTCATGCTCTAAAACAAATACACCTGCTTTTAGTATTGTGTAAAAAAAGATCCCTTGCACTGTTAAAACAGTCATAAGGAGCTGCAAATCAAACAAAGCATAAATAGCACTCACCCAGTAAATTTACCCTGAAATGATGCAACCTCCGTTTCTCTCCCTCCACTTTCCAGGCAGCAGGCATGGCAAGCAAGTACGGGCAAATCCAGTCTTACTCAGCTTTTAAAGGATGCTTACTAAATTTACAAGTTGGACTAACTTAATGCTTTCTCTTGTTGAGTGGAGACAGAAATGTCCATTCAAAACTGATACATTACTGAGTTAAGGCAGATTTCTGTATTTTAAGTTTGACAAACTTCTTAAAAGAAGTTATCAACTGACTGAAACATGTATATGATGATACAGCCATTGTTGGATGTGTGTCTGAGGGGAACGAACAGGAATATAGGGGCGTCATCAACGACTTTGTTAACTGGTGTGAATGCAACCACCCACATATAAACACCAGTAAAGCAAAGGAGATGGTGATCAACTTCCAGAGGAAGACACTACAGATAACACCAGTGAACATCCAGGGTTTGGACATAGAGATGGTGGCAGAATACAAATACCTGGGTGTTCAACTTAACAATAAACTGGACTGGACTGATAACACAGATGCCCTGTACAAGAAGGGCCAAAGTCACCTCCATCTGCTGAGGAGACTGAAGTCCTTTGGGGTTACTTGGAACATTTTATGACACTGTGGTGGCATCAGCGCTCCTTTACGCAGTGGTCTGCTGGGGAGGTAGCAGCATGGACAGGGACAGGAAGAGACTAAACAAACTGGTTAGGAGGGCCAGCTCTGTCCTGGACTGTCCACTGGAGTCCATAGAGGTGGTGGGTGAGAGGAGGATGTTAGCCAAGCTGACGTCAGTCATGGACAACACCTCTCACTCGCTGCACCAGACTGTGGAAGCCTTGAGCAGCTCTTTCAGCAGCAGACTCTCTCTGTGTGTGTGTGTGTGTGTGTGTGTGTGTGTGTGTGTGTGTGTGTGTAGCTCATGTCTGTCAACAGTTGTTTAGAAATGTTTGCTGTTGAGACCTGTCCATTGAACCCTGATAAAACTTGACTCGAGTTGCCTTTTAATAACAGGCAAGCCACACAAAATGTTCTCTGGCAGGTATCCCAACACAACTCTCCATTTTATAATTATAATAAGTGTATTTTCCATAGCACTTGTCAAAACCCATGTTACAAAGTGCTCTACGACAATAAAATATGCAGTAGTGTATGGATAAAGAGGCCAGCACAACGAATAAAAGCAGAAGAAGACTAAGATCAATGGATAAAAAACACCCTATATAACAATGTAAAAGCAATGGATGAATTAAAATAGAGCAGCGCAAGACACAAGCGCAACATCAAGTATAAAGTAAAGAATAAAAATAAACCTAAAAAGTAAGAGAAAGTCTTTCAATAAAAATAAGTCTTCACAAGTGATTTAGAAGAAGATACTGATATGGCCACTTCGGTCCTAATAATCTGCTTCGCTGTTGGGTGCTTGCACATATTTCTCACTTCCAGTTCATTGAGTTCGTCTTATTGTGTGACTCTCTATTACAAAACAGTTTCGTCTGTGCTCACTGAGATAAGACTGGAAATATGTAGATTAACAACAACAAAAGAGACAGTCCATAAAAAAAACATTCTTACACTTTCCTTTTCTGGATGTGCTGACCTTTAAGAGAATATTTCATTCTGTTATATTCCATTACTATGAACCTCTTGAGCAAATCACAGCATAACAGTGTTAACATCGCTCTCTGGGATACGGCAAACAAGCTAACAGGTTTTAAACAAAACTGTGGCATAATTATGTTAGTATTATTTATCAAGATATCAGAAGTTGGCTCAATAGATACTGTAGACATTTTGGACAACAAGGACAGAATTAGCACAATACAACGTAAGAAACGTCTTTAACATGTGCACATAAAACGACTGACCAGAAATGTGGCTTGCATAGGTTAACAAGGCTCTATTGGGAGGGTAAGAAGTTTTCCTTTACCAACCACTGAAGAACAAAAATGTTCCAGAACAGCATGATGCATTAATCATCACTCAGCTTTCGGAGGAACTCTAAGCAGTGACCTTTTCCATCATTTGAAAGGTTCAGATTGTATCATACTTAACCAGAACCTTTTTTCTTAGGAAGTAAGATAAACTGGGTGGGACACTAACTCTCTCGATGATATCTTGGGTTGGGCAATATCAGACAACATCACAATGGATGATGTGTTTTTTGTGGGTGTGTGTAAGAGGTTTTATGATGTGTTTTGTGTGTTTGAGGTAGCATGTCCCCACAGAGTTGCCTTAAGGCAGGAGTTGCTCACCAGCTAACCACTGTTCTCACCAACGTTTCACATCGTTTCTCTGAGAGCAAACCTCCAGCTGTCTCATCAAGCCATGCATACCTTGGCCCACAGCGCCGGCGAAGGGAGCAGGCAGCTCAGCTCTTAAAACAACTCTTAAAGTTGTCAATGACTGTCAGCCATTGCCGATGGAAGATGGCATTGTCCATTGTAGTTTCATGGCTTTATTTATTGTACAGATGAAGAGATGGGGGGTGAAATGCAGCAAAGGGCCACAGGTCAGACTTGAACCCCGAGCCGCTGCTGGGAGGACACAACCTCCGTACGTGGGGCACACACTCTACCAACCAAGCCACTGTGGCGCTTGGCCAAAGCCTCATCAAGGAAAAGAAAATCTGGCTGCTAAGTCTATGGCCGATAAAGATCAGTGCATTCCTCTACAAGGCAAAGAGAGAAGCCTTATTGTGTTTTTTGTGTGCGGATTAAGGCTGAATCACCAGCCCTTTAAATGTCTTCTATTGTCTTGGTGTGCTGAACCTGAACTGAAGGTTTAAAAAACAGCAATTTTGGTGTGTATTCACTCTGTTTTCTGAGTGATAGGTGGGTCAAACAAGTTCAGACCGCTTTAAGATTTGCATATTATTCTCTTTGCTGGTAATCAAAAAACCGGTTCTGTTGCTCCTATCAGTCTGAAGGACATCCATTGTGACTTTCAGCAAGTATGGAAAGAGATGATGATTGTCTTGGCAGCAACACAGGGAGTTATGATACACACTGGTTATGACACAGCCAGCATGTAGGTGTGTAGTCTTTATAAATCGTACAGTACCAACACTGAAGACAGCTGCTGTCATTGTTTTTAAAAACAGCAAGCAATTCAGCTCAAGCATGCTACACAATGCTGCAGGGGTTATCGCTGGAATTATATCCACGGTGGCAAAACTATCATCCCAATTCAACTCTCTACCCTTATGACAGCTTTATTCCACCACTCCCTCTCTCATAAACCTACAGTATTCATCTCTGCTATTCACGATATGATGTTTGGGTTAGGCTGGTAGCGTGAAAGTGTAAAAAAATAATGAATACATGTAATTATAGTGGTTAAAAATGAAACATTCAAATGCCAGTAGACGTGGATCTGTGGTGCTGTGATGCTGAAATTTCATGGGAAAAACACAGTAATCTTTTCTCAATTAAAGACTTGACCTGTCTCCATGACTCAAATGATAAACAGCCAAAAATGAGATGCAGCAGCAAAACACTGTGTTATATACAATGTTATATACAATACCATACTATACTATAGTGTATTTAAATTAGAAACAGTACAGTCAAGTGTTTGAAAAAGCTGTACTGCATTTTGAACCAGTGACTAAGATTCAATAAAAAGCAAAGCCGTTCATTTAATTTCTTTATATTCATGAAATTATTATACAAATGACATTTAGATGGTAATCTGCATGAGAAATCCATAAAAAAAATAAAAAATAATTATAATAATGATGATCAGCAGTGTTGGGAGTGGAGTACTCAGATTACTTTTTTGATGTAACAATAAAGCAACATTAGTTATGCGATTCAAGTAATTTGTTATTTAGTGACGGTTTCAAATCAGTAATCCGTTACTGGAAAAATGTCCCTGTGTTTCCTGTTTCCTTATGTTGCCACTGAAAACAAAAAAAAAAATCCCCTGTTTCTCTCCTACTTCTTGGCAGGCAGTACGCAGCCACCCGAGGATGTGTGAGTGCGGTCGTGTTGTGTCAGTGCGCCCAGTCAGCTGGCAAGATGGCCAGAGCACAGAGAGGGCAGCCTTAACGTCCTTGAAGTTCATTATTTTGATTTTGCAGGTGAAAGGTTACCACCCTTTCACCTGCAAAATCAAAATAATGAACGCCAAAAGGCTGTGCAGCTACTTCCTGTCTGATACTCTCAGTTTCTGTCTACTTTCATGTACCCTGCTTCAGAAAAATGAACTTGTTAGTTGTTAGTTTGATATGCACCCCTCTACTGATTGATTTTATGTTTTCAAATCAAGCATGACAAATTAATAACAATACTAGAGTATGCTGTTCATTGCCAGTAGAGTCAATATGTTTAAAGATAGACATGCATATAAGCAGCACCATGCACAAGGAATCCCAAAGAGGTTTTCATTTTTGTTAACGCAAAAGTACTCTTAACGCAAATGCTGTAACGTAAAGGGTTACTTTTTAATGGTAGTAGTCATGTAATGTAGCACGTTACTTTCAACACTAACGCTGCCCAACACTGTTGATCAATATGACTTTGACAGACGTGATCCATATAAGCAGTTCCCACTGTACAACATTTGAGTTTGTTTTATAAAAAAGTGCATGTTGAAGACAGTGGATTGCAAAAATGCATAGAAGAAATCAGAGCAGTTACAGAGTCCCCGCCACTGTATCACCACATTATCAACCACAGGTTTGTTGCTGTTGAACTATCATCATTGCAACCAGTCAGATTTTAAAACATCAAAACATCATATTAATACTGCTGTGACAAAACCATCCTGAAGCCTTCAAAGCACTGAGACCAGCAGCATCACTTCCAAAGTAGAAAAGTACAAAAACAAGCAAAGACACCCGATCTATGTTGAAACGTCACATTCCAAAGTCACCAGAGCATGACAGTTTTCTGCAGTGCATTCATTTCATGTTCAAGCAAGCAAAATACAACCTCTTACTACATGAACCCTTGATTTGTGGATAGATGCAAATAGACAATTATATCTGGCTCTGAATGTGTGAAAGCCAGAGCCAAATAATGTAGATTTGGTTCTAAAAAATATAATGACGTGTGTGTTGACGTACAAAATCCAAACATTGTGGTTTATCTTCTTTCCAAAGATCCAGTCGGATTAGTCCATAATCACGATTTGAGACCAGGAGCTAAGTTCAACTTGGTTGATCCCAGTCCAGCGGTTCCCATTAAATTTGAATGTTTTTTTCTTTAATTGTCTGGTGACAGATGCCTCCCAAGGTCTTGAACCTTGGACCCAAATCATTCAGAAACTTCAATTCATCTCCCGGGTTGCCGAGCGACAGCTCATCCAGTGACTGGCATTTGCTGCCCTGTCCCTCATAGGCATACTGGCAGGGCTGGTACTCTGGGTAGTCTGCGTGGTTCCTATCGATCATGTACAGTCTCTGTGGGATTGAGGAGTCAACAAAAGATTTCTTGGTTATTTTGTCAGAAACACACGAAAACACATCTAAAAAGACATTTAGTCTGGATATGTGATGTCTATTCATGGTGCTTTAACTACTTCTTTCATTACTCAAAGCAGAGGCTGAACTTACAGTGATTTTTTTTTCATCACTATTATGTATGAGCCTTACTGAAGTCTGATTCATTCCCTCTCACTACAGGATTGTATTAGTAAGAAAAATATTAGCAAAAAACAGTAATAAATTCCTTTTAGTGTAAATTGGAAGATGATTCTAATGCAGTACATTCCTTTAAACTAGTTAAATACAAATAAATGTTAATATAATGCATGGGGGCCCCCTGGTGGTTTGAGGGCTCATTGCAGTCATGACGCACACACACAGGGACAAACAGCCTTGGTAAAAAGGTTGTTAAGTACCAGCATTTATGTAGAGCTTTTATTCAAAGCGCTTTACAGTTTCTCTCTCATTATACCCTTCAACTGCACACCGATGGCAGCGAGCCACCATAAACTGTCTTACCCTGTCAATGTGATCCGCGACATGCTGATGTGACAGCACGCTGACAGAGCGCTTGTACCTTGATGAGTTTCCCTGTTCACAGAGGGAAAGAGGAGTAAGCACTTATACTGTAGCCAAAACATTAGGTGAATGATAAGGTTATGGCTTTCAACTACTTAATTAGCATACTATATATATATATTAGAACGTTTATAAAGTGCAGTCAAAGAGGTTTATATTCAATCTGCTTATTAAAACATACTAATTCAAAGAAGAGCACTATTACCTGGTAGGTGTTGTGTAGGGTGTTGTCTGTATTCCAGGTAGAATACTGAAATAAAGGAGATAAACAGATTCAGTCCATACAATTGTCACATGACTTGACACTTACTGTAAATGCATTTTAAACCAGAAGCACTCAGAGACAACATGCTTGAAAGTTTCTTTAATCAAAGGAAATGTTTCAATCTGCATCAGGACATGCCCATTTATATCAGTGAGGGTAGATTTAGGATTAGAAACACCTCTCAGTATTACACAATTAAACTAAACAGAACCATAGATTACGTTAGTGTGTGTAAGTTGAAGTGCATATATGTGAATGAATTCATGTCTATTATATTGTTTAAATAGTTTCTCCTGTATGACAGTGCTGCTGTTTTTTAACGTGCAGGGGAAAAAAACGTAAAATACGTATGAAGATAGACAATTTTATTAGACGCATTAGACTATATTCAAGTAACTGGTTTTGTTTTACATAGCTTATTCCAGAATATCTTTTTTGTATCTGTTTTTCTGTGACGTCTGCTTCTGAGTCCGAATCAGGACTCAAAGCTATTTAAGCTTTTGGGATATTGTGTGAACCACTAGACAAATATAGACAAGCAGATTAACACAAACAAATGAGAGCAGAAATAATCCTTATGGCAATCTGTGCAACATGGATTGTATCAAACAGGTGTTGCTAATATACTATTAAAATCAAGGTTGTGGCCCCCCCTTGTGGATTAAATCAGGCAGTGTGCAGACTCTACAAAACACACCTACAGTCAGAGAAGTAAGGCAGCTATTACAATCCCAGCTGTAGTCACTCACCATGCTCTGTGCTCTTTGGCTTCTGAAAGTGTCTCTTGCCTGCCGTTGCATGCCCAGTGAGGTCATGTTGGTGTTAATCTGTACAGGATATACAGCAAGGTTACAAGGTTAAATCAGGGTGGAGGAACATAGTAGAGGCAAGAGGCTCTGCCTTCAGACGACTACAGATTTTGAGGTCAAATCTGCACGCACCACTTGGCGCTGTGAGTTAATGAACTTTATGGAAATCACCATTTAAACAAGTCCTGTTGCTGTACAAATTCCTCACAATCGTGTTGTCTTTTGTCTTGTAGAGTTACAGATACACAGAGACTATTTAAAGACCTGTTACTCACCGTGGTAAACCCTGCGCTGTTGTACACATCCATGTCCTGCGTCATTACCGGAGCCATCTGAGAAGTCAAAGCATTTTATCATAAGTTTGAAAAGGAGAATTGTGGCCATAAGATCAACATCTGGAAAATAAAACTTGTTATATATCTGCTGGTGTAGCACAAACCTTTATCTCACATCCAAAGGCTATTATAATGCTTCACAATTAACTGCAATAAGTGTGATCAGTACATCCAAAATAGATCACGTTGTCCCTCTTCACAGGGGGCAATTCAAGATGTCTTCTTTGTATCATGTCATGCTAGTGTTAAAGTTCACCCTGTGAGCTACTTGCCACTCAGTGCTGTACAAAAGCCAAGAATGTGTCTACAGTCTACAGTACATCTTTACCACAGTATTACATCACATCTGTCTTCACATGAAGTATGCTGATAGACAGAAGAAGGATTGGATTACAGCTGTCGGTCTATGTCAGCCGGATTAGGAGCTACATTTTTGAAAACACTGACACTTTTCATTGTGTAACTCCTTTGAACTGAGTTGACACGCGTGAGAAAAAAGCATCCACATAAAGGGGAAGGAGAGGCTGGAAGTGGGAGAGGAGGAGTACCTGCAGGGGGTGCTGTTTTAGGCCATCTGTCACAGTCGGGCTTGTAGGTGTCAGGAGCAAAGTGGGCTCAGCCTGGCAGAGAGGAGGAAAAAAAGGAATAAATAGTCCCCAAAAATGTGTAACACAGTGCAGTTGGTGGAATAACATAGTCGACTCATTGTCTTACTTCCTGTAAATTGCACAAACAACACAGCCAACACAGCCAACACACCTTGCATTCGGAGCCACCTCCTTCTTGGTTGTACTTAATGAGGGTCTGGCTGCCCTCTTCCTGTATCATGGGCATGTGCGTGAACTTCTTTCCACACTGACACATAAAGATGAGTAGCAGCACTGCAGACACACATTGAAATAGCACTGAGAACCGAATTTTCATGCATTTTCAACAAACTCTCCAAAAATTGCTTCGGGTAATGATGGCCCAAACTGGAATTTACAAGACAGAAAGGTGTGTAATGTGAACAGTACAGTGAAAAGACGGCTTTGGTAATTGTTTAGGGACTCGTATTCAAATAAAAAATCCTCATATTTCTCACCACTCTATTAATTAAATGACTGACTGATTAAGGGAGCTCCGATCAGGATTATGGGGGCCGATCACCGATTGCTGGAAGCGGTAGCAGCCGATCAGCAATCAAAAGGACTTTTTTTTTTACTTTATTTTCATCTAAAGTTGTTAGTTATTAGTGGCATAGTTTAGTTTAGTGGCATTAAAATGTTGAGGAAATAAATAATTATCTTCATTTTCATTTAGAAATAGATTTAAAACAAAATGAAAAGTTTTCTGTAAACTGTAAAAAGACAATTTAATCAATAAAAAAAAATATATTTGTATCTGGTTACATTTATCTCTGACGACAGAAAAAAATGCACACTGATATAAAGTGTCTCTAACTCCAAAATCAAAGTCAATTGTACTCAGCAACAGAAACACTCAGTCTTGCTGTAAGCCGTTAGCTCAGTCAGCTGTTAGGTTAGGTTGCTGTTAGCTCTCATGCTGTAAGGCTTGAAACAAACGGCGTCGCTTTGTCCTCCCACTCGGGACGACAGAAAATATACTTATCACGAACCGAAAATCCCACATTTAAAATTGACCGGACTAATTCTGACTCCAGCGTCTTCTCTTGCCGTAGTTATCTCTCTCCACAGGGCTGTGTCAGCGCTAGTTATAATCACTGGCCACTCAACCAGACACCTAATGTTACGCGTTAATTGTTCCGCAGTACCGGTCCATCCATCCCCTCAATCACAAACGGCTTAATGGCAGGACCTTGCCATGAGAGCACTGAAAATCTGTATTGATAATGGCAGGAGGAAAGTTAGCGAGCTGTTAGCAGTCAGTGAGTCCACCACCGATCAAACCTTTTACAACGTATACTGGCCGATAACTCTTATGATTGATCTTAGTATGACATATCCTCAGAGAAGTGGATTTGTTGATTTGTTTAATTGAGCATGAACATTATGGTTTTGTTATCATTGCCAGTGATTGCCACACAGTACTCACACAAAAACAAGAAGAGTCCTGCAAAGATCAGTCCAATGCCAGCTCCCCCGAAGCGGACTGCAACCGGTTCTTTGCCACGGCAAACGTCTGTATCTCCACAGTCACACACCATCAATTTCAAAGTATCTTTTCCAATCGCATTCTGCTGGTCTCGAATCACCAGGGGCACTGTGTAGTTACCATAAGGAATTGTCTTCAGGCTAACAAGCCCACCTTGCTCACCTGACAAAGGAAGAAAAGACAGATGTGTAGTGGCTCTTCATTTGGAACCATGTTGGTGTTTTTCATATTGAGGGTTTGCCGATTTGTACTTACCAAAGGCTGGCTCTAGTTTCCATTGTTTCTTCACAATTTCATCATCCCCCAGGGAGAAGGAGAAGGGCCCACTGAAAGGAGGGACATCTTCATCTTGGGCAGCCACTGTGACCTTGTTAACCTTGTTTCCACACATAATGGCACCTTTGTTGACCAGGTGAGGCAGATTGTCATTGATATCCCCCAAGTGGATGAGGACGGTGCATGTACCTGTGGCTGGAGGTTCACCTTGGTAACCCCAGCAAAGAAAGAAAACACTACATAAATCTGGGCATTTAGTTTACCAGTGGACCACATTATCCAGCTTGTGTTTGATTAAAATATACATTAGAGCTCCTTCATACCAGTATCTACGGCACCGATGAGGACTTTGTAAATGCTTGTGCCATTAAGAAAGGGTGACTCTCTGTCCATCTTCTTCTTTGATGTGAGCTTTCCTGTTTTTTTATCAAGGGTCACCCAGTCAGCTGGATCACTTAACAGCATATACCTAATTACATGAGGAGACATGGAAGTGTAGCAGAACATATTAAGTGAAAACACTGAATTACCTCAAACCAAGTGTGTAGCTTTGTTGTGTGCAGCAATTAAAATGGACCTTCATGACAATTTTTAACTTAAGATCGCATGGTGTGGCAAGAATCTAACTGAGAAAGGGCATGCACTTAAATGTTCATGTGCAGGCTCTGTCTGGAATGTAGCAAAATAGATATACTTAGATACAGTACTTACTGTAAGTTTATATTTTAGGTACTTGTACTGTAGTACTTCCATTTTATGCAAGTTACTCAACTTACATACTTCTACTCCAATACATCTCTTGTGTAAATATTGTACTTTTCACTCTACTTTACACTACATTTGTCTGATAACTTAAGTGACTGTACCACTCCAATCCACTTAGCCTCAAGGATGAACTGATTAGATTTTGCTGGTCAAAGGTCAAGGTCCTTGTGACCTCACAAAACACATATTTGGTAAATTCACTCAACAATTAACATGAGGATTTTGACATAATTTCACACAAACATCTAATAGCATAGAATTATTCAAAGCCAAAGCTCATTAACAGCAACTTGGCTGGTGTGTGGAGGCATACAATTCTAATTCAGTTGTGGTGTCCCTTTAGTTTTAAAAATTAACATCAGGCGATATGTGGCTATATGAACGTGTATATGTTAAAAAACAAAAAGTCCAGTATAGAGCTTAAGCCCAGCAGCCATACAGTATGTGGACACCAACCTGATCTCTGCTACTATAGAGTCGACATCATGAACCTTTGGTTCGTGCAGCACCTTTCCTGGTTTCTCCTCCTCCTTCAGGTACACATTAGCTGGATTTCTCGCAAACTCAGGCGGGTCATTGACATCGATCACTTTTACTGTGACGTTGATGGAATCTGCCGGTGGAAGTTTGCCTCCTTTACCCTTACACACCCATAAGGGTTCCTCATTTTCTACTCCGATCTGCAGGCTCTCATTCGTTGTCCTCTCAAAATCCTTTCCCTGGAAGAAACACGAGTTTAGCTCAGCTCTTGTGCAGCTGTTGTTTATGATAAATGATAAAACTTTTAGCCTGGCTCATTGTAAATGCATGAAAATTATCTTAGCATTAGAAAAGCAGAATTACCTTGATGACACTCAGAATACCCTCGTTAGTGACAGGGTCAGTCTCAATTTTGTAGTTTCCTTCCTCATTTCCTTTAATGAAAGAGTATTTGGCACGCCAACCAGGAGTTCCAGGTGTGTCTTTGTCCTCTACAGCAATTCTCAAAATATCGTGTTTGATTTCTGATTCATTCACCTGACCGTGGTACTAAACAAACAGAAGAGTTTTCATCTTTAGCATCACGCGTCGCTCTAAAAAGCAACTTCAGTAAAAGCAATATAACAAAAAAATCTGTACCTCTCTTACGATGATCTTCGGTGGATGAGTGTTTGTGTCAACAATATTGAGATTAACAACGGCAGTGGAGTTGAGGGGCTTTTCACCATGATCTGTTGCTTGAACAATAATTTGATACTTCTTTGATTTCTGTAACATAAAGAAAAAATTATATTTCAGATATTATATTGACAAATCAGCATGTGTGTATGTGTCCTTGTACATTCAGCTGCCCACTGAACCAGGCGCAATAAGTCTTACATCGTAGTCAAAACATCCATGTAAGGTGAGCTGGCTGAATGAAGTGTCCTTTATGCGCTTCAAACCAATCTTGGGCTCTTTTGGCGTTTGTTTCAATAACTTGACGGTGAAATTAGCGTTCTGTCCCAGATCTACATCCTTGACCTCCAGCTGCACTTGCAAGTCGCCTACAAAGTGAAGACAGGATAAAAAGGAGAGTGATAATGTCATAGAAAAGTATGGGAGTGGCAGAAATATTGCACAGTATGACAATAGGATGTAAGATGAAATTATTATTTTCACTTCTCTGTACTTGAGGATAATTCCTCTATAGCCTTATTACTCCAACGTTTTTATTGGCTTGATGTGTGATACTAGGCAGAAAATATGTATACTCTAAGAGTCATTACACAACTTTATACTCACCCTCAGGAGTATTTTCCTTTACAAACACTTCCTGTACAGGTTTTAGAAATAAAGGTGCATTGTCATTGATGTCCTTTATTTCTACATCAAAAGACAGTTCCTTGTCTTTTCGTTGTTCGGTCCCTTTAACAAAGATATCAAACTTGATCTGTGGGTGAAAGTAATCGTATTTTTTAAAATCCATCTTTACAATTCTGTATTAAGTGTATTTATCATCAGAGAGATAGGTAATGTGGTATTAGCTCACATGGAAGGGTCCAGCATACGTCTCTCTGTCAATTTTTTTTTGTAAGAAAACGTAACCTTTATCTTTATCAATGGTGATATAGCCCTTCGGGTGACGATCCACACCGTCTCCACTGATATTGAACTCATGGTTCCCATGCATGGTATTGAACATCTGTTGTCAAGACACAAACCATTCACCTGTTACTAGTTGCCTGTTTGGCCCAATCAGGATATTCAGTGGCCACACTGATTTGTAATTTGATTACCTGTGAAATGTTCAGTGGGTATGGTCCCGGATGTTCCTCAGTCACTTCAATCGTAGACAAAACCCACCTTCTTTTGGAACGCACCAAAACCTCCTGTTAAACCCAGAATTTAGATCAAACATGCAATTGTCATCATTTCTGCTTAGATCAAAACATTTTGTCAGGTGCGATTAAAAACATGAAAGTTACCTGCTTTAAACGCCCACTCCGAGACTCTGCCAGGGCTATAAATGCAACCTACAACAGAAAAACTGGTTATTTATAGTTGATACCAGCAGTGTCTTAATAGGGGTGGTACGGGACGGTTTGCACTACCAGGACTTCTTCATTGGACTCTTTGGCTAACGATACTTTCTCCAGCCTACCAGTTATTCTCACAAACTGCTGGTACTTTTTTATGCCCTCTCCACATTACACCAGTGAGGCGGGAGCGCCGCACAACTCACCAAAGCGCACAGAGGTGCTGCCCATATTTCCTTTCTGTGCACATGTTAACCAGTTAGGCTGCTCAAACAGAGCACCCCGGAGTGGTAGTCTGCAGTAATCGTTTTGGCATCTGTTATATTGAATCTCTGTGCCAGTAGTGAATTAGGCAAGAAAACACTGATAATCTATCAGAAATTGTGTCACTGCTGTTTGTGATCGTGTTTATACATAGGCCTATTTATTCCTCAGAGATGAGCAGAGACACACACGGACACATGAAGCAACGGCCTGCTCATGCAGGGACACATACAAGGTTACATGTAATAGATTCATTATGTTATTATATAAATCAAGTCTATGCGTGATTAGTAAAAAGCAGTAGAGCCTTGACAGTGATGTTAGAATCACAAACTTTTATCTTCTCCATATATTTTCAAACATATCACATCATAACTTAGAAAGTGGACCTAAAGTTTTAGAATTTTTGTTTATGTTGGCTGTGTCTTTTTATTTTAATAGGAGACATTAAAGATGTGAGAGGAAATGAGCGGAGATAAAAAAAAAAAAGGGGGGAATGACATCCAACAAGTTCCCCAGCTGCATGCAAACCAGGGATGTTATATTTATCTGTGAATTTTTATTTCTATCTTTATATCATATTATGTATATTCTATATATCAATGTTTCGGCAGGTTTTCCTTGTTTTGGATTAAAACAACCATTCATCTGACTGACATAAAGCATAGCGTACACAGTGGACATTATCAGGCAACGTGATTATGATATTGCCTGATAATCAGACGCAAAGGAATTTGGTTTTTATTTCATTTACTGCCTACAAAAATTTTAGATTGGAGATCTGGAAAGAGAATAATCATCAAAAACATTGCGATCCCATCCTTTACTTGATATCTATCTGCAAGCCATCCTTTCACTAGAATGGGTTGTATTAAGAACTACCTTTGTAATTGATATGTTTTTGACAACAATGGAAACCAAATTTACTGGAAAGTAAAGTGTAACACCTGCACACCACAATGTCCAGGTTAATTCAATCACACACTGCGAGCAAAGTATTCAGTTGTTTATTATTATTATTCATTTAAGTTTTGCAGAGCCTAAGCTTGGAAAGTTGAAAGTAGGTGATTCAAAATCAAAATCATTAGCAGGTTTGAGTTTCCTAAGTTTTAATTAAGTTAATAACAGGGAGATGTACATTAAAACCCCAATCGAATGCAACAACTCTGAGTGTTGTACCTTACTGTGTTGTAAGCAGCTCATGTTACCATGCCCAGATTTCCATAATATAATGCATAGAACTGGTTTTGCTTGATGACTTCACCCTTGCCTGCAGACATTTAACAGACTGAACAGCAGCAACTAGTCTTTCTACATGCAGACATTCTGTGCTGTGAGAGCAACATGTTTTGTGATAAAAAATACCCAAACATTCACTTTGTATTTCATGTTCAGTGTTCAAACCAAAGTTTTGCTTCTTTAAACAGCGTGATATATAATATAACATATATATTCATAACTGTAGATAATTCAGAATTTCAAGCTTACCAACAGAAGCAGGTTAATGGTCCTCATCTTGATCCACTCTGCTTGATATCCTCTGGGGGAGTACTCCAACAGAGTCAGAGAGAGCGTGAATAAGAGTGTGGAGAAGACAGCCCACAATGGCCGCAGGCAACCAGTCGGCTCACTTTGCAGTCAACAATAGGTTGTTTGTTCATGCACGCAATGTGTCATTTTAATTGTGGTTTTTGTGGATGCAGTTCGTGTGTAGGACAGGATCAGTTGGAGCTCATGTCATTTTTCTGCATATTTGCTTCTGTGCCCTAATATATTGTATAAGAGAGTACACGGAAATGTGGACTTTCAGTGGGCTTTCTTGTTGTGCTGAGAAACAGGGCTCGGCTCAGGTGTACACCCCTCCCACACATATCTCAGGTTACCTTGTCTTATTTATGTCTGGCCTACATACCATGCAAATGTAGCTCAATTTCATAGATCCTCTAGACAGAAGTCATTGTTTTTGGTCCCAAAAACGCAAGGCTTGAGGCCAGTGGCCAACTTCACTCAATTACACTAAAAACCACTGACCAAGCCAGAAATCTGGGCGTAGTTATGGACTCAGACCTGAATTTTAACAGCCACATAAAGACTATCACTAAATCAGCCTATTATCATCTCAAAAACATTGCACGAATTAAAGGACTTATGTCTAAACAAGACATGGAAAAACTAGTTCATGCATTTATTCTTAGTAGGTTAGATTATTGTAATGGTGTCTTTACAGGTCTCAGTAAAAAATCAATCAAGCAGCTGCAGCTCATCCAGAATGCTGCTGCCAGAGTCCTGACCAACAGCAGGAAAATGGACCATATCACACCTGTCCTTAAATCCCTGCACTGGCTCCCTGTGAGCCAAAGGATAGAGTTTAAAATCCTGTTACTGGTCTACAAATCACTAAATGGCCTTGGACCTAAATACATGTCAGAGCTGCTGGTGGGATATGAACCATCCAGAGCCCTCAGGTCATCAGGGACAGGTCTACTCAGTGTCCCCAGGGTCAGAACCAAGCAGGGTGAAGCTGCATTTAGCTTCCATGGTCCTCACCTGTGGAACAAACTCCCTGAACGCCTGAGGTGTGTACAAACTGTCAGCTCATTTAAATCAGGGCTGAAGACATTACTATTACCTGCAGCTTTCGTATAGTGTAAGACCTTTCTGTTTGCCACTGCCTTTCACCGAAGCAATTTTAAGGCTTTGAACTGCACTGTAACTTTTATTTTCTCTGTGACTTTTGTTTTCTATCATTGTGCGTAGGAAATCTATTCTATTTTAGCCTACTTTCCTATTTCTTAACTTGTTTTAATGTTTCGTTTTAATGTCTATTTCTTAACTTGTTTTAATGTTTTGTTTTAATGTATTTTAAATGCTTTTATGCGCCTGTAAAGCACTTTGAGTTGCCTTGTGTCTGAATTGTGCTATACAAATAAACTTGCCTTGCCTTGCCTTAGGTACTAGATAAGTAAAGAATAGAGTTCTTTTCTGGGGAGTTTTTCCTTACACGAATCAAGGGTCTTAGGACAGAGGACGTCGTTCACGATAGAGATTGTAACACCCACTCAGGCGATGTGATTGTAATTTATGGCTATATAAATACAATTGAGTTGACTCTTCCATATACATATTCCATACAAATACAGAATATAGGCACCATTTGTGTCTAGTTTTGTCTGTATTTTTTTTAGGATACTTTTTTTTTGTTTGTTTGTTTTTTTTTCAAAAAACAGGGTTGCAAATCAAGATCAAGTTTGTAGTCCCCACATGCTACTCACAAGATACATTATATAGATGTGTCCATAAAAAATAAAGTAATAAAAAATGAACAATTTCTTTTTTGGAGTACAACAGATGAGTGATAGTGTCCAACAGCCTGAGGAAAGAGTCACCAGTGGTGACACATCATTTCAAATTGAGTCAAAGGATTAAGTTACAAATGATAATAATCTTTTAAGTGATGAGCATGTGTCCTGCCAAAGACAACTTTAATTAGAGCCCTAACCTGGTAAGTAGAGCTGGTTGGCAGAGGGAAATGATGTTGATGATGATAATGTTATTACATTTTTTCACTTGGAATACCTGACAACTATTAACCCATTAAAGTTCCTTAGGTTTCAAAGTAGTTTTAAGCCATATTATGGTCCGACATAAGGCAAGGCAAGGCAAGTTTATTTGTATAGCACAATTCAGACACAAGGCAACTCAAAGTGCTTTATAGGGGCATAACAATTACATTTAAAATTCATTAAAAACAAGTAGGAAGACATCAACAAAACATTAAAACAAGTTAAGAAATAGAAAAAGTAGGCTACAATAGAATAGGTTTAAAAGAGACAAGACTAGAAAATAAAAGTCACAGTGCAGTTCAAAGCCTTAAAATTGCTTCAGTTAAAGGCGGTGAAAAACAAAAAGGTCTTCAGCCTTGATTTTAAAGAGGTGAGAGTTAGAGCAGACCTGCAGTTTTCAGGGAGTTTGTTCCAGATATGTGGAGCATAATAACCGAACGCTGCGTCTCCATGTTTAGTCTTGACTCTAGGGACTGAAAGCAGACCTGTACCTGACGACCTCAGAGGTCTGGATGGTTCATAACGTAGCAGCAGATCAGAAATGGAGTGATGTGATCTTCTCTTTTGGTTCTTGTTAGAACGCAGCATCGTTCTGAATCAGAAGAAGAGTCCTGTAAAGACACTGTTACAGTAGTCCAGCCGGCTGAAGGTAAATGCATGGACAAGTTTTTCCAAATCCTGCCGCGACATAAGTCCTTTTATCCTGGATATATTCTTATGGTGATAGTAGGCTGACTTTGTAATTATCTTAGTGTGGCTGCTGAAGTTCAGGGCTGAGTCCATGATTACACCGAGGTTTCTGGCTTGGTTTGTAGTTTTCAACATTACAGACTGAAGCTGAGCAAAGACTGTTCGTCGTTCTTCCTTGGCTCCAAAAACGATTATTTCAGTCTTATTTTTGTTTAACTGAAGACAACTCTGACACATCCAATCACTGATTTGTTCAACGCATCTACTCAGCGTTGGTATGGGATTATAGTCCCTTGGTGATATGGTTATGTAAATTTGTATATCATCTGTGTAACTATGAAAAGAACGTTTACTTTACTGTACTTCTTTACCCTACTCTCCAAGCTTTCATCCTTGTTTTTTATTTTTTTATTTTCATCATTCTGATAAATACCATGAATTATCAAAATGGGCAGAGACGTTTCTGCCCTAGGAAAAAAACTGCTTGGCTCACAGGCTAAGCTACCCTCCTCATTCAATTAGAAATAATCGTTCTTGAGAAGGCAATCATGGCTTTTATGTTTTATATCACGCCATGTTCCAAGGACGCGTCATACCAGCATGTGGCTGAGCGGTTGCTTTTCACGCCTGTCTGTCTGTATTCAAATCTTTTACTTAAGTCAAAGTAGCAATATCACAATGTAAAAATACTCAGTTACGAGTTAAAGTCCTGCATTCAAAATTGTACTCAAATAGAAGTACAAAAGTATTAATTTGCAGAATAGCTCCTGTCACTGTAATGTTTCGGCATTGTATACTATATACTCAGAGTTTTATTTGACCTCCTTGTATTCACGCTGTAGCTTGTCATGGTTGAGCTTCTTTTAACCACAATACTTTTTAAAGGTAGTTGATGTTTGGTAATTCAAGCCGCTCAATATATCATTTAAGAAATTCGTATACATTGGCCATTGTAAACTTGTAATCTTAAAAGTAACTAGTAACTAAAGCTGTCAGGTAGTTGTAAAAGAAGAAAACGTACATCTAAATTGTAAGCGTAGTACTTGAGTATATCGCACTTTGCTTTCCACCACGCCTCGCATTATATGAATCATCATGATCTGCCCTATGGCGTGTTTAACGGTTTTATAGGTGGGGTTTCAGTATGTAGTTTCCAGAGAATTATGTTCTCTGAATAATTATTGGTATTCTCATTCCATTCCACTCAACACTCATCACGTGGATATACAGTGAGTCATGTGCACATAAATTAAATACTCCGTCATGATCATATAAACGAGAACCACTGTGTGATTATCGAATGTCATTTCAGTAGAAAGGCGTTCTGGTCATCTCGGACAAAATGCAAACTTGCCCTGCTCGTCATTGTCCTGACGGCGTGGGAATACAATTATGTTTTAATAAGCATCTATGAGTATGAAACAAGACTCTTGGCAGAAAGATGAAGTGGAGAGCTCCTCCCTGTTGATTTATCCTCATGTTACCTTCAGATTCTTTTGTACTGTCACAAATTGAAATGGCATGTTCAAACTGCAGTGAATGACAACCTGATGGGTGTTTATGTCCCATTTGTTCTGGTATGTGACATCTGTGATCACTGAGAGCAAGAACAAACAAAACTCCTGCATGCGCAGATAGTCTTAGTGCAGAGAAACAAATACCTGTTTCAGCTATAATCTGGCATCTCGCTCTGTATTTTGAGGCTCTAAGGCTGATTCTGCTGCACGTTTGTCCGTTCTTATGAGGATAATTGTGGAAAAGTGGAAAGACAGATATGTTCAGACTTCTCACCACACTGAACTTGGCAGCAAATCACTCACAGTGTTCAATGTTTATTAAAGATTAGGTTTTATTGCAATAAAAGCATGTACCTAAAACCAAGGTGGTCTACGGAGATCATCTGAATCTGAAAGCAAAAGCGTATGCTTTTATACACCAAGTATAACCCCTCCTGTTGTGGGCCTTAGACTTTGGTACATCCCTGAACTGCTTGTTCAGTCTCCTCTCGGCACTATGGTTTTCTGTTTCCCTTCCCTGTGTGCTTCCAGATGCAGTTAAACTGTCACTAAAAGTTAATAGCGCCTGCATTCCACAATTATTGCTGTTAGTCACTCTACACAATGTGGGCGGTGCCTGTAACCAATTTAACTTGATAGTTGATCCCGTCAAGTCCCGTCAACAAACAAATACCGACTGTGTTGACGGTATTTGACGCAGTGTGGACGAGACTCAAAAATCGACTATGTTTCTCTAGAAGTAACAAGTTTCCCACACAATGATGATTATTTGACACAACAAAAAGGATCGAGGAATAAGTCGGTGGAATTCGAGGTTTGAAAGTGTTACGGCATAGATAGAGATAGAGGGTTTTTTTAAGATTCAGTCCTGTAATCTTCTGTAGGAACTGGTTATATTGGTACCCCCAGCTTGTGTCAACTCTTTTCGGTCTTAACATGGGCTATTGGGTTAGAAGACATAAGAGGGTAGTTTCATTAAGCCTGTTCTGTTTTCAATTTCACCTTTGATGACCTCAGTGAAGAAGGGAGGGAGTTACTGGGACTGTGCTTATGGATGAAACATGAATAATGGCAAAGTGGGAGAACTGGAAACTAGTGATTAAATATTGTTGACTCTGCTCAGTTGCCTTGAGTGGTATTTGAATACATGGATTATTGAGACAATCAAAGCTTAAAGGTCCTGGATTTAAAGTTTATAAAGGCTAGAAGTTTGTTGATGTGGGTCAGAATGATCTTAATTCATGTATGAATGCTCGGTGAACTTTGACACTAAAAGAATATGTAGTGGCTAGGGAAGATTTTACTGTTATACATTGCAAATATAATTTAAGTTGATGCAGCGTATGATGGCTCAACCCCAAACCACGGCCTGTTGTATTTTTGTATTATATCTGAACCCTGTAGGTCATGCAGTATAAAGGGCAAAGTAAATTTAATTGTGCTAAAAATTGTCTTCTTGTCAGACGTTGTAGGAGGAATTATATAGACACTGTGCAGAGTTTCAGGTGAATGGACAAAGTCACTGAAGTTCTCAATATGTTTCCCACCTGGGGAGTTTTGATAAATGCATGTCTATCAAGTTGAAATCTCTGTGTCTATTGGTCGAAGCGTAGGAATATCTAGTTGAAGACGATGGGTCTGTACATGTTAATCTGTAATTGAGAGACTATGTACAAGCTCTTTGCCAAGAGGAAAATAAGTTAAACTCCGTGTATCACAAAATGGATGACAAAAACAAACATGGTTCGGCATGGTTCAGCTCCGCGTAGCTTGACAAATGGCTCTACAAACAGCACCAGTCCTTGCAGTGATAGACAACTCGGGATGGGTACATAAACCAAGTATAAAAAGGACCCCAGGGCTTAATTATCAATTGTTCTTTTAACTGTACTTTTTAATGTGTGGTGCAGTTTATTATGGCATTGCAGCCTCTCCTCTGCCGAGCTTCTCAACATAAGCACACTTGGAGCAAAGTTGGCAGAGCAGAGAGTCTGCGGTGGAGAGAGTGAAGTGAGTCGGGTGAAGATAACTCAAAGTTGTGATTTAAAACCTTCACAACTAGTACTTTATCAATACACCTTATCAACAGAAACTGTTCTGTCCATTGTCTCTCTTCTACTGACGCTACGTTTTACACAAGGCCATCACGCTGACTCCTCTACTTGTGAATTGAGACCTACGAACTGCCGGTACTTTAACGTAACAACTCTTTAGCTCAGTTTGCCACATACTGGTACTGTATCTTAAAATATTTTTAAAAATTCTTGTGAACTTGGCTGCTAAGGTTAACCAGCCACTCCTCCATTTTCCCTAAAGGAAATGACTCACATCAGCAAAGGGAGGAGGACCGATACTAACTGAAGTCTGTGCTCTTCATTATTTCTGACCCTCACTCACTATTTTGATGTCAGGAATATATTTTATTTACATGACATTATAAGTTTGTTTCCAGTGAAATATTATTGAGTTTATAGTGATTGTTGGTGTCGCTGCTTTAGAAACAACATACATCTATGTTTCAAAGCTGAGCCGAGTCCAGACACTGGTGGCTTTGGTGAAGGGGTGAAGAGCCGATGTGATGTGGAGCAGGACTTCTGATTAGCTCAGTAGACCCTTGGGTGCTGGACATGATGAGAGCGGGAGGTGAATTAGGTGGAGAGCAACAGATAATGGATCAGCTTAAATTTGACAGCAAGATGATTGGCTCAAAGGGCTTGTGGTAAAGTGTGATTGGTTTAACTGAAAGAGTGAATGCCATCGGTCACTGGATTGAGTTGTAAGAGGGAAGAGAGAGAGTAAATAAAAGACTGAACTTGAAGCAAGTTTAATTAAACAAGGGGCAAACCTGTGAAACTAGAAGAACAAGAAAGCCAATGCTCAAAGAAAAGAGGATCAACTGCCGGTATGCAGAGTATGAGTTTTCACTGTGCAGAAATTTCTCCCATGTATCAGACAGTATGGGCTTTAAAACATTTCTTGATATCCGAAAGAGAGGGTGTGCTCGTCATGTTTGCCATTTTCAAATAGCAGGTTCCCATATGAACATTAGAACAGGTTTTGCTTACTCTAATCATCTCTCCTGTTCATACAGGCCCAGAAGATTCCCCCCATGTAAAGCAATTTCAATTTAGGTTATGTTCTGTTCAAACGTGCTCGTCTCTTCCTGGGAAACCATCGCTCTGGCATGAAATTTGAACCCATCACCCAGAAAACAAATTATCACAGCATTCAAAAATGCATCAATGGTCATGTGAGTATTGTAATATGAAGAGAAAAATGGAAACCTTTATTTTATATATGCAGTATGCAGCCACTCTAAGCTCTCCATTTTGTTTGTTACATTTTATGATTCACCAGTCGGCTAGAAAGAGGTTTAGAGGAAGATGGTCATGAGACAACTGCAGATTGTGTAAGTATGAGAAAAGCCGAAAGAGAAACCAAAGGCCAGTGAGTGAAAGACAGTCAACACAGACAAAAAACAGTGCAGTAAATAAAGTAAATTCAACAGTCAGTTTTCTTTTTATTTAGCCCATAACAAGATGTTCAAATGGGGAAGAGACAGACATCATGATTAACACTGTAAAAATGTTGTTTTGAAAGTGGCTCAACCAAGGATAATTTTTGATAAATGTTTACTAGGCACACCTTCACAGACGCACCTTTATAGTCACAGTGCACCGAGCACATAAACAAACAAAGATTAGTCCGTTGAGTCATACTCCAGGTAAATACCAAACTGTCGTACATGTCACGTGGAGTAGAGGAGAAACATACTGGTGTCACCTGCGTAGTTAAGTAATGCATCGCTGTGTAGTTACATAAGTGAAAACAAAAAATGTAGTCACAAACATGAACATAATGGCATGCATTTACAAACACAGTTCCATTCATGATCCTGTAAATACACTGTAGTTAGCACATGCACACAGCAATAGAGTCATGATAACGTTGTCAAAGAGGGAAACCTTTTTTGGGTTTTGCTCACAGTGCTTCATTTCTGCATCATGTTGATTCTCTGAAACCTCAAAAAGAAGATGCCTGACCCCTGGACTTAAGCTGGAGCTATGTGTCTTTGAACTCGGTCCATTCAGATTGCCCTAGGCCATGCTGTCAGCCTGAAGTCGTATGTAGGTCTATGTGTTTTTACTGCAAAGCCGCTTTAACACTGAAGACAAAGAAGTAGCTCATCGTAGTTTGCCATGAGCACACACAGAGAAGGCGTAATCATAAAGAGGTCTGCCTACCTCATGATCTATTGTAATCAAAATGACGTTAAAGAAGAGGAAAATCCAAGGTAAGCAGTGCTCAGGTGCGATGAAAATGAAAAAGCTTGAATTTCTTTTTAGTAAAGCAGGGCATTATGATGGTGCAGCGTTGAGCACTGTCACCTAGCAGCAAGAAGGTTGTGCGTGGGTTTTCTCGGGGTACTACAGCTTCCTAGCACAGTCCGTAGACATCTAAGTTAATTGACCGATCCCAAGCTCCGCTCCCCTTAGATACTGTTACTAGATCGGGCAAGCTTGACAATAAGAAACACTGCGATGCCGGTCCCCTTTAGCCGGCTGCAGCAGTGTTTAATAGGAGTCAGGCGATATAGTTTCAAGAAGTCGACAGCAAGGGCTACTGTACGCGATGGAAGGATGAATTCACAATGTTAAGTTTTACAAATACAGCAGAACGTCAAGCATTGACACAAAGTGATTCCTGTCTGAAGGAAACCAAGACAAGTCACATATAGCCTACTTTGTGCCACACAAACTTACTCGTAGAGGCCAAGGATGACAAGGTTATCAGTCAACATCACTCCTGCACTGCTGGGTGTGCTGTTATGTGTTAGCTAGCATTTTGCTAACATATGCTAATATAAGATGTGACTCTACACAATGTGCACAAATCAATATGGAATGGACAACAAACAAGGGGTCTTATCCATGGATTTAACAATTAATATCTGGACACAGTATTGGAGATGGCGCCCTGTTCATGAAAGCTGCTCAGTGGCCCATGAAGTCAAACAAGCTCGACTTCCTGGATATAAAATTAGCCGGATCTTCTGCGATCTGCAGCCCATAGAGCCTGCATTGTAGACTTTCTTCAGAGTCAGCTAACTTCTAGTTTAGTGCCCGGCTAATTTGAATACAAATAAACTGATTTAATCTTGCAAGTCTTCTGGAATTTCCAAATTTTATTGGACTGAATGGCTCAAATTTTATGGCTGTTTCTTTCACAATGTACGCTTATGGGAAAAAGTCTGTTGTAACGCAATGTTGTAATCACACGATTTCGCCACAATAAAAGTTGGCTTGAAAGCCTGGCACTCAACACACTGGTGTTGATGTTGAGCTGATGGTGAAGTCTACTACACAGTTTAATACACTCTTTACATCGCACACAATTTGTCTTTGTTTTCGGGACATCACTTGTTCTCTGGTTTTACTTTGTTTCTGTTCTTTGACCTGTTGAAAACCTAAAAGCATAGATACGCTGCGGCCTTCCTGTTTCACGTGGCTGTGCTGTCAAGGTTTCCCTCTGGCAATAAATCAAATACAACTTATACTGATAATTTCCTTCAAGTCAGTGCATGAGAGTTGGATGACTCGTGTTATTTGCTTGTCACGAAACTTGGACTGTCTCCATTATCAAGAGTTCAAACAAACAATTGCTAGGATGAAGAAAAATCTGGTTTACTCAGGAAAACATTCAAACCACAGAGCAAATCACCGCTAGGTCAACCATGCTAGAGTTTCCACAAAATGAAATATGTAGAGAGACACAGAGAAAGAGAGAGAACTCTTTTTACCCTCTCTGTGTATTTGATAAAATTCAGTCTTTATGAAGATTTAGTCGCAAGGCATCTTTCCTCCTCATCTTCCTCCTCTGTTTCTTCATCCCTGGTATGGGGGACAGAGGTCAGCAGCAGAGTGTCGGCATGGACTTCTTCGTCATCCGACTGGATCACAGGCGTGTCCGCTCCAGCCCCGCTGGTATCACTGGAGCCAGACGATGTAGAGGACATGCGAGGCTTTGAGCCGCGCTGAACTTCATTTTGCCGTTTCAAAGGTGCCCGTTCCCTGTAGACCACCTCTGCATCTTCATCCTCCTCATCCTCTTCTTCGTCCTCACCCTCTGTAGGCAGAAGCTGTTAGAACGTGTCCATACATCATCTTTCAGTGCAAGTTATTTTAGCAGAGTTCACCTGCATTATTCAGTTTGTCTGGGTTAATTTCAACTTTGAATGGAGAAAGTTAAATGTTTTACTTTTTTAATAATGTTCATATTAATCCTAAACACTGGTACTATAAGGCACAGTGTCCTGCCTTTTGTCTCTGACGCAGGTTTTTTTTTTTTTTTTGTATTTTTGCAGATTTGCTGATATTTTCTATCTATTCGCTGATGCCTGTGTAATTTTACTGTCTGCACATACTTTTCTATCTAATTGCACAGAATAACAAGTGTCTCTTACAATGGAATTAATATTATACGGTAACAATTAATTTCATGGTACGTAGGTGACAATTATTAAGTAGCATATTTGAAATATCCTTGAAATTACCTTCCAATCACTACAGTAATTACCTCAAAATTTATTGAAAATGATCCCAGCGTGTTTCAGTAATAATCTGCTATATTCTGCCAATAAGCAGTTAATAAATAGTTAGTCATTTCTTTAATACATTTCCTGGAAACTTCACTCAGGTTTCATCTTAACTTCTGCTGCGTTAGCCACTAAATTAAAATGGGTTGTTGCAGCTCAACTTCCAACTAGTTGCCTGTCAGTGAATTAAAGTAATTTTACATTTTCACATTTCTATCATTAGAGCAAATCAATCCAACCTGGGACATATTCCTAAATGCCAATAGTTAGCCACCATGAATTGGTAATTATGACAAATACAATTCATTATCAAGAATCAAGAGATTAATGTCCCATTTTCAAAGGTGAATTCCTTAATTGTCTATTTAGGCCCATTTTAGGCCTTTTCATTGTTATTTATTTATTTATTTAGTAGCCTGCTAGACAGAAACTAGTTGGAAATTAAAATGCATTATCTGCAGAAGTTATGCAGAAACCAGGTGGAAGTTTGCTGGAAATCTATCTAATCTATCTAATCTAATTGCAGTGCAACATAAAAAGCAATCAGCACCTGGTAGTGGAGATGCCAGCGCTCCCTCATCTGCTCCTGAGCCTGAGTTGAGGAACACGTCAAGGGCCTCCTGGTCAGAGATGTCCATCAGGTCCATCTGCTCCAGGACGTCCACGTTTACCTCCATGGAAGAGATACTTCCCATGGGGGCTGCATATGCAGGCATACCAGCATAAATGACATAAATACACACTGTTTGTGTCAAAAGCAATACATAACATTTGAATTTTGACACTATGTCCAGTACATTGGCCTATGATGTGCACTCTCAGTACTTTTGAGTCATAGTCATCTGTTTTTTAAATGTTCAGATGCATTTAAATAAGGTTAATAAATAATGACAATTAAGGAAAGACTGTACAGGTGAATGGTGTAAAAATCTTAACTATTAGATAACACCATGAAACTTGTCCAGTTGATCACGTACTTCAAGACAATTATTTTTTTGTTAAATCGTTTGTTTGAATAGGCTAATGAGGCATTATTTATATTAAAGTGTGCTATTATGCAAACTTTTTCAGAGCAGAAATCTGAACAGTGGATGAAGCCAGGTTTAAAATTCCTGTTCTTGTTGTCAACAGTCATAAAAATATTTTTGGATTTTTGCCATGTTTTTAGGAATACAATTTTACATCAGTCAGGATATATAGTAAACAGTATATATATGAACAAACACCCCTGCAAAAACCTTCACAATATAGGAGTAAAACTTGAACGTTTGGTGTATGTAAGTTCTTCTGAAGTGGAGATTTCTGGCTCAGAGTATGAGAAAAAAAGTCATTATTAGGAAAAAAAAATTACATATGTAATTACATATGTACATTTTTAACAAAAAATAATACAGCACCGGTCAGTAGGATAAAGATGTATAAAACCAATAAACTGTTTGATTACTTATATTAAAGCATTTAACAATAAACTAAAATAAACACCTGAATGTGTATTTTGGATGTTTTCTTTCCATTAGTCTATTTGAAGATAAATAGGCCCACATTTTTTTAAAGTTATTACCTGTTGTCTCACACTAAAAATGTATTTCAAACCTGAAAATAGTTTGCTAAATGTTCAGTTTCCCATCAGTATGTAACTTTCAAAACATTTCACACCCACTTTTCAAGTCAAGTCAATTTTATTTATTCAGCCTGATATCAAGCATCACGAGGAGCTTTACAATCTGTTCAGTTACCACACGCATCGCTGATAAAAATAAAAAGAATTAAAAAGCCTCCAGGTCAGAACGCCACGTAAGAATGTACCGTCACTCACGTTTCCTGCAGTCGATCTGCAGGTGAGAAGAGGGCAGGTAGTTGTCGACATCATGGTGGTAGACCTCTTCAAAAAAGCGCTGTCTCTCCCTCAGCTTCAGGTGCTGGGCAGAGTCATTGTCCAACACCCTCTGGGAGATGTCTGTCTCCGCTGACCACAAAAACAAAAACAAGACACATACAAATACACTTAAAAAACATCAATCAACCATCACTACCTCCCTTAATTTCCTGTGATTTCTCTACTGTCTGTAAATGAAGGCAATAAATGCGGAATGGTTTACAAGAAAGTTAAATTATGTCAGAGGAAGGTCAGTTGAGATGGACATGTTTGTTTTTTGTTTGTGTCTGTTTGCCACCCTCTTACAGGAAGCTAATGGTTAACCTGATCTAGTACCCAAATGTGTAGTAAAATGTATTGAAGCCAGTCCTTTGGAAATGCATGACAAGTCATGTCAACACCCACGTCTAGCTGCAGGCTTTTACTTTATAGTTGCCAAACCTCCCAACAGAAGTGCCATTAACTCATCCAATAGAAACACAGTAACGTCCAAAGAAGATAAATTGAATATGTATGACTTACTTGTCAGATGTTATCAGTGTTTAATGTCAAAAGAAATATTTTTCCAATACAAATAATAGCAGCCCTGTTTTACAATATTTTTGGTAAAGTAAATGCCAATGCATATGGCATTGAAAATTACTTCCAATTGAAAAAACTGAAATACTTTTCTTAGTAAGCTGCTGTCATATACAGTCTATACATCAACTGAGTATTTTGTTTTCTTTACCCTTCGTCTTTCTTTCCCTTTATATTCCCACTTTCCTTCTGTCGGCCCAAAAGTAAAGGTTCTCATGACATTTTTCTGATCTCTAACAGTCGTCATTAAGTTTGATAGTCAGTTTGTTAACAAATGAAGATTGTACTAATGGCATCATTAGTAGCTATTTGATTAACCAAATATTTGCTCTGTGTATACTTGTGACCAACTGCTCAAAACACAACTTTAGAAAAAGCATTCATTCAAATAAACATGTCGGACGCTTCCTTGTCTAATCCTGTCTTTCCATTACAACAGTGCAACATTACAGTGAGTATGCAAATATCTGCTGATGGGATTTGCATGAGTGCACAGTGTTTTTTGATTGGCTTTTAGGGTGTTAAGATAGGTTTGGTGTCAGCTTAACTGTCAAACCTGCAGCTTAAGCTAAGCTCACACCAAACAGTTTTAGCCCCAATTTTCTGTTCGCCTTTTGTTTGTTGAGGTTGCCGACAAAAAAGCCCAGGATCGGTGACTAGTCGGCGCTTGCTCCCGTGTTGTAACAATCGGCGTGCCTGTATTGTTCAAAGCCATGATCCAGGAGCTGGTTGATGTGTTGCCAATGCCTGCTGGCATCTAGCAGTCTAAGTATCTGGCTGAGTCACCGACAGGTCGGGGAGCCAGGAACGCGTTGCAACCAACGAGAGTAGACGTTCTTTCATTTCTCCCTCCTTCCTCTTCCTCTCCGCTGTCAACGGCAGTAACTGTCTGAAACCCGTCTTATCATGCATCCATTTGAATGGACTGAGCACAATGATAGCCTATAATGTCAGTCTGGATACATACATGAGTTCAGTATTTGTAATCGTAATATGAGCAGGCAGTTTCACATTTTCAGTGCAATAATAAAAAATCCTTGCTGCCTTTCCCTGGACAATATTTGTTTCTTTTACTTTTTCACTGAAAATCAGCAAACAAACAACTATTTGGACCGTGTATGTAACCCCCTTACACTGATCAATCATATAGTGTGTAAACCAAAATGACTGCAAGAATCCCGATTACAAGTAAGAAGAAGGTGCGTCGTGGGAACAGCACAGCGATTTCACAACTTTCAAAGATGTGTAGTGTTCCCAAGTACCACCGTTGATCTGCAGTTACTCTCTCCTTGGTGTTTACAGACTCATATGTATGAAACCAAAGGGTCCAGAAAAGGATGAGTCAGCTACTGCAAACCTCGTACATCACTGAAGACATTTCTCTACCCTAGCTAGCAATTTATGACATTACTGAGATATGTTTTTATTTCAACGCATGACAATACAGAGTGTTGTGAAAAACAAACGAGCATCTGTCCTTAGGTCTACCTCCCGCTTTGACCTCTGCCAGGCTGTCCAGCTGTGGTTGTGTAACCATGCTACATCCTCCTCAGCGAACATTGTGCCCTAGCCCTGTGGGCCCCATGAGCTGACACTTTGACTCATGTCACCAGTGTTTTAATGCTTGTGAGTGTGTGTATGCATGCCCACGTAAACTGTATGTGTGTGTGCTTATGCATCCATGCTTTTGTGTGCGCATGCGTTTGTTTGCATGCTATTTAGGCTATGCTCATTTTGTCACCCAGTGTGTGTAACGTGTAACAAGCCTCCATGACTAACATGTTTACATGATGCCGACAGATGGATTGAGCATGCACAATAACAACATTCACTTTGCTTCAGCTCCAGATCTTTTAAGGTGCTTCTTCTTTGAAAAAAAATGAAAAAAAAGAAGTAAATCTGTGTCACCCAGCCTCCCTCCTCAGATGACTCCATTTCCAGAGAAAAAGCTAGTCTGTCAGTCGTTGCTCCAAGGCCCTGGGGGGGTGTGTGTCCACACTTGTGTGCAACGGCCCTTTATTCTGTCATTCAAGCTGACTGTAGAGGCAATAAACCACTCTGCAGATCACAATCTGATATTTTACAGCAGCTGGGAACACAGTCAATGACATAAACCTTACACCTGACATTTTAAAGCTACTACAAGGAACTTTCCTTTTTTTTGTTGATTCTGGCGCCCCCTTGGGAAAACAGTCATAACACTGAAACATTAGTTAATTTTGTTTTAGACTCACCGGGATAAGTTGGAATCTGACCCGTTCACAGACTTTAAGAATAACTAGAATAATCATAGAAATAGCCACTCCTCTCACTGATGGTCTTGTCTGCTTATGTAGGTCATATAGAGGGATCAGTACTAAATTTAGACTGTTTCATAACCAGTTAAAAGTTCTTTGTAGTAAGTCTTAAAGCAACCACTCTTAGAATTACCATTCTGAGGGCAAACAACCAGTCCAGCTCCGATTAAAATGCGAATCATGCACTGACAAATATCAAAACTATTTATTTGCAAACAAATTCACAAGTTAAAAATACAAAGAATGAAATCACGGCCAGGCCAGCAGGAGTTAGGCTTACCTAATACCCCCTTTTGACAGCGCTACTGCCTGACTGCTCCAGCCAGTTAAGTCCAGCGAGACAGCACACAGAAAAAACACAGTGGGGTGGAACTACTCGTGACCAGTTCTTGCATGGCGTTTGGCATGGAAGATTAAGGTAACGTCGTATTAAAGACACAAATGAGGTATTTACTAACGTTCATGTCATAGAACATAGAACACTTCCAGGTTGCAGGACTCATTCTTGTGGCTCTCTATGGCCTCAATATGCCAAGCTGCCAAAACCTCCTGCCGCCTCGGCCGCCTGCCAGTGTCCATGACCAGTCAGAAGTCATTATTTGGCAGCAGTGGGAAGCTTGAGACGAATAAACCAGTTACTATGTAACAGCATGACAAGGCTTCTGATGATGATGATGATGAAACTAAACAGCTTACGTAAACGTCGGTTATGCCCGCTGGCCTTATGGGGTCTCTCTCTCTCTGTCTCACTACTCGAGTTGAGATAGCCAGTGGACACGACCAGCCCACGCAAGTGCTCAGCTGCTCCATCTGTCTGCGTCTTTGCAGGAGAAAAACATGTATGTAGAAGATTGATTCATCTAGATAACCTCTGAGTTTTCATCCACCCTGCTGTGAAAGATGTGTAGGAGGTCTCCATGCAAATTAGCTGAGGTTACATTACTACCATGCTCTGCTTGAGACCCAGATGGTGTTCATATCCTCTGTTGTGGAATTCCTTGCTTTTGACAGGGTTTATTAAACGCCAACGATCCTTATGTGGCAGATATTTTTTTCCACCTTCAGTCTTGAGTCCAATGTTATTTACTCTTGACTTGTATCTATAAAGTTTGACTCTCTTAGGGACAGACCAATGGAACAAAAGAGCTTGTGACATATGGTCCCGGAAGAAATATTGCGTAATGAACAACGGTTGACGTTGATGTTCAAGATGGGTTTGTGCGAGGGTTGGTAAGCAAGTATGATGAAACAGGCCCGGTGTTAAACGAGGCAACTCACTGAGTATTTGGGGTGCTGCTTTACACATCTAGGCTACAAAATACAGGTCACGAGGAAAGGATTTACTGTAGGTGGGTCAAGGAACAGAGAACAGCTGTGAGAATGGCTGTTGCTTTGACGGGGAGGCGTTTGCCTTGGGATATTAAGAGACATTGCTTATAGAAGAGGAAGAAGAAAACAAAAAACAGGCTGGTTCCACACTGATTTACCAGATGTATTTTATGTCTATGACTGCCGACGCTCCACTGGAACACATCGCTGCTTTGTAACAACGACTGATGCACAGAAGGGGCAATATTATTTGAACAGAAGCCAGGATTATTAATTCAGTATGACTGCTGAACTCATTCTGCTGATGATTACCATGGGACACAGTAGCAGTGTTGTTACTGTTTCCACTGCAAGACACAAGTCTCAGTTCAGGGATCACCACTGTGAAGGTGTTATCTGAGGACTGAAGGCTCTTCAACAAACATTCACCTTTTCCCAAAGTGAGATTGTGATGTTTTTACCATGTAGTGACACCACCAGCCTATGAGAATATTCACTCTGTCCCCTGTTCATTTCAGTTGAAGCCTGGGTGATTCGAGGATGTGTTTTCTGTTCGGTGTGATCTGTCTATTACTCTAATATTAACAGACTACAAAGTGCGGCTTGCTCTGATACGTTGTTTAGAGGATGGCCCTTTGACTTTGAAAACAATGCTATATTTCCATCGTTGACTTTGCCTTTAGCCTCAGAGAGACCAAAACTCAGGGCCAGTGTCCACGTAACATTTCTTTGTGGTAGAAAACCGTTGGCACTGTGCTTGGGAGCACCGGGTTGAAGTGCTTAGAAAAAATGCTGTATGTTGGCTTTGATTGACATGAGCTAAGACTATGGTAACAGACGCCCAATTTCACTACTAACAACACATATCTCTGTTATTATAGTTCATGTCTGATCAAGCTCAGACAATGTTCTTTCCTATTACTTGATTATCATGGTCACAGGTGACAAGTCCTGCCCTGATCTGATATGATGGGTTGCCAGAAAAAGAGCGGTGGTAAATTTGGGATATAGCTCTTCCACCCTTGAGGCTCCTGTGATTTTGTCCAACTCTCGCCAGTATGTGGACAAGCACAAGAGAGAATACTCATTCTGTTCTCAGACAGAGACAAAGTTGTTTCTGGTCACTAACTGAGTTAAACTTCACAGTATAACAGAGCTGCCCTCTGAAATCCCATAACACTTGTGATCTGTGACAGGACCTATGCCCCCTACCCAGAAGTCCCTGCTCCATCTCAGCCCACACTGAACCATAATTACCTCAGGCTTAGAGTTACATAACACTGGTACAATCCGTTAACTGCACACCCTACAACACTGGACTCCTACAGCATTGTAGTGCATGACTACACAGCTTACTGCCTTGGTTGTCTGTACATGAATGCATGTAGGATGTCTGTGTTGGCTCACTTTGTGGGAAAAGAGAGTAAGAAAGAAAGAAAGAAAGAAAGAAAGAAAGAAAGAAGGAAAGAAAGAAGGAAAGAAGGATAGGAGTTTGTCAAAGAAAGGCGAATGTGGTGTTATGTAACTTGAGCCTGCTGTGCATTATTCCTGGTATAAAGTAACTGTAGTGTCAGTGATTTGAGGCAAAGGGCTTTACAGGGTCTGCTTGCCTCAGCTAAGGCTCATACTGACAAATAAAAGGGTGCAGTGACGCCATGCTTTTGTTGTGTGTTAGCGCAAACACACACAAACTGAATAGATGTTATCTCATTTTCATTTATTCTCTTTAGTCTCCATTTTCTCGTCCTTCCAGATTACCTCTCCTTCAGACATGTTCACTCTTGCATTGCTGTTGATCACTTCGTCAGCACTTTGATTATATTATGGAATCTAAGACATGTCGAGGTGGTTGGTGTGTGTGTTTCAGAGAGGGGTGGGGGTGGGTGGTCCAGGGCCAGAGGTGTCAGTTGAGCTGAAGCACATGATTTCTTCATCCTCCTGATTATTCTTGCACAGTCTGATCCTCTTTCCACTTCCGCTGCTCTGCTCCTGATAATCCACACTGCTAGTTTTCATAATCCCATTTCAGATATGACACATCATTCTCTCAGGTTGTTGTATTTAGCCCCAGAAGGCAATATGTAATTCTTTCTCTCTGTTTTCCTCGCTACCTTATCAGCGTCTTTCGACTGTGAATAAATGCGTCATGACCCACTCTATGTCATTTCAGTGGCGCAGTCATACATCAAAAGTCCTGGGAACTGCACTGGAAGGAAGGGAACAAATGTTCCTATTGAACCAAAGAGTCACATGGTGAAGCATTCAATCCCCCTGTGGCAAGCGGAAAAAAGGAATCCCATGATCATCTTTCTGTTTTCAACGAATACAGAGACTGGCTGTTTGTGTGGAAGAGGCAGAGCTCGTAAAGCAGTTGCACTGCATGGCCAGTCACATTTGACAGCCCATCTATCTCTAAACTCCACCTCCTCCTCTCCAGCAGCTCTTACTTCCCCCCGGGGGCCAATGACGGTGTCACCCAGCTCACAGCAGTATACGGCCTCATCATCTTTAGGTATTACTGTTATTATATACTGAACCAATCGCTTTCCTCTGCTGGCCTCGTAGCCACGGCAGTCCATCAAGCGTAAATCATTTATGAGTGAGATCACTGCACCACAACAGGAACCTCCCCCGCCATGCTTCCCCACTCCTTCTCCGCCCCCACACATATATATACATACAGGCATGTAGTAGAAGTAAATACCAATGTCCCACCGCTGTCATCTTCGTCATACTGCCGGAAGCTCTACCTGCAGCCTTGAGCAGCATTCTTGAACCTATCATTTAAAATCTACATTGGTTTTTACTTCACTGTCATCTTGAGGTTTCTTTGATCTCAGTGGTGCAACTATATCTTGAATCTCGTCTAACCACCCGCTCTGTAAGTGTCTGATCAGATAGTGTATTCCCAGGCCGTTCCCATCCCCATTCCCAAAGCCATTAACGCGCATCGCTCAGGGCTAAATGCAAAGATGACCTCCAGCCATGTCCACTGCTCCCCATTTAGTTCAATCAAAACAGGGCTTTCAGAAGTCTCCACAGAGCTCCCATGTAGTGCTCTGCCTCACACAGAAAGGTATTCATTAAGGCAGCAAGTAGTATAAGAAAAAAGCAGATTATTCTCGTATCACTTAAACACAAAATACAGCTCATGTGCAGTAATGTGTTCAATTTAGAAGGAAGGCACAATGATCCCCCGGCAAGCAGGTAGCAGTTAGCACGTCTTCCCTTGTTCTATATAAAGGGCTTCTTCCTGTTGCTTAGTCAGACTCTGAGAAGCAGTTGTTATCCTCTCACTGTGATTAAACCTCATCTGCATCAACAGTGTTGCATCACCTTCAAGGCTGTCAGGCTAACTTAGTTAAAAAGAAATAGCCTGTGGCTGTTATCATTACTTTGGACAAGTTGTTTTTTTTACAGAAGTTGCTAATGAGGGATAAACTGAACATGCATAACTTTGTGTTTTTCCTGAGCGATGATTTAATGCATTCTGGGGAGATGGTTTTTAATGCTGTAGCGCTGAGAAAATTATGTAACGGGCATGCAGTACCTACTGTACACACTGTATGTAATGTGATTTGTAACTGCAGAATTAAACATCTCTCATTAAGGAGTTTACTGTTTTGTTGAGAGGCTCTGAATGATGAGTCGTGATTTGTGTGGAGCAGAAGCAGTATTAGGGAATAAATAACCTCCGTACAATAAAACTTTCCCTGGCCTGAGTTATGGAACAATATCCTGAGAGACCATACCGTGGAAATGAATGTAGTAAATCATTCCCCGAATGACAAAAAGCACATTAAGTCTTACATTACAACAATGCAAAGTAAATCCCTGCAGGACATGAAGTTCAATACATTATACAATACTGCGAGTCTGCTTAGTACCACTTTCTCTTCAGCTGCATTTCTGTTAACTCATACACTGTTGGTTACTTACATGCCAGACGCTTGTTGTGGTTGGCTGACCCAGTAGACGACATGATCCAGTGGATGTGGGACTGGCTGAAGAGTGTTTTGCCTTTGAGTGTGTTTGGATTTTTCTTCTCCCCTCCTGTCAAGGCTCCAGGACAGGATGCTGGTGTGTACAGTGGCTGGTCATCTATTCATTGCATCTCTTGACTTTTGGCACCAGGACTATCAAAGATAGTGTATTCACATTACACTTTACCTCCCTCCCCTCCTCTCCTCTCCTCTCTTTCTTCCACTCTCTGCTCTGCCTTTTTGCTGTGTTTGGCGTCTCCCTCCCCCCCCCTTTTTGATCGCCTTTGCTGTTCTTTCAAGGTTTTCCCTCTCACTGCTTCACACTCTCATCTCAGCCGCCTCTCCGTGTCTCGCACACACAAACACAAACACACACACTCTCTTGCTCTCTCTCTCTGTCAGACAGACTCAGTAGGGTTGTAAGGAGCTGTGCAGCTTAGGGAAGGGGGGGAGAGTGATAGTGGGCTACGGCATTGTGGCCTGTACCAAGTGGCGACGACGAGGGGGTCAACAGGATCAGGAGTAGCCGAGGCTTTTACATAATGTTGAGGAATATACCAGGATTAGACCCCTCCCATCTCAACCATCACCGCCTTGCTGTAGATTTTTTATTATTCACTTTGTTGTAGGATGAAAGCTTGAGAAGTGAGCTGTGATAAGAGAGGAGGTACTGCATATTAATAAATCACCACACTCTCTCAGGATCACTAGAGGGAAATTTACATAATCCCCACACTGTATGTTACATGTAATACAATTTATGTAATGCTATGGAATGTTATATGAATCATGTTATATCATGTTATGTTAAATGACTGCATTAATTGTTTTATTGTTTTAATTTTTCTCTTGAATTGTACCATTTTCTTATGAGATATACTTTATAAAGGATTTATACAGTTTTGGCCGGATTAAAGGTCCAGTGTGAAGGATTAAGGGGGATCATCTGGCAGAAATGGAATAGAACGTTCGTAATTATGTATTTATTAGTCTATAATCACCTGAAACTAAGAATTGTTGCGTTTTAGTTACTTTAAAATAAGCCTTATATATATAGGGAATATGCAGAATACTGTTGCACAGTATGTGTCTACAGTAGCCCAGAATGGACAAACCAAGCACTTGCTCTTGAGAGAGGCTTATGCGTTCTTCATTTTTAATGGCCACCGTGGGCAAGTGTGACAGGACAGGGGATGCTCAGTTCTTTGCACTGGATCTTAAAGGAGCAATTTGTAAGATATAATTTTAGTTTAAAACATTCAAACAACATTCACTTTGTACCGCAGGAGGTGAGTTTCAGCTGGGAGATACACGCCAATGTTTCATTAGCTCATGGCTACCTAGCTATAAGCTAATAAGCTAGCTTGCTACAGCCAAGCATAGCTATCAAAGAGCAGCAGTTGACTGTTACCCGGTTGATATGTTGATACCTATATTTTTGGAGCCACCTTCAAATTCTGACCATATTTTGCACATGTAAAGAGTGTTATAAGAGTTTAGTATTGCACTTTAATAAAGTTGGCAGACTGTCAAGAGAAAATTCAAAATAAGACAAAAACTCGTCAAAAAAAAGCGTCCCTGTGTCTGTACCTGCTAACACCACCATGCTATCATGCTCAGAGTGGCAAAGCTAACATGCAAATGCAGGTGTAATGTTTCCCATCTTAGTTTGGTCTGTTAGCATGCCGGCACTTGCTAATTAGACACAAACTACAGCTGAGGCTAGAGGGAATTTAATTCGTCCTGTACTTTGTCATATTGGGCAAATTTAAATAATGCCCCAATGATGTGACCAGATTTAAAGTCAGAGTATCACAAAACATATTAAAATGTATACTCGGGACCTTGAATATCTGTAGCAAATTTCATAGCAATCCATTCAATCATCATCCAGATGTCAGCCTCACGGTGGCAGTCAATCCATCCAGAAATTATTGAGACATTTTAGTCGGGATTGAATGAACTGGATCCATCCCCAAATTCTGTGACGCACACTTCCCATTAAATATTTGTATTCTCTGAGCTGAGATAACCCTGAAGGACATCATGTGGTGTTACGTTCTCAGACTTGACAAAGCTACTACAGAGCCCCAGATGACATTATACAACTCTCTACACAGGCTGAGTAGTACTCAACATGACAGATGTGTAAAATCATCAAGGTTCCACTTTCACTCTTTACAAATCACTAATTTATTAACGGATTAATAAGCCGTTAGTATCTTTTGAGATCCGAGGTTGCAGAAAATGAATTTGGCTGGTGTTAATTCTTCTCTGGCTATGCTTTGTGTTATTAGCTTACACTTCATTCATCAAGACTACCTGTCTAATGGACAGTTACTGTCTGGAAGTGAGCCTCAGACCATCCGTACAACTTATTAACATTTACATCTGCAGACTCAATAGCTAATTAGAAGGTGAAAAAAACCCATTGCCCTTTTTTAATGACTTGATAACATTTAGGCCTGATGGCTTATTAAAAAGTGCACCATTAATTACGTATAAATAGCAGCAGAAGGACGCTCTGCCCATGATATTTCCCACGATCCTTTGTATTATTTAGTAAGTTTGCAGGGATTTGTGGCTTCATATGATATTTTTTTTTAAATCAATGACTTTTACGTCAATGAATTACGTCAATTCTGTGCAAATCAAGCTTTTTTTCAAGTCTTTGTTAAAGAGGTCTCTTAATGCAAGCGTGAACAACAGCGTAAGCATGTGCTAACATGTAATTAAGCATACGCACAAAAGAACACACCATTTAAAACACACATATTCCCACAAATGCAAACACACACTGTGACTGTCACACATGGGGGGTTAATAGGCACTTAGCATCCTGGATTCCTGCAGGTCCTGACTCCCCCTTCCCTAATAAGAGGCTTCTAACGGTCAATTACATCACACTTCAGCAGCAAGAGGCAGCTCCAGTCTAACCACTAATGTCATAGAAAACTCATTGCAGGCTACATAAGGAGATGGAGAGGTCTAATATTATATGATTTATGGCCATTTTAGCTTTCACGCTGATGCTGTGGTCATCACTGAACTCTGAGATGATTAATAACAGTTTCACAGGCAATCTATTTATTCATCTAATTTGCACCAGCAGCCTTGTTGAGAAGGGAGGGCACGGGAAGTCGGCCATAACCTGTTATAGGCTTGACAACGACTCATATCACTGTTGACATTTCTCAAAGATGTGAGATAAGATGTTCCCTTTCGCTGCATAATGTCAACACCTCATCCACTGTAGAGGGCGGTACAGTTATTGTTAAGGTTCCTTATCTCGGCCTCAGTCGCGAGTCAATATTGGCATCTGCTGGTGAAAGTTGTGTATTACACTGAACTCACACTAAGGGAGCACCCATGTAACTGTACTGTACAACATATTCACTCCTTCAACAACCACTCTTTTGCACCATACAAAAAAGACCCTGCTACTTCTGTAAGTGAAATGCCATAAATGAAACTAAACTTGTCAATATCAGGAAGATTTTTTTCCATTTTTCATATCTTGACCAACAACAGAGGGAGTTTTCTCTTGTGATTTGATGTTTTTTGGTAAATGAAACACAATCACTATAATTTGTATCTCAGGTTTCAGATACTCCCAGGTTTAATTCATTCAGGTGAACAAAAGGGGATTTCCAGTGACTGTTATTGTGTGTGTGCATGGGTGTGTGTATGTGTATGTGTGTGAGCATGTGTGTGTGTGTGTGCGCGCGTGTGTGTGTTGTGCCTGTTGCTCTTTCAGCACTATCAGTGCTGGCTTCCTCTTTGAAACTGTGTTTTCTCAATTTTCTGCAGCATAGTCTCTGATGTGGCTTGTGAGTCATACTGTGGTAAATATACACATTTGCGCATGCACATACTATGCATGCACACACACATAAAGACACAGTCACAGACACATATATTCACACACTATTCATGGTCACTATAGTTGGTATTCTCATCGCCTTCTTGTTGCACTTTGGTTGAGCAACACACAGTGTGCTCGCCGACACAAGCTGCAGGATTTTCTCCGTTGAACAACACACAGCTGAGCCTCGGTGACAGACAAAGAAAAAAAAAAAAAAAGTTCACATCTTTACTTCACATCTTCACAGCCTCACCAGACAGTAAAGTCAAAGCCCTCAAACTTTATTAAAAAATATCACATTGTGCTGTATGGGGATATTCTGGGGGTCACCATGGCAACAGACATTCAAGTGCCAAATGCACAACGTGCACACCTGCCTGCCAGCTTTCCAACGTGTGTCTCTGAGCCTCCCTGTTAGACAGTATCTAGGTGCTGTTTGCTAAATGTGGCAGGACGGAGAGGCGACAGTAGCAATGCTTTTGTTCTCATAGAGAGGAGCACTCAGCTCTGTCAAGGTGTTAATTAGCCATTGTGAGACAAGAAAGTTGTTAGGATTGTGCTTGCTTCAGCTGTGAGATGCTGAACCTTTTCTGTGAAACAGAGCTTTGTCTTGCCAGACTGTAAAGAATGAACATTGTGCGTGTCTTTGAAAGCAGCAATGCTTTATAAATACAAACACCACATTTAATATTCTCTTTTACAGTATATCTAGACGTTCTGCCGTTAAAACTTTCTAACAGCACTTCAACTCGGTATATGTTTTATAAAATGTTATAAAGTTTAGTTCACTCAGGAGGGTCTCAAAATTCAAATAGTCACAGAGCCTTGGTTGTGTTATGTGTGTCTGCGGGTGAGCTGTGAAAGTTTGCTCTTACAAGGATCAGTTATGGGTTATCATGATGGATTGTGATGTCAGTTTTGCAAGCGTGTGCAGTGTTTTTCAGTGTCTAAATGAGATCTGTGACTCATGTGGAGAAAACAGGCTGCTTGGACCGGGTGACTGACAGTATCGGTTTGACTCTGCATCCTGAGTCTTGCCACTGATATACAGCAGTGAACTTCGTATTTTCTTGTGGATATTAGTCATTGTAAGATGAAAAACCAAACCACACAGTAAAATGGTTTCGCGTGACCTGTTAATATAAAGGCCAACTGCATTTTTGTGTTTCCTGTCCGTAAAGATGTCGCATCATGTCCTTGTGTGATATTATTTATTTAGTGAGTCAACACAACAGGGTTTGTTGCAGGAAGGTTTTTATATTATGCATACGTTACAAAACATCGATTAAATCTGTGAACCCTGAATGCTACCATAATGAACATTTATTTATTAACACATAACGAGAACTTGTGAAAGGATTAGTTCGGCGAGATCACAATAAAAAAGATGGACAAGGTGCCAATACGTCACACTTTTAAACGGCTCTTTTATTTATGTCTCCCTGGGGCTTGTGTGTATTATAGTTCATGTGAAGAAATAATGTAGCATTTTGATGTTTTGTGCGTGCGTGCGCATGTGTGTGTGCGTGAATATATGCATGAGTATGTGAGTCACGCACCACTATCCAGCCCCCTGGGCTTCGAGTTCTGATGCCCATCTTTTCAGCTCCTCTACTGCACACTGAACCCAGTGAACCTTCTGCTGTTTACACTCTCCCCCTCCTCCTGCTCGCTCTGTCTCTATTTATCTCTCACACACACTCTCATGCTCATCTATTCTCCCTCCGTCTCTCTCTTACTTTCTCTCTCCATCTCCCTCCAGCTCCCTACAGTACATCTCCCTTTCTCACGCACTCACGCTCTCTTGTGTTCTTAGTCTTTTCTCTCACAACCCTTCCTCCATCTCTCTTTATAACTGTGCCTCTGTGTATCTACCTCTGCAGATCAAGACTTATTCAGACTCAGACAGTCTCAAACTCTATAAGGTTCAGACAGACACTCAGGGTCTCTCTGTGTTAGGGTTGTCTCCTTTAGTTTATAGACTTGTGGCCAGAGACGGAGGCAGACGGAAGAGAGAATGCGACAGAAAGTGGTATGGCGTGAGAGATAGAGAAAAGCCTGTTGGCGCTTTATATACATTTAAGCTTCATACTTGAGATGTAGCTGACGATTGATGCACCACAGATATCGTCCTCCTCATCTCACTGCCGTCACCATCGCTGTCCATCCAAACAGTCATTCCATCAGGTTGCAGAAAGTTGAGCAGCTGCTGTGTCGTCAGCCCTCTGCTGCCCACACCGAGCCCCTTCTGTCAGTTACAACTTTGTCCAACAGCAGACTGCAAACAATGTGGCTCTTTTATCTGTTTGTGTGCATGTCTGTGTCAGCAAATCGCCTTTTTTCATGAATGAGAATATGTGTGTGTGTGTGTGTGTGTGTGTGTGTGGGCATAGAGTGCCTGGGATAGTAAGGGGGGAAGGTACCGGAGGAGGAGGGGGCATGCCACTAGAGTCAGCTCTTCTAGGAAGCGTGATGGGCCATTTTGAGTCTCTTGTTGACGTAACTTTATCCAATCCTTCCCCTCCCCCCCTCCCCAAAAAAAACCCAGTACGTCATCTTTGGCCCCTGAGTTCTGAATTGCTTTGCTTGCACTTCTCCGGCGCATTGTGGAACTGAAACACGCTATTAATAATCCTGGTTAAGTGTGAGTTGAGTGTAGCCGAGAGAGTGTGCGTGTTGGACACAGCTTGAAAGTCCATTGAGCTGTGTAGAGGAGGTGAGCGGAATGTGCATCACATGGCATGCACCTCAAAAGAGCACATCTCACTGCGGCAGAGAACAGTTTGTCTCGTGTGCGTGTGGGTTTGCGTGTGTACTGGACTGTGTGTGAGTGTGTGTGTGCAAGGTGGGCTACAGTATGCAGCGTGTGCACCCATGTGTGCGCGTGTGAAGATGCTTACGCGGTGTGAGATTGCTGGAATGGGAATTATGCACTCACCGTAAGTCACAGGTTTCATTTCCATGCAACAAACGCAACTGTTTCACCGCCTGACAACTTAAAACAACATGCTTGTCGCATTAGCACATGCCTGTTGCTTGGGTGGAATTGATGTGATCGATCCATTTTTTTCCCACACTCTGATGGGCTTTTTTTTCTCCCTGAGGCGGAGGAGCCTTCTTGGCAAGCTGTTCTTCGCTCGTTGGGAACCCCGGGCCTGGTCACGGATAGCTCAGATACACTGTAAATGGCTAATCGGGTATCAAACCAGCGGAGAAGAAAAAGCGCCTCCACTCCGTGTCTCATTCATTATTCACAGCCAGCAAATGAAGTTGGTACAGTGGGAGCAATCAATTATAGATGAGAGAAGGTAGGAGGGAAAGAGAGAGAGAGATGAAGGGGATAGAGAGAGGCCTACCTTGCATGCAGCAGAGCTTTAGCATGTCAATGAAACATCACAGTGGCATTCTGAATCGGCGACCTGCGTGCACACGGCTACTCAGGTAATGGGGTTCGCGAGGCCCAGAATCCTGCGTAGAGAGCCTTAGACAGAAGTGTGCTAGTACCTTTCACGCCACACCAATAGCATTTATTTGATAATGACTCAGTATGTTAACTTTGTAGTCCCTTGGTTCAGTTTTGTGTGCACTGGTGTTTTTCTATGGCTCGCTGCACTGACACACTCATAGCGAAACTGCAATGGGCCTTTACATAAATGTCGAGCAACAGTCATAGCGTCCCCTCAGTAGGTTACAGCTTGCTCCGAAACCAGGATATAAAATTGGTCCAGATGCAGCATTGTCGAATTAACACTCTCACAGTCTTCAAACTCTTCTATGTTTGAGTCACACAGGTCTTTTTTTTGTGTGTTTTTTTTGGTCCTTTTCACTCCCAGTAACAGTATATAATTACACACGCTGTACCACAAAGCTTTTCTGAGATAATTTAGTAGAGTTTAAGGAGTTAAAATGACTTTTTCATTCGCATTCTTGCTGGTGATTGCACATACTTCAATATACGCAGTTATAATAATTATAATTTGTAGAAACTGTTCACTGTGTACTCAATGTACTTCACATTCAGTGTAACCAGGGTATAAATTTGGCCCAAAAGCAGCATTGTTAACACTCTCACAGTCTTCAGACTTTTCTGTGTATGAGTCACACAGGCATTTTTTTTTTTTTTTTTTTTCTTTGGCGTTTCACTCCCAGTAACTACAGTATGTTACACATGCCATAGCACAAACAGAATTTCTGAGATAGTTCAGTGTTGATTTGTTTGGCAGTATCTGCAATGATTATTTGTAAAAAAAAATTAATTAAATAAAAAAAAATGTTCACTGTGCCATCTTAAGTACTCTCTAATGGATCTTTTCTTCTATTGGATGCCATGCATGTTCTTTCACATTCAGTCAAACCAGGATCTAAAATTAGTCCAGATGCAGCATTCTTTACACTCTCCTGCGTATGAGTCACACAGGCCTTTTTTGGGCCCTTTTCACTCTTAGTAACACATGCCATATCACAAACAGTGATTTTTAGGAATTTACGATAAATATGGCTTTTTTTCTCCTCGTTGTTGATTGTACCTGCTTCACTCGAAATGTCTCGCTGTACCATCTTTAGTACTCTCTGAGAGATCCTTTCTTCTCTTCGATGCTGTATTCTTTCACACTTGATAACTTTGTCTCGCTGAAAGCGAGAGTAAAGAAAACACTTTGATCGTATATTCAACTTTTGGGACTTTCCTGGAAAAAAAAGCAGGTCCTTTACCTCAAGATACTGCTCATCTTCTTCTGTGCCAGTGAGCCACAGGGGCAGTTTCACAACTTCAACCTCTAGCTATTATACACCCATTTGCATTCATCATGGGGCTGCCCCGTACATGCACACAACCACACACACACACACACACACACACACACACACACACACACACACTCTGACACTTTTAAGATAACACACACCACTGAGATGATCATTAGTAGTCGAGAGGCCTCTACTTTCTGTCCTATCTCTACAACTGTCCTCAACATTACGCGAAGAGGTTTTCAGTGAGCCTCCATTGTTGTGCTTGGAAAGTCTAACTGTGCAGTTTAAATTGTCTGTTGGGATATTTGTATCTGTGTCTCTCCGTCACCTCACTATTCGTTAAATGTCAGATATTGGCTTCTGGAAACTGCTCTATTTATTTTTCTGTATTTGGTGTTTGTGTGTCAGTGTATATGTGTATGTGTGTGTGTGTATGTGTGTGGGCAGAGAGGCTGTTTGATGTGAGTCAGATCCAAACCCAGGCTGGTTTCTCTCACATGTGTGTGGGACGCATCCAGATGGCTCCACAGGACTGCACAAATGTCACTCTGATAATGAGACAACAGGGCCTGTTGAAATACAGGTAGCGGGGCTGTGGTGCGTGCTTTTGCACAAACACATGCACACAAACAGACAGAGAGAGACAGAGAGATGGGGAGAAAGGAAAAAAAACAAAGAAAGAGGCAACAGTGAATGCGATAACAAAAACATTTCACTCAATGAAACATATTTAACATAAATGAATAGTCCGGTAGTGATGTTCATGTTCTCCAAGGTTTTACACAAAATTTACTGCCACTAGATGTCACACTAGAGTGCCAATATGTCTGACAAAAACAAATGGGTGTGTCAGCCACACCCCCCCATCCAAACCAGATACAGTCCTCTCTTCCAAGACACCGGACTCCATTGACAAGAACAGTAATTTTACCTTTCGGACAGTATAAAACAAACTTCATTCAAACTAGATAGAAATTAAAAAAACAAGTATCAAAACCGTCTTCGTTAGTTGTTTCACTGTTCCAACAATCCCCAACTCTGGTTTGGTCAAAATAAACCCATAATTCATAGAGTTAGTAGAGTAAGACTCTACATGCTGTTTTCCTCGCTGTACATTAGCAACGTATTCAGCTCGGAAACAAGCAAGCATCATTTTTAGCATGCTAGCTATTGTGCTCACGCTAGCTAGCTAAAACATCAAGTAAAATATGCTTTAGGTCGCTAGAGTCTGATGTTTTCATGAAAATGTGAATGAATGCCTCAGACTGCTCTGGCTTTTACAATGCTGTGTGGGACGCCACTCTCTCTCTCTATAAACACAGGGAGTTTCAAAGTTTCACAGGGAAGAACTCACATTTCGTTATTTGTTATAGAAAAGCTTTTATCACGAAGCAGCAGATCTAGAAAATGTTGGGTTTTCACCAGCAGTAACACGACCCGACTCCTAAAACAGCTTAAAGCTATCATGACGAAACAGTAAAATAAAGTAGATATCTGAAAGTATAACCAGGGACGCAGGAGAGAAACTTAACCTCAAACGACAGAAGTTCAGTCAGAAGTTACAAAACTAAAAGCCAAACGCACAGCCTTTTAAAAAATGCCTTTCTCACTGGTCTCGGGCGCAGACATGAGTCATGCAGATGCAACACGGGGTTGACTGTGGGGGAGATGAGGGCATGTCATGGGTTGACCACGGTCGCGAGATGTCACCACAGCCCACTTAGAGGCGGGGCAGTCCAACTCCATCGAGGGTCAATCTAGGGCAGGGCGCAGCTCAACTCGGCGGTAAAGCTCGCGGTAAAGCTCCTTTGACTCTACACGGCCGAAAGTGCTGGTGGAAAAGCTCCATATATTAATGTTCTCATATAGAACCTTTAAACATCATCCGATCCATAGAGAAGTGTCTTTTTCTATTTCGTGCAGGAAATAATTAACGCAATCATCCACTGATTTGAGCCAAATGACAACTTCACCTCCATCCCTTTCAGTCCACAGAGGTCATCGCAGGTCGCCGCTCAGTTGCCATGGGAACAGGACGGAGACATGAAGGAAAATTCTCCCGTGCACTAAACAGTGACACCTTATGCCGTCTCCGACAGACTCGGTTGAGTTGCACATGCAAGTGTGAAAGCGGGAGTGAGAAGTTGTTGTTTATTTAATTTTTCCTACGAGTCACAAGAGTGGCCTGTCAACCCCACTCTTTTTCACACCCTCTCTTTCTCTTTCTCTCTCCTGCATAAAAACCCATTTTCACACGTACCCTGGTGGACGTTTGCTCACACATATTTTCTTTGTCTGCGTCTCGCCACTCGGTAGTTCTCTCACACAATATATTCTTGTTATTTTAAACAGCAAAGGTGCACAGGTGCAACCCTGTCTGTGTGTGTGTGCATGTGTTTGTGTAAGTGAGATAGTATCTGTAATTCCAGCTCTTCGACTGCTGTGACCTAATGTGACTATTGCACCTACATTGTCAAACCTCCAACAGCTCAGCTCAGTCAGCCTCATGAGGTTACTGCACCTGTTTGTCTAACACGCACACAAACACACTTTATATATCAGCCCACAGTCACAAATACTAATCCACTGACACCATTACGATCCAAGGCATGTGTGTGCTCAGTGTGTATGTTTGTGTGTGGTGTGGGTGGCGCTGCTGCTGTATCAAACACTGTCTACTGCTGGCAGCAAATTTCCTCTGAGGTGATCTGTTATAGTGACAGGGCTGCAAGTATTTTTAGCCAGAGAGAAAGGACAAATAATGAAGCAGGAAAGACAGAGGGAGACAACAAGGGGACGAGTGGAGAGAGAGGGAGAGAGAGAGAAAAAGGGGGAGTGAAATCTGAGGGTAAACCAAAACCACCTGGATCCTGCTGACTTGCTGCTCCTCTGTTTAGAGCACAGTCTATATACATCGCATTACATACTCACACCTCATGGTCATGCAGTCAGACGCACAATTAGACACGTGCATAGACACAGAGACACATTGTTTATGACAGTTCACATGCCGCCAAAAATTAAAGGATTAATTTGGTTTGGGTCACAGCTCTGGCCATCATTGAATCATTTAGTCATTGCTAAAATCAGAAAATGAACGCACCCGAAATGTTCATACATTACACTAAAAAATGTGTCCAAGTATTTACAGGCCCAACTTTCTGGTTCAACTTTGACGGTAGGTCAAAGGTGAACTAGAAAGATGGCCTCTAAAGGGCTGAAAAGATTAGTTGACTAAACGTGAAGTTGATTGCACAAAAAGCAATCTCAACTATTTTGATAATCAATTAATTGTTTTAGTCTTTATTCAAACAAAAGTCGTGAAAACATGTTACTAATTCTCTGGTTTCAGGTTCTGGGTGTGAGGACTTGCAGCTCAGCCACCAGGCTTAAATGTTCTCCAATAGTATACTTTCACGTTTGTACGTGGCATAGGCTACGTACCATATTGTAATTTCTACAAAACGTGTAAAATCGCATTCACGTTGCATATTTATAACCTGACTGTTATTTTGGGAAGTGGAGGTGATGGAAGCCAGTGACCACAGTTCTAGACTAAGTTTCAACATTTGTAAGTGTGAAACCACTGGATATTTTTGATGAGAGACCATGGTGCTTGTAACATTTGTTAGCTTGACAGCACCGGACATCTCTTGGCTTTTTATGCCTAAAACGAAAATAGGACCGAAATAAATGTAAAGTTTCAACATATCCGTTGGGGATGAGATATGATTGGGATGAGACTTGCTGCTTTCCTTTGTCATTATGATAATAAACTGAATATCTTGAAGTTTTGGACTGTTGGTCGGACAACAAAACGTGATGATGTTACTTCACAGACAAAACAATTCATTAAAAAAAATGATTCAGTCAATGAAACCTTATCTACAACACATAGTATGGCGAGTACGGTCACCATTCAGTTTCCTTTTCTCTTCCACAAGTTACACTTGGGGTTTGTATACAGACTGTCTGATCATTTGACTGCTCATGTGTCCTGCCACTGCTGACTTTTTATTTTGCATTCCCAGATCTCTGCAGTTAAACTTGGTGACTAGAAGTATCCTTCACATTGGGAGCTAAGTATAGTGGAACAAGTGTCACAGCACTGACAAAGCATTTGCCCAGAAGAACATATGAGGGGTGAAATAATGCAAATAGAAGGACAAAGACTGAGACAGACTTCTTCTTTTTACTTATAGAGAAAGACACTGGTTTTTGGTTCTGTTGTCATGGCAGCAGGCAGCGTTGGCCTTAACCTCAAAGTGGCGGGTAAAACAATATGAAACGCTCAAAGTGGTGGTCGGGACATTCTGGTTTGCACACGCAAGTCGTGAGGCCTCTGTGAAGCACAATGTCCCTCTCTCTCTCTCTCTCTCTCTCTCTCTCTCTCTCTCTCTTTCTCACACACACAGACACACACACACACACACACACATACTCACACTGGTTTGTTCCCTGAGTCAGCACTCTGCCTCAGCTCCAGTTTCTCTACCCCGGCCCGCCTCTGCCTGCCTGCCTGCCTGCCTGCCTGCTTGCCTGCCTGCCTGCAGGACACTATTAGGACATCACTGTGTGTGTGTGTGTGTGTGTGTGTGTGTGTGTGTGAGTGAGTGAGTGTGTGTGCGTGTCTTTGTGGGGGAGAGCTACAGTTGCATTTACGTGGTCAGGTCCTTTCAGCATCTTATGCAATACGATATTTTTCACTTTGCGAGTAACCCTGGATATTTCTGTCTGCTCCAACGAATCAGCTATTGTACCAGTGCACCATAAAAGATGCACGTCTCCTCTCGCTCTTCCAAAACACTCCCAATGGGTTTTGCATGTTGTAGTGAGTGTGTACGGCAGTGTGAGTGTGTGTGTGTGTGTGCCCGATACTACTAGTTCTGCTAACATTGCCCAAAAATAGCAAACTGGAGAGGTGTGAAGTAGAAAAGGAAAGGACACTTTAGTAGAGGAGTAACTGACACGGGGTGAGTCATTTTCACACACACACACAAACACACACACATGTGTTGTGCTCACATACGTACAAACACAGGCATGTAGAGTAACAAAAATACATAACAAACACGCAGAGTTGTGAAATTGTCTCACATTGGTTTTGTCACTCTGTGTGTGTGTGTGTGTGTGTGTGTGTGTGTGTGTGTGTAGGCAGGAATCACGGGTTTGTGTCTCGCTGCCATGTGATTGGCTCTTTTCCTCAGTTTGTGTGATTCCGTTTGTCCACACGCATTACAGTCAAAGATTCCCCCTCTTTGGCTTGAGGTAGTGCCGCACGCACACTGTGACTTCATAGACTCGCGTACCCTGTTTTTTTTTTCAATGGATCGCAGCCTTCTGTCTCCGAGCTCTGCGGGCCACCGTAGAATCGGATAGAATTTGAGCAGCAGGGTCCGGTTTCACTCGGAGAGACCCTGTGACCCTTTCTGTGTATTATAAGCTTGTTAAGGTGTGTGACTGTTTGACTTTAACCCCCTGTGAGTCAACCTACATCACGCGATCAACACTCATGACTGTACCTAACTAATACTGACACAACTCACTATAAAAGCTGCCTTATGTGCGTCCTCTGGGGGGGGTCACATTTTTTCCCTGTGCTGATTTTGAGTTTTTAGTGTATCGCTGGAGAAACCTCACTGAGTCAGCATTACCATCAGTGAACTGAGGAAGGAAAAGTTTTAAAATGAGCAATCTCAATTTAATTTCACTCTCATTTTTGATCATGCTACAACTTTTCAGTCAGCGAACAGAGTAAGGTGTTTTTTCCCAGTTCTATTTACATCAGTGTTGAAAGGATGTTGTAGCGTGAATGCAGAAGTGAGACCGGGAGAGAGAGAAGGAGAGAGGAAACGATACTAAGACGTTTGGCCTTTGCTGTGCCTAATGATCACAAGAGCAAATGATACATGCACGCATATGAACACACACACACCATGTGACACCCCCCACCCCCCACTGTCTCTCTGGTTGTTTGATCACAATCTCCCTCCTACTCCAGGGCTCCAGTCAAACAGAAACTATCAAAAGATAATGTTTGCTCTACATGAAATGATGATGGACTCAGTGATGACCTTTGTCAAAATAACCTACATATGTTATATTTTTTCCTGTTGGGTGAAAATGTTAAGCTGAAAAAACAAATGTCTTGGAGCATACGCTTCTTTACATCTGTTTAAGACTGTTTTGAAGTGTCTATAGAAATTTAAAAGCTTTTGTGTATACAAGACTCACTTTTTTTGTCTTAAAGCTTACAAAAGCTTTGACTATGACTACCCTCAGTAAAAGAGACTGTACTATATGAAGGTCCTAAGGCCGTACGAGAAATTGCTTGTCTTATCTTATCTTAGAGTTACTATACTGAGCCTGATGATGCCTGTTGAAGCAGAGAAAACAAAGAAAAACAAATATGAGTATTTTCAACCCTGTAACTTTGGCTGGATGCAAATTTTAGAGGTCCTTGACAGAATTTTCCTTTACAACGTACACTGAATTAAAACCTTTGGCCCATTAAGTCTTTATACTCTCACTGTGGTACTCAAAGCACTGTATTTTCCTTACAGTTTTTGATTGTGTGAACATCATTAGTGCCTGATACACTGCTCTTTTTCTTTATTTGTCTTTTTACGATTTAATTTTTCTGCTTGTGCCGGGTTATTTTAGCAGGCAGAACTATATATTTTTAACTAAAAATCTTTATATGTATGTATGCATTTGTGGTCAGCTGCTTCATGCACCTCTAAGAAGCAATGTTTAATGTTTAGGACAATGTATATATATATAATTATATAGTTCCAATATCGTATTAGTTGTATAACTCCGATATATCTGTGATAGTCCAATATCAGCTGATAGTATCGGCCCACCAATATATCAGTCGAGCTCTAATATATAATTATTTATTTTTATTTATTAATATGATTATATAATTAAATAAATAAATAATTGTTTTTTATATATGTCAATTATTTACTTATTCAACATTTTTCATGGCCAGGATTCTTGAGTTACAATTGACACGTCTACAAGGACATGCAACAATGAAGAAAAAAATATGTGGTGATAAAAATCAGGTGGTCTTCATTGATACATCCGGTTGTCAAGTTTGTTTATCCATGATTTAATAAGAATTTCTAATGATAATTATCAGATTCCCTTTCAGATTGCCAACAAATACCGTTGACTTCCATTATGAATAAGCTTGACGACCATTTTTTGCTCATATTTACTCCGACAATAAAATAAATATAAGAAACGGCTGCGACAAATGGATTAATGCCTAATCCAGCAGGGAGGACTGTGATCACAGCTCCCAAATAGAGTCTCCCTTCAATTTTAACTCAGCAGGTGCAGGTCATAGATTCCATCTCCTCCTCCCTTAGACGTCGTACTGTAGAGAGATCCCTGCCATGTAAGCTGCTCACATGACCCGGCCTGGCCTGACACTCCAGGCTCTGGATCTGAGTCAAATGTTTTGCCCATGATGACAAAGCCAAAAAGATAGTGAAAGTGCCCACCCAGGTGCAGCTAAAGGCATCAAAGCAAATGTTTCTCAGTGAGTTAGGTAACTGAGATTGTAAGAGCGGAGGCTTTTTTTGAATGTTATTCAAGTCTAATAAACACTTTAATAGTTTGATTCAAGCTATTAGTTATTTTTCTGCAACTTTCATTTCTCAAAATCAGCCGGTGTTTTCCCGACACGGTTGTCTCAGAGTGATAAAGGAAGCCTCCCTCAAGGGTTTATGCCAGGTCATGTGTGATGGGAACTGGGGCATGCAGTACAGTAAAGAGAGCATATGACTGATTGCTACATTATAGAGGACATTCCCATACCTCGCCCCTGGTTTCAAAATAAGACGTGTGAGCTGTCTTTTGGGTTTTCATGCATGAGAGGAAAGCACATGATGCCACCGCACGCAGATCATGACCAAGTGATTAAGCTAAAAGAGAACTTATGACTGTGATGAAATCCTCAGTGTGTCACATTTGACCGGCTGGTGTTACACTTCACCTGCTGTAACATGTCAATATACTTACATGTAGTGATTACGCTTAGCTCTCTCACCTACAGCACTGTGTGCCCGGGAAGCACACCTTTCCCATCACCCCATGCGATTGGCTGATGGGCTTAGAGGCTGAGGTGTTGCAGCAAATAGCACGAGCCGTGGGCTGGTCCATTCTGCGGCTCGAGGGAGGTTAATGAGTGAAGCCGCTGGGCAATCAGCCAAACATGAGCAGCAATGCTAAGGCTCCCACAATGAGCCTGACTGTATTACCACTGAGCTCTGTCTAATTATACACTCCCAGAGAGGAAGAGAGAGAGAGGAAGAGAGAGAGAGAGCATGTTAGACAGGGGAAAGAAAAAGTTATCAAGTGTCATTGTGTGTCAGAGAGACTTACTAAGAGGTACGGGTGTAGATTGAAGTTGTAAGGGTGAGATAGAAGGTGTGTGTCAGTCAGAGCGAAAGGGGAGAGCGACGGAGGGAGGGGGTTGGAGAGATCAAGCAAGCCGGGGAGAGAGAAAGAGAGCGCACTCATAGAGAGAGCGAGCAAAGAGGCGTTTAGAGAGTGAGAAGGAGGAGAGGCAGGAATAGGATGAAGGGAGGGGAGGCTGAGCAGTAGAGAGGAGGAAGAGACTCGCAGCCTCAAAACTGGATATTCCTACGTGCCTGCTCTGCTGCCTGATCCAATGAGTAAACTCTCTGCTACCTGCTACGCAAAGGCACCCGGCGAGGTATGTGACCACACCACTCTGAGTGTGTGTATGTATGTGTGTGTGTGGTTGAGAGGGAGAGAGAGAGAGAGAGAGAGAGAGAGAGAGGGAGCGCAGGTGTGTTAGTAACTTTGAATGAGGGGATAAACAGACCGTGCTGTGTGTTAGGAACGCTCTGAGGAAACAGGTTGAGGAGTTGCTGTCATGTACATGTCATCCGGAGAGTGAGCCGGGTTAATTATAGGGAGCAAATATGTCTGAAGTGTGCGTGCGTGTGTGAGAGTGTTTGCGTATATAAGTGTGCGTGTGTGAATGAGCATGTGGTGTACAATCATGTAAGTCGGCACCTGTGTGTGGGGGTGTTTGCGTGCGTGGAAGAGAATAAGAGAGGGAGTGTGAACAAGAAGGAGAGTGTGACTGATCCAGAGACAGAGGAGTGTGTGAGGAAGACAGACAGACAGACAGACAGAGTGAGAGAGAGAGTGAGAGAGAGAGAGAGAGAGAGAGAGATATGGAGGTCCATCACTCAGCCTGATGGCAGATCAGGACTTTCAGAATTAGAGCAGTGGGCTGAAATAGCCCTGGTCCAGAGATAGCCAGGGGCCCTGAAGGAGCCCGCTTAAACTGGGAGGGATGGATATGAGAAGGGTGAGGGTGAGGTTAGTCGAGTCGCGGATAAATTTTGGAAAGAGACAGAATGAGCGAGGAGGAGGTGGAGATAGAAATTGTGAGGTGCAGATGTTGGGGGCAAGGCAAGACCTCATGCAATCATGGGGAGGATGTGCAGGTGTGTGGGTGCATCAGGCATCTGTAATCTAACTTCTTATTCAAGCAGTGTACATGATACATGAGGCGACACGCGCGGGAGGAACTTCCCAATGTCATCTTTAATTTTTAATCACAACTTCTCAGCACTATTTGTTGAGATACTTCAAATGTTTCTGCATCCCTCAGTTGGGAACACAGGACTGCTTTTGGGGGGGTTCAGACACTGACTCCACTCAAATCCCTGCTCATTTCTCGCCGTTCTCCGTGGAGAAATACTACGCCAGTGTGCACGATTATGATTTCTGTATGTCTATTTCTGCTCCGGCAGGCGCTGTCCTTCTGCTGCAGTGATATCCCATATGCTGCATATAGGAACATTTCACAGGTTCAAACAGTTCTTTAGCTATGGATGTCTTTCAAGCGAGACGTACAACATTTGTCCCTGCTGACTTAATTCACTTATTTCAATTATGAGGACGATTTGCTGGTGTGCACAGGAAGGCTTATGTCACAGACAGATCGCTTATAGAAATGCTCATTATGAAGTGTTTCTTACATGCGAGGATCAGGTTTTTGCTTGTTTTTTCTCATGTTGGATTTGCCACTAAAATGTGGAAGGAAAGGACTCTGTGGTCGGGTCAGAGCTGAGTTAAAACTCTCCTGTGTTTAATATGGTAACTTACTAACATAAAACCCAGAGCTTTATTTCATGACTCTCTTATGTACCAGAGCAGTCTTCTTGTGAATGATGTAAAGACAGAAAACAGAAACTGAATGTAGGTATGTTTCTATATCTGCTGGGACACAGAAATACAACTTGTCCCTGTGGACTGAATGAGAAATACAGCATGTTCTCCGATCCCATGTATCTTGGAGTGCTGTCACCCTGAAGAGCCAAACAGGCCTCTTGTGGGAGAAGGTTGAGTAGCTGCTGGCCCTTTAAGAGGTCTATTTTTACAGGGGCACACTCATGCATGGAGCGAGGCGCACAGAGGAGGCAGTGGCACACGGAGACTCTATCTGCTCTGCCTCACTTCTGTGACTCCACACAACACATCCTGTAGGACCGTAACCTTGTGACTGAGTGGCTGAGAGAGAGTCCTAAAAAACTTGTTCAGCCCGTGGAGGAGCACGTGTTCCCTCAGCGCGAGCTCAAACGTGAAAGTGATCAAAAAAAAAAAAAAAACACCTGGAAGTTACGAGGTTTGCACCCGACAAGGAGATTCAGCCCTTTTCAAGTGGATCTCTCTGAAGTCTAGAAGTGATAATGAGTGGGAGCTTGCAATAAAGACACCCTTATGCACACTGTACACAAATGTGCCAACATTCCCACATACTTGTTTTGATATGCAGATAGCTATGAAAGAAATCTGAAAACATTCATGCCCCCTTCTTACAAACACATAATACACTTTAGTTTACTTACACCCCCACACTCCTCGAAAGAAAGCGCAAAAGGGAAAAAATGAGCACATTTCAGAACATTTCTTACACAAACACTCATCCGTGCACTTAGGGGTGCGTGTAGTGCTTTACACCCACGTGAAAAAAATTACTTATACATCCTCAATATCTGGACCCAAAATAATCTTTCCTTATGCAATCTGCATGTTATATAATGCATGGCCTGTCATTATCACAGCCCTCCTTCACGCCCTGCTGTGCCTCTCCACCTACAGCACCACACAGACAGGCAGACACACACACACACACACACACACACACACACCCTGCACCTTGTGTTGACAGTCATATACTCTACTCTAGCACTCTCACCCACGTTGAGTGTGTGCTCTCAAACAGCCAGCCAGATGAGTGAGAGGGAAAGACAGAGGAAGACCATGAGTAGGTGGGGCGGGGGGGGACTGAAAGTGAAAGAGAGAGAGAGGGAAAACTTAGAGAGTGAGGTGTACATTCATGCAGAGACGAAGCATTTGCATGATTATATGAATACGTGCATTGTTCAAGGTTGTATGTTTTATGTCTGATCTGATAAAATTCCCATCTTTCACCCCCAGCACTTCAGTAGGAGACGTAACCCCGCATGACCTTATTTTTGTATTCATTTTCTTTACCACCCGGCTCCCCTTCAGGGTCCTGTTGAGCAGGGAAAGGCTCACCAGTTCACCGCGAGATGCGTAACGGATGATCACTGTCACCATCAGTCACACCTACAGTATGAGCAAACCCAGACTTGCATGTCTTTGCATTTCTTACACTAACAGATAACAGGAGTCAAACCTCCGTCCTTCCTGCTGTTTGGCAACAAAACTGTACTTAATTTGATTGAAAATGCGTATGAAAAGTGCAGCTCATACACATTTTATATTGCTCTAAAGCAAGGGTGCCCAAACTTTGTCCCTTGGAGGGCCAAAACTGAAAATTAATGTTCAACCATGGGCCAAAAAAATAAACTATTGTATTGTGTTGTTAAGATGAGAAATGGTACGATCGCAATCAGTTCTTGTAAATTTTAATGAGAAATTACCTAAGAACATGTAAAAAAAAAAAATGTTTTTTAAATAGCCAGGATAGTCTTTCTAAGTTCCTTATTTTTGGGGTTTATTTCTTTTTCTTGGCTCCGAGGGCCAAAACTGAAACGTGATGGTAAACTACAGGTAAAAAAAAAACATCTATCATATATCGTACAATGTATTGAAAGGATGGAAAATGCTACTGTTTGGAAGCTCTTAGAGGCAAGTGAGAAAAACAACTTCTTGTGATCCATTCGCTTATTTGATCTAAATTTTCTCCCTAAGAATGACAAATGATTAAAGAAAAGGTAATTATCTAACGCCCTGTCTGTTTTGCATTGAGCAATCTCCCTCCCTCATCTCTACGACACCACATGAACGCGCAGCGGTAATCGCCAGACATCGCAGAAAACAGGAGGATCCTGCTCTCTGCATGTTCACAAGCAGACAGGAACAATAAAGAATAAGAGCTAATTTAACTTATTTTTATTACAAAATATATAACTTATAGCAGCTTTAAAATCAATTCTACATCTCACAAAAAATAAACCAACATAAACAGTGATTCATATGCTAATTTTTTTCATTTTCTTTTTTGCTAGAAACATTTTCCACCTCAACTCTAAATTTAACTGACAAATGACTCAAAATGCGCATCCACATCCACAACTTACCACCCTTAACTCACCTCACTGCAGGTTATATAGGAAACAGTACAAACTAAATGCTATTGCACAAATTTCCCCTCAGGGATATGCTGTTTGTGAATTTTTTTTCTGTGTGTTTGTCTTTCTTTGAGTCAGTCAAGGGGACCTCCTTTGCCACCGTTCCTACATCAGCGTTCTCACAGTTGAGGGGTTTGGAATTGGCTTGGGAATTCAGCCGGGGAGCCAGGAGTGTGATAATAATCCCAAACAGAAGCAGGTGTTTGAACACAGTTGACACCGTGCCAGACTACTTTAAGGTGACAGACACACCTGTCGGTTGGAATGTACCATGAGAGGGATGTGCAGGAAGTGATATGTTATAGGCGTTTATATTCACATCCACTTACGTTTAAAGGGTGGTGTGTGTGCATGCGCGTGAAGGTTTGTGTGCATATGCAAAGATGCGTAAGGAATCTGTGAGAGTCCTTTCTTCGCTCCTTTTTGTACAGATCGTTTTCTTTAGCCCTGACTCGCTAACCCTTGTGTATGATCAGGCAGTATGTTCTCCTCCTCCTCCACACTTCATCTACAATAGGGGTCAATGACCTTTCAACCCTGCCACCCACCACTTACACCCACAGTTTTTCAACCAGGCCTGCCTCTTTGCCTGCTGCAGCCCATGCAAGTAAACCTGCTCCCTCATATAGACAGACCAGTTGAGCACAAACACGATATAATCGTGCAGTATCGGTTTGGGTGTCACTGTACAGAAACTGTAACATCTGAGACATCCTGTAGCCTATAGCATCAATAGTGTCCTGAAAGCCTGTCATGAAGTTGGCTGTGTATTACCTTCCCTACCCTTGCAATGCCTCTCTATTCATTTTACAGTATCCTGCGCAACATTGAAACCACTCAGCCAAACATCTCTCTTCTAATTTAATTTGACATCTTTTTTGTAATTATTAGCAGAGATGATCAAATAGCAGCTGAGTGATGAAAGGTTCTCTCTCAAGTGGGACTCTCCCGTTTTTCATTTAGAAAACAAGCATTAAACCCACTCAATCCTATTTCATTATAATTTGCAGCTCCCTTTTATAACAAACTGTGTAAGCCTTGTGTTGAGTGAATGGCTGTGACCGTGTGTGGCTGGGCAGCAGATTTGGTGTGGGAGGGGTTGTAGAGGAGTAGCAATAATGGCAGTGTATAGCGATGTTGCCTTGAATACCGGCAGTGATAAAGGTATTCCAGACAGCATCTATGAAGCCAGTCTAGACAGTCTCTTTGAAAATGAATGGCACTTGAGCTAGCAACGGGACACCTGGCCATGCTCTCTCCACGGAGATGTCATCAGCATGCTTACAGCTTGCTGACATTTTGCTACTGAACTAAAGAACCAAAAGAAACCCGGTTTGACTGACAATCGCCAGGGGAAAGAGCCAGAAACAACAAATCTTTGGAATGAAAAGTGATCCCCCCAATTCTTTCACACATACACTCTTGTTTCCTCTCTTTCAAGCTGTTTCTAGCCCATCAGACTGTCTCAGTTGCTGAGTCTCTCTCTCCTGCACCCTACCCCCACCCCCCCTCATAAGCCACTGATCTAATAGTGTGAGAGTACTACTCGCGTCAAGGGCTCTGAGTTGGGATAATCATGTCACAAACTAGTGAGAGGGGCTGCTACCTGTGCGCCAGACGAGCTGAGCATGTAGGAAGTTTGAAAACTAATTTGTGAGCTGCAAGAGTGGAAACACAAGAGCATGACTGTGCATCAGCAGTGTGTGACATCACTGCAGTTGCAGAAGAATTGTTGTCACCTCACCAAGAGTGGCGCGTTTGTTTGTTGCATGTTATTTTAAAGTCTTTGTGATGCCTAGAAATTGAAACCGAAGTCATCTCTTTGTGGTTGAAAAAAAATGGCTGGTGCAGATGCCGCATAAGAGGAGTATTATCAGATTGAGGCAGTGGAAAAGATCACAAGTGAAACTGCCATCAGTACACACTTAAATGTCAATGAATGACAACGACATAACACCCGCCTTAGAAAATGTCAGCCACAGGGTTTGCTGAATACCTGTTAACTGTTGCACTTGTTCTCTGCTGACCTCTGCATGCACACTTGTATGTGCAGGACATGTTTCCCGTGTATTTATGGGAACACTGCAGTAGTCTGGAGAGCAGAACGAGGTGGAGGAATTTTTGCTTCTGCTGACTGGCTGACCTGCATGTAATTAGTCAAGTCATATTTTTAACTGATACTGCGTAAAAGCCAGCTTAAGAAGCCATAGCTGCCCTATTTATACCCTAGGGGCTAATGGCCTGTACCACTACACAGGGGGATTTCCTCCCAGAACTATACTAAGCCTGCCTTAGGCCGTACCAGTTAGGATTCACAGGGATTAACCCGGCAATACATTACGGGCGTCACCCTCTCGTCTGCATCACTCACACTGTTCTACTCTCTTCTTATCAGCTCTTCTCTCGCAGTGTTTGGCTGTTCACAACTCTGCTTTTTAGATGGTGGTGTATTCTTTTCACTTTGCAAACGTTGATCTCACTCTTAAAACTCTTCATCACTGTTGTCCGCCGGAGTCTGTCACGAGTGAGCAAGTTAAGCACAAAGAATCGACTCTTTCCATGCATGTTTATGTTCCTGTGTCAGTGCATTATACCCTGTGAATGTGTGTATGTGTGTGTTTGTGGGTGTTAATAGTAACTCCTGAGCCTCCTAAGTCCATCCTCATTGTGGTTGAGCCTGCTGCGGGCAGGGCTGCTGGCTCATCCTGTTGAAGAATGGGTCAGGGCCCTGAAGGCTGACCTGGCCTTCTGCCCATTAAGCTATCGCCCGTATCACCCTGTCCTTTTATCAGCTTAGCCCGGCTCCCTGTGGAGTAAGCTGCCACACAAAGCTAGTAGTACTCCCCCCGTTTCCTCAACCCTTCACCTTTCCCTCCATCCTTTCCTCTATCTATCTATCTATCTATCTATCTATCTATCTGTCTATCTAGCTATCTGTCTATCTATCTATCCATCTATCTGTCTATCTAGCTATCTGTCTATCTATCTATCTGTCTATCTAGCTATCTGTCTATCTGTCTATCTGCTGTGTCCTCTACCCTTCCTCCTCTCCATTCTCCTCTACTCCTCCCCTCTGTTCAGATCTGTTACATTCAGCAACAAATTTCTGCTGCATCAGACGTCCACCATAGATCTCCCACTAAGCCTGAAACGTGATCAGACACCCCATACGAGGTTACGCATGAGGAAAGGGAGAAAATAAAAGGAAAGCAAAATGCCGTTTTGATTAAAAACCAAAGACAGTAAAACAGGTTCTGCAGGGAGTTGGAGTGAATCTACGCACCTGTGGAAGTCTTTGACCCCTTCCTGCTACTTTGCACTTCCCCCACTACGATTTGCTGGCCGTAGTCTGACTCATCTGACCTTTCTTGTCCAGCCTTGACCCTGTGTGTGTTTGCGTGTGTGTGTTTGTGTGTGTGTGTGTGTGTGTTTGTGACGGACGGACGGATTAAAAAGTGCCGAGCCAGAGAGAGAAAGAGAGAGAGAGAGAGAGAGAGAGAGAGAGAGAGTAACAGCGAGCATGAGATGGAGAAAGAGTGCGCCAAATGTCTCAGTGGTGCCACGAATGATTGACAGCGGTATGACTCTGTGTTTGCGCGTGTTGATGTTTTCTTGCGTGTGTTCAAGTCAGTACGCTAAATATCAAGGTATGCGTGCATAAGTAGAGTGCAACAGTCATTTCTATATCTCTATATTGTAGTAAATACCCTTTGATGAACCCAGTTCTTGCTCTATTTCCTCCTCTTTCACTATGACTGGACTATTACGTCTAAATTTATATCAAACACCCACTGGTCTTTTGATTTATGTAGAATTATATTAAAGATATATTGTTTCATGGTATTTCGAAGAAAGTACTCATTTTATTTTCTTCTCTACATTTTATGTATTTCCTACTTGCTTGCTTTTTATATTTTAATTTACAGAGTATGATTTATCTTTCCTAACATGCGACCTTTTGTTTAAAAAATGCGTTAGACGTTAAGGGAAAGTTATCTTGTCTAGTTATGGGTCAGGAACTTTCATTTATATTACCAAGGCAACTCATTCTGTGAAACATGGATTGCTTCGTGTAAAATAATAAAAAGAGAAACTTATTTATTTTGTGCTGTCAAATTGGAGATGTAGGTTTATAAAACTAATTACAGTAAAATTAACAAGTTATTGTTTGTAAAGTTGCTTTTTCCCTTTTTTATTGAATATGAATTAATGCAATTATGAACAGAACATGACCTCACTTTACTTCATATCATTGTTTTTGTATTGTATCATTGTGTCATTTTATTATTGCTGCTTTTTTTTCTCGATTAATTAGTAAATCTCAATGTTACATGACACAATGTGGCCCGACTCTCAAATAAAACAATCACAACATTGTTCAATTTGAATCCAGAAGGCTCCAAAATGAAAAAAAATATGCATCTTTACCCTCTATTAATTGTGAAACTTGTAATGAACCCACACAAACACAACAAAATGCCAGAGCAGACAGCGCGAGTGCCCACACAATCTGACTGCATCTTCAAACAGCATTCACTCTGAAACATAAAAGTAATCTCCTCCTAAATGTCAGAGAAGACTTTCTTGGCAATTGTCGCCTCGCTGTGCGAATGTTTTGCTGTGGCCTTCGAGCCGATGTTTCTGCACACAGCTCCAATTAACTCAGTCTGATCAACTTTCCATTCCATTGAGGGTGAGAAGTTAGACAAGGTTAACGTCTAATTTACTGTTTGTGGATACAAGTCTGCATTTTTCTCGGTGGTTTGAAAGGTTGGATAAATTGCTCTCAGAAAAAAAAAAAAAAAAAATGATTGAATGTAAAGATTGCTTTTCACAATTAACCACCGATGATGATTTGATTGCTTCATTAAATCCTATTTCCCCATGCGCTTCAATTTATGTTCTCATTGCTGTATTGCATTTCTCTGCCGGTAATTTACATAAGCTTGTTTGAACTGAGGTTTGGCCCTGTTTCTTTGACGAGGAGCAGACTGGGTTATTTGCATAGTGTTGCATTTTCAACCTTGGGCCTATTTATTATTGTGCAAAAAGGTTTCTGTACTGACAGGTTTCTGATTTCTTGCCGTGAATGAACAACACTGCTCCCACGAATTCAGTCCTAATAAGCCTTACCAGCCATACCAGCACACTTCACTTGCACTGACTGAATCACTGAAGCAAATCATTCAGAGCTCTCCTGCAGTGCTCCTGTTAGCGTATGAGCCTGTGTCATGTGTGTTTTTTATGTGTGTGTGTGTGTGTGTGTATGCATGCCCATGAAGTCAAATCAAATTTAGTCATAAAAGCTCCTTTACAAAAGGTTTGTTACAAAGTGCTTCGATGAGAACAAAGGACTCAAATTCAAATGAAAACTACAGATAAACAAAAAGAACAAGTATAGCGCGTGTTCTTGTGTGCATGTATATGTGTGTGTGTGTGTGAGAGAGAGAGAGAGTGTGTGTGCTTGATGGATGTGAGGTTTGGTTTTGAGTCAGAGGCAGCAGCAAATGCCTAAGTCTGAGAATGTGTGTAGGATGAGCCTCCTACCACGTCCCTCCCTGTCTCTCATCAACTGTCTCTCTGCCTCCCCTCCATCCGTCCCTCTCTTTTATGTGCCAACATGTCTTCTGAAAAGTGTTCGTCAAAAATTGCAGAATGATTTGAAAACTGATTAATTGATTGATTTCATGTGAAAAGAGGCATTGAACTGCAGAAACATTCGTGGGAAGCATACCATCAGGCAGAACAAAGGCAGCATATAGTCAGCATATACCGTCCAATGTATAATCTGTACGTGCTCCATCCTTGACTGTGTGTGTACATCTGTGTGCGCCTATATATATTTGTGTATGCATGTTTGTATCACTCACAGTGATTAAAGCAAGTGGGCGGCAGCAGCAACTGGTCTGCCTGTGTGGCTCTGCATAGCAGACATGTTTCTCACTGCTAGATATTACTCATTTCCTCAGCCCTTTGCACACACAAGCACACACACACACACACACACACACGTACACACACACTCTTGACATACACACACAGACACAGAGACGGATAGCAGGCTCTCAGTTCTTTCCTTCAGTTTGGTGGGCTCGCTGGTGTTATTTCATGCGTACTGAGATCAGAGGCAGCGTGTAGCTGGAGGCTGCTGATATCTGCGGGTGTTGTAACTGGCGGTGGTGCTGTGGAGGAGCAGTGTAGCACAGTTAGGAGCTGAGGAGTGGGTTGACCCTCTGGGAGGACTGGAATATGAATGACTGCCAACACTGGGACGTCTGCTCAGCCCGCACTCAGGTCAGTCTCACACATCACAACAACTACTAACTCCATCAACCTGTCTGCCTGTTCCCACATTCTCTAGCTGCTCTTAAAAGAGCTGCTGTTTGCTCTTTTTCTTTTATTGTAATTTGCACGACAGGACGATTGATTAATGTTTCTTTGATGGAAAAAAAATGCAAAACTAGAGACTGATACTCTGCAGTTCTGTTTTTCTGAGGTTTGCAGTCATGAGAATAGAGGTAGGTTTGACAGTTCTCCCGAGAAATGCGCGCAGAGAAAAGGCGGGATGAGGTGGAGCAGTGCAAAAACATATGTCACATTTGACAATTACTTCAGAGAAAGATGAAGCATACAAAATGATTAAATTAAAAAATCAACCCTCTTGCATTTTTTCCTATCAGTTTTAAGCAAAAAATTAAAAATAATAACTTTTTAGATAATTTGCATTTATGCCTTAATGGCAAATCAAAACTCTTGGAGTATTTCATTAGAAGGATTGTGCTATATGCTTGCGATCTGTCGTTTTTGATATATATTTAAATGCTACGGCCACAGTAGCTCCAGCCAAACTCCAGCTCTGTGTGCATGTCTGCACAGTGTAGGAGTATTCTGTTAGAAGACATTTCTCTGCAAACTCCTCCACATGCACAATTGTGTTCTTTGTTTTCCTGTACTTTTCTGGCAAGTTTATATTAGGGCTATTTTGACTACCTTTTCACGAGGGCTGTCGAAATGACAAGGCTGTCCGGGTCATCTGAGGACAAAAGTTGAAACCATTTTTTTTTTATTAAAGAAACCCGGATTCTAGTTCAGCTTCCTGTGCAGCAAGAGTTCTGAAGTAAAAAGCTTTGTGACAACATAGAAAAATGTTGTGCTTGAAAATACCTGAAAATGTATTTAAAGATGGCTTTACCGTGCAGGATTTGATTTATTATTATTATTGCTATTCCTTCTTTTCTTTTCCGTTTTTTGTTTTTTAGTTAATTTGTTAATAATTAGTGTCGTTTTTGTTGTTTTTAATAGATAAATTGCTAAACTGTGCAGGTATTGATGACATTATGACATTAACTGGTTGTCACATTTAATAGATTGATAAGAACGGCATAATTCATTTAATCATAAAATGATTATTCCAGGAAAAAATATTGATAGGAACCCGTAGATGAAGATGTGCGTGGATTACATAAGGAGTGATTTCTTATTTATTGCTGCCATCTGAAGGCTTTTCATCTCAAAAATATAAATATTCATGACCCCAAGAGGTCAATGGGTTTTTCCCGTCCACGAGAGGCCGTGTTATCTTTCAGCCAAACTGAAAATGTGTCCATTAAATTGCGCTCATGAGGTTTTACATCACATCAGCAGCATGTTTATTGACCTAACAGTTGTCCATCATAAACCTTTTCCATGTTCTACTCCTTCACACCCGTCCTGTCACTGTCTGGAACAATTAATCCCCCTCGTCTCACCGCCCAGTTTTCAGTTTTCCACTCAGATGCACAAACAGCTTGCTCCACTCTAACACTTATTCTCTTTTTGGAGCAAGTCACTTGATGAGCAACAGTTTACCCGCCTCTCCATGGAGTATCCCCATCTAACCTCTATAACCGGCTGGATGTGTGTGTGGACACAGTTGCCATGGTGACAGTGGGGTGGATGGTGAGACGGCAGGGAGCCGGTAGGCTGTTGAGGCAGACACGCGGGTGAGTGCGGGGCTGAGTGGCAGCTTGGTGCTGTGGTGTTGTGGTGGCGGGAGCAGCGATGGCGGTGGCGGCGGTGGTGGAGGGAACAGCTGGCGCGGCAACCATCACTTCAAAAGAGCTCATTTAATACGTTTGGAGAAGAATTAGTGGAGCTCCCCCGCACTTCTCACTGAATGAAACAAGGCTGCAAAATCTCTGACACATTCGAGGACTCAAACACAAACACACACGCACAAAGACCTAAACAAATAAACACATTCACACATTTCTCAGAGGAAAAAAAAAAAGTTGCACGTGCACACACAACATGGCATACATGCATGCACACACACAAACAGTCCCACATATTTCCCCACACCCCTGCTGCGACACATAATTAATATGCAAAGACACATATCCTGTATTCACAACAACTGGTGGTAATATCAACAGTGTTCTGTCAGCTTTTGGGTGGGTGGTGACCAGCTTTGCCTATCACTGGGGGAGTAAGTACAGCCGCCTGAGGGAGTATTTGTGTGTCTGTTGCTGTCCATGTGTGCGTCTGAAAGAGAAGGGGTTGGGGGTGCTCGTAGTAAGCTTGTATAGAATACAGAGAACACCCGGGGGTGTCGTGGGGGTGGTTCATGAAAGTGGTACAAAAACATATCTACATATTCCAATCATCCCCTGAGAGTCAGAGATGAAAACTCTCCTGCTGTGAGTGCTATGTGAGTGTGTTTCTACACACACACATACAGAGCACTGCCTCTGAACTTCATTGGCTGCAAAATGTATTTTTAGCCCACATGTGGGAGTAATGTATTTGAATGAACCGAGTAAGTTGGGTAGTTTCAGTCCCACCGCAGTGACTGGTGACTGACTAATTAGTGACAGCTATCAGAAAGCTAAGAGTTTCTAACCTTTTTAAAGTCGTTCGTGTGAGTGGCTGATTTCTCTCCATCTGTCTGACACAGCTGAATGTTTGTTTGCATGTCTGACCAGACGGACAGCTAAGTCCGAACAACAACTGATGCCAGGACCTGACAGACTGTCCGTTTTCTATGTTCACACTCATTCTCTCTCGCTTCTCTCTCTGTCCTCTCCCGTCTTTTTTACCAACCTTATCTCTCTTTCTGTCCTTGTTCGTCTTCTCTCTAGGTGAGTGGTGCTTCGGTACAAAAGAATCAACAGTGATCTGACAGTGATGCTGTGTAGCAGCCTTCCCTTCTGTCTGCGCCCCCCGTTCTCCCGTGAGGCCCATGTGACCTAGCCTACACCCACGCAAAGGGGGCCCCCACTGCCGCTGGAGCCCACCCATGAATCCCAGCCCCGACCGCGGCAAAGAGTGCCTCCCTCCCAAGAAGAGGGAGTCTCGGCAAGGATCGACAGAACACCAAGTCCCTCTGGACGAGTTTAAACCACCTGTGCCGCTCCGGAATCGGTCCAGCATAGGGGGAGGGGAGGGAGGCAGGGAGGCCAATGACAGGGACCGAGCTCTTATTAACCCAAACCCCCATCTCCTACATACTCCTCCACCCCTCCCTGCTCCAGCGCCAGGCCTCCCCCTGCCCCTACCATGGCACCTGGGCTACTCTCCCTCGGTGTCTCTTCCCCTTTTCCCAGGGCAGGTAGGCGAAAGGAGGGGCTCAGGGTCTCCTGCCTGGAGAGATGATCCTCTCTCCTCACCCCTGACCCACCACTCCAGGTGGCTTCGAGGGGAAGGGCCCCTCTCCTTGCCACCATCCCCATCTTCCTCCTCCACTTCCTCCTTTAAGACTCCTTTCCCAGCCGATTCTCGAGAGATGTGGTCCTACATTAACAGCAGCCGGCGGGAAACCAGCTCCTCTCTCTTCTCCCCGTCATATTTGTTTAGCCACCACTCTCTCTACCCCCAAGAGCCAAGCTTAGTTGACGCTAGACACAGGTACTTGGGCAAGAGGCCCAATGGCCTGGATGGGCCAGGCAGCAGGACTGCCTCAACCTCCAGGCCTCTGCTGACAGGAGATTATGGGAATGATAGCAGCAGAACCAGGCTGGACATTAGTCCACACAGCTCCCACACCAATGGTGGACGGAGACAGCAGGAAGATCTAACACCCCGTGGCCATTCTGGAGGGCCATTTTTGTCAGACTCTCAAGCTCAGGAGGTCTCTGAGCCACATTCCTCACTGCAGGACAGGCATCCGCATGGGATAATGAAGACCAGCTCCAATTTACTCTCCACCAGTCCCCATCCTCTGGGACTAGTCCCCAGGGCTAGTAGAGGGGGACTACTGGACCCCCTAGGGGCCACACCAGCTGAGGCCCAGATCTACTACTCCTTGGGATCAGTGTGCCACCCCAGCCCTCAGGCCCAGGCTTACCCACTCTACAGCCCCTCAGGAACTCCTCTGTACAACCTGCACAGGGAGCCAGGCCCCAGGCAGCACAATCTAAGGAACTCACCACACTCACCCCTGGGTCTGCCTAACAGCCATGACAGGTCGCAGAGAGACCGGGACAGAGACCAAGAAAGAGACAGAGACAAAGTCCTACAAAGGGACAGGGAGCGAGGTAAAGACAAAGACAAAGAGAAGCACTTACAACATGACAAAGACCAAGAAAGAGACAGTGAGCGCGAGAGACGACGGGACAGAGAAAGAGACAGAGGGAGAGAGTTATCTCCTTCCCATCATCACACCTCACCCCCTGCCCTTCACCCATCTCCCCCAGCGCTCCTACCTCACTTCACCAAGGGTTCCCTGATTGAGTTGGCCAGCGGGCGGTTGAAGCGGGTGGAGGAGCTGCGAACGGAGGACTTCCTGAGGAGTGCGGACACCTCTCCGGAGTTCCACCTCAGCACCTGCACTGTGCTGCTGATTTCTCCCAGCAATTCACAGGGCTTCAGCCACCTGCAGGTTCACCTCACAGACCTCAACACTCAGGTCAGCTTTCTCTTAAAATACATGCTTCATCTTATACCTGATTATACTTGGCATTGCAGCATAAACAAAAAAATGTTTCATTTAACTGCATGAAGAGATGATTGTTACCCTAACCCTAACCCATTACTCAAAGTTTCAGATGTAGTCACCTTGATCTTCTGAGATGAATACAGATCTGTGTTTTTTCTTACACACATAACATCAAAGTCAGATTGTGGTGATAATAACTGACAGACATGAGAGACCACCTGGTTGAGTGTATAACAATGTTGTGGTTTTGTGTAGGAGTTACTGAAGGTCTTGGTGGAGTATCCGTTCTTTGTGCAGGACCGAGGCTGGTCTTCTTGCTGTCCCCAGAGAACCTCACAGCTGTATGGCCTGCCCTGCCGGCAGCTCATGGAGGGGGATGTCTGCCTGGCTCTCACCCCTACGCCAACCCAAACCCATCGGACACACTCGCGTACCGGCTCAAGGATCCATCGCACCCAACATCCCTCAAGGTCTGCGGGAGAGTCCAGCAGCTCGCACAGGGAGGAGATGCCCCCTCCTCCTCCACCGCCCCCTCTTCCCCACCACCCGACTCCCACAGCGCCGGCGCCTCCACGCGCTCTGGCTGCAGAGCCTCCCGTTCAGGAGCAGCCACGTCCACGCAAACGGCGCTGGTCTGCCCCGGACACCCTCCCCTCAACCAGAGCTGATGCTCCCAGCCTCCTGGATTTACCTCATGGCTCCAAGCTAATGAAGTGGCAGTAGGAACTTGCATACATATGCGTGCATACTTACACACACACATAAGCACATACACACCCTCCTTGTCTCTGTTGCACCCACCAAGACAAACAATGGAGAGACCTCAAGGCAGGGTTGCAGGGAAGGAATAAAAAACAATAGAAAACACAATTTACGGGTGTCCACACTGCTGCCCAGAATAATTATCCCGTCCACCCTAGTCCAGGCCTTGTTGCACCCAACCTTTCCTTCTTTCCTTTCCTTTCCTTTCCTCGACCTTACTTACACCGCCCTGAAAGGAGCAGCAGCTGAAGGATCTCTGGGTGACTCCTCAAAGACACACTGAAGACATTTAGTGAGACAATCAAGCACTTGTCTGTGTTCACTCTGTTTTTGTAATGGTTGTCCCACACACCTACCTACTGACAGTGTTTTCTGCAGGGTATCGATTTTCAATCAGTGTTATGAAAGTAAACGCTATTGAAGAAGTGCAGATATATATGAACAAAAATTGACTATATATATTACATTACAGATGTTATATACAGTAAATATGCTAAACAGATTTAATGCAATCTCTCTGTCAGTTTTTGCAAATGCATTGTTTGTTTTTTTATTGTTTTCTTGCTTCTGAGCCGACGTGTCGGCCTGGGCAGGCAAGGTGAATGTACAAGCAGCTCTTCGCCTTTTTTATTCTCATCACTGGGAGTCATTTCAAACAATTGTTCGTCAAGGCATTACCCTCCAATATGTTCTTAACATTATCTCTGAGAAAGGGAGAACACTAAAGAAAAACTGCGTAACAGACAATCCCACCCACACAGACAGGTCTGTGCCACATCGCCTCGACACTCATGGTGTTTTTCCATTAAAAACTGAATGATGGAAAGAGTAAAAAGTGCAGTACGGCTGAAGAGTAATGGTGCTAATAACACGTTGGAACATGATGCTTTGTGAATACTCTTGACCCCTGTGTACTGTACGCTTCTGTTCCCATCTAATTTTTTACGTACTGTATATGTTTGAAGGCAGGGAAAATGATGAAAGTATTTTAAACTCAGATACGGGTATCTCCTCTGATTCAGCACACTCTCTCACTTTAGTTTTTGTGTTTTGTTTTTTTTTTATTTTCAAAAAGAAAACCTTAATTGTTGATTTTTTTTTTCTTTTTAAATGTTATAGCTACAAAAATGTATATTTTTAAAAATTGTGAATCTGTTAAATGATGTTCGCTAGAAATAAAAGAAAAAAAGCTTTATAGATTTAATGAAAGGTGTCACTTTATTCTCTGCATGTGATGTAAAATATGTTACAATTAAATTGTCATTTTCATATTCATAAGATGAATATGGGGTGGCAAAAAATCAGTCTTTTTACATTATTAGCATGTTATCAGAATGTTTAATCAGGTTAAAAAACAGCAACTGATAATTCTGCCAGTCTAGCTGCAAAGTGGATGGGAAAAAAATCAGTATTACGTAAGAATAAAGGAAATTCATTTTGCTTTACGTAGCTTTATGCATCATATATACAAATCCACTGACGACGTCTTTCATGTTAATGCTGGGATGAATAAAACTTCAGTAATCCACCAGTTTATTGATCACAGCTACCGTGGTGCAGGGTAGCTTTCTCTGTCTGCCTACATCTTTTCTCCATCTGTGTTGGATGTGCGAGTCGGCCGCTTTTCCTCAGTCTCTCCCAAGTTGAACCTCTGCAGCAGCTCCACCGCAAACAAGGGCACCACCTGGACAGCAAGACACAGTGTAGTACACCATCAGCATGCTTATGAGGACCTCTACTGGTGGTGTAACACTCTACACTTCAACTGACAGGGAACATTTACACAGGAAATAAAAGGTTCTGCCTGCCATCAGAGTTGATTTACTGTACTTACTATAATGCCAATACAATCACATACGTTCTGTATATAAGTCCAAACTCAAGGTGTTTGGCATTTGAGAAATTTCAATGTTTGATCAAACACTTGACAGCCTTAAATGACAAAAGTCCAAAAAGATGTAATTGTGATTTAAGCCTTCAAGGATGGAGAGGTGAATCAGTAGCTGATGGAGAGTCGGTTTGGACTCTGAATGTTTCTAATAATAATAAAGAAATTGAAATATTAAACTAAGCGTTTGACAGTGTTGGGAAAAATCTTTTCATGAAAGTAAAGTGTTTCTAAACTGAATCCCTGACTATAGTAAGGGTAAATGTGCTCTAAGAGAAGATAACAATTATTAAGTCCCCTTTCTCTACCCACCTGCGCCATGATCAGCTTCCTGGTTTTAGATTCGTTGGGGTCTGGATACTCCTCCCCGAAGCAGAGCTCAATCTCATAGGACGGTGTAGGACCCTTCCCGTGTAAACAGCTCTGGAGCCCTAGAGACAAACATTTCATGGCTTTATATCTGAAAATTCTGATTTCATCATATAAAGATATTGCGTCTTTGCATAGAGCAGGGTTTTTCAAACTCTGAGACTGCAGGTGTCAGTTCATGGATGCCTAGGGGATTATTATGGGATTATGTCATTTGACCCCACTGACACTCAACAACTGAGCCAAGAAAGCCTAAAATTGCTGTTTGATGTAGCTTGAGACTGCACCATGTTGATCAAAACAGGTCCTTCTTAAGGCATTAATCAGTTTCTCACTCTGGGAAAGTGTGAGAAACATTAAAGTTCTCAAAAAGTACTGTATCTCTGAACTTTCTCTTTAAAGAGACTCTGTGGGACTTCCGTGTTGTGCTTGAAGCCGGTCGTTGGTTTATGTTGGTGGACTTTTTTTTTTTTTTAACTAACGTTAGCTACTGAGATGAGGCACAGAAATCAGAAATTCCTTTATTAGTCCTGCAAACAGGGAAATTAGACTTTTGATCACAAATGCAATGCCTAATGTAATTTTTTCACTTTCACAGTGATGTAGTGTAACAAAGTACATTTACTCAAGTACTGTACTTAAATACAGTTTTGAGGTATTTGTACTCTACCTGAGTATTTTCATTTTCTGCTACTTGATATTTACACACCACTACATTTTTGAGTACTTTTTACTCACTTATTTGACTACTTTAGTTACTTTAGTTACTTGTTACTTTGTAGACTGTACGCTGCATCACTGACAAAGTAGCATGTTTTTACTAGTATATTTTATCAGCAATTCCAATAATCAGAAAAAAATTGAATATCAAGTTTGAGAATCAGCCAGGCTGACATATATGAGCCTATGTAGAATACACTGTACTTTTACTTGTAGTTTTGCTACTTGAGTAAATTTAATATCAGATACTTAAAAGGTGCTATTTGTAAGAAAAGTTACAAAAACTGTCACTTTGGGATGTTAGGACGGGCCATCCCAAAGCGGCAGTTTTTGTAACTTGTCTTACAAATAGCACCTCTAAGACTGTTACTAAAGAACTAATCATATAAATGCCAAAAGTAATATTTTAACACGATATCTTTACTTTCACTCGAGGATGACTTGTGGATTCTCTTTACAACACTACACTTCCAAGTCCCCTGAAAGTGTTAGGAGCCTCCCTGGAGAGGCCTCCCACTTTGAAAACCTCTGAGGGAGAGCAATAATCTTACATTCGTCATTCTTTTTTCTCCCAATTATCCCAAACAACTTCTCTCTCTCTTTTAATAATTCATATTCTGTTCCAGATAGACTCACTGGTAGCAAATTAATTCAAACTGCTTTTAATCAGCCGTTATTGTGTTTTTCTGTTCTTTTTAGGAATGCATGCACTGCCTTACCATTGAGAAATGTAGGTATATCAAGCAGTTTGAAGGTCTTTTCTCTCTCCAGTTTGTTGGGCCGGTCTGTGTGTTTGGCCATGGGACCGCTCCAGTACACCCTGCCCTGACAGAACCGCTTGATGAACACCCCATCTGGGGCCACCCATAATAGCACACCCCTTTCCAGGTGACAAAGAAGGCGGTTCATTGCTTCAGCCAAGAATGTCGGCAGGGATACGGAGCTGGGGGAAGGGAAGGAGAGCTGCTGGGCAGTGCAGGGCCCGTAGATACGTTCGTTTCCCAGGGGGACAATGCCCTGCATGATGAAGCACCCGTCGGGGCTCGTGGTGGTCACTTTCATCGCCCTCTGGCCGTGGTACAACAACGTCACCTGCATACGAAAGTCTGTGTGCACAAAATGTAACATTCAGGTCGTACAGTGAAAAGGCCAGGTGCATGTTCAGTTAGTTTCTGTACACACTCCCACTGGCTTTCTTACCTGATATAGTAAGTGCAGGGCTGATGAAGGTTACAGGAGCAGGGCCCTGACTTGGAGGTTTTTGTCCTGTGAGCTCACAATACATGTGTTCCCTCAACAGATTCTCTAAAGAAGAACAGAGAAACTAGACAATCAGTAATTTTGCAATACTGGAAGATTAGTTTAGAAGATTGGAATTTTTCTGTCATTCTTGTTTTAAATTTCTACCAACATTCAAATGTGGGCCCAACATGGATTCATCGTAAACCCACGACTGAACCGAGGCTCCTTTTATCCAAATAATTTGCCTAAAACAGTGACTCTAAGTATTTTAATTAGATGTTAATTTTCCATCTAATTTTGGAAAGGCGCAGTGTCATATTGCCACAGTTTATGCAAAGTTTTTTTCTTAAAAATAAAATCACACATCCAGATATTTAATGAATACACACTAACTCAACATCTCATGTTATATACATTTTAATCCTTTACTGTTTTTTTGTTTTGTTTCTGTAATGGAAACAGGGGAAGGGGATCCTGGAAAATGATTTTATTTTCCAAAAACTAACACACAGTGGGAGTTTATGTTGTGCTGCCAAGACATACTGTATGTTTTTTTTTGTCCGTGACACCAGTTTCTTCATCAGGAGGATATTCCTTACAACCCACGGCATCACTAACCCCTTACGATGATGCCACGATGGCGTCTCATCTTCACAATCTTTCATTATGGGCACATGTCAAATAAATTATTTTTCTCACTCTTTTTCTGAGTCTCTCCTGATTGAAACGCTATCAGGTGGTGTTTGGATTGCTCAAGTGGGATTGTTCTGCCAGGTCAAAGCAATAATATGCCCAAACGGATATTTTGACTAAGATAATAGTACAGCACCAGTGTGTGTTGTGTGTGTAACACTTACCGGTCAATGGTTGTTCTTCTTCTTTTTTCGCTTGAAAAGATTCCTTTTGATAATGAAACTACAAAAGAAAACATGTAAATTAGCCTGAGGTTTTTATAAGAGCAGACCAATGGTTGCCTGCTGAAAGAGCCTTGCTGTTAACCACATTGTACAAGTCCCTCAGAACAAATATATAAACAATATCTTACCATTGTCATTAAACAAGCTTTTAGTTTGTGACTGTGAGGATGATTTTCAATTCACCTTCTGTTCTGTTCTCATTTTACTAGAAACACAACTTATGCTATCAAAATCTGAGGTCCAAGTTTGGACAATTGTGTCCCAAAGGCAGCATGCAATAAAAAAGTATTTAGCAGGTTCATTGTCATATTATGTCAATTTATAGCGGATTGTTTTTATCTTACTTGTTTGTCTGGAAAACCAGGACTCTTTGGAGACATCTTGGCCTGGATGATCACTTGTTCTTTTGTCTGCGGAGGCTCTGAGGAGGAAACAGTCGGCAACAAAAATGAGAAAAAGTGACTTTTCACATTACTTTAAAACCTTTGCCTATTATAAAATATACAGCATAGCAGTTAGAGGACACCGCTGCACAATAACTCGGATATAATCAATAAGACAATAGGAAAAGAATGTAGAAGTTTTCCTTGTTTATACCTGCTGGTCTGTTTGGCACGTTGTTGTTCTGGATCAGGTAGACTTTATAGGGTTCAGTAATGTCAAGCTGGTTGCGTTCAGGGACCTCCTGGAAGTCTGTGCTCTTGTTGAGTGCACAGCGGAGACGAGTCTTCCACATGGTGGGGTCAGCTTTATCCCTCCCCTCCCTGAACTTCCCCTTGTACACAGCCCAGGCCTGAATGTGAAGACTGAAATTTTAGTTGCTTATCCATAATTCATATTTGCGGAAAAAATGTAAGTGTGTTTGATTAGAGAGTACTACTTCATATGTGGACATAAGCAGTAGTAGTCCGTTGCATTGTGGGTAATGTGTGTTGGACTTGTTACGGGCAGTGTAGAATCGGAGATACCGCCATTTTTATTCTACGCATTCTTCTTCCTTTTCAAAACCTAGTGCCTACATTACCCACAATGCAACATCAAATCTTTGCACATGTGCTCCTCAGGACCTGTACACATATTTTCATGTCTAAAATTGGTGGAGTTACCTTTTCATAAAAACACATAAATTGAAGCGAAACATATTTTCTTGCAATTCATTGATGAGACGTGTCATTTTATCTATAGGGAAGAGATTAATATTTGTTATTCTGATATTAATGAGCATTGTAAAAGTGGCAAACTGAATGTGCACTATAAGAAAACGATTAGTTGTCTAGATTTTAAAAGTCAGACCTGTAATCTGCCTTACAATTGTGATTTTATTTTACTGAATAACTTTCATTTCATGGACTCAGACGTCTGGCTGAACTAACTTCAGTGAACTTTGGAAAATCAGTTATGTGAACTTAAGATATTGAGTTCAGGCTGCATTTGTCTAGTTACAGCGGTCTTCTCATTCATTCCTCCCGTCGTGAAGGATTTTCAGTTCATTATTCACACAGTCGGCAGCTTTAACTGTAATCTTAATGGCTGAGTTCATACCAGCTGAAGGGCTGAGCTGTGGTTTTGTTAGCTTTAGCTAATCAAAAAATGGTCGAAACTATCTTCAGGCTAGCACTGTTCCTTCTTTTCTTCAACTTCTCTAATGTTTCTGAATGTGATAACAAGAAAAAATTAGACATTTTGAAACTATCAAACTTGTTATTTACATCTACTTAATGATAGTGTGACATTAATTCATAACTAATTCAATAATTAGCTCTCTGCGCTCTTAACCCTCTGTTGCACAGTACTGACAACTGACACGATATTTTCCAAGAGTCAGTTTTCAGGTTGAAAATAACGTTTTCCTGGAACAGTGTGTTGCAACAGAGCATTGCAAGGAAGAGGAAACTTCTTATTGAGAAGTTTTCAATGTATGAAAGCACATGAAGGCATCATCCCTGAAGCCTTTAACCTACGATTCAATGATAGGCTGTATTCTACTTGTTGTTGTTGTTGTTGTTGTTGTTGTTGTTGTTGTCGTCGTCGTTATGGTAAGGACCATCATAAATAAATGTTAAATATACAGTTAATTAAACTTTAGTTGATAGTTATCTCAGCATTAACAATGAAAAGCTTCATAAACCATTTATTAAGCATTTGTAAAGATTTATGAACATGCAACTTTATAACGGCCGTCCAAGTAATGTTTATAGTTTTTAAAAAAAAAGAAACACTATATTTGTTAACTATTATATCACTATCTATTTGTTAAGTATTATACACATCAGGTGCAACTTTACAGTAAACAGTTGCTTAATATATGGTTTACAAACATGTCATTGTCTATAAACAGTAAATTAACTATTAACTAAAGTTTAATTAACTATACATTTACCATTTATAAATGATGGTTATTTTGAAGTGTTACCCATCATTAAAAATCAATCAATCAATCAATCAACCAACAGTCTGTTTTGTTGGGCTACCTAATTAAATTCTCTTGTCTCTTTGCTGTTTAAAGCCACTGACATTTATGCAACCTGATCAACATATAGTACACATAGTTAGGCAACTACCAACAAACTATACAGACTAAAGCCTAATATGTAATTATAAGCCTGTTTGGTGAGGTAGTGCTCAACATGGCACATAAAGCGATCATTTTATTTTCACTGAAGTGATCAGTGAATTTATAATCCTGTAATAGACCGTAAATCAATAAATCAATAGATAACGAATAAATAAACGTACCCACAAAGGGAAATATCATATTTGCTTCATCTTAAAATTGAACCAGAGCATAAGTCACAACTGGAAACACGAGCATGTGAGTGTGAGATCATGAAACAGACCTTGAACAGAGCTGCATCCGCCGTCTGTCTGTAGTCCTTCTTGGCTGCGTGCTTCCACGGGATCCTGAACATGGTTTTGTCCTCATCCTCCCAGCACAGTCCCGCATATCTCCCGCTCTCTATCTGAGCTATCAGCCACTCTTTCATGTGCATCTTAGTTGCCGGTTCCATCTTCCCAACACTCAACTGTCTTCACAGGCGCAAAAGTCCGTCAGAGACACATGAGAGAGACGGAGACGGAGAGACGTCCGATGAATTCAATCACGTCCCTCACCTTGCAGACGCAAAACAAATATCTTTATTTCTTTTAAAGTCTGCTGCCTCTCAAGTTGATGTGAGTCACGAGCACATAATCCGAGTGATGCAAAGAAGTTTTATAAAAATTGTAGACCAGCAAGTCTTTGAATGCAGAAGTCCCAGGCCTAAAAATTGAGTGCGCTCATGAGAGCGAAAGCGAAAGTTTGGAGCTCATCTGATGCTTTCGGTTTCCCCTGCCTGCGAAGCTGCAGCGAAAGTTTAATCATTTCCAAGTAAGGTGTAAGAAGGAGGGTGATAAGCGAGCAGATGACACACTCACACTCACACAAAGACTGTATGTATGTGAACTCATAGATAAAAACAAGTATCTTGATTTGAAGGCTTTTTTTTTGTTTGTTGCCAGATTGCAAAAGAAAAACAGCATTTCCCCCTTTTTTCCTCGTGTGTCACTGATCACAGTATTATTTCTTTGTTGTTGCCAAAAGTTGACAAAAGGGGGTGATAGTGTAAAGACAGGCACAACCTTTATCCTCCACAAACGAATAAATAAAGTTATACGAAAAAAGTTGTTTTCTTAATTGGAAAAAGACACCCACAGAGGGCAGAAGGACAGCCCCAGCACGCATTAATCACCAGAATGAAGCGCACGCACACACACACACGAGGTGCAGACCTTGTAGGACTCATAACGAAACGTTCATATGAAAATGAAAGTATGTGGGTGTAAAGGTCTTTTTTTTTATTCTCTTGCCCTTCCTCCTCCTCCTCCTCCTCTGCACAGGGTTTATGACTCTAACTGAAAATGAAGACGTTTCTTCAGTGGACAGTAAAAAAAATCCAAAGTTCACATGGAGAGTAAAGACTCAGTGCTCAGGGTGTGTGACATAACCAAGTGTAGGTAAACACACCGCACGCTGCACAGCGTGCTTTCCTCCAGCAGGGGGCGGTGTACTCCTGTGTCACTGCCTCCTCCTTGTTTAATCAACCAGGCAGCTGTGACCAGAGGCACAATGTGACATGAAATGCATCAAGTGAACATGCTGAATGGAGAAAGATGCAGAAATATCTAACAGGGTTTATTTGTGGACTTCAGTACAGGTTTGAGGTACCGCTACTACAAACTTCCACTTGTTTTCTACAAATCTTGTACTTTTTAGTCCCCAAAATGTAGTACTTGATAACTTCAGTTACTTTGCTGGTTGCATTCTGCATCCGAGCCAAAATACAACATTTTTTTTAATATAAAGATTTATTTTTAAAGGGGCACTATGTAGTTTGGGAGAATAAACTCAAACTCACAATTTTAATATTTATAATATTAATGAGGTAATAATACAAATTCAGAAATATTTACTTTCTCCATAACTGCGTCAACAAGCTGTTCTCAGAGGAAATTAAGGTTCTCTGAACACTGTTTGAAGCTAGTAAGGTGGCAGGGTCCGCCACATATAGACAAAGTAAAACAGTATGAACATTTTGTTGTACTTTAAGGTCAGTTTGTTTATTCAGTTTACTCAGTCATGAAAACAAAAACAGTTTGTTTATTTAGTTTTTTTAGGAAAAAAAAACAATATCAGTTAAGATCTTTCTCTTCTGATTAAAATATCTTACCCAAAACTACATTGTGCACCTTTCAGGGCTATTGGATAATAAAAAACAAACAAACCAAAAATAAAAAAAAGTTAAAAAATCTCATTCCAATAATCTGAAAAATGCTGAATATCTGATCCAGAAATCAATCGACCCACAGCATACAATATTCAAATATATAATAATGATAATTTACCTTTACTTGTACTTTCTTTTTTACTTACTTCAGGGTGATTCCACCAATTTTACACATTAAAGTGTGTTTACAGGTCTAACACTGCTGCACATGTGCAAGAAGTAGTACAAAGCCTTGTGTGGCTCAAGAGGAAGCTGCAAGTAATCTGATAAATTACTGCCAGTGAAGTCAGTCAGTGGCTAAATTGGATTGTGGGTAATGTAGGCACCAGTGTTAAAGAATGTGTGGGATAAGAAGAGCGATATCTCTGGTTCTGGACTCTGATGAGTCCAACAGTGTTTCCGGAGTACAATGTTAGACCAGTGGACTGCTTTACAAAACCTGTTGCCTGCATTACCCACAATGCAACTTAATAACCACAAGGCACTTGAAACAATACATCAGAAAACATGCAGCTTCCTCTGGAGCTGTAAAAGGCTTTGCACTTCCCAAGTCCTAGTACTACCCAAGACCTGTAAACACATTAGTAAGTGTAAAATTGGTGGAGTTACCCTTTATCAAGTAGAATTCATATAAGCGACTTTCTCTTTTAGTATTATTTTAACATGATATCTTTCACTATTACTCCGAGTTTTGAGTGCTACACTGTCAGGAACTGATCAATTAGAGAACAGTAGGTTTGTCATCACCAGTACTGTCCACTTGTAGCACTGGTCTGTGTGGGAGCGTCACAGGGATTTGTTCAGCTACTGAAAAAAACTCTGTCTCATAACAGCTTGCAGGTGGTGTTGGTTGGTGTTAACTCCACCAGGTGACCAGACGAACAGCAGCCAGGCAAACAGAAATCCCCGTTATAATCTAATACAGCAGACCCAGAGCCACCAAAAAAAACAACACACACACACAGTTGACGATCATAAGCCAGAGAAAACAAAAAAACTTTTCAGTTTGCTTTTGAATGTGGAAACACTTCTCAGACAGATCTCAGGTCAGCAGGTAAAGGATGTGTCCACAATCCAAGCAAATAAATATGCAGGAACGCGTAAAAACAAAAAGTGCAGCAGCAGCATGTGTCTTCTGTCAACTTGGCATTTTAATTCTGCTTTTCATCCAGATTAAACAACACACGTCCAGGCTGTTTTGTTGCTTTTTCTCCCAGTTTATTATTGTACCAGTTCAGCAGTAAAAACATGGTTGAGACATCGGAGCACGCTGTAGAACATCTTAGCAAGCTCTCAATAAATAGACCTTTTTTTTTTTTTTTTTAAATATGACAGATTGTATTACAGCAGAGGAATATAAACCTGAAAATGTCGAGCACACGGAACGAGACGCTGCGTACAAAGCTCCCTCCCTCCCTCTCTCTCTCTCTCTGACAGTTCAGCTGATTGTTGCTATAAAAAAAAAATGTGCGTCGGTATATGTAACAGCTTCGACTGATGAAATATGCAGACATTTCCACAGGTCCAAGTTGTTATAAATTGCCTCCCGCCATTGTGTGTGTGAGGCACAGAGAAATGCATTTACGTGTCAAAGTAGTTTTCCGTCAAATTTGTTTTCATTTCCTCAGAGCTTGTGTGGACTGTCTCGGGAAAGAAAACAGGCAGCATTGCATACAGGAGAAAACACAAACCCAAGTGACATTCCAGGAAATAAATACACTTCTTGCTTTGTTTGAAAAAAATTATTTACACAGTATTGTACATGGAAGAACATCCATCCGGGTCTCTCAGTCATAAAAATATATATATATATATATAATAATAATTATAATAATAATAACAACATCTACAGTAAAAGAATGAACTACAATAACAATTATTGAAATAAACAAAAGATTGTTGACTGTGAATGAATATACAGTACAATCACTGCTTTTAATGTCTTGTATACACAGTAGAAAGCACAAACGTGAGTGTGTGAGTGTGTGTGTGTGTGTGTGTGTGTGTGTGTGTGTGTGTGTGCATTCGCTTGATCGTGTTTACTTCAGGACAACCTTGAAAACGTTAACGAGAGTCTCTTCCGCGCAATGTTCTGTGATTCATCCTCAAAATGCTTTCAATAGCAAGGAAGCCCTCTCTACTCGTATGTGTGTGTGTGTGTGTGTGTGTGTGTGTCTCCGTGTGAAGACGTAGACAGTCTAGTGGCAGCCACAAGCCCTGACCACCATGTTGCGGTATTTCTTGAGGATGACGTTGGAGCTGTCATCGAAGTAGAGCACCGAGATGGCGTGGAGCTGCGTGGGGGCACAGCAAGGCTTAGGAACCGTCTCCGGGTTGATAAAGTGAACCTGGGAAGAGTCGAGGTGGAATTCAAACGTTAGATGAACACTGACGAATGGTTGTATCAAAAAAAAAAAGGTCATACACTGAATCTGAGAGCTGTGGAGGGAAAAAAAACATCTTGAAGAATGTCGGTTTTATCCTCTGTCACATCCCTGAAGACAGTTTACTCTAAAATACAATCTGCAAGCATTTTGGATCACTGAATACAGTAGTTTCAACAGCAGCCACATTGTCTTGACAGTTGATGAGATGATTAGACTCTTAACATGACTGTTTGGGTTTTTGTTCCCCGCTTTCATGGTTACTCACAAGGGTTTGCACAATGGCATGGTTTGTGGCGTTCATGTAGGAGTTCAGAGGGAAGGCGCACTCTCCCTCGCAATAATACGCTGCATATCCCTCTGGAGCGATGATCCAGTCCTGAGAGCGAGGAAGGGAGACGCAGAGACGTTTAAAACACAGGGACAGTCAAAGTGTGCAAGTGTACATATATGTAGATGTGGTGAGGATTGGAGGGCTAAATATCAGCTCCAGTTAGCAGCACTTAGCAGCGCATTGGTGGGCCACATGGATTTTTTTTCTCTCTCTGTCAGGGGTTTAAAAATTTGAACTGCAGCCCCCCACAGACAAAATACACCCAGCCCCCCACCCCTTTCACCCATTTCTCGAAAATGAGATCATCCACTAAAAATCTGGAAACTAACAGAACATTTTCCAAACTTCAACTATGAACTCCAAAATGCTGAAGTAAGTCCACTCAAGAAATCCTATTAGTAGACACCTATTTGAGCAGCTCTAAATCTGTAAGCTGTACTTTATAGAACTAGATTTTTTTTATTTCATTGATTCCTTTTAAAGCACATTTGGGATTGGTCCCCGATCCTCCAGCAGAGGTCTGTCAGGGTTAACTCCTGGCTTGTGACAATATCAGATAAACCCTCCATGAGATGTTTGTCAAAGCCACTGCTGCTTCTGTTGGTTATCATGTTTTCTATCACAAAACACCAATCTCACCTCCTTAATAGGGACCTAATACTATTGTTGTATACATGTATTTGCACCTTTACTAAAAATAGCAATGTCCTGTAACTGCCTTATATTTGATCGTAGTGTCTTTTAGGACAATATTAAACCGAGCAGTGTGACTCGCTCTGCCTATAAAATATGAGAAAACAGGGAAAATGAACTATTTCAGTCTAGGTATGAAATACTTACATAGCTTGTTTTGGCTGACAAACAGAGGGTCAGGGCGGCCTGTCTTTAGCTCAACAGGCAAAAAATCTGAAGCTTGTTACTTAAGCGTGCCTCTTGTGAATCTTGTCTGGATGACAGTTCAGAGAGATTCAGCAAGTTTATTAAGTTGAAACTGTATGTGAAGAATTTACAACTTTGGACCCAAGTTTCATCTGGGCAGATTTAAGTGGGTCATTCATCAGGATTCTGGGATAAGACCAGAAAGCTGACTTAGGCTTCGGTTGGGCCAAGCAAAGTTTGGCTACCTGGGAGAGGAATGCTTTCCGTACCTGCCACCCCAAATCTCTGAAACTGACGTACAGCTCATGCTTCTTACACGCCTGCTTCTGATCCGTACTGCTGTTTTCTGCGGATACAGAGAAAGACACAGAGAGGTTATACTTCAAAAATATTATTCCTTTCAGCCACAAGAGTAATTATTTACTGTAGTCAGACCCCAATTAGGGCCAAGATGATAAAAAACAGACCTAAACACAGCCGGTATCCTCATACAAAACCTTAACGTTTAAACAATGGCTGAAGGAAATCACCTCCAGATACAGCAGCAGTTTGGTAATTGTTCCAAATGAATGGGCCACCCTGCTCATAGGTCACTCTGCTGGGCTTTGAGTTTCCACTGGATGAAACAGATGTGCTCACAGCGGCTCGCCCCTCTTTATTTATTCTCTCTCCTTTCTCTTCACTCATTTCAACATTTCTTTTCCCCTTTACCCAAAAGAATAGTCTGTTTTCTATCTACTGGTATCTCTCCCTCTTCTTCTGGTGACCTCTGGGGCTCTGTGGTACATTAGTTCCTGAGAGCGGTTCACATTGGAAATGATCATGAGCGACTGGTTCTCATCATCCAGTTAAAGACCACTGCTATTCAAAGTTCCAAACAGGCCCATTTGGCCCATGTGTTGTGGCCCCGGTTGCCCCACAGCACACCGCAGATGTGTTCTGCCATAAAAGCCGGCGCTGCCTTACCTCCATGCAGGGAACTTGGCCCCGACTGCTCTGTAATGCTTGTGTAAATAAACAAAGACAGCAGAGGGATATTTGAAGCTTGGGCATTACAGTCTAATGTTTCAGCACTTCACATAAACACAGCTCTCTCACACCTCTAAAACAAAGGCCCTGAGCGTGCATTGCATGTTTTGTCCAGCAAGAATCACAACGGCCAGCGGCATTCTTTTGTTGGTTTCGGAAATATTGTATATTTGTGGACGCTCGCGAGTGTTTGCATGGATGTGTTGTCCCTTAAAAAATGTGGAGAATTCTCCTCCAGACCGACCAGTCATCTGTGTCCTATTCCGTGGATTCCTCGACTGGCCTGACAAAAGCCAGATTAAACCTGAGGTCGGCTCGAGACAACAGCGTAAATCAGCACTGGCTGCACACACAACAAAACACACACTTTGCATGTTTACCTGCAACGTTGGCCACTCTAAGCGCCTCTTGGCTCTTCGCCCCTTTGGAGCGGTTGGGGTTTCGCTGTTTGGCCCCCCCTGACGCTGAGCGGATGCTTCGCAGGTGCACCTCAGTGGCTTTGAAGAAGGCCACCATGAAGGGCTGTTTATTCTGAGGCCCACTGCGACCAATCAGCCCCGCCACACGAGGGTTAATGCTCTCTCCTGCAGGGGGAGACAGAGAGAACAGCACAACAGGTGTTGGCGTCACAGAAGTCTAGATTTCAGTCAGACAGGGTGATGAATGCTTTCGAAAATCGAAAAAATGTGTGCCCACTTGTGTGCCTGTGCTTGGAGTTTTTCTTGCATGCGTGCGGTCTTTTCTTTCCCGACTTTTTCGATTACGCCGCGTTCAGTTTCAAATATTAGATTTTCTTCTGTGAATTCCTTTCCCTTTTCCTCATCCCTTCTCAGCCCCTGAAATGCCAAGAACGAACGTAGCACTGAACATCAAAGCCTCTCTACTTGTGTTTAATGTGTGGGTGTGCTTGTGCATGCGCGTGCCTGTGCACTCCAGCAGTGTCTATCTTGTTCTCACACAGAAGAATGTGTGTCTGATCACCGTCTGGTGGTAAATCAAGGCTTCTGGTCGCTGCTGGCGACGGGACGTCCCGTGCGCCTGTCTGTACACGCTCACCCATAACCCTTCATACCCGATCCAACACAAAAACACACGCTCATGGATACAGCCTCTCCAAACACTCCCCTCCCACAACATGAAAGCAGCACAGTGTCTGTTTTCCTCACCTGACATGTAACATCCTGCCGTCCTGCGAGAGATAATGTTCTCAAACACGCTCCAGTTCTTCACACTGTTTGTTGATAAAGTTTTCCCAGTGATGACAAACTCGCGTTGAGATGTTATCTTAATGATAACCCGGCGTATTTAATGCATGCCTTCTAATGAGGCTGAGGGTATGACGGATGAAGATGAATGTCTGATGATGAACGATGAGGTGCAGACTTTGATTTATCTGTGCTGCGTACGCACAAAGAATGAGTCAACTGATTCAGATGCAGGTTTACGCACGTGAGGTTACAACGCAGACCATGTTTGCTTGATATACAACATTAACTCCATTAACCCCTCATTACAGTGACACATATAGTTCATCTAGGCCTGTCTGAAGAATATGTTAGTTTCATGGTTGTGGGGCTTTATAGCACAGTTTTCCCTCAACGAGTGAGGCAACTAATTACATTTACTTTTATTATGTACCTCAAGAGATTGTAGTTGTCATATATACATCCAAGTACATTTAGTGAAATGTTGTTGCATCAAACTTCCAGGCACTGCGCAATGAGAGTACAAGAAATTACCCTCCCAACCCTATATATACCATATACTACGGGTGGAGCGAATATTAGCCTGAACAAATTCTTTATCTTTTTTCTGATTGTAGATAAAATACATTTATTCAAATAAAAGTGCTGCTTTTGCTCTGGTGCAGCGTAACAGACAAAGTAAATACTCAAGAAAAGTAAAGGTAAAGTACCTCATATTATACTTAAGTACAGTATTTGAGTAAATGTACTCAGTCACATTCCATCACTGGTATATACTTACAATACTTAAATGATAATTAAGATGGTTAGCATTTACCAATAAGTACACCTGACTTTCTATGGGAATGATCTGAGTGACCCTCACCATTTGTGCTCTCCAGGGCCAGCTGTAGACCCAGGTTCCTGCCAGGGTTCAGGACCCAATGGTTACTGGTGGCTGTCACGTCAAACACCAACCAGCCCTCCTCTGCTGCCCAGATCACCCGTGAGTCCAACAGAAACAGGTCCGACTCCCTGCAAGAGGAGACGATAAAAGTTCACACTTAAAGTCAGAGATGAACGCAAGTCAACAGGGATTATATGCGCAATTACAAAAGATAGGTCGAGACCGTCTGACAGAGTGTAAACTTAAGTGAGTGAAGCGCATAGCAAAGTAATGGAGTGTAGAGAGGGAGTCAGAGGAGTGTGACGGAGTGAAAGAAAGTGAGCGAGGGGAGCGAGGTAGGGAGGAAGGGAGGGCTCCAGATGGTGAGGCCCTGGGGAACACTTCATTTTCTTAATTGACAATAATGGCTTTATAAACGACCAGTCCTTTCACACACTACACACAGTCCATCATTGGCTGGAATTTTCTGGGAGAGCCAGAAAGCCAGCGAGAGAGAGACAGAAAGAGAAACAGTGGGAGATCAAAACTCAGCTGCTCAAGAGGAAAGAAGTGTGTGAAAAGTAGCGAGTGAAATAGTGCATATCTGAGTCAGTCCTATTGTCCGACACTGAACTCTGGATTTTCTGCTCTTTCACCATCGGAGACTAAAATCCCTTGTTCTTCATGTGGCCATTCATGTATCCCGACCTATTTTCTGACTGGGCAGATAGTGTGTCGCAGAGCTCTGGTTCATTCATGTACCCAGGCCCGTCTCTGGCAAAGGAATAAATGACTGTGTTGTTCCCTCTGGACAACAGAAACCTTTAGGAGGGGTCGAGGAGAGCAGGACATGGGCCATTCCCGAGTTACATACACCTTCTGGACGGCCCAGATTAGAGAAGGTGGGGCTCAGACCTGTTCTGATTAGAGCAGCTTCCAGATAAGGTCTGCAATTTACTCTTATCTCTTATTTTCATGATGAATATGTTGATTTTTAAAATGAATTAATTAAAGCTGCAGTAAGTGATTGTTCTTTGTTAAATAGCTCTGCTCATGCAGTAAAAGAGCAAAGTCATTTTCAGGTATCCCTGCCCACTTTATCCAATCAGGAAGATGCAGTCCCGTCTGCTCCTGAACGCACCGATAGCAGGATCCTGCTGTCTGCTGCTATGTCTGGTGATTCTTCTACACATACATGCGGTGATGTAGAGAGGAGGGAGGGGATCACCACAGTAACTGCAAAACGGGCAGGAAGTTAACTAAAATCTACGATAAGTTCCAAATACTGGAAACATTAAAATTTAGGAGTCTGTTTTAGTCTGAACCAAAGTGGTGGACCGGCTGACTGAGTAGCCGAGCAAATTACGCCGCCATCATCCCAAGAGAGACGCCGGTAAAAAGGGCTAAAAATGGTTGCAATTCATTTTATGTTGTTTGATCAATTAATCTATTGATTGATTGTCCTCCATAGGGAAGCAGGGCTCGGTCTTAGTGGTGTCAGCTAAGGTGGTTTGGGCATCTGATTACGATGCCTCCTGGGTGCCTCCCTTTGGAGGTTTTCTGGGAGGAAACACTGGAATAAATCGAGAACTCGCTGAAGGGATTACACATCTCATCTGGCCTGGAAATGCCTCGGTATCCTGCAGGAGGAGCAGGAAAGCATCTGGACCACCACGACCCGACTCCAGATAATTGGTAGAAAATGGATGGACGGATGATGGGTGATCAATGAACTAATCATTTCACCACTAGTCATCGCTAAGCTACATGAACAAATTCTACTTGTACCACATACATTATTTACGCACAAACACATAATTATACATCCATGCTCACCTGTCAGAGTGTTCCTCCAGCACCTGATAGACGCTGATACGAAAGGTCTCATTATCGTAACGTTCGTGGATGAAGTCTTTATATATTCGAAACTCCGCAGCGGTGACCGCCTCGCCCTCCGGGATCCGCGACAGGTCGAATCTGAACTCTCTGTGATGCCGCCGCACTGGGAGGAATTCTTTATCATGTTCCACTGCACAAGAGAGGAGAAAATAAAACATGACGATGAAACAAAAATGTGCCATCAGACGGATTGTACGTATGCAGACTGTTGCTTCTTTTGCATCCCTCCTTTACCAGCAGGGATAAGAAATATGTGCAGGAAGACACAGAGGCGCGATGTGGCTCCATATGAAACACATCTTAAAGAGAAAAAAAAAAAACACGTTTGCAGAAAGGCCAAAGAACAAAATGACTTTTCCTCTCAGATTTCTGACAATTTATTCGTCCTCCACAGCCCATCAACCTCCATTATTAGCAAGGAGATGACATGGCTTGTCAGACTCTGATTCAGCCCCGAATTAAAAACATCTCGAGATATGCAGTATACATGTTGGCTTACGACTGAAACATTTATGAGGAATGGGACAAGGAGCGATGCATCTGGCGCACACTGAGCCCATGATAGAGAGATGCAGGCGGACTCTGACAGCTTTATGAGCCCCTTTCTTCTCCCTCTCTTCCTCTCGTAGCCCAAGAGAGTCATCCAGTCTGCCCTTCATCTGGTTCTCATGAGTTGGGGCTCCATGTTCGGTGTACCCCATCCTTGTCCCCTCCTCTCTCTTCCCCACATCCCAGCTTTTCAAACCCCCCACCACCACCCCCATGATGTGCCCCCCCTGACCCTGCTTCTCTCATGTCCCAGCAGGATATCCGAGGGGTCAGTGCCTTGTCTCTCATCATCTTCATCAACTGTCAGACAGACCCCCCACACATACGTATACGTCCATACATACATCTGCAAACAGATACATAAAGACACACACACACACAATCCAAAATTATTTCTAAGCTTGCAAAAACCATGAACGCAAGCAACACTATTCTGCCAGAGCTCAGTGGCATCTTTTTTCAGTCTTGCCCCGCTCGTAAATAGTTTAGTGCTGGTTGTTTAAACAAGTCATTTATTAGTTGATTGAGAAAGCAACAATTTTCATAACTGACTCATCTTTGAGTTGAGGTTAAACTCAGGTTCAGAGTTTTACAAGGAAAAGAAGATGGAAAAGACAACAACACTGCAACTTTGTGGCCATTCGTCAGACAAAACAAGCAATTTGCAGACATCCCCATGGGTTTTGAGGAATTGTGTGATGGGCATTTATTTTATTTTTCTTTAAATTCTTTTCTGACATTCGTTTTCACAACACTTATACACCAAAAGGATTAACTGGTTACCTGAAACAAGACTTAGAATCTACAGCCACGCTAGCACAAGTGGTGCTGTGAGCTTAATGCTAATACGAGCGTGCCCACAATGAAAACACTACTAACATACTACAACTACAACACTACCAACATTCTGATGTTTAGCTGCTAGGCCTATTGTGTTTACTTTGTCCATCATACTTAAGCATGTAAGCATGCTAATGTCTACTAATTATCACTAAATACAAAGCAATCCAGCGATCCAGAAAGATACTTTCTTTTAATAATTAACAATGTCATACAATCACTGCAAAGTGAAAACTTCAGACATTGTCTATTTGACATGATTTATTCGGTTAGTGTCATTTTAAAGTAGACTTCTCCACACTTGGCTTTGTGATATCTGCAAATATCGTATTGTTGTCCAAAGAATCAATATAACATTATGTTGTGAAGAACCTGGATGATTTACACCCCTAGTTGTTACACGACATTTCATTATCAACAGTTGTTAAGACATGGTGACGCTAGATGAAAGACCGAGGATGACAAAAATCACCAGGAATCAACCTCTGGAGACTGTGAATGTATGTACAAAATTTCACAGCAATCCATCCCATAGTAGTCAACAGTTGGGACCGAAGTGACGTACTGACTGACTGACCAACAGATCAACAGAGACATCCCTAGAGCCACGTTGCTAGCATTGGATTAATCAATGAAGATAATTGTTTGCACTCCTAATAAGATTAGATGTCAGCCACATGGCCCTGCAGGGCTCACTCACAGCTGGATGACAGAGGAAACTCTGCTCCAGTCGCCCCCTCTCTCTTCCGTCCTCAGCAGCCATCCATCGACCATCTAGCGCTACTCAACAATTCTTTAACAGTCAGCTTCCTCTGAGCTGCACAACTCTGACAGGAAAAAACAAGTCTCGGGGTCTCTGCCGAGCCATCGCCGCACTAACGGAGACAAACGAGAAATCCTGACGTCAGCATTCTTGTTCTATACCAGCTGCCAGTAATAAAAGTGTGCAATGATGTAAATGTTTTGCATGTTTCTTCTACACATTGCCGTGTCATTTCTTTCATTGCACACCTGCCTCTTTGTGTTCCTCGGCCCTGTTTCCCCTCTTCCCTCATATGTAGTTTTCCCACTGGACTCTCTCCCCTACATCCCCTTTCATTTATGTCTCTATTAAACCCAGTTGCTGAAGGACATTATACAAAGGCAGCACTGTGAGATGATTGGCCAGAGCAGGAGTAAAGAACGGATCTAATTACTCTTCAGTGAGGGACAGCTCTGCACTCTGTTGCCCATTACATGGCCTAGCTTTAGGCTCCCATTGTCCTCCATATGCAGTGGCCACTCATTGGACTGGTTTGAAAAAGCTGTTTGACTTTTCCGGAAAACAGTGGAGTTCAAGGTGATGCGGTCTTCACTGTAGACCTTAAATCAGTTAAACATCACTGCCACCAGCACCCCAACTTTATCATTAAGCCTACCTCTAGTCTTCTGGCTGTCCACATTTGCACCAGTGCTACACTGAGGACAGCTCCATCAATCAGGGCTTTCACCAAGCCCCTACCCTCAAAGTCACCCTTTACAACATTACACTGAGTGTGATGACAATGCACGCATTCTACTGCGGGGGGAAAAAAAAATCAAGCTCATAGGGGTCATCAGCATGGTTCAGGGCGACACCTGCAGCTCACCTCTCACTCAGACTCCACTACAGACTGTATACTGGCTCTGAGTCACAGCTAGAAGACAGAGGAACCCTTTTTAACCTTAAAGGCTGCTGTTAAAGATATATTTTTTATTAACATAAGATTAGATTGGAGGGAGCATGCATCTTATTTTAATCATTCCATTTCAATACATCACTTTCAACTGAAATTTTAAAACAAAGAAGACGTGACCTGTTCTCGCAGCCTGTTGACTTGTCTGTGTGGATTAGTTGTGAAAGAATTCAACCGAATAGTGCTTTTTCCTCTTCAGGTTGCTCAGGCCACATGACTGAGCTTGACGTCTAAAAACAGGTGAAAGTGTCTGATGTAAAAGAGTGAAAAGTCAGATTTCTTTTTTCATTTTTCTTCCATATTCCTTTAATCATCTTGTGTCCCTCTCAGATTTCGACCTTGAGGCCGAGATACGCTGCACTCACCTGATACGTCTTGGCAATAACTCAAAATTAAAGTCTTCCACTGAAATCCCATTGTTGTGAGATGACAACATGATTAATTCAAAACAAATTATAGTTACAACTCAGAAAAATGAGTTACTTGAATTGTTGAAAATGAGTTTTGGAGTTTTCTCAGATTTAATGCAAAACACCAAAACAACAGTTAGCTGAAGTTCTATAAGAATTTTCATATATTTCCAGTATCAGCCAAATATATTGATATCAGAAGAATGTTTTCACTTTTCTCATCATATTGCGATCAACTATAGTGCTGAACATAACTGTGTACAAACATCATCAAGACGACTTGTTCTCTATTCAGAAAAAGGGACAGAACAAGATAAGCACTACCATTTTCATTTTAATATCTATACAGGGAACTAGTACTTCATGTTTTAAGTACTCTCTCACACATTCTCCTTTAAACCTCTCTTCTCCGACGTCTGCGTATGCTTCCACCACACCAGGGACCTCCTCCTCCTCCTCCTGCAGCCCAGTGCAGGTGCACTCCCTCTGGGGGAGAAAGCCAGACCTGTTCTTTAGCCACGGGAGCAGCCGCCCGCCCCTTCACTGTAAAAGCTCTTTATCTTTGCTTGCGAGAACAGCTGGATGCTGCTGTGAAACTCCCACGCTAACTATCTGTCTCACGTCGCCTTCCATTTCCACTTTTCAACGCATGAATCTCATCTGTACAGTTTGACAGAAGCTGAGAGCGGCCTTAAAGGAGTGTAGCCTCGTCCTCTGTCATGACTCTGCCTTTGTCTCTCGGTTTCTCTCTCTTCTCTTAAGAGTCATTACAGCAGTATGGCAGTCATTAGATGAGGGGAAGAGGCACAGTCAAAGCCAAGCGGGTGCATTTATGACTTCCTCTGGGAGGAAGTGAGTAGCCATCGCCCCACCTGTGTCGCATACACCACAAACATGGGCGAACACACCCTCTCATGCCACGAGCCCTTCATTCCGAGTAGCCGGCGTCCAGATCAGTTGCTGCTGCTCACACTCACACACACACACACAAGCAACTATCACAAAGTGTTTCCTGTGATGCGAACGGTCTTGTGCGTCACAGCACGGTCACACAATCATTATGGGTTTCCGTAATCCATAATTAGAGATGCAACAACGCACACATGCAAAGAAACAAACACACACACAAGCACACAAACATACACAGCGAGCTGCTTTTATCATTCGGTCTAACCCTTTTTATACAAACTGCTGATGATGCACGGCTATCCCACATCATTTGACATTTGTGGCGCAGGCCACACACGTGCACAGCAGCACACATCAGAGAAGTTTGGGGGTTGATGACTTCTCCATCCTCCAAAACCGTGCACCTGGCAGCCAGAGGGCTACTACCGTATTAACAGTGTGTTAGTATCTTTCAAGATTTATGACTCCCCGCTGGGCATACAGCTTCCTTATCATGTTCTCCACTGCTGAGAGTCTGTGCCGGCTAACAGCCAAAACCTCAGATCTGCAGCCTCTCTACAGCAGAGCAGTGATTTCTGAATTTAAATTAAAAAAAATCTAAAAAGCTGGAAAATCCATCAAAACATTACTGTACCATTTTGTCTATAGATAATAAAGGTGTGTGGAAGATTGTGCATCAATGTAAAGACAGAGCACAATCTGGAGATTACAGCCTTGAGTGATTTTCCGGGCTCAGCTGGACAATAAAGTTGTAAAGTTAGGTTGCAACGTCTCTCTCTTGCATTGAATTGTGGGTGAAAATAACACTAACGTTACATTAGGAGATATGGAGGAGTCGGGCAGATATCATAAGCGACTCGAGTAGAAAAAATGCACCCAGTATTTTAAAAGTGGACATCTGAACACATTTTGGATTTTATGCAATATTTGGGAGACATGAACTGGACACACACTGTGTGTGAAATCTGCCTTACAACAATTATTGTTGGCTGTTTTAACCTGAAGCTAACATAAGTATACAATACTATAAGTATTGTCTCTGTAACCCAAACCTGACAAAGCTTATTATTCTGGCCAAAAATTATAAACGTTAGTGAGCCACACACACACAGTCTCAACGGAAAATATTCCCTAATAAATACACAATTTGATCCTGTTTGAGTAACATTTGCTTAAAAAAACAGTTCTCGGTTGTTTTAGGAGATTATTACCTCCGCCAAGGAAGTCACGTTTTCCCCCGTGTTTGCTTCTTTGTTGGTTGGTTGGTTTGTCAGCAGAATTACACAAAAACTACCAAACAGATTTTCACAAAACTTGGACAGAGGTCGGGTCTTGGCCCAGAATAGACCCCAATAACTTTTGATGTAGATCCAGATAAAAGGACTGATCAGGAATTCTCCTCACTTTCTTTAATGAGTTTGAACTGAATTATAGGGGACTGTTGGGCCTTGGCGGAGGTATGCGCTCTACTGAGTGCCATTCTAGTTTAGCATTTTAAAAACATTTTGTGATTTACGACTGCTGATTAAAATTATCATCTTTAACTGTTGGTTCAAGTCTTATCGTAGAATTTGTTGACATTGGCAAAAACACAGAATTTCACCAGCCTTGTACTTTGACCATTTTTTCTCTCTTCTTGAATGCCCCTCTCTCCCTCCTCTTCCCTTTCCCCTCTCCCCTCCCTCCTCTCCCCCTCTCCTGCCAGGCCTGTAGACCTAAGACACTTCTCCGACACCTCAGGCTCCGGAGCAGCAGCGGACAAATCTGACGGCTCGCATTAGCCCAAGTGTCTGTTCGGCACCCTCACACCCCTCAGTCCCACTTTGCACGCTTCCGCTGCTCTGCGGGGGGGGAGTGGATCTCACCCCTGGCACCGCTCTCACTCCTCTCAACTGTCGGCTTAAGCTCCCTCCCCCCCTTCCATCCCACCTTCGGCTCTCTTGAGATAACCGTGCCACTATTACCTGCACCTCATTCTGGATCCCCTGTAGAGCCCATTAGCTCTAACGACACACCTGATTCCCACAACCAGAAACCAGGAAAGAAATAAGTCAATCAAATCACCGTCAGACCATTTTATGATGTGAATCTGGAGGTAAATGAGGGGGACTGTAACTCCACATAGAGTCGTACATTTGATTGATGCACCATAATGATATGTCTCTTTCTCTCTTTTTTTGTTGCTCTTACTCAAACAATGTTTTAAGTACAGCACTGGGAACAAGTAAGTCATAGTTTCCGTAAGCTAAAAGGAGAGAGGGGAAGAAAAACGGAGAGCAAGGAAGGGGCAGATTGCTCAAGATGTTTATCCTATAAAGACTAAAGAGGGTTTGATCTCCTGGGTACCGGGTGACTACCCACAGTAGGGCGATTACCACGTTAGGAAACATCCTGCCCACTAGCGACTCCTGATGACATCATGCCTGTGTGATGTATTTGTACTGCTGTAGGGCCTGACAGCACAAGCTCCCTGGGAAAGGGTCAGCAGAGTTTCATGCTATAACTTACTCACACTTAACGATCATTAACTCGCTGCAGTGTGTGTGTGCAAGATGACATTTTGCTTTGAGCCTGTGCGCAAGTACAGGCAGTAACCACAGGAAGAAGAGTCTTAACATTTAAGACTCGTGGTCAGACCAAACCCTTTTCTTTTGCATGTTCGAGCGTGGAGTCAACGGAGAAGGTCTCAGATTATACTCACAGCTGAACTCTCCTTCTCCCTCTCACCGAGGCCATCAAACATGCTTGCCCTCTTCACCCGTAAACTCGTAGTGCTAGGTTCCACCTCATGCTTCGCTGGGCATCATGGACCAGAGATTTATACTGGAATGTACGTGCTCAACTGTGTTGAAGGGTCGCTTCATTGAATGACAAAATCACATATTTTCTCACTCACCTCTACGGTTATCTAGCCATGCAGATAGTTTGGATTTAAGAGAAAAGATCTATCATTCGCTGGAGAGTTCGATTAGATGAGAAGATGGATACCACTCTCATTTCTGTCTGTTCAATAACAAGCGACAGTAAGCAGCTGGGTAGCATAAAGACTTAAAACAGAGGGAAACAGCCAGCCTGGGTTTGACAAAAGGTAACCAAATCTGCCTTCGCAGCACCCCCGGAGCTTATTTTATTAAACTCCGCCATATTTGTTTAATCCGTACCAAAACTAATGAGTAAAAACAGCAATTTGCGTAGGTTCATTGGCTGGGAGAGGTTGCCAGTCAATCAGTGGAAACTCCAGTAGTGAGGCTTTTCCATACACATGCTGGCCGGGCTCAACTTGGGTTTGACTCAGCACCGTCAGCCCAGCTCGGCAGAGATTTGCATTTCCATAACAACAGGGCTACCCGCCTGAAGATGTGTTCTTTAACTAATGAAGCGCTTTTCTTGAGTGTCGGTCAAATGAGCGGCTGGGAATACTCTTACGTCTCTGAGTATTATTGAAGAGGAGCCGTTCCATGAATTCGATAATAAACGCTTTGGTTATAAATTCTTCACAATAAAAGTTTGCCGTTATTAGTTATATAAAAACTTTTATTATGAAAGCTGCAATAGCAGGAAATGTTGGGTTTTCACCAGCAGTAACTTATCATGACTCCTGTAACAGCTAAAAGCCAACATGATGAAACGATAAATTAAAGCAGATGTCTGAAAGTACAAACAGGGAGGCAGAAGAGATACTCCAACTCAAACTACAGAGATTCAGTGAGAAGCTACCAAAGTACTGACAGCTGAACACAGACAAACAAGTCCCACAATCGCAACACACGCTTGTCTGAGGGAGAGAAGGGGGTCATAATGGGTCGGCCGTGGTCGCGAGACGTCACCGTTGCCCGCTTGGAGGCGAGCTGGGTGTGCTTGGGCCCCTCTTTCGGAGAAGGTCCATCCTGAAAAACAAATCAGCATGGTACGGTTTGACTCGCAGCGGCCAGAAGTTCCAGAGGAAAAGCCCCAAAGTACTATTCCCAGCCAACCACTGATGACAAACCGCAGTATAAAACCCCCAAACTGTTGTTTTTGTACGCTTTCGACAGATTTTGTTACCTGCGGACCCAGCCAGGCAAGGTGTTTCCCTCTGTTTCCAGTCTTGTGCTTGGCTAAATCAGCTGGATGCTGGCAGTAGCAATAAATTTCACAGACGGACATTAGAGCGGTACTTCTGGACTAACTCTTGGCAAGAATATGTGTGTCCCAAAATATGAACTCTCTGAGATTCCTGCAGCCGCTCCACAGCAATAAAGGTGAATACAATTTTGTTTGTGGTGCTCTCAACATCTTTCAAGAATCAGTGGTACTCGACTTAATACACACTGTCAGGTACATTTCTTCAATCCTATTAGTGGTAAGTGAGAAGTATATCATTTTATCTTTTTTTTTTTACATTTTTATTTCTTTTTAATTTGGATGAACCTCTCTGTTTCTGTAAAGCCAAAGTGGTGAATGAGAAGAGCCCACACTACAGCGACTGCAGGACAAATTGAGTCATCTCGGAAATTGGAACATCATCATGTTCCCTCCGAGGTCTGTCAAGAGAGATTTTACATTAGTGAAAGGCAACGGTGAGAATAGAGAACCCACATCCTCAATCTTCAGCGCTCATTGTTCTGTGGTGTGATTTAATGCGTTGAGAGACGGAGATGAAGGGGTGTGGAGGGATCTGTGCCAAGCGGCGGCAGATCTCTCTGTGCTAATGCCACTGTAACCATCTGCACTTCCTCTTAGCTGCAGGATAAAACAACTCAGGGACGTGGAACCACAGTTTCCCCCATTCACTCTTCCCCCCATCCCATTGCTTTTATGTTCTTTAATTTTGTGGCGGCAGGGGCCACACCCTCCTCGCAGGCCAAGCCGGCTCTTATTATAGACCTCAGGAAAATTCACATACAATACGCACATTGGCACAAAGAGACACGCAGATGTTTCTCAAAAGGTGTCTACATAAAACTTTTTATAATTTCCTCCTGCGTCCCACAGCTGCATCTTAAGCACACATGACGGGCACATTGGCACCCTGATTTTAACAGCTTGTTGTTTATTTTGTTTAATTACAGCCCATTGCTTTTTTAAAATAAACAAAATGGCTGTGGAGGAAACACAAGGAAAATACAGCTGCACGCTTGCCTAGATAAATAGAAACACGCCACATGCAGTTCATATTCGTTGCTGCAAAATGTCATCACTTATCATAAAAACACTTGTGTTGAGTTGTTGCTTGGCTTTTACAAGCTTTGATTTGGCTGTCGGAACCACGAATCTGGTCAGTATTACGGGCTTCCGCTAACGCAATCTTCCGCTATGAGAACAAACACACATCACACAGTGCAGCTGGTGACTGGGCAGGGTAGGTGGCTCTAAAATAGTGTTTTACTATGCACAAACACGCATAACTGCCTTAACATAAATGCTCTAGAGCATATTATGTCCCCACAAGGAAATGGAATAAAGAAAGCACTGGTTTCAAGAAATGCACTGCATCCATCTGTGATCCACCTTTCTCCTTTTCCTTCTCCTCTCATCTCCTTCCCCCTCTCCCTTCACCCTGCCGGTGCCCCGGTACCAAGCAAAGAGTTCTGTATTTGTTGTTGCAGCAGCGGAGCCGTTGGTCCCAGGATCTCTGGCTGTGCTCTGGCCCACATCTGCTCTCTCAGCTTCGCTGCTTGGTACCCGCCAACATAGAAGTGCAGGGGAGTCTTATGTGCTGCCGGCCACTGATAAGGCAAGGCCAAAGTAACCCAGATGAAAGAGAAGTGCCTAAATGGGCGGAGACATCATTCATTCTGCACGTTTTATAATCTCACAGCTCACTCTAATTTACCCATAATTCCACTTTCTATACGCATAGCGAATTCTGTGATTTTACAACGAGTTGCTCCTTTTTGAGCGGTAGAAAGAAAAAAGAAAAAGTCAGAGCAGGAGAGCGAAATTATTAGAAAAACTGAAATGAGCCGAACATTCCTGGCAGTGAAGGAGGTCCGTCCATCACTGTAGCAAAGCTAGAACGCCCGCCGTTTAGTACATCTGGGCCTTTTGACCACTTGCACATTGTCAAGTCCCACCCGCAGAGTGTTTCATCATCTCTCCCAGCAAGTGCCTTCGCCTGGCCAAGAGCTCAGAGGCTCTGCTATGTGCATCCAGATGTCATTCTGGACTCCTGGGTTCAACAGGTGAATCTGAGATATAATAAATGAGAAAAAAATATGATTTTCCTGGATCACTGCGACTGTGGACTTTGTATGGCTGCCTGAAGCTTAAGAGAGGAGAGATTCTTTGTCTGCATTTGTGGTAGTTATTTACACACCAGACCTCGATGTAATACATCAAATTCAGGAGAACATTAAGAGAAATGAGCTGACAGGAAGGCACGGCTATCTGTACCAACTGTTACATTCCTCTGCTTCGGCTCACTCCCTTGTCCAGCACAAGGCAATAAAGCATGCACTCAATAACACTAATTAGCTCCAGAAACATTCCTTTTGGGCAAAAAAAAAAAAAAAGCGTGCGTTTCTCTCCCCACATATGAATGCGTGTAGGTACTCATGCATGTGCTTTCAGTCCACTGGGAGTGTATACAGAAGCGATTACATAAATCTACCGGAGGGAGAAAGGCGTACTAACAGTGTCAAGGACAGGCTGCGTACACAGAGGCCAGGCAGGCTTTCAACACATACTTTTAATTTTCTGGTCCTCATGTGATAAAAAGCCTCCCAAAACACATTTTGGGAAGCAGCTTCTGGTGTGAGACGGAAAGACCGAAATGGACGAATCCATCAAACACCTCAACGATGGACGAAAAGTACAAGTGTGTGTGTGTGAGTTTACGAGAGGGGGACAAAGTGAGAAATGAAGTAGAGAGAAAGGGAAAGCTTTGGTTTGGGTTCAGAGAAAATGTGTGTGTGTGTGTGTGTGTGTGTGTGTGTGTGTGTGTGTGTGTGTGTGTGTGTGTGTGTGCACGAGAGAGAGAGAGAGAGGTGGGGAGTGGAAAAACACACAGAAGAACTTGAGAAAGTGTTGAAATGTTTTATGTCTGGAAGCACGGGAGGTTTAAACCCCTGGAGGTGTGGGCCAGAGCAGGAGGTTGGAGACTAAACACCACACAACACCACTGGGACTATATGATAACTCACTAATTAAAACTGGGAGGCCAGTGCTGATAATCAATACTGTTGGTTCAGGAGGGCAGGAAGGGAAATTTGGTATCAGATGGTCCTGCGTGTGGGACGGATTGGAGACAGGGCCAGACATGATGGTGGAGGTCGAGATGAGTTGACTTGTTGGACTCTGAAAAGATAAAGTTTCTCTGCACAGCTGCTTTGGCCTGCAGACAGAGGGAAACATCTGTATTAACCTCAGCATGATGGGCAGCCCACTGTGGAGAGGAATGCAAGAAGCAATAGAGAAAAGGGTGTGGAAAGAATAAGTGATATGAGTATGTTCTTAAAAAAAAAAGAGAGATCTTGGAGCTATAATTTGAAATTACACATGTGGACGTCTCCGCTTCTCCCCTATTAGCTATAAAACTAGGGCTGCGTGCCTCTAGCGTGACTGTAGAGTGACACAACTGCTTCCGAGCATGCAGCCGTGAGTGCGAGCTGGTGACACAATGCTGTCTGAAAGCCAAAGCCTCTAATAAATCCAAACTCATTTAGCAGTTAGACATTTCTTCCCCTCTCAGCTCTCCATTACCTTCCTATTAACACGTTCTATAAAACTGAAAGAGCTGGCAGACAACTGTGTGGCAGCTCCTATGGGAGCAGACGGAGGGCCGTGAATGGTGGAGGGCCAGGTGGTGCCCTGTCAGGTCACCAAGGTAACGCAGAGGATAATTACCTGCTGGTGCACTGACTCACTCCGCCAGGTCTGTATGATACCCTCTCTGATCACAGCCTTGACTCAAGAAATAAAGCTTCAGTAACTACACTTACATGCACACTAGTTTTCAACTATTATGCAGAATATGACATTATTCCAAACTCGACACGGGTCAAGGCACGTTGGATATGCAGATATAATTTGGATTTTGGGAACATTCTTCTCTAAATCAGGGTTTTTAAAGCAGTTTGCAAGTCATAGCATCTTGCTCGTTTACCGAGAACTGTGTGTGTCGCTTGCCAACAGTTTTCAAGTCTGAGCTAGAAATGCACTAAAGAAAAGCCCAAATTTCTAGTTGGACCACTTGAAACATCATGAAATCAGCAGGTTTTTTAGGTATATGCACAAATAAAAGAAGGTGGTTGAGCCACTGGAAGACAGAAGCCGTGAACGTATACGTGGATATTAGTGGAAAGTTCATTTTCAACAGCCTTTTCTGGTAAAAAAAAACCAAAAAACCAAAAAACAGAATATTTTGTGCATTTTGTGAAAAAAATTACAGGCAACGTTGGATAATGACTATCCAAATGTTGCATAAAGCAACAATGAGAGAGGGAAAGCGGTGGAGCTTTATTTGTTTACTGCTTTCAATTGTGCTTAGTGAAATGGATCACATCTGGTGCAGATTAACAGCAGCAGAACACTGAGCAATTAAATGCACCCTGGTAGCGCATTTTCTTTCCAATGGCTTGATATTTGCCCACTTTTTTAAGATGCTTTTACTTTACGACCTTCCCTGAGAATACAAACATGGAGGCAGACTCAGGCCGGGCTCACACCGCAGGAGGTTTGACTTTTTTTTTCTCCGATTTTGAAATCAAATCAAGATTCGAAAATAATCACCACACAGTACGGGATATTCTAATAATATATACGGCACGATATAAGATCATTGTGCCAGAAGGACTGATGCATCATCTCACATGATCTCATGAGGAAGCACATGTAGACAAAATGGAGACTGTGGCGCAACAACTCACTATAGTAATGTTAATGAGTCTGGATGAGAAAATGTTTGTGGAGACGTGGCCAACACGGGTTGTCAATTCTTCAGAGAGAACTGGAAGTGTGATTTTAACTGTCAGTTTTAATATGTGAACAGTAGTATGCTAGCCGACGTTATCCTCAAGGGCTAGGATGTCCACCGTCAGCTCCTCTGTGGTCTCTCCCATTGGCTCTTGTGGACCTGCTCGGAAAGTACTGACGTAATCATCCAGATTTTAAATCCTACTTATCAAACATGTTTGATATTTATTGGGGGCGGCGCTGGTGAGTCTGCGAGTCAGTTCTTGACTTGGCTAATCACGCTTAAATCAGCCCGAAACTCCCGTAGTGTGATCCCGACCTTACAGCATCAAGGTTAGACATACTGAAAGAAGTATGACACAAGTCTGGTGATATTATGTACACCATCCTTTTGTGAAGAATCCGTTGTTTGAAATGAAACTACTCTTTTAGGATTGAGACAGAAACTGTAATAGCATACATTATTAACATAACTACATGCATACTGTTAGTTTTGGCCTATTCGTGGGATTTTGGGGAAATTACAAAAACACAGAATAATGTCAGTTTTATCCTTTAACCTAGAGCAACAACATGACTGAGGCCTTGTTATCACAATATGAATCTGCTGAACATGAATCTCCTTACTGAATTACTGTCTAGCCCTAAAGAAAACACATACAAACACATTTACCTCAAGCTACGTTAATCCTCACAGGCTTCCATGAGAACAGGGAAAACAAGGAAGCTGTGACTAACACACCTCATGATAACATTTTACAGTAAAAGACGAAAACCTCCCTCCCACACAAACACAGGTAATGAGGTTGCTACCGTTTCAGTCATCCAGGATGCAAATAGCAGACGTCCAAGTCACAGCCCTTTTCCTCTTGCGGTCTGGGAGAAGAAGCTGGTGTAAATTTAAGTTTGGGCATTACGAGTGAGTATGAGTTTGTGCCTGGACTGCTTAGCCAGTATAAGAGTTCAACGTGAACTGAACTGGAGCTCAGCTCGGGCCAAAGCAGTGGCCGAAAGCCCTGGAAGCTGTGGTTTCTTAAGGAGGAAATGCCTTAATTCATGGTGGCTGAGGGCTAATGCTGCCAGAGACCACTGGGACTACATTAAATAATTACTACAAAAACTAAGTGTGTGTATGGGTAAATGTTGGAAAGAAATATACCGAAATGCACCTTTAATTTCATTTGGCTTCTACTCTGTTGCCACCTTGAGAGACGGGGAATGTGCGTGTGTTGCGTTGACCTGCTGGCGTGTTATCGTGGCATGTCCGGCACACACACCCCAGCGCCTGGTGCAGCAGTGTACATTCTGAATGTATGCTGTAAGCCATTTACACAGCTGGGCTTTCAAACTGAAGTGACTCAATGAGAGGACGTCCCTGGCCTGGGGTCTGTCCCAAAGCCCACACCCGCCCTAGCTGGCTACGCTGGAGTCTGACACACACACACACACACACACACACACACATACACACACACACACACACCACACACGCTGACAACAAAGTGTATCAGCTCCCCTGAGTGGCAGTCAGGAGGAAAGATGTAGATGTAGCTCTGTGGTGCACCCATACATTGTTGTAGTATTTGGCCTCAAGTAAAAAGTCCATGAAAACAGGCCTCTCAGGGAGGAGTAACCAGTTCACAAAGTCTGACTAATGCACCTTGGCACGGTAGTTATGGAGACATGCAGAGTTTCGAAGGACAGTTTTTTAAATAAAAGCCACACTCATTTTGCTCTCAGACAACCTAAATAAGAAAACAAACCCACAACGAGCAAATGTGGAAAGGAAGGAATTCGGAGGAGGAAGTAGTCGATCCACTTGATAGCCATCGCTCGGCTCTCTGTGTCCATCTCCCTCTCACGTGAAGGGTAATGATAATAATCTGCTGTTTTGAATCAAGCCGCCTGGACGAGTATTTGATGTTATTACACAAGACTCGGAGAGAACAATGACCCCTACTGATAGATGCAACACGTGGCAGAGAGCACACACAATGCAGTGACAAACGCCTGTGTTATATCCAAATGACTGACATATTTGGAAACACCGATCATGTGCAAGTAGGAAGCCTCAAACTGGGGAACTGCCACCAGTAATTACATTAGCCACAAGACTTCAAGAAGGCAGTGTGGCTTTCTTTCCATGATCCTCTCTAATATATTAAATAAAAAATGTTCTCTCCTGCTTTTGTGACCCATCTTTGTTCCCGCACGAGAAAATGGACCGAGTCCCAACCATCTGCCGTCACTCTTTTTAAAAGTTCCCCTCTTGCTCGTCGGCTCACTTCGGCCTCAGCCCTTGACTTTGCGAGTCAATGCGGTCAAATCCATCTGTGTCGCAGCCCGTCAAAAATAGTCACAATGCAGCAGCTCCCACAGTAATTACACAGTGCAGCGGAGGAACCAGTGTCACCTCCCTCTCTCTTGCCAAGACGCTCCAACAATGATCTTTCCAGGATTGAGCGTAAACTTCCAACTTCTTGCACAATTTCACAAAAAAAAAAAATATTCTGGTGGCTTGAGGAACGCGGCCTGCTCAGAATTTAATTTGCTATTTTGTCCGCCTTGTGCCACATTACCGTGAAGGGTTAATGCACTTAAATAAAACACAACTACCTAGGGGCAGTCGCTGTTCTGACTGCATAATGTGTTGAGCACACTGAATTATAATGATGCCTTCATCTATCCATAAATCTGACACCACCTGCTAATGTTGTGATTATTTGCACTTAACAGCCTCTGACATGTGCTGAGAGCGATAAAACAGTCCAAGACTGATTGATTTGAGTAAACATTATGATTAGATAAGAACAATGGGCCCGTGGGAGCAACATTTAACAACCAAGAAAAACAATCCTATTAAGAGTGCAGTGCACCCTACGGCTTAAATACCCATTCTAAGGTAAGGATCTTCTAAGTGTGGATCATCATTGACTGGCATTATTTTGCTATCTGAGCGTCTATATGACGTCTCCAGATCAGAGCGAAGGGAGGACCCGGTGCACTTTGAACCCAGTCCTGCTGTTGACTTGCTCATTCTTTAGATAACACATGGTTGACCTATTAGCTGCTGCGATGGGTCCGTCATCCTCCGGGTGAGCACCTGAACATTAGCTGCTTGCACAGCTGTTGGACAGAGAGGGACACTGGAATGTGACACTCCTGGTATTAGCTGCAAAACTGCACCTAGCTCTGTGTAAACATGGTTATTGTGCCGGCTTCCTGTGTGCACACGCAGGTGTAACATCAGGTAAATACATGTGCCGAGGGCCATCCTTGAGCTTAAACGTCGCCACTGTGATTCCTCTATCGCCTTTGACTCATAGGTAAATACTCGTGATGCGTCCTAAAAACCAGCAGTGAGATGCAACAAGTGCAGGGCAGTACTGGCTGATAAATCCTCCCTGTTGATGAAGCCATGACAGTGAATTATAGCACATACAGGCCTTCAGATGATCACTTGACAACAGCTACAGAAAACCCCAGTCTATCATTAACACAATCATTTATATTTCTAGTTCAGGGACTTCTATTATCTCTGTGGCAGTCAAAATAATCACCCAACTACACTTCATGCAGTAAAACATAATTATTAAAATATTTAGCTCTTTCTTTGCCATCATTACAGCGTGTTTAGGGCTTGTTTTGCCATAATGAACTCCTTTTACACTTGTTTTCAACAAATGGTGAGAAATCAAGTTGCCTACCTAAATTGACAAAGCTCATGACCATGTCTGCATCGTTCAAGAAGTTGTTGTCTTGCAGGCTTGCTATCGGGGGCCCCTGCGTGGTGAAGACGGGCTTGTAGGGGTAGGAGTATCTGTCCTCGTCCCCCTCTATGGACATGGCGTTGTACAAGTCCAACATAAACATCGGGGCAGCGTTGTGCTTTCCGTGGAGGTGGGGTCGCGGCCGGTGCGGCAGCCCCAGGATCGACAGGATCTCCCGCTGCATCTCTCTGCGCTCCTGGCTCTTCAGCCGGCGGTGGATGAAACTGGAGTGGAACTCGTTGTCCAAAGTAAAGTTCGTGAACGCTGTATCCGCCAGCACGCAGTAGCTCCAGACCAAGAGCAACGCGGGAACACGTCTGTCCAGAATCGGTGCCATGGCGCTACTCGCCGTGCGTAATTGCGCCCAGTTCTGTTCGCCGAAACTCTGGGGGAGAAAGTGGATATTGAACTTTTAGCAGCGGGCAGCCTGTGTTCAATACCCAGAGTCAAGTACGGTCCCTCATGTCGAGGGAAGTGCTCCCCGAATGAAACATCAACTTCACTTCAAAGTCCTTTTAAATGATGGGCTTTTTCTGGGCAGCTCGTGCTCGCGCGGACCTCTGTCCTCATCCACAACCTGTGGCCAACAGCTACCAAGTGTGGTGCAGCCTGCAGCTCGCAGAGTGGAGGCTGCGAGCGGACACGACCAAGTTCTGAGGAAGCGCTGTGTGGCTGGGAGGAGCAGGGGGAGAGAGGGGGGAGAGCTAGAGAGAGAGAGAGAGAGAGAGAGAGAGAGAGGGAGACAGAGGGAGAGAGAGAGTTAGAGAAAGAGAGACAGGGGGGGAGAGATTTAGAGGGAGAGAGGGAGAGTTAGAGAGAGAGAGAGAGAGAGAGAGTATGTTGTGGGTTTTTTTCAATAGAGATAGAAGTTGGCCTTTGTTGCCAGTGGGAGAAGAAGGGCTCTAGGCTACGTGTGCAAATACAAAACGGATTAGGACAGGATTTGTATCGTGATGCTTCAGTTTATGATAAAGCGCATTTCGTCATTCCTTTCCCACAATTCCTAGTGCATGCAAGCTTGCGTGGATTCAATAATGACAGATGTGCAGACAGTGACAACAGGCCTCTCAGTGTCGGAGCGCTTATGGAAAATAACAGACTTCATATCAGAGAGCAATTATTCGCCCGTGCAGGAGAATTCTTCAGAAGTGGGGGAGAGGTTGCGACATGCAGATGCACTGTAATGCTGCCACTACAGCAGTTAAGTCAGCGATCTGCAGGTGCACTCTCTGAATACTTTGGTCCACATGTGCTGCGAGACTTAAAAAGTCAGATGTCTTTTGATGTCGGAGAGGCGGCATTACAGCCTCGCAACTGCCATTTCATGCTGCATTTTTGAAGATATCCAAGCCTTCTATCCCCGCTGCTGGAGCAGGAAGTTTGTGACAAAAGGCAGCGGTGAACAGACAGAACACAGACCGCGAAGGAGGGGTGCAGATGTTTGGCAGCTGCTGCATCCCTCCATCTGCCCCCCTGGCCCCAGCACCTCTTAAACACCACACTTTAATGGAACGCTCCTGACCCTCTTGTGCGCTCTGCTCTGGCTGACACAGGCGGAGGGATTTCAGATGGCCCTTGCGCAGGGAACGGCCGCTTCTTCCCGACAGGCCCTCCTAAAACCTTTTCACCACGCAGAGAGTGGAGTTTTAAAGGCTCTGTCGTCGGGATGTTTTAGGGCTTCGGCTTGCCAGGTGATTTTTATGACAATAAAATTAGACTTCAATGGCACAGCGAGGGAGGCTGCCAGACGGCTTAAGCTATGATTGCAAACAGAGGAAGGGAGGAAAGGAGGCAGAGCGTGTCTTGGGGTCTTCTACACTTAGCTCACCTTCCTGCCCATTTAATGTGGTTGTTGTACTCTTCAAAGGAGCTCCACTCCTCTTTTTCCAATGACAATTCAACATGGCTGAAAGCCTGAAAGCTTACATTAGCCTGCCACTACTCATTCTGTATATCTGATCCTCTATTTGCTTTTAAATGGCCTTTCAGTAGTAGCCTGTAACATATAAACATTTCTATCCGGTGCCTCAGATAGAATCAGCTAATGGCCGCAGGTGTTTACATTACAGCAGTTTCCGACAGGGGACTTGAAAGGGTCTTGGTTTCAGTTATAACTATACATCTTCCTCTCTTTCTCTCTCTCTCACTTTCTTTTCCCTCTCTCTCATTGTCTTACACTCATTCTCTTGCTGTAAGGTTGGTGAGGTCAATCCCCCCGGTGCTTCTCCGACAACCCCCCAGCCCTTGGCTCAGTTTGTGCCCAGAGAGGGGCTGACAATCCTGGGCAGGACAATAGGAACAGACCCCCCTTTGTTTTGGCCTCCATGGGCCTGATGACAGTCACAGTAAACAGTGGGCACAGGCTGAGGCCAGGCTGGGTGAGCAGCACTGAGGGGCCTTTGACAAGGAGAACTAAAGCAGAAAAGCAGAACAAATGGTGTTTGAATCTTCCGTCAACGGCACACACGGAGAAATATCTACCCATCAGTATTTTACACTAATCTCAATATTTTGTCTAAGATTCGCATTGTTACTTACATATTTAGATAAGCAGTGATACACACTGTCAAGACTGGCACCATTACATTTCAGTAGCAAAATAAAACATGCACTGACATTTCTGGCCCTACCTGAGGACAGTTTTACCTCCATGATTATGATACAGGGGTTTAACTATTAGGTCTTCCTCACATATCATATTTACGCTCAATTGCCTCTTCCTGTTCTCTGTTTAAGCAGATTTTACACTTTTATTTCATCGACAATAGCTCCAATTCTGCATTTGGCCTGGAGCACTTTGAGTGCAAACACATTCTCTGCCCACTATGATCTAAGACAATCTGTGCAAATACACACCTCCACACTCCATCAGGTTGGAGCATGATACTGAGCTCTAAAGAAGACCACACAGCAGAGCAGTGAAACATCCCTGGAAACTATTTCACACGCCCACAACATGAAAAAAAAAAAAAGCAACAAAAAGACACTTTTTATCTCTACATCAGAAATGTGACTGAAGTAATTCGATCAAGGACGAAGTTACAGCTATCGTTACTGCTATAAGTGATATATTTTCATTAAAATAAGTCTTAATTAGTTTTATATTCTGACAGCGATCACTGTTGTGAGTGTTTGGTCAGTAACCCATGCCTCTCCTTTCGTCCCGCATGCAGTAAATGAGAAAATACATTTTCCTGTATCCACTTTATCCACTCAGGACAGAAAACGCCATAAAGACGCAGTCCTGTCTGCTCGGGGAACAGGCAGAGAGCAGGATGCTCCTGTTCTGATACCTCCAACGACAATGGTGGAACAGGGTAAGCTACCACTTCCAGCACTCCCGGTGACGGCTTATACTACCAAACACACCAAGTGATGAGAAACACTTGAGGAAAAGAGAGAGCTGCCTCGAAAAAAGGCTGGTGGAGTGGTGGAAGTGTGGTGACGCAGAGCTAACTGTAAAACGGACAGGAAGTTAGATATATCGTCGAAAACACTTACAGCAGCTCTAAGGCAAGGCAAGTCACCCCCCACTATACTTACCTGTATTATCCAGCCTTTGGAAAGAGAAAAAACAGGACTACCTGTCTAATAATGATATTATTGGCTACTTCGAACACAGACAACAACAAAAAATGAAACTTCCTTGTATTAGCTTTAACTCTCAAGTCATTTATTTTCTGTCAAGTGAAACTTAGTCATCCGAACAGTGACTCGTGTCGACTCAAGTCCTAATCTTTACTCTACATAATACTGTTCTGTCTTCCTCATCCTTTTTATCTCTGTTAAAGAGTTTGTACTTTCCCCATCTGCCAGGTTATCTCTATGTAGGAGCTCAAAGCATGCGGTCAGAGGTCAGATTAATATTTATTTCATGTGTTGCCTCAGAAAGCAGCAGGCAGCAGTCCTTTGAAGGCCTGTGTATGCGGGGAGGCGGATGAGGTTTGGCGGAGGGGGGTCTGACCAAGCAGACCCACAGACGATACAGTAAAACTTTTTTTCAGGGTAAACTGACCCTCAAATGAAGCAGTGTGGGGTCGGAGTGCAAGGACAGGCGAGGGTGGAGGTGCATTTTTTTCCTCCGTCTGCCTGTCATGTCCACCCATGTCTACGTTTTTTTGACTAAACCCCACTGTGTGCATCGCACAAACCAGCGCCCTGTTAAAACAGCCTAACCAGGTGGAGCTGAGCTATTGCAAATGTTCCCCTTCTGGTGTCTCACACTTCCAGGGGCCTCATGAACATATGAGACACAGCTGTGAGACAGGCAGGAGAAAGAGAGGGGGTGGTTATACGGAACAGCTTGAAAACATTTCAATTGTGCATCCCATTTAGGTTTCGGGTTTGACAGCATTTAAAAAAACCTGAATCCTGTACTGAATTATTGTTATATAGTGCTTTTCAATCATTTTTAAGGTGTAATGTAACATTTCCAAATTAAAATGTGTAAAAACAACTGAGCCTTGGTGTATATTTTGTTGTATGTTTCCAACAACATTCAGAGAATTTTGTAATTTTATTCAAGATAATGGTGTGTCTCATTTGGTCGCCTGTCATTACAACTTTAAGGGAAACATCAGATGATACTTCAGCCAGTGAGGAAGGAAGTTGTGTTGTTATCAGTCTACATGTTGTCCAACATGCACTGATATGAATGTTTTTTTACAATGCAGAATAAGATACTTGGGGTAATTTATAATTATTACATTCCTTGTAAAGTTTACGGAGTTAGGTTTCTTGTTTAAACTCAAAAATATCCTGCTACCATTACATATATTTCACACAAGTGTTTGATAACCAAATTTAAAGGATCATTACAAAAATGATGTGGCCGAATATCTGAATTTTTTGCTTCCAAATATCAATATCGGCATTGGCCCCAAAAAACAAGAATCAAGTTAAACATTACTTCATTTTTAAGGACTAATACTCCAGTTTAGTATTCCAGATTACTTATTTAACTAAATCATTATATAATCACTGTTACATCACGCCAACAACAACAATCATGTCCGGGTCGACAACTGGAGGTTGATTTGCGTTGTTTATTTCTGGTGTCATTTTCAGCCGTAACTGTAATGTTTTAATGATATACAGTATAGTTAAACATTTTGTGTACTCTGTCCTTTTTCTAGTATCTTTGATATACCAAATGTACCCAATAGCAATATCTCATCGATGAGAAGAGAAATGAAATAAGAAAATTAGTGTACGTAAGTTACATGACGCAGGGGATGTAAACAGACATTGTGATTTGTTCCATACGTTCTTTGATACATTTTCAGTTTCTGCCATAATGAATTTGGATCTACTACAACAACTACGCTTAAAAGCAGCATTGTGTGTCCAAACGACATGCATACATTTTCTGCTGAGAAATACATGATTAACTTAGTTAAAAAAATTGCAACTAGCAATCCTCCTTGTTATCGCTCAGTATCTACTTTCACCTGTATCCGGCATGTCCTGTCACTCTCGCCTCTGTCTGCAGCTGGGTATGGCACTCGGGAACACCAGAGTAGCTTGGATCTGATTCATAGCTCTCAGCGCTCCGGCCAGACCCATCAGTTATAGCTGGTGTCGCTGACAGTCAGAGATACCGTTTTAGTTAAGCTTTGGATAATGCCTGGCTCAGAGGAGCTTATCCATTGCAGGATGTTATCACTCAGGCGCTCTGTCGCTTGTGTCATCGGCACAGAGTCCGAGCTTGACACTGAGCTGATCTCTTCGCCCGGGCCACATACTTATCAGCATCCATTACTGAGGTGTGAGGGCCTGATAAAGGTCTACCCAGCTCCATGCAGCTGCAGACAGAGGTCCCATTTAGATTGTTGTCTCTGCAGCGAGAGGCCTTGCCCCCTTTGACTCTTGCTTTCATCACTCTGTAAGGCTGTGTTGGCCTGTCAATCAGAGAGGACCCTGGGTGATCAGTCAGCTCCTCTTTAGGGGATGCTGGTCTGAGGAGCCATTAGAGAGGAGGCGGCATAGCCAGACTGGCCCAGACCCAGAGCTGATGAGAAACAGAGAAGCAGGAGAGCCTGAGGTGGAAAATGGGGGGGCAGAGGAGCAGGAGGTGGATGTGCTGAACTATGTGGATTGTGAGGGGAGGGCAGCTCTGTTTTCTATTTGTGAGGATTAGGTTGACAGATCTGTATTTAGTTTCTTTGGGCCTCTAGCTGCAGCTAATCCCCCTCACCTGCAGCGAGTGCCCCCGCTCTCTTTCCTCTGACCCCGCAGCCCCCTACTTCCCCCCACGTTCCCCCCTCCTGCCCAGCACAAACACTCATCCCGAGACAAGCACATGACTCGTTGCACTCTGTCTCCTCAGGTTAGGGCCTCACACTCGACACAAATCTCTGCCGGGCCAAAGGAACAGCAGGGGACTCAGCCTTTCTGGAACAGAAGAAAAAAGGACCCCCACAACCTGTGGGCTTCCACATGTTAAGATTTTTTTTCATCTTGTGTGAGGGGTTGTCCCTCATCACTTAGAGATAGCAATTACTCAGAAATTAAGAGCCATTACTACGGAAGCAGCTTGTCAAAGCCACTCAGGGGAAAGGGGAACCTTTGGTAAAGCTGCACATTAGGAAATATTCAGGGTCAGGTCAGGGGCACAGACCTCTTCTCTTTAGATCCTGGCTCCCACACACTCCGACCAGGCCTTCACACTGTGAAAGAAAGACCGCAGTGCCTCGGCAAACACACACAGCATGCCTGCCAGCAATTCTTGAAGGTGGGAACTCTGAATGACCTAATAGTTTTCTAAGCTATTTCCCTGTTTTAACAATGAAGTGACATGACTGCAAGATGATGCAACAAAGGGACTGAAACAGGTTTTCAAGGATTGTTAATGAGGCAACATGTGAGATTTCCTCGAGGCGTCGTAATTATTTAATTTTGTTTGAATGTTTGGAGCTTAAAACAGCTGTTATTAGTCAATGGCTGTCAGAGACGGGACGCTGAACTGCCAAAACATTTACAGCATCTCACCGTGCCCCAAAACACATGTTGGCCAGCATTAGCGTACACACAGCCATCATCAAAATTATATTTAAAAATCACTTCCACATGGCTGACAGATACACTAATATTTGGTTTCTCTCTGGGACTCTTACCACAGCCGATTACCACCCACCAACCATACTGAAACCAACACACACACACAAACACATGCACACAGATACAGTAGACACACCTTTGGACATGTAGCAGCAAGCTCACATAAAGGGTCTCGTTACTGAGTGCCACAGAAGGTGCTAATGGGGATTTTTCTAAATACCACCAGCGTAGGCCGTACTACCTTACAGCGATGAGGTGCTAACTGGCCCACACACATTCCTGGATCTTGTGAATGGACCAAGTTTGTGTACTGACCTTTAGCTTGGAGAGGAAGACAGGTAGCTTCATGCATTCATTTCCAGAACGCTTTGTTCCTGGAAAGACATACAAACTTATTGTAGCTTACTGAGTCTGATATTTCTGCATTCTTAACCACGGCAATCTGATAGCACAAATAAGGAGAGGAAAAGATATAGTGCATAAAGGCAAGAAGAAAATCACAAGAGGTTGTATGAAGAACTTGTTCTCCATACAGTCATTTCTTCAAAATCTTCAAATTGCTTCTTTTGACCACCTTATCGTCAAGTCAATAAGGTATTTACAGTGTGGTATTGCTGCTTTCACTTAAGGAATGTGCACTCAGTATGCAATCAGTCATGTTGCAATAAAAACAAATGACAATGACCCTTCATTCACTGTAATAAATGGCAAAGAAGAGCAGATCCTTAGAGTTAAGAAGCTAGTGCCAGCAAATGTTTGACATTTTTGCCTTAAACCAATAATTGTCAATAGTTGGCAACTAACTTACTTTCGATTGACTAATTGACTAAATGACTAATTGTTCCAGCTCTAATGCAGAATGCCTCTTTCTGACTGCTAGTGTTACTAATTAAATTATTGCAAAAAATAACTGAAATTATGTTTCATACTGTATACTGTATATGGCCATACAGTACAGTTTTTTTCATATATATTGTTTCTTATAGTATAGCAGGCTATAATATATCACAATGCATAAACTGCCATGAAGTTATTCACTGGCCAGTTGTTTGAGTAGTGTGAAAATGCTAAATGAAAGGGGGTGAATCAAAGTGAAAACAACAGAAGCAGAAAATGTAGATAGGCCTACTTAATTAAAGTACAAAACACCTCTTTTTCCTCCCCTCTTCATGGATGACAGGCACAATCTGGGGCTAGTTTGTAAACTGTCGATATTTACACTTGAATCCCGTTCAGAAATAAAGTACTAAATAGGCAACATTTATGTATATTGTCTAATTTCGTCTCACCCTTTATGAAGTCGTTGCAGTTCAAAAACAAAGATATAAACACGTGTACTGAATCAAAACACTACAGCAAAGCTCTTGAATTCTTCCGGTTGGAAACGCAGCCAATCAGTGAGCTGCGCAAATCACGCGAGATTTCCACAAAATCTACAGGCGGGAACGTCGCGTATGTAATGTTTTAATTAATCTCTGTAATTAATTTGTTTAAACACTTTGTAATAAGACATGATGTGGTGTCGTGGAGCGGACCTGTTCTCTGAAATTGACAAGCTCCGTGCTCAGCTACTGCACAATGTCGAGGTCATGGCAGACCGCCATGTTGTTGAAGAGGAAATCAGCCAGTAAGTTCACCTGCTCGGGCTGCTAGCTACATTAGCATGATGGTTCCCAGTCACGGATGGTCTTATAATAGATCCATGTTCCCAGTGTAGTGTAACAGGTGCAATGAGATTCTCCAGCAGCAAAATGACAACTGGCATTACCCAAGTTGCCCAATAGCCAGATTAGACTCTGTACTGTGATAATGTTACCACAGGGCTGCTGAGAGCTAGTTAGCTAAATAGTTGTATGTGAGCATTATGCTAATGTGGACATGCTAATAACATTATCAGACTGAGCTCATTAGGATTAAATGTCAGTAAAGGTTTGTTACTAACAGAGGTGTATAGAGGTGGTTGTTTTGACACATAATTACTTTTTTTTCCCCCAATAAACTTAATTGACAAAAAATGTAATAGGTATACAGCAAGTATGATAACAATAAATCTACAAATAACTATGCTACTGAGCAAAAACACATCAGAAAGAGTCTATTCAGGGTGACATCCTTACAGGGTTCAAAAGTTTTATAATGTAATTTTAAACATCTTTTCCACTTCAGTCACAGGGTAAGAACTTGTTGTGGTTCAAAATTTAAGTTTTTATGACGGCCACATTTTACTCCATTTACGCTACAGGACCTCTAGTTTCAACCTCTGTAGTCTAAACAAGGCATGCACTTTACTAGATGAGCTATTCATCAGCTTTATTACATACCGCCAGGGCCGTAGCTACCATCGAGGACACTGAGGTGCTCATGTACTCAGTATTTTTTTCTGGGTCTTTGATATCTTGGTATATACTTTAGGTAACACTTAAATTTTTGATATATCGTCATCCCCTCTTAATTTCCAGGCAGGATGTTTTGACCCGCATTGAAAACATAATCCTAGGAATAGTGACCAGTCTGTCCAAAGATGAGGCCCCTGTCCTGGCACTGCCCAACAGATCCAGCTGGGCCAACGTCAGGTAATCTGACATAAACACTTTTTGGCATGAAAAGTTTTTCTCCCTCCACCAAGAACACTGCAGTCATTTTACACGCCAGCTGTGTGGGATCCGTGTAAGCTGTCTGGCCTTTAAAAGATAAACACACGTGGCCATGTTGCGTAAAGAAACAAATAAACATTTACTTACATAGGTTTTTTTTTTTTTGTGGGAGGTCAGGCCACACAAGATGATCAGATTGCTGTTTAATTTCCTTTAAAGAGGAAACACACACTTCAACTCTGTCTAAATTTACATAAGAGGTGTTTGAAGCAGACTGAGTTGGCAACCAGGTGGTAGGGGGAAAAAAATTAAACTTTGGTTCTGAGACACTGAGGTTGAAATAACTTCCTGCTGCTTAAAAGATGAGAGGGTGACAAGGAATTGAAAAGCACTGGCCTGCACACACAAACACAAATTTACTAAAGGCTTTAATGTGAGTAGACTGCAGAGACCTTCTACTCAGAACAAAGCAAACTGTCTGATCTTGTTTGGATCAAACTTTGCTGCAGCTTAAAGCACATTCTGGCCAGGCCCTTTCAAATGTGAGAACACCACAGACTAAACGCCAGAGGAATCAGGACTTTAAGGTACGAGGGAGGTATTTTCACAGGTAGCCCTCAGGGTGTGGGGAATTTTAGATGGCTTACAGGTGGGGGAGCGCACTCTCAAAGCTGAAAAAGTCAATGCAGCACACACAGATTTCTTTGATGGCCTCTTTTTGTAAGTTTCCATTCGTTTATCTTTCATTACTTCCTACTTAAGTTTTGACATCGCCATCGGGCTTCAAATGAGTTCAGGAAGTTGTGTCACCACCATTAGGAGCGACTGTGCTTCGTCCGTCGCTAAATTTGGTGAGAAGATGCACACACACCTCTGTTCTCGCATTTTCTCATAGATTTTCTCTTCTTGGCACTAGACATTCCTTGTAGACAAAAAAGCCTCTGCAGTTGTATTGTACTTCATGTGGCTTTCATTTATATTCATTGTGAACATATGCATAAACTGCACAAACGGCAGTAAAAGTCAGACTTAGTTTTAGGTGACAAATTGGCAGAGACAGAATATGTTGAAAGAGGCATTTAGGGATTGGTTTACCACATGGATATCCTAATTAAGAACAGAGTATGTTTTTTTCCACTCCAGTCCTTTTAAAGATGTGATAAAACACTCATGATGGTAAGTTTAATGTTGAATGTTCACATGAAAATGATTGTTTTTTTTAATTTGCTTGTTTGTTTAAAGCGCAAATTCTCAAGATTCTTTTGGTCATCTACAGACTCGTCCAGAGCAACTCATATGCTACGAAAAGGTTGTTATCAGTTCACCATTAATTCACTTTTTAAAAGATTACTAATACTAGATAAAATTCCTGTTCTGTGCATGGCCGTTTTTTTTTGTTGTGAGGCGTTTTACTTGGTTATTGCCGAATTTGCTGTCCTGATGATTTACATTTTATTTCCACAGAGACATCTATTACAACAATACACAGCTGTTTGGTTCTCAAACAACTGTTGATAGTATAGTCGATGATATCTCCTGCATGCTAAAGGTTCCCCGCAGATCACTGCATGTGGTAAGTGTGTATGAACAGATTAATGTCAGCAACAGTTTACATGTTATGGCATAAAACACACGCCTTAGACATTAAAACCTAGTAGCAAAATTCCTCTACACGTTTGAGATGCTATGCCCTTTTGAGTGCAGGTTTACAATTTATATCTATTAGTATAGTATAGTATAGTATAGTATAAGGTATTTTCAGCAGTTTGGGCTGCTACATATGTTAGCAAACAGTCTGTGGAAATAATATGATTCTACTGATCAAACAGAAATTAAACCTGAAGTCAAAGAGGCAGTGTCAGAAGTATTTGTATATAGATATCTGTTAATCAGCCCAGTCGCCAGGATAAAATGTTGGCAGTCAAGGTTTCTGCAAATCACAAGATACATTCACATTCGGTCGTGTCACATCATGTTCGCATTACATGTTTATGACTTGACTTTCACACTGAAAGGTGGATGTAATGGTGGTGGAGATTCAGGTGAGAAGGCTGCCAATCTACTGACTGCAGTTTGAGACTGTGTTTCAACATTTGTATGTGTAAAACCACTTGCGATAATTTCCAGCTGTGTTTGTGGCAACAAAATACGGATATTTTTGACTTGAAGTTGGGACATATTCAGGCATGTTTGTGCTTTGACAAAACTGTGTTTTTCAGGGGTGTTTTAAGCCAGAAAAATATCTTTACCCAACTCTAATCAAGTGATTTTTGTGCCTAAACCACAAACCTACAATGCCAACATATGATCTGGCGATTGGGTTGTTGTTAATATGAGCATGCCTTAACGAGTGTGTGTGTGTGTGTGTGTGTGTGTGTGTGTGTGTGTGTGTGTGTGTGTGTGTGTGTGTGTGTGTGTGTGTGTGTGTGTGTGTGTGTGTGTGTGTGTGTGTGTGTGTGTGTGTGTGTGTGTGTGTGTGTGTAACTTCTATATCACTAGTTGGCCACTTCCAAAGGATTAATTTCAGGTGATCTGTGTTACATGGAGGAGGATGGCACAAGGATTGACTGCCACTCAAGCTCTGCAGTAAGTTCCATCGACAGCCTAAACCAACTGACTGAAACGGTCATTTTTCATTTTACTACAATGACAAACATTACATCAACATTACATCAACATTACATCAAGACTTAAAGGTATTCTGTGGAGTTTGAATTGAAAAAAAAAAGTGTATTTATATTTGTCACCAAAACCTTAAGAAAACGTTTTCAAAGCCTTTTGAAACTGCATTGTTGGTGCTTGAGGGCTTTTTTTCTCTCTTCTACCAATTTTTGGCACATTACTGACACCAACTTACCACCATCTGCAGTCAACAGAACAGTAATTCATACCATGTTACCCTGTAGCGCGTGGTATTAATGTTCCGTTGTGTGATACAAACAATATGCCAACAATACTCTGCAGCACCATGAGGTGTCAAGAACCCCACAGGGGGCAGGTGTTTCCTGCCAAACCGACAGTGGTACAACCAGGCTTATAACAAAAGAATACATGAAATTATGAAATTAAATGAATTGAGACTTAGTTTAACTTTTTTCTGTGTTTTGTTTTAGGCTGTTGCAGTTTCATCAAACATTGGTGGGATTAGAAGTATCCTTTGTGATTTGTTTGAGAATTTTACTCTGTGCACATGCCTGTGGTTAAATGATAGGTTGTTCAAAACAAAATAGTTACGAATATTTTTTTGGGACATAGAGTCCTTGGCTTTGTGGACTGTTGGATGGACAAAAGAAACCATTTTTAGATGTTCCCTCTGGGCTCTGTGAAATTGTGAAAGCATTTTTCATAATTTTAAAATGCTTTATAAACGATTTATTCTGAAAATAACGGGCAGATTGTAGATAGTGAAAATGATCATTAGTCACCCCATTGTATTTTAAATGTTTTCTTTCTGTGTGGGGAGGACACTATATGGTTTTATGTGTGTTGTCCTTGATTCATGTACAGATATTGTATCATGTGCAAAATTTGTCCTGATCGTTGAGAAGGATGCAACGTTTCAGAGACTTCTGGATGATGACTTCTGCACAAAGCTCTCTCCTTGCATCATAATCACGGTGTGTTTCCCTTTTTTCGCCACTACTTCTTTCAGGGATTTTGTAAATGTAACCTATTCATCTGAATGAAATGGGGGATTATTACTGTTCCTTATAAATAACAGGTGTGTTTTTTGTGGATCAGGGTAAAGGCGTGCCAGATGTGAACAGCAGGCTGATGGTGAGAAAGCTTTGGGACACGCTGCACATCCCCATCTTCGCGCTGGTAGATGCTGACCCTCACGGTACACAACATCTGAGTGCAAAACCACTTTACCTGATACCTACATATTACCACACATTTAACGACACTTAACACTCTTTTTATCTCCACACTCACATATCTCCCACTGAGACGGCAGATGTTAGCACCTGTCTGGTACGTCATGGTGCCTGGTCTGGCTGTTATTTCCGTTGGAGTGATCTCGTCCAGGCGGGATGGCTCTGTTTCCACTACTCTCCATACCTCTAAACCTTTTCCCATTGCATGGCGAGACACATGTGTAATGCTTTACTTTGTTCTAAGCTCCGTTACACATCTTGGAGGATAATTGCTCTGGTATGCCAGTGATTGCAGCGTGTCTCTGTCTCTCTTGATTTTCCCAGGGATTGAGATCATGTGTATCTACAAGTACGGATCAGTGGTGAGTCTCACGATGCCAGTTATTCCTGTCCTGTATGTTATCCAGTGTGGCCTGTTCTGTGTCTCTCTGTTGGCAATATGCAATTATGCCCCTCTTTGAGTAAAAGAAAAAATTCACCAATCATCCATCTCAGAATATTTAAACTGACATTTTATGGATTGAAAATGTTTAGCGATGTCTTTGTCGATCTTGTGTAATCATCCCCATGTTCATGAACCTCATTGTGAACATGTGTTGGGCATAACCACATTATGGTTGTTACAGCACTGATTATCTGTGTGTTTATTTGAGATATACTCTTGTGTATAAGCATGTGGTGTGACTGGGCGTGTGTTTGTGTGCGCGTCGGTTTTTCCACAGGCCATGTCGTTTGAGGCCCACAGTCTGACCGTCCCCAGCGTTATGTGGCTGGGCCTCCTCCCCTCTGACCTCCAGAGGTTTGGACTCAACATTCGCTACTTCCTACTTCCTCCTCCTGCCTCTAATTGGGATTATATTCTGGGGACATTTAGATTGTTTGTTTTGGTTTCTGTTGCTGTCGCCCTCACTTTTTTTTTCCCCTTAAGGAACTGCGTCTGAGAGCATATTGAGTTTTAAGTATATGTTCCCTTGAACAAATTTAGGCCAAAATGGCTTTTTGACATACATTTAATTGTAGACTGCACAGTTTGTTTCCTCCTAAATGTACACATAATAACTCCTCAATGCGAGTCTGTTGAGAATCGGAGGAAATCAATCAACAGAGCTGCCTGCAGGCTGCTGTCATTTTCAGGACATTTATTTAGTTACAGTATATGAAGTGAAATCAATGTTTCTTTCTTCAGGCTGCGGGTTCCAGAGGATGTCCTGATCCCTCTCACCAGGAGAGATGAAAACAAACTCACCAGCCTCCTCAAAAGGCCGTACTTAACCAGCCAACCAGACTGGCAGAAAGAGGTGAGAGAAGAGAAACGGAAAGAGAAAAGTACTTTCAGGTAGAGTGAAGGATGGAAGTCACACTCAACTTAGATTCAACTTCAAGTAACCTTGTCATAATGCAATATTTTAGCTCCATAACATGTGTTCTCCTATTTTAGATGTAATTTTAGGTCTTGCATCTAAATCGATGAGTTAAATTTGATCAAATAATGTCCCAGTGTGAGGGTTGAACAATTCATATGGATATTATCTAAATCACAGTTGCAAGTGCAATATCAGAATCACAGGAGCTGAATTTTTTTAATAAATGTCAGATTTGTCACAACATACAGGACCATTATAAATGAAGCATTGTGGTTCCCACAAAAATCGGGTAAATGATTAAGTTAAACTGAAATGCTGTAACTAATTTTGTCCATGTTGCCACGTGTCTTCACCCAGCACATTCAGCTCCTATAAGCCTACTTGGGGAAAAAGCACCCTGTTCCTTTTTCAAAAGTAATAGGCGTTCTACCTCACAGGTTTACACAGTTTGAACATTTTGCTCATGTGACACACAGCGTAGGAATGTGTCTGAGAGGACTCTTAACTCGCTGGTACTGAGATTTGGGTGAAAAAAGATAAACACCTGATGATTTATGCTTGTTTGTACTGCTTCCTCTTGTGCGCTCCTTAAAATTGCATGTTTGCTCTTGTTGTAGATGGAACTGATGCAGCAGACTAAGGTCAAGGCCGAAATACAGTCCCTGGCAGCCATTGCTCCTGATTATCTCACCAGCATCTACCTGCCCAATAAGCTGCGTTACGGGGGCTGGGTATGAGCACAATGCTGCCACTCAGTGGATTTACCAGTGAACTGCTGCAGCTGGTTGCAAAACTTGGGAAAGGTCTTCTATGCAACTGTCCTGCCTGACCTTGTTAGACAGATTTAAATATAAAGCTGGTTTGGTTTGTAATGTTTGCATATTTATCTGTGAGTATGTGTGTTTATATTTTCCAATTGTGTTTCAGAAATGTCTCATCCTACCATTAAAAAGATGTAATCCAATAGACAAGTCAGAGTATGTTTTGGTCTTTTGGTTTGGACCCGCTATTACAAAGTCATCAAACACACTTTGTTGATTTGTTTTATTTATGGACCTAATTATTCTACAATTGTCTTACATTATTTACAACCGCTGAACATCATCACTATGCATGCTGGTTCAAAGACTACAAAAGAGCAGATGAAGTGATGATTTAATGGTTTGGAATTGGAGTATCTGTGAGGCTGTTCACTCATTAATGTTCAACATACGTACACTGTAAAGACTTTTGGCTGCTTTTCTTTATATACTTTGTTCTCCAGCAGGTGGAGACAGTGTTCATTCAGTGGTGGAAATGTGCAATATCATAAAGAGCAGCGTTTTAGATCTTTAGAGAAGTATGTAATTTCATTTTATTGATATGTGCTTCCTCTTGACATATTCATTTACTTACTTTAAACATAACTTCAACAGTATTTATGTGTTTGTTTGTCAAATCTAAGGAATAAGTTGTGTTAAGTAAATAAAGCAGAAATGTTGTTAAAAATAAATTGGGTTTAAAAAATGGCTAGTTTAAATTGCTAGTGATGGGATATTCAGTATATTTCCTCTGGTAAAAGTTGAATCGCCACACTGTCATGAGCCTTTGTTAATGTTGTATTATGTTATAAAATCATTATTATTAGTGCTTGTGAACAGTACTTTGATATTGTAGTTGTTCAAGGTTAAGCTCATTTTACTGCTTTATGTACAGTTGGGTGGTTTAATCTCCAGCAATTTCATAAATTGCTCATGGCCTCATTCTTTGAGATAAAATCATACTGTCAGAAGCGGCTGACTGGGAAATAAATGTTGTGGAGAAACAACAAATATTGTAGAGTCAGAAAATGTGGAAATATTCATGTTAAGTACCTTGAAATTGTACTTAATTAAGTGTGTAAGTACTTTCCATTACAGTAGGGACATTTTCAGTATTGTGTTACTTATATTGTCATTTTAACTTTAGGGCTAAAGGGCAGTGTTGTCATGTTGAAATATTACTTTTGTAAAAGTGAATGTCACACACTAACAGTACTTTAGTAAAAGTCTTGAAGTATCTGATATTAAATGTACTTGAATCTGAAAAGTTATTTTCTGGCAATAAATGTACTCAAGTATCAAAAGTAGAAGTAAAAGTAAATTGTTCCCATATATACCTGTATGTTTTATTATTTGATTAGATATTCAGCATTTTTCTGAAGTGCTTTTTTTAAATCAGATTTCGGATCAAATAAAGTGATTTTAAACTTTGTCAGCAAAAAAGTAACAGACAATTCAAGCTCAAAATTGTAATGAAGTAAAGTACTTGAGAAAAGGTAGTCAGTTACTTTCCATCACAGCTGAACAGATGAGTTCAATCAGACCAAGATGTTGCTATTTTACATAAACCACTTCTAAACATGTTTTTTTAAAAAGTGTCCAGTTTAAGAGAAGTAAAGCACTTCCTGTTTGGAATAGACGATCTTTGGCAGTGTTATGACACAGTCGGTGGGCGTGGCTCCATGCTTGTGCAACATACTACTGCTACGTCACTGCGGTGATCAAATGTCAGCTGAAGTTTCCTTAATTTGGCAGAAGGATCGTCTTCAGAGGAGCGCAGCGCTGAGCACCGTTTGATTCTTACAGGATAAACCAGGTGAGTTCATGTTAATACTGAACGAGTGAACACAGCAGGGACAGTTTACACGACATGTGCTCCAGTGTCACGTCCAGCTGGTTGAAGATGAGCCACTAAAGGGGTTTGTTTGTTCCTTTATATGTTCCTGTGTACATTTACTTTTAGATCTTTATGATGTAGCTGTTGATGTGGATAAGATGTTAACTAAAATGCTTCTGGAGAGTTGTTTTGGGCGTTGTGTTTGTGTCTTTTATACCAGTTTTCAGCTGAATTGACTTGTTTTGATTGATCAGATTGTTGTCCTCTAACAGGTAAACAACTGAAATACAATGCCTGGCTAAAGAAAGTTGACTCATTTTGTACATGCATTTATAAATAATGTTTTTTGAGTCAAGGTCAGTTACCTAAAAGCCATCATTTCCCAGAGTGTTCACCAACTGTTAACAAAGACAAATACATAATAGCATCATGTTTGACTTGGTGGATGGTCTGTAGCAATGACCCCGCCCTTGTTGCATAACATATGGAATGTTTGAGGGTCAGTCTATCACAGTATCATCATCAAGATGGCTCTTCTTCCCCTCTGTCTCAGTATGTTGGGCTGTAGTGTACAGTAGTAGTAGCAGCCAGACAGGTCCTTCAGAGGCCTTCCCCTTTTCCGCTTGTCAAGGACAGCTGACTCCAGAGTAGAGCGAATTAAAATAGTCCCGTGGGCTTTTCACATAACATCGTCTCTGGTCTCACCGGTCGTAGATTAGTCTGGTAGCAGTCATGTTTCGCAAGACATTTTTCATCTGTTACATGAAGGTGGACTGGGATGTGTTCAGGTAAAGATTTGACTGTGTGTCACTAGAAGAAAGGGAGAAGGGTCGATAAAGACAGCATTTTTATGGGATCCGTTTTGGTCAAAAATATTCTTGAATTGTTGAGATGGTTCCTTTTTACTGGATTATTTATTATTCAGTTGAGTTTTAGGAATTTTCTTTCATAACACTGCCTTTGCTATCTGTCTTTATTTCCTTGAAAGTTAGCAGGAACACTACCTTGACACATTGTTAATGTGCCCACCCTTTTGTTTTTCTCCTTCTTGTTTAGGTCAAGAGTGTCTCATATGGACGCAGTGATTCGTCGGTGCCCTTTCCTGGCTGTCGTGCCCAGTGTCTGCCTGCAGCTGGCTGGGAAGTCATCGCTCGTGAGCTATGCCCAAAGGTGCCCTGTGATGATGGACCTGGCCTGCAGAGCTCCGGCCAGAGCTCTGTCCTCATCAGCTTCTGCGTCCAAAGGCTGGACCCCAAATGACGGTCAGTTGTAAGGCTGAGATTGTAATGCATCTTCTTCTTTGTTTTTTTACACTGTTATAATTTAGATATGTTCTCCTGCGTTCTGTAGATCAGGAGCATGTAGTCACGTTGCCCCCAGGCCACGTCACACCACCTTCTGGCCAGGCTGTAGGCACCAAATGCCCTTTCCTGGCTGCGGAGATGGTGCAGAAAAACAACAGGGTAGTAAGAGAGGCCAGCATGGAGCTGCAAGAGGACGTCCAGGAGATGCACTCTGTCCGCACAGGTAAGCAGTTGCACAACCTCACCTGTAATTGGAAACCCTTGCAGTAAGACAGTTACGTAATTGTGAAAGGTTATTGTTTGGGGCATACACATTGAATGTTTTGCATTCATTCTTAATAGCGTGCATCTTTTTTACCAGGCAAAGCAGAAGTCGCAGATCTTATCGAGGCAGACGAGGCCAACAGAAGAGCACCAAAAAGCCTTTTTAAACCTGCGTCTTCCAAAGTGTCTCACCTGCTAAAGGATCACCTTTCTGATGGTAAGAAAAGACTAATTCTTTTTGATTAATAACCATTCTCAAAAAATATGAGATTTTTTTTTATTAATTAATCCCTCCACCCATTTTTTTCCCTCATCAGCTGTCACCTTCCAGTATGACAGTTTTTTTGAAAAGAAGATTGAAAGCAAGAAGAGCGATCACACATACAGGGTTTTTAAGACTGTGAACCGACGTGCCTGTACATTTCCCATGGCAGACGACTACTCAGCGTCCTTTCACGCAAAGAGAGACGTGTCCGTGTGGTGCAGCAACGACTACCTCGGCATGAGCCGCCACCCTAAAGTCACCCAGGCTATCGGGTGAGTAGGCTCTCTGATCAGCAGTCACCCATAAACCTGATTAGTGTCATAAAACAGACACAAAAAGAGATTGGTGATAATTTCAGATTCAGATTAATTTCAACTTTTTTATTATTTTTTATTTTAGGGATACTTTACGAAAACACGGTGCTGGTGCAGGAGGAACACGAAACATTTCAGGGACGAGCAAATTCCATGTTGAACTTGAATATGAGCTGGCTGACCTGCACGGCAAGGATGCTGCACTGCTGTTCACCTCCTGCTTCGTAGCCAACGACTCCACATTGTTTACTCTGGCAAAAATGCTCCCAGGTACATTAGATTACTCTAAACATTATGTCATGTGACCTACAGGTTCCTTGCTATGTTTCAAAATTGTAATGTATTCTTTCTTGATATAGACTTACATCAGAATAAACATTTCTTTCATTTGTTTACCCCTCTAGGCTGTGAAATCTACTCTGACGCTGGTAACCACGCCTCAATGATCCAGGGTATCAGAAACAGTAGCGTCAAGAAGTTTATCTTCCGTCACAATGACGTCAGCCACCTTCAAGAGCTGCTAGAGAAGTCAGACCCTTCCACTCCAAAGATTGTTGCCTTCGAAACAGTGCATTCAATGGATGGTAAGTGCACAGGAATCAATCAATTATTTATTCCTAATCTACTGTGTGTGTGTGTTTCGTAAATTGTTAAAGGTGCACTGTGTAGTTTTTATTCAGTTATAGAAAAAATAAATATTTCTGGGTTTGTATTATCACCTCATTGATAATATAAATATTAAAATTCTGAGTTTAAATTTCTTCTTCAAAACTACATAGTGCCCCTTTAATCAGAAAACATGGAAAGTAGTATTTATTGCATTTAGTTTTATACAAACAGTATATATAAAACACAAAATGTAATAACGTTTTATGTTAAGGTCCTCGTCCTTTTAAGTCCTTTATAAGACGCTTATTAACGCCATTATGTGTTGTTAAGACTTGTTGAAGTGTTAATAATAGCATCATAAACACATTTATTGTTATAAAACTTAATATATTTATAATAAACGTATTAACATTATATAGATGCTTTAGAATGTTAATAAAAGCCTTATGAGTTTCTTTTAATTGTTGAAGCATCATTGACACCAAACACTTACAAAGCTGTTTTGTTGCTTTATTAAAGATTTCAGTTTACTTTATTATGCACTTACTAATGTTTACTATGCACTTATGTTAACTTAACACTTAAGTTTTGCATTTAAAGCGAGAACAATGATTATAAGAAATAAGGTTAATAAACCATTTATTATGCTTAATATTGAGCATTACCCAATTTATTTAGATAATGAGAGTAATATTAACAAGAGTAATAAAGCATTTAATATAAACAGATGAAAAAAAGTATGCATGCTACAGTAAGTGATCAAAAATAGTCTCATTGTTCCTTCGTTCGTCTGAAGGTGAAACCCAGTCTCTCTGGAGCTAGTTCACCTCTGTGTCAATAACACCGGCTTTGTCTCCGGGGCAACCAAGGCTACTAGATTTGATGTACTCAGCCTCAGACTCTTACAGGCAGACAGACATTTTCCTGTTGGACTGTATTACATGTGACTTAATGATCACACCACGTGACTTAGGATAGCTTAGGTAAACATAGTTTCTTGTTTAGATTCAAATTCCCAATAAAATACCTTCACAGATGACAGATGAGTGAAGAGCAAACTTATTTAGACACCTAGTAAGTCTTGTTCTGGTCCAGCACTACTTTCACTTGTAATGATTATGTCTATTCTCCTCTATTGAGTGTCAATAAATGCTTTAATGTAAGTCATCCCAGTCTCCTGAACCTTTTCCAGTAACTAGTTGAGCAGTTCTCAAGAATTTCCTCTCACTAATGACCGCTGTGCTCTCTACAGGGGCTGTGTGCCCATTGGAAGAGATGTGTGATATTGCCCACAAGTTTGGTGCCATTACCTTTGTGGATGAAGTTCACGCCGTGGGCTTGTATGGGCCCAGAGGAGGAGGCATTGGAGACAGAGACAGAGTCATGCACAAGATGGACATCATCTCTGGTACCCTTGGTAAGCATAACTCTCGCTAATGAGGGGAAACCTCTCATAACACCCTCGCCAGTTACATATGTGCCTCTCTGACTTGTTGTGGGTTTTGTTTCCAGGCAAGGCATTTGGCTGTGTGGGCGGCTACATCGCCAGCACCAGCGCCCTGGTGGACACAGTGCGCTCCTACGCTGCAGGCTTCATCTTCACCACTTCGCTGCCCCCCATGCTGCTGGCAGGGGCAAAGGAGTCCATCAAGGTCCTGAAAAGTGAGGAAGGCCGGGTGCTCCGGAGGAAACATCAGAGGAGCGTCAAGCTGCTCCGACAGATGCTGATGGACTCGGGCCTTCCTGTGGTCCACTGCCCAAGCCACATTATCCCTGTGCGGGTAAGAAAATTAATAATTTATCCATTTAACTGGTGCTGATACAGGGATTCCTTTGTAGGACGGTCTCTCAGTCTCCAACTACAAGGCTTCCCATGCCACTGTAACTAGCTGTTCATTTGGTTTTTGCTGTAGCGACCAAAAGATATACTTTTTACCACTAAAGCTGAATAAATCTCAGTGTTACAGAATGCTTTAAAATGTTAATCGGACATATGATGAATCTGTTTTTGCAGGTGGCAGATGCAGAGAAGAACAGTGAGATCTGTGACACCATGATGTCTCGTTACAACATCTACGTCCAGGCAATCAACTACCCCACGGTGGCTAAAGGAGAGGAGTTGCTGCGTATCGCCCCCACACCACACCACACCCCCGAGATGATGTTCTACTTTGTTGGTATGTCCAGTATGAGTGCTGTTGCTGAGTCAAAAATATCTGAAAAAATCCAAACAGTATTTCCCGTTGAGTTGAGCAGTCTTGAGTATATAAAGTATATTGTTGCTACATTGGATAGAGACAAGTAATTCATTGCAAACTACAGCACTGTTTGGATTCTTTTGACACTGTTTACTTAACACTTTTAGACGTATCTAATATCCATAATTAATGGCAAAGATGGTCGTATCCTCAGCTGTTCGCTCTCTCCACAGACCGGCTGGTGAAGACGTGGAAGGAGGCGGGTTTGGAGCTGAAGCAGCACTCCTCAGCAGAGTGTGACTTCTGCCAGCAGCCTCTTCACTTCGAGCTGATGAGCGAGAGGGAGAAGTCCTACTTCACAGGCCTCAGCCACATATCAGCAGTAGCCTGATTTCACATAAAACACTAAATCCTCCTAGTTCAAAAGCTATTTATTGTATTTAAATTTAACATATTAGACAGATTATAATGTTGTGTGTCGCCAATGAATGTGTGGGCAAAGTGTTGAAATAAATGAAGTGGTGAACCAACACTTGTGAGAAAAAATGAATCATTATTTGCTTCATAAGGTTGAATACAGACAAGTGTGATACAGCCACTTATCACATGAAGCTGTATTCAAGTATCAATCAGTGTATCAATCAGCAGTGAGCTGAACATACATTTATAAACACATATTTGTACATTTGTTTGTCACATGCATATTTTAAATCAGCAAATTGGGTATGATACTGCTTTTTGCATTGCAATGTATCCTTTGGTTGAGGCTTTTTTATATGGCGCTAGGTTCAAGAGCATCCAAAGGTCAAAATAAAAGGGTAAAATTGAAAGTTTAGTCATTACCTACTCAAAGTTTTGTAGTCCACAAAACATTTCTGGAGCTTCGCAGCAAAACAACTGAAGTAGATGGGGACTTTGTCAAAGATGTCAAAAAAACATCGTTATAAAGATCATTATTATTAGTAATTAAACCCTTTTTAAAGCTGAAATCTTCACCATAGCTGCTCAGCTAAAAGCGTCAGCGTGTAACCCGTCTGAATATGTGCATTAGCTTAACCATGTTTTGAGGATGTAAATCAAATCAATTTGGGATATTGTGGCTTTTGGAGACTTGAATTACGCTCGACGAGCTGTATGGATGCATTTTATGTTTATTCATTGACTTCAGTTGTTTAGGAGAACGCTGTTTTGCTGTGAAGCTCCAGAAATGTTTTGTGGACTTGTGAAACTTCACCTGACTTTCCATCAGCATGGAGGTGAGAAGATAATGACTGAATTTTCATTTTTGGGGTAAACTTTTCCTTTAAATTAACATGTTCTAACTCCTATTAAATGCTAATATGCTGGGTAAAATCACCAAAGGCAATAGTATTGTATTATTGGTTATTATGCTGCTTTGCTGGGAAAAAAAGTATTTTCCCCCCCGTAATATGAAGACTGTGTTATGTGCAAAATGTGTTGCGTAATGATCTATTCTGAATAATCTATTTGACTTTTTTATGCTAAAATATTTATGAAGTAAATAAATGGGCACATGGGATGGAATATCACCCAGCCACTCCAAGCCAGTGAAAACACAGCATCTTTAATCATTAAGATGTTTCTTGGCTCTCTATTTTTATCTTTTAAGATTTAATGATACCCAGGATATTTGCTGCGCATGTAAATACACTGTTTATGTAATGTATTTTAAAAAAAAAATAATCTCATAGCAGCTAGAGCATGTGAGGGAACGGGACATTGCTTCTCCTAAAAAGTAGATAAGTCCCTCAAAAGTCTGTTATGAGGAGATGGAGAAGCATTGGCACAGGCTACATGTAATTTAGACAAAAATGAGTAGTCTTGATTGTAATAACTTGTTTTAATCATATCAACATCAAAGGTATATTACATATATTCTATTATTTTATTCCTCCATTGGAAAACATAGTGTTTTGGCAAAAAGGCAGAGATGTATCATGTAGTGGTGTTCATGTTTAATCAGCTTAAGGGCAGATTTGTGGTCGTCTGGTCATTCATTCATTCATGAAACGCTCCTCGTGGCATTCTTGTTTTCACCACACGGAGGCATACTGAGTCTCCTGTTTGCAGCTGCGAGGCCGTGACGTCAGACACCTCCTCCCTCCTTTGCAGATGACTCATAGCTGGTGCAGCAGCTTTCATGATGTGCCACTAGATGGTATCAATGGAGAACAGGATATTGTGTTTCCCATCTAGATAACATGGGGGATCATATCGGTTGTAATAAAATGCTGCAAATACACTTCAGCGCCCCTCACAGCATGTGTCAGAGTGAGATTATAGAGCATTTTAAATGGATTGTCAGATTTGTCTGCCATTACTGTAGCAGCCGGGTTACTTTATGTCATTTTATTAACACTGTTATTGGCTTTATACATTTTCTATCCTGTCGCCTGTGATCATCATGTGTAGATAAGATTAGCTCAATAAAAAAGCCCTTTACTCCCACATGCAGAGAAACATCAATGGAGAAGAAGCCCTCCTCCCATCTGTCTCATCCCTGAATGCATCCCACCGTACATCTCCACGTGACAGGAGTGGGTTTGTGTGCCCATCGGGTGTGCGTGAAAGCCCTCAAAGCAGCACTTGACATGCAAAACCGGGGATACTGTAAAACACTGAGATCAAAGTTAAACCGAGGTTTCCTCTCTTTCCTCTGAGAGAATTACCATGAGCTCACGTTTGGAGCATGTTATGTAACCGAAGTGTTGGTGGAAGTGGAGCAGTCAGGTGACCACCACTATCAGCCCGCTCTGAAAAGCCTGATCCTCTGTGTTCAAATTCAATAATCTTGTTAGTTTTCGTGTCGATTCAGTTGATTTGGATATCAAATTTTGAGACATAATTGTCATTCTTGGATTTGTTCAATAAATGAGGTCATCCTTCACCCTAAGCCAACTCTGGGCTCATATAGTGAATCAAGTGTAGAAAGTCCCGGAAAGTACTTGCAGGAAATACTCTGATGTGTTTTGTTAGATCTCATTGTCACACAATATTTCCCTCATCCATCACTGTCTTTTACGGGTGCAGGGTGCTCAGTTCTTTATTTCTTTATTTCTGATAGTCCGGGGCTGGCCCTACACCTCCTCACTTCCTGGAGGAGAGTTCAACTGGAACAGCAATCATGTGGGTATGAGGGCCAAAGGCAGTGTGCGTGTGTGTGTGTGTGCGTGTGTGTGTGTGTGTGTGTTTTTAAACTCTTGACATCATGTGGTGGCTGCCTGTTGGAGGCAGGTGCTGAAATGATTTCTGGTGTGGTGTAGTGTGGCGATGATACGGTGCCTGTTTGTTGTGTGTCGGACGATCAGTGTATGGTTGAGAGCATTTGTGTGTGTGTGCAGGTTTAGCTCTATTCCTCATTCTGTGTTAATCCTGATGCTCTGCACATCTGCGTCTCCCCCCCCCCCCCCCCACTCACGTGCGCAGACAGATGAGCTACACAGCTGAATTCCCACTGCACGCATCCCTCCCTCCCTCCCATCTCCTATTCCTACACATTCACACTTGCATTATTAGACACATCAGTGGTGAACTATGGGGATGCTGCAGTTGCATTCTAAGAAAAGGATACCTATGCACAGTAGCATGTTTCCCTCTTGTGGTCAGCGTGTTATCTCGGGAGGGAAAGAAAAGCTCTCTCGATACACTTCACCTCCCAAATAAAATGAAATTGAGGAAGAGAGCAGTTTCAAGGGAGTGTCCGGTCTTATAATGAATATTATCACGATGAGCGATAACATACTTCCGTGGTAAAATGTTCTGCTGCTCTTCCGCAGAAAAATGCCCCTCTAATTCAACATAATCTGCAGATCAAGTGAAGGTCAGTGGAGTTTGCTGCTCCGGGAAGAAAACTAATGGATTCAGCCCAATTGTTAGTGCTTGTGTTCTGAATGGAGGATGTGATTTCACTGTAGATAACCCATTACGCTTGTATCGTGTGTAATAAGCCCCTAGTTGTTGTGATATAACTTGTATTGCAGGGTCGCACATGCACCCAAAAATCTGAACCATATATTTTCATTTAGAGGGTTACTTTTGAAACAAGTGAGATTATTGCAAGTTCTTGTTGCGTGTGATTTAAATGAAGAAGAACATGTATTTCCACAATCATTTGCATAATGTATAAAGAAAGTAAGTTAAAATGTGTCATCGGGTGCACCTGGTGCACCAGTGCAGCCAGTGTGGAAAAGTAGTCTGGAGTCCTGTACTGTTGTATATGAAATTACTTATAATAGCTATACAATTATAGTATCTGGAGCCAATTACTATACAGTGTATCATGTGATTTCTGTTTTGTGAGAGCACTTTAGAAAAATGCTACATGGGAGAAGGAAAATGTGGCTGTGATCAAGAAACAACAATGCAACAATAAAGCATATTATGTGCAATAATGCAATCCTAACTAATGTGTCACACTAGTCAAGAAGTCCCACCCTTTAAAAGTTAGCACAATGCAACTTGCAGCTATGCATTATGCAAGATTGTTGTCATACTTACCCGGACACACCTTGAGCACCTTGTGGTAATAGTGATAATTAATAAGTAATACATTAAAAAAAAAGTAATTAAAGTCACCCAATGGCATCACAAGGTCTGTTAGAAGTCTGATGTATCCCTTAAGACAAAATGTGGCACTGATCACAATAACAATCTCCTTCAAAGTCAGAATAAACTTGCTATAATACCACAAAGACTTATTAAGAAATATGATTGATAAAACTATGCCTGGCAAAATGATCCCACTGAGACCTCCTGGCAGCAAACTTTGTGATTCCTCTGCTATGACTTTAAATCATAAGAAATAAACTCCTCCCTCTTGAGTTGCACTACTGTCAACTCAAAAAAAAAAAATAAAAAAAAGAGAGAGAGAGAAGAAAAAAAGAAAACCCTCCCATGCATCGGAATGGTAAAGCGAGAATGTGCATGGAGGACCCTGGCACGATGTGGATGGAGTAGCTGAAGTTGGAGAGGAGATCACTGGCTTCGTTTTGAAACTTGCGTATCGTGAATCAAAGTGTGAGCAGCTCTCCGTTTGCTGTGGGGCAGGTCAGGACTCACTGACTCACTGATGGAAACAGAGAAGAGGAAAAAGGGGAAATCTCTTCGCTCGAGCAGAAGCGCCATGCACTGGCGGGGCATCATCTAACGCTCCTCTCTCGGCTGACATGTAGTTTTACCGTCGCTCGGTGGACCATGTAGTAAGTGTTTGTGCTTGCGTGTAGTATGATATTGAGTCCGATATGTCTAATGTGACGCCGAGTAAAAGCGTGGAATGGCTGCAACTCGAGTTAGAGTCCGGGGGCACTTCTCTGCTCCTGCTGGACTGCCGTCCACATGAGCTGTACGAATCATCCCACATAGAGACCGCCATAAACCTGGCCATACCGGGGCTCATGCTCCGGAGGTTCAAAAAGGGCAACATACCTATCCGGACTATCATCCCCAACCACGAGGATAAGGAGAAGTTCATAAGGCGGTGCAAGACGGACACGGTCGTCCTGTACGATGAGTGCACGATGGGCTGGCAGGACTGTGGAGCTCCAGCGTCGGTTTTGGGTCTACTTCTTCAAAAACTATGGGAAGACGGCTGTAAGGCGTTTTACCTGGAAGGTAAGCTGTTATCTGAAGATTAAGACTGAGACATGACTGTAAAACGTAGATAGCGTTAGTTGGTTGTAACATGTCTGCGAGGGAGTTTGTAACGTCAGAAACCGTCAAACTGACGTCGCTTTAACGTTACAAGACGTTCGCTGAAGTGTTCTTATTAGCAAATAAGCTAGTTTTAGCGCAGTGGTGCTACACCTAGCATCGTTATAAACTGTATTAAAGGCTGGAAATTCTTCAAGGGAGATGTTTTAAACTTTCAGAAAACCGACTTTTGAATTTTAAGAACAAGACTGTAGCGTTCATGTCGGGGTTGTTGTTGTCTTCAGCGCTAAGGTTCATCCTGTGTTGTGGGTTTTGCGGTCTGTAAGCTGCTCAAAAGTTTGTGTGTTGTGTGTCACTGAGATTCTCAATTAAAATTCCAAAATGGCTGCGCCATGTTTTGCTCCAGCAGGAACAGGCATGCATTTCATGAATGGCCTTTTTTTTTTGGGAGGGGGGGTGACTTGAGTTACTTCTTTACAGGTCTGCTCCAAAAACCAACTCAATCTGACATTGAACATATGATTAAAGTGTCCCTTTTATTAATATACATATGATTCAACTTTATTGATTTGACTTTTTTTGGCTCTTGTCCAGGTGGATTTGTAAAGTTTCACACAGAGTACCCAGAACACTGTGAGACCCCCATTGACAGCTCCTGTCCCAGCTCCTCTCCTCCGCTGGCCGTTCTGGGTTTTGGAAATCTCCGTATCAGCTCCGATTGCTCTGATGGGGAATCTGATCGGGAGCCGAGCAGTGCCACAGAGTCTGAGGAGAGCCCGATCCCCAACAACCAGCCTGCATTCCCTGTCCAGATCATCCCCTACCTTTTCCTGGGCTGCGCCAAAGACTCCACTAACCTAGACGTGCTGAGCCAGTACAACATCAAGTACATCCTGAACGTCACACCCAATCTCCCCAACATGTTTGAGCACGATGGCCACTTCAGGTACAAACAGATTCCCATTTCGGACCACTGGAGTCAGAACCTGTCCCAATTCTTCCCAGAGGCCATTTCATTTATAGGTGAGTAGGTTTTGTTAAACACATTGTCACACTCACACTTAACAGAAGATAAACGTGTTGATAGTGTGCACATGTTTAGTTAGTTTGTTTTGCCATGAGGAGTATAGTTAGTATAGTAACCCCATGTTTGAGTACACGTTTGACACGTTCGAGTATACAGGACTTAAACCAGAGTATTGATTAAGCGTTGTTTGCTGATTATGTTTAATAATAAATACCTTTGAATAATTTATTGACAATGATTATTTGTTTTGCTGGTGTGTGGAGGTGTTTGTGGGTTTTTTATAGTGGTTTGCGACATGATGAATGTTCCCAACCTAACCACTTGTGTAGGCTGTTATCGGTGTGTCTACTACAAGATCACAGAATTTGTTTAATGCAAAGTAGCAGCACATTGATGTTGAAAATAAACATATACTTTCCTGTTGGCGCCACAGAATGATTCAATTTTACTTTTGATTCGTCTCATCTCACCATGACTGCACCTGAAACCACAGTGTCTGACTTGTTTGTTTGGTGGTTGCAAGGCTGTGTGTCATGAACTAGTTTCCAATGGGTTTAGAGGTAGAATGAGGAAGGAAATGTTGTTTCCACCCTCTGGGGTTGTGTTTGATGGCTGGGTCATAGGTTGTGCTCAGTGTTGTTTAGTTCCCAGTTGTTTGCTAATGTCTGTAGTTAACGGGTTGTTAGGGTTGTTTGGTTTTAGGCTCAAGAGTTGATCATCTCATTAAGCAGCAGAAGCTTCTTTTACTATTATCATGCCATTTACATCCAGTATTACTTCTGTCAAGAGCCAGAACAACACTGACAACTACAAAAAGACCTTAAACACAGCAGTACAGGAAAAAAATGATCAATGAAGATATGATGATAATGATTGAATATTCTGAAAACAGCTAAAGTATGTTTGCTAGGGATAGGCCGATTATCGGATCTGTAATTGAGCATTTTTGCGATCATTGGAATATTTTTTTAACTTTTAACAAAAGTTATCAAAACAGCCGCCTTTTCCTCCAAACAAGTAATGGAGTGGAAGTATAAAGCAGAAGAAAATGAAAAATACTCAAGTAAAGTACAAGTACCTCAAAATTGTACTTGGATACAGTATTTGATTATAATTTTACATCACATCACAGGTTATTCAAAAATTTTGACCATAAGATTTAGATTTTTACTGCAAATGCAAATGGTTTCAAATCGGTTATCAGTCCTTTATTACATATAACAGCTATCAGCCCTGAACATAACATAATTAATAATCCCTAATAAAACCAACCCATAAATGTTGGCAATGTACATTTCCACAAACTACAGATTTGTTGAAAATGTACATATCTTTATGTTGCAGGCTCAAAAGCTACTACTATTTCCCATCTTCTCATCAATGATAGCCAGTCTTGTTGCCATAAATACGGTTGGAAATTGTCCCGAGGTTTTCTTAAAAATTTCCATTGGTTTCACACTTACAATGTTGAAACGCAGTCTTGAAGTGGCTTGGCTTCTTGTCTGTAACTCCACCACCATCCAAACCACCTCCTGATATGAAAGTCAGTTGGTAAACAAGTATAGTGAACGTGGTATGACATGGGTTCTACAAATGTCAATATGGTACGTATATGTGAACATATCTGTGGTTTGCAGAAACTGCCAACATTGTATCCTGGCAACTGGGCTGAATAAAACATATTATTTTGAATAATCTGAAAACTGCAAAGGAATGTTTCCTGTACTTGAATATTCCTCTGATAATTCTTGCTGACTGTACTTTTCCCTTCCTCTCACAGAGGAGGCACGGTCGAAGCAGTGCGGCATCCTGGTCCACTGCCTGGCCGGCATCAGTCGCTCAGTCACCGTCACTGTGGCCTACCTGATGCAGAAACTCCACCTCTCCCTCAACGACGCGTATGACTTTGTCAAGAGGAAGAAGTCCAACATTTCCCCAAACTTCAACTTCATGGGTCAGCTCCTGGACTTTGAGAGGACGCTGCAGCGCAGTCCCTGTGATAACCGTTCCACCAGCAAGGAGCAGCTATTCTTCACAACACCGACCAATCACAACGTCTTCCAGCTGGACACGCTGGAGTCAACATGAAGATTGAATGGACAGCCTTTTTATTGACTCCTGTGGCGTCTTCTGAGGTTTTCTGAGCTTGTCAGATGCCTAACTAGCTGACACAAGCAGTAAGTCAGTTACAATATTTCTGCACCAAAAGGAACTACATTGATCTTTTAAAGGAACTGAACCCGTGTGTAGACTCCATTAAATTCAGTCTTGATGCCTTAATACCTAACATGAGGATGAATTTAGCTATCCACCGTACATGGCGTTAATCAATAGTCACGTACAGCCATAACAGCAGGACATTTCATAACTTTTCTATTAAATCTACGATTGTTGTTCGACTGTTATTTGTTATTCACCAGCTGTAAAGTGGATGTTTATGCATTGCTTTGTATCAGTTATGATTATTGCCTTGATGGTCTAAAAGGAGTCTTTGGCCAATCAGAATGTTTTCTGGGGACCAATCTGAGATGTTTTGATGGTACTCTAGCTGAGGGAAATAAGCTACTAAAGTGATCCGGCCTTGAATTATTGTCCAGTCTTTCCTCTGATGACTGTTGGCAGCTCTCTCGCAGCAGAATGGAGTGACAACATAAAGCTTTTTTTCTCATGCTTTAACTGCTAATACATTCACTAACGTCTGGTCAACACCATGATGGTAGGTAGTTTTATTTCAGATCAAGTGGCCCCTTACGTGGGCTAAAACATTATTCTTCAGAAACACTCCTGTACATTCTGTTGCTTATAGCTGCATTATTTTGCATGTGTTTATGTTTCTATGGTTGAAGCCTTGACCATACCTTAACATGAAATTGAACTATATGTCAGTTGCCAGGTCGAGGTATAGCTTATAGGACTGGCTTATGCCACGGTTGATGGAAACATATGTATAAGTAATCCAGTGTATAAAGGAATGGATGTGTTCACCATATTTTTTACTCTGACAGTCTTCAGTCTGCAGCTACTCCTTCTGTGGCACAATAATGTTAAGGGAAACATGATGTATAATTAGCTGTTCTCTATTGCCAGTCTCGTCTCAGAACAAATGAGTGAGTTCGATGTATGAGAGGGAATGAAAGGAAATGAGTTTGACAAATGTGTTCTTACCTCACAGAGAGACATTTTCAGGGATTTTTATACAAGGCATCTGTATCTCGTCATGGCCTCTTAAAGTGCATCCAAGGGCTGTTTTGTTTGGTATGTTTGTAAAGATGTACATAAAATGTGGTTGTTTTAGGGGACATTTTCTCAAAATCATGAAGGATGCGAATGTCACCCTATTTTGACCCTTATGTATAGTATATGTAAAGCTAAATGTCCAAGACATTATGTACAAGTTTATACAACAAATATATTGTATATTTTTACTTGAATATCTTTTGTTTGTCTTTGTTCTGACTTGTGTTTTTTTTTTCTCTACTGAAAGTCGATAGCACACTTTCATAAAACAAAACAAAAGTGGTTTTTGTGGTTGAGTCAGGACCTAAGCTTGTTCTGAGAAGTCAAAGTGTCCAGCCCCAAGGCTCTAGGTGTGGTCAAATGTCCGCTTTCTATCCACGCTTGATGCCTGGCTTCCTGTCTCCCACAGGCTTTCTGACACAAAGACAAGTGACAGGGCCAGATCTGTCAATACCACAGTGCAGACACACCCACTACCAGTCAGTCAAACAGTGCTTAGAGGAAGTGGAAGATGACACAGCATGTCCTCTACCACAGATATAAGACTTCCGACAGCTCTCCTTTGCAACTTTGGGAGAGATCAAATTAGCATCTGTTGCACAAGAGTGTTGCACAATACATGTGTGCCAGACTATTGTTAAACATGTTCTTTGTTGTTTATTATGATTTTATAACATTAATTGGCAAGAGTGCAATATCCTTTAAAAGCTATTTTAAGTTAATTTTTCAGCTTTTTACAATTTTATGATCCAATTTATGAAGCCAGTGGATCTTAAAAAGCAATGTAGAGCAGTTTTCATAATGGCAAGCAAAACAAGATCCAGGTGTTCACAAGGTGACTCAGGATAGATTCATATCTTTGACTGTAAGTATGGATAGAGCTGCCAGGTCTGAAAAGTGAAGCCAACCGGCATTCTTTCCAATGGCAAACGGGGACAGAATGCTGGTTTCAAAAAGAAGTCCGATTGTATGTAAGCTTATGAGAAAATGACCCTACTACTCACTTGATTTATTATCTCAGTAAAAGTTTCCCAATAACTTTATGGTCTGAATCAGTACTCAATTTTTCTTCAGTACAGCATGATGTACACTTTGTGAATTATGGTCCCATTTACAGTAAATAGGCGATAAACCAGTATATGCTTTAGAGCGAGTAATGTGTCCTCAGGTTCTCTGTCAGATCCATTCAGTATTGTCCCCACTTCCACCCTCTCGTCCAAATATGGTCACTTCTGGTTAAAAAAAAACAAGATGGCGCTGGCTGCTGACAGTAGTCCACAAACCAATGTGTGGGTTTGCACTTGACAGATACACGTGTTATCACTAGTGGAGGAAATTTGTTGTGCTTAATTTGCTTCCTCACTCAACGATTAGACTTCTCAACGTACGAGTGTGTCACATTTATGTGTAAAAACGCTTCAGGTCTTATGTGTTACGTCCAATTTATGCTTCTTTACAGCTCCCTGAATGCTCCGTTGCTTCGGTATTGTTTTTTACCTAGTCTGGGAGATTTATTCATATGTTCTTTAACCGATGACAGAGAGTGAATTCCCTTCCCTGAAGAAATTATTTCATGAACCAGAGCCAAGCTTTCTAACTCGGGAAAGAAAAAGGGTGGGGAAATGTTCTGTAGTTGATCTGTGTTGCAGTTCACGGCCCAATAACTGCCACTCTTGTGGGATTTAATGACTTAAATGCTGCACTAAAACAGGTTTAGTTCCAGCTTCAGGGGCTGAGATGAATGAGAATATGGCAGCGGGCTTAGACTAAAATCTTCAACTTTCACGGCAGCGGCACAGCACATGAAGAGACTTGCCTAGCAACACCTCACATTTGTGATAATAAAAGCTGTTGAGTGATGGGTTTTCCAGCATGACTGAACCCGGCTGGCCACATACCTGCAGGGCAAACCTATGATTAGGTTTGAAAAGACACCTACGATAAGGCAGAGGCAATGGATAGCTGCAGTGCACGAGTGATTGGAGAGCACTGCCTGGGGGTGACGGGCGTAGGAGCCATTAATCAGTGAGGTCTTATCTGTAACTGGTAGTGTGTATTTACAGTATATCAGCAGCACTGTAAAAGAGTAATGGGCGGTGATTTATATATTAACGCACAGCTTTCAAGACCAGTTTCTATTGCTGTTGCATGGCGGAGTGTATCCTCATGTACGGGATTCCCTCGAGGCTGCTTTTAGTGTATTTTGGCGCCAACTTTTCCATGCCGAGCGTCTGACCTGAGATTTAAGCACAGCCTCTTGCATTCTGTAATTATAAATCATTTTGCGTGCTGCTGCCAGCTTCAAAGGCAAGGTGTGGGGTCCTAACAGCTCCCTACTGTTTTCCCTCTGTTACTAAGTTACTCAATAAAAATCAGCAGGAAACTCACGCCTGCCTCATGTAGATAGAAATTACAGATGAACTTTTCAAGTAAAACCTTTGATGAGAAAAATTACACTTTCCGTTTATAGGGAAAAAAAGGATGCCTGTGTGTCTGATTCACAAGCTTTTTTTTTTTTTTTTTTCGCATGCACAGTATGTTTCGTGTGACAGCTAAACTGAGTATTTTTGTCCTGTTATGATCACCCGTGAGGGGAAGCAGAGGCTAATGCAGTGCTTACTCAGCAGTAGTCGCTGGGGAAGCAGATGTGCATGAGACTGACAGGATTTTAGCTCGGGGATGTGGACGGGAGGGTGCATGTGTCTGTTTGCAAGCGTTGTGTGTGTTGCAGGGGCGAAGGAGAAGCCAGTCAGAGCTGGTTCACACCTGCTGCGGTTGTAAGAACATGCTTAGCATACTGCATGACTGACGGTAATTTCACAGCTGCTTCTGCGTCTGCTGCACAATAACTGGAGCAGTTCATCTATTCAGCTCACCACATAAAGAGAGTCAGCCATTTTTTTAGATGAGGAACAATTCAGAATTAATTAGTGTTTTGTATTGCTGTAAAATCATAGGTCCAAGAGTTCTGTCATTTCTAAAAGGGCCACTGTTATCCTATTACAGATAAATGTTTGGCCATCCTGCCGTAAAAGCCAATCTCATCTGAATAACTGCCATCTTTACAGCAGGGATTTTTACTCCCAGCAGTCTCACTCTGTTCGTGTGCGGCAGATGTTCAGGGCCGAGAAGAATAATCCTAATCTCAGTGTTTGGCCGGATGCTGACTCTGACATCGTGTCACTGAAGTGGGGATGACATCATGGATGCTGTGCTGTCCTCTGAGCCATGCTGTCTTTACTTTCTAGACAGAGCAGTATACAATCTACGCTTGTTAGCAGCTTACAGTAGTGCATAGTCACTGAGTTCATTTACTCGAGTACTATGCTTAAGTACAACTTTGAGTTACTTGTACTTTATTGTTTTCTTTTTCTGCTACTTCATACTTCCACTCCACTCTACTCTACTCCATCATATAATATTATAGATTAATATAAAACTTTATTGATACTAAGGGGGAAAACATTCTTTTCGAGGTCCGATCTAAATTGTTTTCTCTCCTGTGTCTTTGACTCGGGAACTGGTGAAAAAAAAAAGTTTTGCCCAGATAATCTAATACATTCATTATTTTTCCCCTATCTGTTTAAAGACATGAAAAAAATAAGGAGAAAAATGTGTGAAATCAAATGAAACAAAAAAAGAAATTCCGCAGATATTTTTTACAAATAATTTGTTAATTCACAACATTTTTAAAAAAAATTAATGTGGGAAACAAAAGATTTTATTCGGTTTCAAGCACGAAAAATAAAAATTCAGAATTTTTTTTTACTTGGTTTCATACATGAACACGTGGTTTTGTTTTTTTTTAAATGTGTATTAATAAAGGAACTAAGAAGGATTATCCTGGCACCAGTTCTCAAGTCATAAACCCAGGAGAGAATTTGGATCAGACAAAAATGTCTTCACTGCCGCTCAGGGCTTCCATATGAATCTGCAACCTACAGAACAGAAAAACATCAACAACAAAGTAGTTTCCTGCTCCAACATTTAAAGTGATAATTACCCTATCCTGCAGTACTTTGGGCACTTATATACACACACTTTTACTTAAGTGCAAGATTACTTCTTCCACCTCTGTCCGCCAGTTTATTTGTAATGCTACCACCAGTGAGGATTCAGTTGTCTGCTCTTACGAAATCCATCAAGTCAAACTATCTGGCAATCTCACAGGAAGTATCTTATCTCTCCAGGAACTCACTTCAGATATCCAATCTTTTCAAAACAGCTCTCACAACCCTTCAACTAGCTCTTGTGAAACATGTATGTCCTCCGAGGAGGAAGTAAAGTGTTAGTTTTGGCGAGGAGAATACTGGGTCATGTGTAAAGCACAGCCACATGGAATACTAGTGGCAGAGCTAGGCAGCCATCTGTTAATACCAGAAGTCTCTCATTCCGTGGCCAATTTCACCATCCGGTGATGTACAGTTGCTCGCGCACACCAAGCACCAAGAACAAAGTGATATTTGTTTGGAGTTTAATCTGTGGCAGAATGAATGAAAGGGAACATTCCTCGTGTCTTGCTAGACCCAACACAAAGTAAAGGTCATCTGTCTATCATGTGTTCTTGCTTGGGATCTACAGAGGAGGCCGTGCTGGGAACTGTCTTGCTGTCTGGTATGCCATTCACACAAGGCCATATGTTGCTTACAGTACAGAATCGCTGAGCGAGCCAAAGAGCATGTCTGTGCCTCGGGATGTGCTTGTACAACATTAGTGACCAAAATAATGATGTCACAGCTCAGAGGACAGGAATTTCCAAGTGTCTGTCACTTAAAACAAGCAAGTTAAAACCATTAGGGCTGCTGGAAAATGTCTTAAACTTAAAATATGTCTTATATCTCCAGTAAACACACAGTTTTGTACTTACACTCTTAAACGTAAACTGTCATCCCTTCTTAAGTATCTTAAGTTATGATTTTTTTTTTTTAATACAATACACACGTTCCAACTCTTAAAGAAAGTATGCTAATTTGCTATCTCCCTGCTGACTGTAGCTGCTTTTAGCTAGTTAGCTCAGTTAGCTGTGCAGCTAGAAATCTCAACTGGGAGCTCAGAGCATAGGGTGAGTGTTGGCGGTGTTTATACCTCTAGAACTGGAGCTTTGGACCACCAGGAAGAGGAGATTTTCAGGCCCGGGGCAAGGGGAACCAGGAGGGAATGTAGCATCGCAATGGGCCTGAGCTATACTATCGGCCTGTCGCTTCTTGAATTATAAAGTGGTCCTACTAGACAGGACGGGCCGTGCTAGCTGGTTAGCATGCTTACTTCAGTAGATATCTTTTCAACACATTTCTTCACATTTTGTTGATCATCGTGGTTCGTCTTTGTATCCAAAGTCAATTAATTTCCATTTCAGGCGTCACTGCATTTCAGAGGCAAATGCATTTTCTTTGCTCAGCTACATTTATAAGACTTTCATAAATACAAAACCCTCGAACGGCTTACAAAACAGAAATACTTTTATATTTGTTGACCCAACAATTAGTGAAATGGTTGAAAGTAATGGTGTATTTCCTGCAATTTAACATTGTGGTGAGCTACTTTTGCTTTACTTAAATGTATTATCTGAATACTTCTTCCACCATTTTACACTCACATAAGTGGTAAAAATAGATAAACCCTCCAGTGGTACATTAAAACAAAACAATCGCTGTTATTCACGAACAGTTATTGTGGAATTTGAGCGTTCTGTGTCTTGTCGTCTTGCTCTTCTATGGGCCATTATGGCGGGGCAGTCCAGAAACAGTACTTCAGTGTTCTCAGCACCAGAAGTGGGATGGAGCATCATGATACAATATTCTGTCTGTTCAAGTTTGACTCGCAGTCCTTCCACTCTCTCTTTGTCTAAAGCGTTCCACTTCCTCATTGTGTATTTATGGAAATAAAAACAGCCTACCATTTGCAATCCAAAAACAAGGCAATCATCTAAGTTTCTGTTTTCATTCGGAATCGGTTAAAGTAATTTCATGGTTTCCTTGTGTTTTTGAAGAGGGGCATGTTGCTCATTGATGGAAGCAAACAATCATAAACCAGAATGTCAATGGCTCAAACATCAGACATAGGAAACCATTATCACATGACCTAAAAAAAAAGTAGCTGACTATTGGCATTTTGAGAGCATATATTTATACATATATATATATATATATATATATATATATATATATATATAATGTCATTGTGAATGGTGGTATGAAAAGTTTGCAGAAATTAAGCTGTGTTATTCTGCGTTGGACAACTTCCAAAACCATGTGATGTAGCGAAGCAAGAAAAACAGGAATCCTCTAAACCCAAAAGCCTGCTGGCTTCAAACCAGGTCTCCGTGTGTGGGCGGTATGAGATGGTATGAGTAGTTAACGCCTTCCAAGCTCTAAACCATGTCCGGGGTATTCCTCACTCTTCCGGGGATTTTATACATCTATAAATCACACTGAGCTGGGAAAAGGTTATGAAAACATCACACTGCTGGCATAGCTTAGTGGTGCAGTTTCAGGACAATTTCATGGTGGATCATGACTCTTATGTGATCTAATGGTTTGAGTGGATGATTTATAAATCAATAAAACACTAAAACACTGGAGCAGTGTGTGTGTGTGTGTGTGTGCTATACACAGCTCCATATCCGCCTGACTCACTCTTAGCCAATGGAATTACCCTTTTACCCAGTGAACACACACACACACACACACACACACACACTGGTAGAATAAATCTGAATGAAGTCAGTTACATAACATTGATAGCATACTATTACCTATGTAAATCCCCTCTATCCCAGTCACTCTCAAAGGTCAGTGTTACATGGGTGTGTGTGTGCCTTACACACAATAAGGAGACGGGTCTTATGGTGGCTTATGTGTCCCTGAAATCCACGTTACCAGAGGTGGCTCAAAACCGCAGTGTGTGTTATTAACAGCAGGCATGAGTCATCAGGCCTGTCTTGCGTAACTGCGTCACTTCTCCACCCAACTTGCTGCTAGTGCGCCACACCCCAGATTCATTCACACACTCTGCTCTGCTGCTGCCCAGCCTCCCATTGATGGCAGGGAGAGCACTACTCATGCTGTTCCATGCTGCAGACGGTGGCTTACAGAGCTTATAAACAACTCTGGCAGCAGAGCGGTGCAATCTGTGCGATAAAAAGCCAACACGTCAGATTTTAACATCTTTTCACTTGATATTATGGCTCGGCCCTAATGCAGTGTTTTTGTTCGGTGCAGCTGGACGGGAGATAATTGTGGATAGTGCAGCTGAGGTTATATTTGTCAGATGTGTTTGGTCTGGCAGAGCAGCACTGCTGATTGGGGTTTAAAATCCCATAAGTAACACAGACCATTAGGATTGAATTGAGCGAACAGGACCCTCAGAAGCAGAGAGGGATGGAGGGAGGTGGGGAGGCCTTTGGACGTTGTCATCAGTCAGGCCACTTACGTCACCCGCTCACACAAAACACAGCCAGTGCCATTTCACATAACGAAACTATAGGACAGAGCTATTGCACGATTTAAAAATGGTGAGTGCTTTTAAAAAATAATATGCACTTTTTCATTCCTTCTGGAAATTAGAATGGGATTTGATATTTTTCAGATATCATAATGAACTTATATTCAGGGTCATCTTCAAAGATTATTTCAACCACCTTGAACATAAACATATTATCATTAAAAGTGTTAAATCTACGTGTTTTCATAGACGGGGGAGTAAGTATTATCTATCTTTGGGAAGAGTGTAGCTGTGCCACAAGATCTCCTCATCCTCTGGTTCTTGTAACTGAGCCAAACAAACAGATAAGATTGTGCTTTCCTGCTGACATCAAGTGGCCGCCGTGTTAACTGCACGACTCCTCGGCTACTAAAGCTGCAGCCTGTTTACCTGGGACTGATGTTTTACGCAACCGAAACATTCAGGATGTTATCAACACGTTTTCTATTGTTTTAGCAGCGAATCCCTCTGAATGTGGCGCTAGAGTCTAAAATCACTTACAGGGATAAAATATATAGCTATTCTAGAATTAAATTAATATTTTGCTTTTTTTTTTATTGTAATCATCCAGATATTACTTGTGTCAGAATGACTAATGTCAGAATTCAAGCTGTTTTAACAATAGAAGTGTCATCTCTGTGTGGAGGAACAACAACATTCTTTATATGGACAAAGGCATCTGATTGTCAACTGGTGTCGGTCAATCCAGATCCCCTAACATGGGCACTAACATGATTAGACATAAATAGCTCCTGTCTCAATAGACTGTGTAACTAGATACTTACATGGAAAACATGTGAATAGTCCGCATGCCACAGACACCAGTCAGAATAGAGCACAAATTACACATATAAATCACAATTTTGGCCAGGCAGCACAGTTGCACCGTGATACCTTACCTTGATATCACAACAATAATATTTCAGGCCTCTGCTTTTTTATTTGCCTGACGCAAACAGCAGAGGACAGGACAGAGAGGAAGGCATGTGATCAGCTTGTAAAGTCCAAAGAGCTGCGAGGCAAATCGGGAATGAGATGGCAAAATAAGTGTTGTTTGCTTCTCAATAACAGCAGCTGATTTATTCTCAGGGTTATGAAGAACAAAGTATTAAGATACACCGATGTGTTTCCACAAATAATAATAATAAAAAAACGAATGTTGTGAGAATATTTAAACGAAAAAAAAAAATTGACACCTCTCTGACAAATGCATCTTGTTTATTACATGACCTTTCTTGAAGAAATATGCAGACGTTCCAGGGGCAAACAGAAAGTCCTGAGAGTGTTTTAAACATACAGAAATGTATGCAACGTGCACATCAGAACGTGTATACAGACTGGATCCGGTACATTGCTCTAAAAGTATGATTAGTCTCCCAGAGCCTGGTGTAAAAACCATGTTGACACATGGATATGTTCTGCTTTGTGCATACATGCATTTTCTGCCCAGCTAAACAATATCAGCCTCTCAGTGAGAAGATTTGCAAACTGCCTGTGGCACTATATGAGAATTAGTCGGAAACAAACACAACCGGTTCACTACGTGGGTTTATATAGAAAATATAAGTAATTTGGATACATTTACACAAATTCAGTATACATGGGCTCCAAAAGTAGTTACAAACTGTATTTACAACGATGCAAGAGATGGTAGAAAAATACAGAAAGCTACAGTAGGCCAATTCGAATGAATCTTGCAAAGTCGTTCCAATGTTTCAGTCAGAGGCATCCATGTCTTCAGGCTTCTGGTTTTGCACGGATGATCGTGGAGTTACAGAGAAATACAAAAAAATAACACTCTGGATCTTCTCTTGCTCAGGATTACTCCACTCCTTTCATGAACTCCAAGAACTCTGAAAAATGAAGGAAGACAAAGATAAAGATGCCTCTATCAAGCAAAAGTCATAATAAATTTGCCTGTATTTTTGAGGAACAAGGAATGAATTATAGAATGAGTGTTTCAACAGGTCTCTCTTAAGACTCCTCACCATCGTAGTCAATTTTGCCGTCATTGTTCTTGTCCCCGTCTTTCATCAGCTCCTCAATGTCGTCCTCGGTGATCGCCTCTCCTGTAGACTCCAGCATCATTTTCAGCTCATCCAGGTCGATGTAACCATCTGCGTTCCTGCACAATCAGAGGAGTAAAGTACATTAACAAACCCCCGTTAAGCCTCACAGATGGCACAGTGGAGGAGGTGGCGTGTGAAATGTAACCGATCATATACTTCATTTAAGTATTTGAGAACCATCGCTGTGAGGAGAAAAAAAGTATAGCAAGTTTCCTCTTTGATTCTCTAGACGAGGTGTCTGGCTTACATGGAGTGGGTGTTTGAAATATTCAGCACTGTCAAAGAGGATTATAGAACAAACTACACGCTGTACTCTGCAGAGCTACTTGGCATTTTGTCAGTACACATAATTGCACAGGGGGAGCATACTTCGCAGGAACCACAGAGCAATTTGAAATACTGGTCTGCAGTGATTTTCAGATGAAAGCATCATCTTGTTGTAGCTGTTTTGTCAAGTTCGGTATCTTTTACGTCTCAAGATTGTAAAAAGTGAACCACTCTCTTCTTATAATTCACCGGGGCGAACTAGCAGCAGGATTCAAACGTGAAACTCACTTGTCAAACATGCGAAACAGCTCTGCCAGTTCCTCCTCTGACTTCCCTTTGCTGTCGTCCTTCATGCACCTCACCATCATGACCAGGAACTCGTCAAAGTCCACCGTTCCGCTCCCTGCACAAACACCATGCTTCAGTACATCATTACACTCCACACCACTTAACTACCAGACCTCTGATGTTCTCCTTAAAGGCCAAATTTATGAACATAATCAAGAACGGTATTGGAACCTCTTTTAATGCAAGACAATGATCATTAAGTCAAAATCTTAATTTTCTGTATAGTATATTTGTCATTTATGTGGTCAAAAAAATACAGATTGTCCCTTTAAATGTCTCCTTAAGCAGCCTTAGTCACAAATATCCCCACTATTTGACAACATGTGATATAGGTTTATACTTTATCAAACAAACCCAGGATGTGATTTTTCGCTTTATGTTTCATCATTGCATCTCATGGGAAATCCAAGATGACTTGTGCACCATCTGATACGCATTTCCCTTTAATTCAGCCTGACACGTCTTGTTGTCATAAGATCCTTGACCATCATTTGACATTAAGTTCAGAGGCTTTGAACTGCACTTGTCTCGCAACATGATTGCGCAATGATGGTCCTGCCGGCTGGCCCGTGGAGACGAAGAGGTCAACAATCAATCAGCCCATCGTTTAGACTCTCGTGGTGTTTTTGATTTACCATCTTCGTCCACCTCGTCAATCATCTCCTGCAGCTCCTCCGGTGTGGGGTTCTGGCCCAGCATCCTCATCACCTTCCCCAGCTCCTTGGTGCTGATGCAGCCGTCCTCCGCATCTTGTACGAAGATGTCAAAGGCAGCCTTGAACTCTGCAACACACAGGCAAACAACTCTATATCACTGACAAACGTGGTGTGGACCGGGACAAGGTAAACGATGATGTTTTGATGCACGCTTGAGTTTTGGGTTCACGCACCATTTTTCTGTTCGTCTGTCAGCTGCTCAACCTGTAAGAAGAAAAAGTTGGAGTAGTAATTGATTGTGTGATTGTGTACAGTATGTATCGATTTTGGAAATTAGCTTATTCTGTATATTCTCAGTTACTGTCTGTCTGTACACGGTTGTGAAAAAAGTCAAAATTGAATTTGGGGTTTAGATTTAAAGTGTGAAAGCAGCCTCTGGAATAGATTACTTCTAACTGTTTTGATATCTTCAAAGTCAACAAACGTAATATTTTGGTCCCGCACCCTGGGCCATCCTTGACAAAACACAGAACCTATATATCATATGTGAGAGCCAGTAAGAGGAGGAGTTAAAAATAAACAGACAGGAGGATCAGGAACCACAGATAAAGCACACAATACACAGTGCTTTAAATTAGCATAGCTGTGGATCTGGACCAACAATGGAACAGTAATCCTGGAAAAGCTACCACGAATGAGAGAGGGAGACAGCTGCTTATGTAAGAGTTATTGTCTGTCGTCCACTATAAATTAAACACACACACATGCAGACACACGCTCGCACACATGCAATCCTCTGGTGATGATATATGAAAACACCAATCTAAACAAACACATGTAATGTACATTCCTGTGTGTTTTTACTGTCTCAACTGCGCCGCTCACTCGGGACGTGAGTGGACGGGACAGCCGCGCTCGGCCGTCCAGGCGGAGGTGGACAGGCAGCCACGCAGCTCTCTGGCTCACAGATAATGCTGGAATTCAGTCGTGGGGGGTTTATCTAAACCTGAAGCCCTTCTCTGGCACCAGAGAACCACGGATGCAGAAGCATCTGAGCAACTGGCCAAAATTAGCCACGTGAAGTGGGACCGTTCCATTTGGAGTCATGGATGAGGCAGCAGAGTGCGGACCAGGGACCTGTCCTGTCGGTGACCTCCTGAGTGGCTCCTATCAGCTCTGATAGGGCTGAAGTAGGAGAACATCTAGAGACGTATATGGTGTCGAGGCTCTTTTGACATCAGCTGGCGATGGGGGCAATGTGCTGTGCAAGGTGCATCAACAGGGATTTGTCAACCATTCAAGTAATGTCAGATGTCAGAAGATCAAACTGACGGGGGCTTTTTTTTTTTTCTTTTATCAAATAAATACACAAGTGCCAGAATATCCCACGTAATGGCCACTTATTATATGATTTCAGTCTAACATTGTAAATCACTGATCATGCGTCACAAACTAAGTATTAGGGATTATGGTTTGTGGTCCAAAACAACATCACTCTCATACCAGATTTAGTCCACACACAGGTTTTTGGTGAGCATCCAACAAACTAAAATCACTTCATCGGAGGAAGCCAACTGCACACTTTTCAGTCGTATGAGTTGTGAGAGGACGTACCGCTGCCTTGTAGATGTCGTTCATGTTGGAGGCTCGTCTGCTGCCTGTCCTGACGGCGTCCTGGCACAGAGGAAGGAGGTACTGTCCAGCTCAGGGCAGGACGCTGGCCTCATCTTGGGAGGGTTTTATAGCTGGAGCCCGGAGCTGCTCTGGTCCCTCCCCAGGCGGACCGGCCTCCCCTCGGCTTGTGCCTCGGCGAGTGTGTCTGTGTATGTGTGTCATTTGGCCAATCTGTCACAATCACCAGGCTCAGATAAAAATGCAGCAGCTCTTAGGGGGCATAGTTTGGAATGGAATGAAGTGAGGGGGGGCACGCGTGGTCCTAATCTCCAGGGACGGGGCTGGAGAGACACTCAACATTCCTCCAGACCTGGACCAGAGATGCAGAGGGCTCAGGAGGTTGTGTGTGTGTGTGTGTGTGTGTGTGTGTGTATGTGTGTGGGGATGGTAGAGGGTGGAGGCCAGGAGGCAGACGCAGACCACAGCCAGCAGACCACGAAGTAAGGAGAGCTCTATGGAGTCAGAGGAGGGGAGAGTGTGAAGGTGTTAACTGGGATTCAGAGTGACCTGATCATAAAGACTGGTATGTTCACGGGTGTTCATGGCAGACATTTTGACTTGTCGCAGTAGGAAAAGCACAGGGGTAAGTCATAACATTAAAGGTGCATTGTGTAGTTTAGGAGACACAATATTTACAATGTTAATGAGGTAATCATGCAAACTCGGAAATATTTATTGTTTCCATTACTGAATAAACAAGCTGCTCTCAGAGGAAAATAAGGTCCCCAGAACACTGTTTGAAGCTGAAAAGGTGGCAGGGTCCGCCGCCAAATAAAAACAAAGTAAAACAGTATGAAAGTGTGTTGTCCTTTAAGGTCAGTTTGTTTTATTCAGTCACAGAAAACAAAGAGAGTTTGTTTATTTAGTTTGTTGAGGCATAAAGAAAAAAACGACTCTGTTTGTCTTCTGAATAAAATGTCTTCCCCAAAACTACAACGTGCACCTTTCATGATGGGACTTCTTACATTGTTATCTGTAGAAGAAGCTAAATTAAAGGATCTGTTCACCCAAATAACAAAAATCATATTCTCTCTCCTCTCATTACCTACATATCTTTCTGTAAACAATGTCTATGACTGGATTATCCACCGACGTCTCGAGGAAGAGTTTCCAGTACATTGTTTCTACTGACAAAATAGATTCTGTGCTCTGTGGATTATCCGGTAATGGAGTAATGGCAACACTGTTTCTGGAAAAAGATGTTGATGTCAAATGTTTAAAAGTTGAAGTGATGTAAGCACTAGAAATAAAACAAGGCCATTTTATTTCTCCATTGTATCGGGGCGAAGGCAGAAATCTTGGAAAAAACAGGTCAAATGAAATCAAAGATACTGTTTGGATAAATGGAAAAATGGTTCTTTTTAATTTCACTGAACTGACCTTTAAAAGGGGAAATATCATTGTCTCCACATACCTTCATTTATTTACATCAATGCACAATGATACTGTTAACACACACAGTAGATTCAGTAAGAAGAACACAACTCAGGCAATTCCCCACTGTACATAATTTATGAGGATTTCAGTTCTTAGCCTTCATGTGCAACAGAGATTTAGTCAGCAGAGGGTGCTGTTCACTATATATCGACTAAATTAAATTGTTGCGCAAGGCTGCCTCCGGATATCCAATTTATCAACAGTGGGGTAGGTGAGAAATCTGGGTCAAACAAACCAAACACTTGCAGACACATTTAAATTGAATTGTACACAGTGCAAGACTTTGCAGCATTCCCCCCCCCCCCATGTTCCTTTGAAACAAGGCCATCTCAATCACTTGACTGTGTGATTCACACACACGTTCACACACGTGCTCCAACACAAGCTCACACACTCACAGACACACACATGCACACACACACACACAGCATGCTGTGGCAGGCATTCTAAGTGACGAGTGATCATGCTGGTTTATAATGGGATGCTAATGGGGACTGGCACAGCTTACAAGCATCATACAGCCGCTCAGAGAGAGAGAGAGAGAGTGAGAGGAAGCTCACACTGAACAACATACATGTCCAACTCTTACACAGATACAGACACACATCTCCTGAAAGAGACCTCACACCAGTGCACATCAGTCACATGCAAAGGTGACTGGTGGCTCCATTTCTCCATGGAAATAGACAGGCGGTGAGGTTGGAAGGGAACGTGAGGGGGGAGGGCAGGAGCCAAAATGAGATTTTGTGCTGGTTCTCATTGTGCGTTTCCTCAGTCATTCGTCAAAATTTCATAGTCAAGCCCCACAGCACCGCTTTGTTCGTGGCTGTTGGAATCCAGCACAGAAATGAATCGTCATCAGTGGCACCGACTCCATCAGCTGAAACCAAAAGCATACTGATGAGTCTACATGGTCAGCCAGACAGATTCATTTGGAGAGCTGAGTGCAGTCTGGTGGGTGCCAAGAGTGAAGAGCAGCTCTGCAGGGGGCACTAGATTCTAATGTAAAGCTTTTCTTGAGCATGCACACACGCACACGCCCCCACATACACACAAGCGGTGGTACCAAAGACTGGCACACACATCACAGAAAGCATATGGAGTGCTGTTTCATTGGAGCTCTCCACCAATTTCCTCTTACAGAGGAAGGCTGACGAAAGAGCCAGCCATCTCCTCCACACAGCGCAATCAGACAGCGCATCTCAAATCCACAATTCACCGCACACCGCTTTTTGAGGGGTTGCCATAGAAACTCTGCTGGGTAGAAGCGGGCAGAAAATGAGAGGAGATGAGCGGGGCTATTTCCCCCTCCACCTCCCTCTCTGCCTCCCTGCCACCACATTTTGTCCTCAGAGTGACTGTATTATTTTCTATTCTTTGCCTCCTCCACGCATACATGCACACATCAGAATTGCAGACAGATATCAGGGTCACAATTAGGGTTGACAATGGTTATATGTGCTCTGAAATCATTCATGCAAATTAACTAAATCCACAAGTCAAAATTATTGCATTTCACGTCTCAGTCTGAATGCTGGAATACACTGCCTTCGATTCTTCTCTTCCGACCAGGTTAAGTGAAATGTTCTGAAGTTGCACAGGCATGCACATTGTGCTGTGCTAATCCTGCTTAACATAATAATAGTTATCTGGCCGACTTATTATGTAAAAGGCTGAATTTTCCATCATCAATCAAAATCTCTTCCTGCAGAAAACATTATAGATTCCAAGAGTGCAATATGTCCAAACGCCCGAGGCGTAACATCTCATGCTGGCAGTACTGAATCAGCTGGACTACATTTGTGAAGATCTACTACTATACACAGCATACATCATGTCAATTTAAATACTCGTGTGATATAATGATTGGGTTGACGTGCAGCTGAGCTTGAAGCATAGGTCCTACGCTCTCTCTCCTCCTCCCCTCTGTGTCCTCACCTCCTTGATTGCCGAGGGGAGGAGGGGAGCTCAGCCTGTCAGCCTTTCTTTCTTTCTCTCTCTCTGTCTTTCCCCCCCATCCTCTTTCTATCCATTTCTCTCTGTGTCTCCTTTCATTGATGAGCAACCTGTCAGCAGCTCCTGTTGTGGCAGGCTGTGAAAGCTCTGCATGTGACTGAGTGATACATAGTGTTTTTCACCATGAAAGCATCTCTTCCTGTCCAGTGAGTGCTTTATTAGAGGCGCCCAATCTCTGATCAGTGACAATGTCTAACCCAAATTGAGGGATTTGTCTTTGGAGATGAGGGTAGAGGGGTAGTCTTCGGTTTGCTTCACTGCGTTCAGTGGCTCCTTTTTCTGAAACTCTTTGCGCCGAGGCACTTGGCGTTACGCAGTGTTCCTTACATCAGAGCTCTAATGAGGCAGTGGCCACATTAGCTCCAGCGCCGATAGAGCCACGCACTAACTCTCTGCCAGGGGGCAGCGTTTTCCAGTCCACTGGACCACCAAGTCGCCTACCACCCTTTCTACCCGAATCCACCTCCCCCCTTCCCCTTCAACCTCTATAATAGTGTACGAGACACCCAGAAAAGATTTCCTTTCAGATATATGGCGGATGAAGTTCGCTCCGAGCAAGAGAGAAAATGTGTTTCTTCTATGTGGCAGCAAAAGGAGCGGTCAAGATTCAGTCTCCAGGTTTATTGTCGAACAAGCTTTGTAGTGGCAGTGTTGTAAAAAATAAAATAAAAAGTGTTCGTGTGCATTAAGAATCCAATTTGGCTCTGTAATGAATGCTGCACTAGTTGCTGCTAACTATTCATCTGGACAGGAGTACAATGTTTTTTTTTATATTAAATAATATCAGTACACACATCAGTGGTCACATTTTCTGTGCCAAAACGTTTGCGTGCACGTGAGTGTCTCTGCATGTGTCCACATCGAGCCACATCATCCTGCCCCTGTGAGATCAAAATGAATGTTACGTTAGTGATTTTTTGATAATGTACGTGAACAGAGGTGCATATAGGCGCCATTTGTCAGAAGACTAATGGTCAGTTCTGAGCATCATTACCCGACAGTTAGATATTTTGTCTTTGTCTGAAGATTGTGCCTTTCTGGCAGGATATCTCTATTTTGTTCTGTAAAATCTATGATTTATAGACCGAACCTGACACATCAATTGCCTTGTTTGTCTGTTCTGAAGCCTCTCTTGCACTGACACATACGACAGCAGAGTCGTATGTCTGGTATGCTCGTAGCAAAGAGGATAATTCTTCAGGAATGGAAGGCTACCAGCGCTCCTTGTTTCTTTATGGGTAAGGGAACTGGTCTCAGGGATACGTCTCGAGTGGCTCCCGAGGAACACACGTGGTTTTCATGAATGATTTGAGTTCCTGGGGCCCAATTATCAGACACCTTAAGTGTCCCGAGTCTTTGCTGAATTCCCTGCTGCCTGACATCCAGTTGTGCTGTTCTTCACAATATGCTTTATTCAGGCTGGAACACTGTTGTATCCATCTCTGTCTAGTTTGGCTTTTTGTGTGTTGCTGTCTTTTTTAAATGTTGTTTTGTTTTGTTTTTAATGTGGGGTGTGTATGTTTGAAGTCATATTTTTTCTTAATATAATAAAAATACATTTTATTTTATATACTGCTCATAAGCAAGGAAACATCCACTGTACAGTGCCCTTAAGACAGGTCGCTGAAGATAGAGAACTGTGCACTTTATCAGTGTCTCTATGTTTGCTGGATTGAAATATTTTCTTCTACTAGGTGTTTAGAGTGGAGATAAAATATAAATGTTTCAAACTGGACATTGTGGTGTTGGAACACACAGTACAGTCTGCTGATAATCATATAAATGTTGAAAAAAATATGTATTGTAGGCCTCACGTGACCTCTTTTCAGCCAATCGTGTTTGAAGTAGGCTATGATGATGAATATGAATGGCGAGCATGGCTGTTGTTTCTCAATATTCATTTGTGGTGACGTGGAGTTGACACTTGAACTTTCTCGTGAAGGTATGCTGAGTTCAACACAAGTTATTTTGAATGCACCTGTAAGCCCGGTGTTTCATTTTAAATACATGATCTGTAAAATTGCACATTTATACCTGTTGTACTCATTTTCATCTACAATAATTTCCCCCAAAATACGATAATTAAGCCTCTGGTACATTAGTTTAACATTTCCATATCTGGCAATGCTGCACAGCAGTGGGGTCAGTGGATGGATGCAAAGTCAATGCCACAAATATATAAGGCAATATATGAGGCAAGTGCATGATAACAACATATATGTTTAAGCATTTATAAATGTATCCTACAACAAGAGCTGTCTGTCTTAGTAGAAATTCTCCCTGCGTGCACACACGACCACCCATGTTGGATTCGTCAGTGTCTCTGCCGTCTCCTCTTCCCCTCAAATAGCAGCTCTCTGAAATGGAATGGTGGGCCCTCAGGGTTTCTGACAGTGTTTCAGACAATCCTGAGTCAAATGAACACTGGTACAACTTCAATATTACATTTTTAACTCTATGGCGAGTGTATTCAGGAAAAGCGGGTCACAATTGTACTCCTCCAACCATTGTCAGCCCATTTTTAGATTGCCAGTTACCTCCTTGAGCACAATCAAAGTTGAAAGTGGAGAATGATAATGAAAACCATTAACAGTAGCAACATTAATATTGCAGATGGTCTTACCTTTACCATTAAATACATTAAATATTAAAAAAAATGTCATCATCATTTACTGGTTCATCAACAGGGGCCTATTGGAAAATACATACAAAGGTAATTTATGTGTATAAAATGCAGGTAGAAAATGTCATGCATCCCAATATTAACTCGAATGGCACTACACAAGGCCCCACAGTGCCCTTTGACTCAATCAAGCCTAATCTAATAACAAACTTGAAAGTCCTGCATTAATCTAAATTTTGAACAACCCATTACTGCTTAACCATAATTTTCCCATAACCATAACCATAAAGTTCACCAGATCTATAACAGCTAACCACTAAGACGACAAAACTATGCAGATGGAATCATAATCTCCATCGTGTTGAGGAAGAACAATAGATCTCCATTAAGATCGGCATCAAATTGTACTCAATCACCTAAATACGTTTTCCTGTTTTCATCCGTGCATAATTCCGAAAATGTAAAAAAAAAAATGTCCTGTCTTCATGGATCCGTCATTTTATCCGAATCCACATCAAAAGTTAATAGAGTCTATCTGGCCCAAGACCCATCCCTCATGCAAGTTTGGTGAAAATCCGTACATGTTGCCTGACAAACCAACCAAACAAGGGTGAAAAAAAAAAACCCTTCATGGAGGTAAAAAGGTTCATCAGGGGTTTTGAGGCACGACAGGAAACTTTGAAAAAATGTGTGTGTTTTAGAGAAATGTCTGGACAACCGTGTCGTGACACCCTGATGTCTTCCAAGGGATGACACCTAATGGCCTTGGGGACCCCCTGACTTTTCCTTTAGTTCCACCAGCAGGTCAAAGTTGTCATTTATCCAGTGAAATATCTCAACTTCTACTGCATGAATTGGCATAAATCGTTGCACTGACATTCATGGTTTGCAGACTATCTGAAAGACTTGAACACAGACTTTTCCTGTTGCGCAACCAGCAGGCCATATTATATTTGACAGATGCCATTTTTGGAATGTGTAATGTCTCCAGAACTCGGCTGCTGCTGCAAAATTTGCTTCAGATATTGTGTTCTCCACAGGATCATATTTTGGTGATCCTTTTCATCTACTGCAGGTCAAAACTGAAATTCAAATTACATTTCCCATGCACAGCAAAGATGGTGAACATGGTAAACATTACGCCTGCTTAGCATCAGCATACAAGCATTGCCATTGTAATCTGACTTTAGTATTTAGCCTAAAGCGTAACTGTGCCTCAGTACGGCCTCACAGAGCATTTAGCATGGCTGCAACTTCTGTTCTCATAAGCTAGGTGCTGTATTTCTGTCCTGGTATTTGCTTTTTGGCCAGAGCTGATCTGTATTCTGTGTATTGATTCCAAGAGAAACTGTTTTGAAATGGCTCTAACTGGGATACTGCCTGCGCCTTGAACAGACTGTCAGCATTAAAGCTCCACCAAGCCAGATTCTATGTCACAATACACTGATAAAATCAGCCTAGCTTGCACCATGAAATGGGAACGCAAGAGAGAGAGAGGTTTAGGCTCATTTTTCGCCTTTGTTAGAAAAGGAAATTAAAACAAAGTTATCTCATTTACTGGTTTAACATTTGGGGCTTAGTGGCAGGTAGAGGCATGTCAGACTGTGAGATCTGCTAAATTTTCTCAATAAGGACTTAAAGTAATGAAGAGCGATGGAGTCTAGCAGAACCTTTGTGTGTATACTTTAAACCCAATTACCAGAATAAATGGTGGCAATGTAGATGTCTGCAATATAAAGTTGAAACTGTAGATTTATTTTTGTTAAAGGTGTTATTGATAACATTCAGCCACTAAAGGTGGTGCTCCATCTCCCCCCTACAATTGCATCTGACCTTTGACTTTTGTGTTTAATCTTGTGACAGTGCTGCTTATGCTCTGGTTAGGTTTAGGCAAAAAAAAAACACTTGGGGTTAGGAAATTATCATGTTTTGGCTTGAAACACCTGTTTTGGTCAGCACAAACGCGGCTCTAAATGTTCAAATGCCGTGTTTGTCATCACAAACACAGCTGTAGAGATGCTGACCACTTGTAAAAAATATGTTTTTTATTGCAACACACATGGCTGGAAGTGTCCCAAGGTCTCCTTAAAAATATCCAGTGTTCCAACGCCTACAGATATTAAAAGGCAGTGGTCCCTCGTCACAAATATCTAGTGGCTTAACACATGTTGAAACGCAGTCGCAAACTTCACAACCACCCGTTTTGCCTCCTTATATGAAAGTCACTTCTGGAAAACGTGATGTAAATGTGATATGACACGCTTTGTGGAAATGTCATGGTAAGCAGACACTGACCTGTTCAAATGTAAGAGTATAAGCAGTTTGCAAAAGTGTTAGCTGCCAACATTTCATCTTGTCAACTGGGCTTCTAATTTAGTCATTTCATGCGTTGCTTGTTTGATCTCAAGTCAAACAACAACTCCTGCTTTGCCCTTTGTGAGATGTGGCTCCAGAAGTACAGTTTTATTTGTTATACAATTCATGGTACTGTCTGGGGATGGATGCCCTCCAGAGGCTCATTCATAAGATAAATTGGCCTGAAATTCATTAGTCCTGCAGACAGTTTGTGTCTCCCTTTGTATGTCTCACTTTCTCTCCTGCTCTTATGTGCAAACACAGTCCGTCACAAACGCACACTAACATACACGCACGTCCCCTCATGCCCTCGTGTTCTTCCGTGTTATTCAGGGTTGCAGTACACTCGGGCTAAAAGAGGGGGAAAAAAACACCTTTGCATCTGTCTGTGTAGCTGAAGTCCAGCCTGAGGCCTACTAGGCTTCAGTGAAGTGTGCTGTGATTTGACAAGGCCAGTGACAGGAGGCACTGTAAATATCCGGCTGTCATGTGACTCACTTCGTGGCCTCGAGGAACCAACAAAAGGTCAATGTTTCCTGATGCCATTGCCAACAACTAAATTATGTGACTTCATCTCTTGCTCATGCATCTGTCCCATTTTAGGGGATGGATACATCGGAGGTGTTGCGTCACTTTGCTCACACACCGCAATGATCATTCACATTTCTACAAGCATCCATACATACTCACTCACAAACACACACGGCTTTAGTACACAAGCTTATGTGCCATCTGGAGATACAGATATACCAACACACGTACCGTCAGGCATGTGGCACATACTCACAACCTCTGGGTTTGTCTTCATACATGTCATGTCTGACAGTGACAGCGGCGGATTAACGCGTCTGCACAGCTTCTCTAATAAAACAAATTGTGATCCATGTTCTTTATTCCACAAAGTGCAAAAGGTTAAACAGCATCATCCTCCTCAGCTGAATCAAAAGGGCAGTTTCTGTCGCAACTGCAGTGCCTCTACTGTGAATGGGTCTCTCTGCCCTAAAATGGCTTCAGGGTCTTGCATTTATCCTGCATGCTTTATTGTTTCCACCTCTGCGTGCTAATGCATTTGAACTTATGTGCAAAGGCACCGAAATTATTCTGTATGGAGGCCACAAAAATTGTGTGCGCAAGGAGACACACCAAAATAAATCAAAGCAAAAAACATGTTTTACATATATAGAAGCACAGTCAAATATAAGTTTGACTGATGGAAGGACAATCACAGCTGGGAGAGGAAGCCAGCGAGAAAATAGATGTTGACAAATGTCCAAAAATCCAGAAACTCTGTAAAGCCCCCAGTGGAAAAGCCCCTAATGGAATATCTGCCCATGTGCTAAAACACTCATCACACTGATTAATTGGGCAACTACAAACCAATTTTCCAGTCCGCAACTGGTCTTTGCTTGTGGAAAATCCAGCACTCTCTAAATAAAAAGTGGTTTACTTTGTACAGTTTACTGTGCCATGGGGAGACATGGGAGATCATGGAGGAAATAAGCCGGATAGAACAAGCAGCCAAAGCACACAGGCGAGACTGCTAAGCCATGGGCGTGGAGGCAAAGGGTGGTCTAACTAGTTTGGGATTTATATTAAACGTTTATGTCAAATTGACAAATGAGCATTCAGCATCAGAGGTAAGAGACAGGCATTAGATCAGTGTGGCTCAGAGTACAAATGCAAAATTGTTGCATGCAATTATTTTCTAGTTTTATTTTTTGGCCATTATTGGCCAGGTGGAATTTCTTGGGAACGTGGACAATTGTATTAATTACAGACCTAGTCAAAGTCAATGCAACATTAGCTAGCCAGCTAGTTGGCAGCTACCAAGTCATCAGTGGCTGGTAACGATTGATTGATGCTTGTTATCAAGAAAAGGGGTTCTTATAACATTCAGTTGGAAGTTTGCCTCTGAAAATATCTCGTTTGGAGGGCCATGTAGGCGTAACACTTCACCCTTTCTGACTATCCCAGCGAGAATTGGGACACCCTTCCCCTGGACGTGAACGCACAAAATGGAGGCCTAAGGGCTAAGTGGTAGGGGTGTATTGGGATTGGGCCATGGAGTACCTCAGGGCTTTGTTCTTGGCCTTCTTCCCTTCCTCCAGAATATACTCCCTGCTGATATCAGACAGTCAGACTTTGTAGGTGAATCTATTAAGGCTAGTATTATTATTCAATGTTTGTCCTGCCAACAAGAACACTGTGAAGTTTCTGAAAACCACTGCACCTCCCTCACCCTCTGTTTGTTTGATGCACCACAAGCACATGAGCATCCAAGCTGTGTGCCTCTCTCACACTCTTTCTCTCTCAACCTATTTTCTCCTCCTAGTCCTGTCTTTTGATTCAGTCTTCTCTGTGCTGGACCATCGGCCATCCTGCACCCTTTGTTTCCAAGCTGGTTGTCGGTGCCTCTTTCCAGATGTTTTGCATCTGGATCTTTTTCTGGATCTGATTCAGCCTCACCTCCTGTCTCTCCCTCCCTCTGTGTGTTTGTTCCCTTTCTCCCATCTGAGTGAATGGCTTTGCCAAGTACATGTGCTTTCACACAGATGTATTTTGTATAAATATGCCATTGTGGATATGCTGTGGCAGGTTGTTGGTAGCTTTGGAAATCATTTAGACAGCCTCTCTGTAACTCCACAGCAAAGTACTGAAATTCAGTGCTCAGGATTATAAATTCAGGAATGGCAGATCTGGTTAGTCAGATTGCCACTTTGGTCCAGACTGAAACATCTCAACAACTAGAGAATGGATTGCCAAGAAAGTTGTTCATTGTCCTCAGAGGATGGACCATAAATGGAATTTATTCACCTAATGCCCCCAGCAGGTCAAAGTTCTCACTTCCTCTGTGAAGTATCTCAACATCTACAGGATGGATTGCTGTGAAATTTTGTAAATAAATGAATGTTTTCCACATAACGAATCCTAATGAATCTGGTTATCCCAATTTTTTTTCTTCTAGCCTCACCATGAGGTTCACATTTGTGGATTTTCATAGAACATCTCAACAACTGTTTCATGAACTGCCATGAAATTTAAATGAAATATAACAGCTTCTTTCAATACTTTTTGGTTTATGACCAAATACCTGCACAAAGAATGACATTCCCATGAGCCTCTGCTTTACCTTCTGTACAGTGCAACTTAGCAAACATTAGCATGCTCGCTAATACAGTTGGATTGTCATCAAGGCAAATATACATGCTACTCATGTAGTGTGTTGGTCACTGTGACATATCAAGTGTCATACGATCTTAAATTGCCCTTACAGGCAATAGTCAGCATGGCTTCATGACAGATGACACATACACAGCTGGTAAAAAAAAACAGCTACAATGCTCATAAACGCTACAGAATGATGATGTGATCATATATCCCCATATGTCTGCAGGGGCATCTCAAGCAGCTGTCGTTAGCGTTTCCTAAAAAAGGAGATTTCTCAATCTTAAAGCAACATTATGTAAAAATCCAAATCCTTTTAATGGTACAGTGTCTTACAGGGTGAATGGTGTCTCTGTCTCAGCCACTTGCCCCCCCTATCACTTGTTTCTGCAATATGTAACTTCAGTGAGAGGGTAGGATCACAGCGTTACACACATGTTTTCTTCAACATACAAGTTTTTCAATACATAACATTGTTATGGTGTCATGAGGTTTGTTTGAAGTTAGGTGTTACAGACCTGGGATTTGTATTTACAACAGTGGTGCTGCACTCAGAAACTGTGGGGGATGCCAAATTGCACAAAATGCCAATTTCTACATAGTGTTGCTTTAAATTGGCAGTAGACCACTTTTTTGCTTTACCTTATCATTCTGGAGTAAACCGTGATTGCACAGAGTCATGGCTGTAGAAAAAAGTACACCATCCATGTATGGATTGGTTCCCTATAAACCTCACTTTCATTATGCTATTCTGGCCCACAACCGGGCTCTATTTTCCCCTAAAAATGAAGGATTTGCAGCAAATAGCATTGCACAATCGAAACAGGAAATGCCATTGTTCCCTTTTGCTATCCGATCCAACAACTGGAATAACTGTGGAAACCCTGCATTGCAAAAGACAAAGAACTCTGCTGATGGAGGAGGCAAAGGAGGCGAAGAGAGAGAGTGTTAGAAACCAAAGTAAAACAAGGATGGCTGTTCATTCGATGGAAAGCGCCGGTATTGTGTCAAAGCCTGTTCCTCTGCTTGCATTCTTTCTCCTAGATCAGTAAGTACCAAAACCTGCCTATATCAATACAATCAAGTGTTTTACTTTGCCTTTTCAAAGCACTAAAATCAGGATTTCCAGGTCAGACTGGGATTCGAACCGTCGATTTTTGCTTTGGACAGTAGCCAAGCCGTTAGCTGTAGCCATGTTGCTAACACTTGTAGCAAAACGTAATACCACAGGTAAACACAAGGAGCTTCCAAAGGCTGAATAAATCAAATAAAAAAGCACATTGTGTGTTTGCGTCTGGGGAAAGCTTGTACTGGCATGAAAGTTTTCTTGCAGCTGCGAAAAAAAAAAGAAAAGAATTTGCCCAAAATCTGGGATTTTTAAAAATGTTTTAGTTGGCCGAACACGTTAGACCAGATGTTATTTCCTCCGCTGAGACACAATCAAAACGGCATGTCTCAACAGCAAATGAGTTTGGTCCTAACACACACTCATAAATGTTAAAATAGTGTTGATTGTTGCACTGCTAGATGTGAATTTGTAAGAACAAATGACTTATGAATAATTTATCAAGGGAATAATTTATTTATTTCAGAGTTCACTGTTTGCTGATGTATTGCACAAATGGCAATTAAATCCGGGGAAGTGACTAACAGAAAAAATATATCTTTCAGAGCTTTTTTTCCTTCTTTTTATCATAATTGACCTATTTTCAGTCCAACCCACCCCGAACTCTTATAGTCGATTTCTTTGATGAAAGTGAGGGTTCATTGTCAGATGAACAAAAAACCCAAATCTTGACAACATCAGAGTTTGCTCTGAAAATAGATTATTATCACAGAGACAGGTTTGAAACTTGTGCTAATTGATTGATCAGTCAGTCATCCAGTGAAAATATCTAATACACTGGAGAAGCTGCACTCCAACATAAGGATTTACTGCTTTTCTGTTCCACATCAGTGTTGAATTCTCGACAAAATAAGCAGTTTAAATGACTTTGGGCTGCAGTGACTTGTAATTAGTTTTTTTACTTTGTATAGACGAGGTGATTGATCGAAAAATAATTAAATAATAATGCAGTAGTAAGGTATTTAAGGGCAGAGGAACATGTAATTAAACACATGATGGCACTGCTCAACAGGCAATGTGCATCAGCTTTGGGACACAAACTCACCCAGGCAGGTAATTAATGTCTCGGGCATGCTTTTGGCATTTTTTTGAGAAGATGTAAGATGACAGCGACAGGCCAAATAAGTGTGGGTGTGATTAAGTTGCTCTCCTGGTTTATATCAGAAGGCTGAAACATCTCGAGATTCATGCAGCACGTGCTTCATTTTCACTCGCCTGATTAGGTTGTGTTTACCTGTGGGCTCTGTTCTCCATCTGATGCTGGCTTATCTCAGGCTATCAGTGTTAGCGCTGACCAGGCTGATGGTGCTGGTGATTAGAACCATCTTTTTCATGCAATTAGCAATTACTGAACCTCTTCTACAAGATGTTGAGGGGGTTGAAGAAGTGGTTCGGGATGGATTAAAGCTGACGTCAATGGCAAAATGCAAATTTGCTTCTCGAGCTTTATGTAAAAGCTCTGAATTGGGAGCTTAGCTGGGGAATTTTGTCCACATGCTCTAACCCATTCTTGTCAGTGCTGGAAGGATTGCGTGGTCTCACTGATGGGTTGGACGACTGGCTCCCTCAGCTTTGAAGCTGATAAACCTTTTAAAACCATGACAAATATTCTCCTGCAATTTTGCCAGAGGAAAGGCAAAGAAATGAAATAGGTAGCAGGCGCAGGAATATGAAAATTTGCTCCATCCACCTCAAACTCTTCACCACACAGGCAAGTTTTTCTTTTGAAGGCTGAAGTGCTTACTCTTGCAAACCTTTGAGCTCATACTACAGTGAATTGTCTCTTCTGGAGCCGTCTTCTAGATCTTAAAGGACAGTAACCTAATGCTCCTGCATCAATATGGCAGCAAATAATGTCACAGCATAGAGACACGCAGCGTGCAGTGGAACGGTGATCATCGGGCAGCATTTAACCGCACAACCTCCATGTCACTGGCAGACATGGCTGGATGGCACAAGTTAGGCAGCAAGGGTGAGACATCCAGTCAGTTTCCATAGTGATGTGGTTGAATGGAGGGGATTAGCAGGGGCAGTGTGGTGGGAAAGGATTGCAGGCTTCTGTCAAAGCTCGCTTTGAAAGACCTCGATGTCGTGGCTCCATCCTATTTGGTGATGCTGATGATGGACCCTTCGTCTCCCTTCACTCCCCACTCTTTCCCTGATGCAAGCATGTTTTATGTGCACTGACACTGCTGTCCCCCTTTGTGCGCCGGTCTCTCAGGTGTACAGCCTTTGATGTGCCAGTTGTTCACAGTAATGTACGACCCTCGTGCAAACCCTCCTGCCAGATCCAAAACAAAAACCTTCAGAATGAACTTGTTGCTTTTGAGGTAACACGTTACAATTGAGGTACACAAAAATGTGAGTAGTTACTCAGTAACCAAGTAAGGAATGAATCAGGATGGACTGGGAAATTGATGAGTAGCTAATGCTGAGTTACTGGAGAACAGACTGGGAGATAATACATTAATTGATCTGTATTATAATGTAATGACTAGGTAATAAATATCTGTGAATTAACATACTGACCACTTGAGTTGTTCCTGATTAACTCTGAACCAGCAGCTAAGTGGAATAAACTAGTAACTACTCATCAACTACTAATTACTTAATCATTAGTTATGAATTTTGAACACTCTCAAGTTAGTAAGGTAAAACACAATACTCAGTAGTTACCGAGTAGAATCAATAATTACTAATTACTTAATCATCAGTTACTCTCTTGTTGCACCTTCAAGTGAAGTGAAACATTACACTCAGTCGTTACCAAGTAGACTCATTAATTATTAATTACTTAAGAGGGCACAAAAATAACAAATGATTAAGTAATCCTTAATTATTAAGTCTACTTGGTAACTACTCAGTATAATGTTTTACTTTACTTGAAGGTGCACAAAAAGAGTAACTAATGATTAAGTAATAAGAAGTTAAGGAGTAGTTACTAGTTTATTTCACTCAGCTGCTGGTTCAGAGTTAATCAGGAACAACTCGTGAAGAAAGACACAAAAGAGTGACTAATGATTCTCTAATTAGTAAATAATGAGTCATCACTAGTGTGTGCCACTAAGCAGCTGGTTCAGAGTTAATCAGACACAGCTGATATTAATGAACTAATCTTTACCCAGTGATTCATTTATACTAGATCTCCTCATCTGGTATCCATCTACTATATAGTCATCAAACCACAGCTATTCATGAATTACTTATTAATGATTAATTAACTATCAAGTAACTACTCACATTTTTGTGTACTGGATTGAAAAGTGTTACCCACAACTTTTCTGTCATCCTAGTTTGACTCTACACCACCACAGCATGTAGACGGTTCTCTCAGTGCACACTTAAAACCTCCTGATTATAATGCATGGATTAGTTTGCCTTTAAATCTGCAGGATGTGAAGTTAAACATGCAATTTTTGACAGTTCATAGACAGCAATTTTAAGAATGTAATCCTCATCACTATAGCTAATGATTATGTCAAGTTAGCCTCAGTCAGTCTTCATTTTCCCCTTCAAATAGCACTCAGTAATATGATAATTAATCAACTTCTCCCCCAAATTATCAGCATTGTGATTATTGTGGGTTGTCATTTATTTGTAATCAAATTGCTTTAATCCTATTATTTTTTATTTTCTATCTTTCACTCTGTAGCCATGGTTGTCATGAGGACTGGATGGTCATAACAAGCAAAGAATTATGGGAGCTGAAATGCAACCCTTAATTGCAAGACGAGCCGTATAACAAAGACAAAACCAGAGACAATTAAATTCTAGTTTCTATCCGATACTGTCCCTTTGATATGATAAGATTTACTTAATCAATTTGCAAAAGCATTTTATTAACATGCATTGAGGTGGATTAAAAAAATCAGTTTATCTCAAATATCTGTTAACTCGAGCAGGCATATGTACTGAACCATTCAAACTGAGGGCCTTTTATCTTGTTCTATTACACACTTACCATCCTCATCCAAGGAGGTTTAAATCCACACTTATCTAGCGTCATCACTGACCATCACTTAAACATAATATTTATATTACAAAAAATTAATTTATTCTCGTTAAGAAAATATAAAAAAAAGATACCATCAGAGAAAAAGGAATAGCAGTATCATTGCTCAGGTTCAGTGCCAAACCTGAGGCTGACCTCAGCGAAAATGGGATTTATTCGCAGGAATCGGAGGTTTCCAACATGTGAATAGTCTGTAATATATCAAACAAAAGAAATGTGTCACCCACTGTTCTCAACCATTGGACTCACAGTTATTTGCATGTACAGTGTGTTCTCACTGTGAGTGAGTGATAATGATTTAAAGAAAACTAGAAAAACCTGAGAGTGAAAGTTAACGTGAAGAATTAAGGTATATATCATATTCATTAGAGTGATCTCCTTCATTTTTTCAGCTCACTATACACGACAAAAGTGAACCTCTAATAAATTCTGTGTTGCAATTTCTAAGAATTGATGTTATGTTGTGTGAACAATTAATTTGGGAAGGTATTCTGAACATACGATTTAAACCTAATGGATGAAAATGTTAGTGCACCTTTCCGTTTCTATGAATGATTCTATGAATTCTTGCGGCGACCCGACATATCTCACGTAAAGAATATATTTTTGAGAGGCAAGAGGGCTTAGGAATAATAATTGGTTGAATTTAAACCAAATCTCAGTATTATTTATAAAAAAAATTTCTAGCAACTAGGGTAAAATAACATGACACGATGGTTGGTCACCATTTCTATGTATCAGTTTCTTTTTTCATTTGAAGATTTACTTATTCTTATATTGTTGTGGTCAATACATATTAAATAAAAGGCCAGTGTCAGTCAGCTTTGACTTAATACCTGTTTTCCTTGTAAAAAAGAGGTGCTACATGTACGTGACATGTTGTGCACATTATAAATCTTGGCTATTAGTGTGTGGCAATGTTGTGTTTCAGCTCAGGGTAGCAGTTATTTATCACAACAGGCCTCGTAATTGTGTTAAAGTGTTTGCTCATTTTGAGAATCAATCCTAGCAGATTATCTCTGTAAATGAGCTTGTCAGCGATGGAGCCAGTATGTCCAATTTACCACATAACCTTTTCAATATTGATAATATTGTTTATAGCAGTCGTTAAAGCTGTTATTGCTCGAGTACAACCGTAAGCATGGTGCTGGGATAATTCATTTCAAAGGCCTTTTAATCCCTTACACGCATTTGTATGTCGGCGTAGATTTTTTGCGTCGCCTCGATGTGCTTTTTAACCCTCAGAAGCCTAATCTGCACCATTAATGGACTTTTTGTAGAAGTTAATTAACCATTTTCAATGATAGCAGCAGAGCAATCCCAGTAGAGAGCCATATAAGGAGGGAGAGACGGAGACCGATTATGCTGTTGCCTAGCAACACATGTACAAAATTTGAAGCGATTTAGTGCCCCCATACTGGTTATCACGGAGGTCATATGTTTACTAAATCCACACCGTGTGCTGGCTGTCACACAGGGCTGTCAACAGATCGGCACAGGTACCCGTCCCCGTCCTGCTTGTTGCACGCTGACGTGTTGATGCCAAACATGTTAAAGCAGCACCCAGGCTGGATGTTAAATCACGGCTGTCTAATTCCCTGGATTTGTGGAAACGGCATTTCCTTTGACTGAGTGGCAAATGCTACATCAGAATCCCAACAGAGGAAGAAGCAAGTCTTTTGCAGCAGTGGGGTTTAACTTCTTTGCATAGTTGATCCCTTCAGGAAGGTAAAATCAGGAAAAGGAGAAGAAAAAAAAACACCACAGAGGAGATGAACAGAGCATGCTCCACAAATTTGGTAGATGATTCACTCACCATTCCTGAAATATCATTGGCCAGCCCACCTCACTGATTCCTACATCCCACAATACTTCACTACGCATGTAAATAATATCTGGCAAAAGCTGTTTGTTATTAAAAAAAAACAAAAAACTGTCCTCTCAGCTTGTTTTGCCTGTTTGTAAATTGTGTGTGTGCGCGTGAGAGAGAGAGAGAGTGAGTGAAAGAGAAAAGGAGGCATACAAAGAGACAGAGAGAGACGTAGGGAGGGAGAAAGAGAGAGGCGAGACAGAGCTGCTGAGGCACTCACTTCACAGCAATTTAGGTCATGCTAAACAAATGCTATACTAAAGAAGCACAGACAAATAAGAGCATCAAGCCTCGAAGTGATTTCAGCGTCTTCGGCGGCTATACGCGCCGCGGGGATGACAATGTAAGCGTTAGCTGCGCACATGCAGGGAATGTCACAAGTGTCTCTGAGCAGCACGTGCAGGTGTGAGGTAAATTTCATCAATCATCCCTGCGGAGGGAAGACCAAATTAAATTGAGGGTTTATATAGAAATATTGTGCGAGCTGTTATCCAGTTGTGCCTTACTTCCCCAGTGAAATACATGTGTGCCAATCCCTCTATCATCAAGACACAAGTGGTACACACACACACACACACAGCGGTGCACTCTCCCAGTGCTTACAAGTCAAGAAAAATGTACAGCAGCAATCACGGTTAGAGGCTGATGAAAACAAAGAGCAGACAGCAACAGAAAAGAGGCTGCACATCCAGGCTTCTGAAAGAAAAAACTCTTTGTGGGATTACCTAATAAGACATATTTATATATTAAAACCCCTGTTGAAGGCTCACTTGCTGTCAAAACAAGGGTTTTGTTAAATATTTAGCGTCGATTGTTTTGTTTTTGAATTGTGCTTTTCGGATTTTGATTCTGTGCAGCCACGTTTATCCAGAAAAAGAGGATCCTTTACCACCGTGTCATCGTCGTTTATGTCGTAGCATTGCTGCACATACAAACGCTGATGCACTGCATGGGAAGAAAACCACCATCCTCACTGTCAGCAGTCACCAGCTCCACTCGCATGTTTGCAATGAAAAATAAAACGGGATGTGTACACAATTCCAGCAAGAGGAGAAAAACAAGCCTGCGACAATATGAATAAAATATGTGAATTGCTTATGATTAGCATACTAATGACTAATCATCATGCTAATTAGTTCATTTTGTGGCCTCAAATTGCAGCCTGGTGTTGAGGAATATGAGTGCATGAAAATGCATTGTGAAAGCTGAGAAACGCTCTGAGAATTGCACAGAGATTATCGAGCAGTTTAGAACAATCATCTCAAGGTATGGCTGTTAGGGAGCAGAGACGTCAGGGGAGAGAAAATGGAGGGCAGATTCATACAGAGGCCTGTTAAGAGTCACATAGAGAAGTTTGTCTGGAAAATGGTACATTAAATGTTGGTGTATTCTTACACGCTCTTGACATTTTACCTGAGCGTGAGTGAAAAACACATTTTAAAAACATTTTAAGTGCTGAATTTATTCAGTATTTCATCCGAGGTCGTCACAATATCATCGAGGGGCAAACAAATTCACGATAACGATATTATCGCGATATCCACAGAAATTTGGGGGGGAAAATGCAAGCGATCGAATCTGTCTTCCACTTTGTTTACTGTGTGATTTTGTGTCTTTTATGGCAAATAAATTAACCTCAAAATACGAGTGTACGGAGGTGGAGCAACTGAGATGAACTCATAAACAAAAGATGATCTTCGCTTATTATTAACACGATATTATGACATGTGTATTATTAACACAATATCAATATGTCTTGTTTTAATATCACGGTTATCGTGAGTATCGTGACACCTCTGATCTCATCTTTGCTTTAATATTGTGTGCTTTTATTCCGATTATTCTGATTTGTATTAACCAAACCTGTATACGAAGCATTCAATTTCACTTTCAGTCACATTTCTCAGCACATTTTTGGGAATAACACATTAAAGATACATACATATCTGGTTCTGACATCTGACAACATAATCACGATGAAAATGACAGGGGATCTCCACCTCCCCTACAATAACATGATTTTTCCAGCCAGTGGGCCAGTAAGGAAGGCTGACCCAGGACTCAATCTCAGCCACATACTCTAAAAGCCATTACAAGAAAAGGGACGAGGGATCCCAGCCTAATGGAGCACGTACGGCATTCACGAGGAGCCAAAATACGAGCTTCCAGCTGAAATGAAGAGAGCGTGGGGCTGCGGGTGAATAGGGCAGCTGGGCTGGATCAAAAAGCCCGAGCTGCGGGGTTAGGAGGTCAGCTGGCTGTGCGTACATGTCACCAGCCTATCGGACATGCCCGTGTGCTCCATCAGCAGGTGTATAAATATGTGTCATGTTTCAACACTGCATGTCCGCGGGGACGGCAGCCCAGATGGGATTTTAAATGCTGCATTTCATGTGGTATCATTTAGTAGGTTGGTTCACCCCTCATTGGTTTGCCATCTGGTGCCCTCTCAGCCTGCGATAGAGGATTCACACTGGAAGTCTAAACGCCCCAGAGCCTGCTGCCAGATGAGCGTTTTCCACGGGTTTACATTACAGTCAGGAGTGCGCTCCCTCGACCCCGGTGACATTTAAAAGAAAAGGAGGAGGGTGGGGTAACAAAAAAAAACACAAGAGCCAAGACACGTGGAGTTTGACAACGGCACAAACTCCAAAGCTTTACAGTGAAGTTAGAGGAGAGACAGCGAGGAGCCAACAAACAGGGGAGCAGAGGAGGAGAGAAAAAAACTTGATATGCAAGTAAATCAAACAAGTGGGCCTGTTTATGAACGCTGGGGATCACCTACCGTCGCGCCTCAAACAGACGAAGGGCTCCTTAAAGAAATGTTTGCGTCTGGATTCCACTTTCCGGATGGTTTCTTTAGGGGAAAAAAGAGGAAACATAAAAAATAAAAAATCCGCGGCTGGATCCAGTCCTCGCTGATTTGCTGCCCATGTGAACGTTGTTGCTGTTGTTCCCCTCCAGCCCCCCTCGGTGCTTTTCATTTTCTTCTTCTTCTTTTCTTTTTTTTTTTAAATTATGAGCTTATGGTCCACGAGTTTATTCCTCGCACATCATCCCCTCATTTGAGGAAGACGTCGGGCTTTGGACGATTACAGGCAGAGTTAGACAACCAGCCAATGTTCCCTCCCTTTATTGACGGGCTCCCTTTATCACAATTTGCCAGATTTGCAGACAGCCGCTGACTGGCCTCACCTTCCCAACACACGCGTTTTGGGACCTGACAACGCCGCTTATATTGTCCTCCATATGTTTCCATTTTGCACCTCGACCATACATTTTATAACTGGGAGGGGAGGGGGGTGTCATTTTGGGGTGGGGGTCACTTTTGTGCCGCTGGGCGCACGGGGATTTATTCATTTTTAAAACAGGTGAATCCTGAAAGTGTTTTGGGGGAATAAATCTGAATTAAAGACTCAAAATATGACTTTGAGATGAAGAGTCAGTCAGTTTGTGCACGTGAGAAAAAACTTGCCTGCCCATCTGAGGGAGGTCGTGGCAGAAACAGTGTGAATGCATCAGTATTGATATTCATTAAAATGGAGGGAAAGAGTCAAATCGTTTGAAATAGTGACAATAAAACAAACGCCGTAAGTGCGATGTCAGTGCAGCCTATAGATGAGGATGAAGAAGAAGATGAAGAGGAGGAAGAGGAGGAGGAGGAGGGGAGGGGGGGCGACTTTGAGATGACATTGAGGCTGTGTGGATGGGAGTTGAGTCTCTGGTTGTTGATGTTAGACAGTCGCACAAGGCGAAGCGGCTGCTGCCCGTGTTGATTCAGCCTCCTCCTCCTCCTCCTCCTCTTCCTCCTCTTCTTCCTCCTCCTGGTCTTCAGCACTGCTCCCCGCTGGACAGCTCCTGCTTGGACACCTCTAACGCTGCATGGTCCCTTTAAGTCTTTTAATGGAAGTAAAATCTATTTATGTTACAAGAAATATTGGGAGTTTACAACTTCACCCACAGGAGGAATCTACGGATACCTCGTTTCGAGATTTGTGGCAGGCAGCGTATCCTCGGCGGCACAGACCACAGAACCATTGTGAGTACGCTGGCTGCATGCATTTTTTCCCTCTTTCTGCCTGTCTGTGCGCGTTTGAACCCTCATACATACGAGTCTGCTCAATGCATGGTTCGGTTTTGTCGTCTTTGCAGCTGATAGTGAGTGCGATTAAAACCCTGAATGAGACTGTCAATATGTTGCTGGGGTCAGTGTAACGACTGCATGATGCGCTCTGCGCCGACATGCTATAGCCAATTAAATGCAGAATTGATCGCGGTTTGCTTGTCTATTGGATGGTGCAAATGTCGAGACGCATTCTCGTGCGTGCATTAACGCGTTTGGTTCTCAATTAATCGGACAGAATGGGGTGGCTATTTGTGCAGCCTGATGCGTAAAGCTTTTACGCATTGGAGATCCCTTTGTCTCCACTGTGCGTTTTGTGTTCCAGTTTGTTTGAGACCTCTCTGTATCCCCGCTGCTTGCGTCTCTGTGTGTGGATAACTGTTGGAAGAATCTGCAGGTGGTAATTGGTGGACTTGATTATGCTTAATTCTCATAGGCTATTTGCTATCGCTGCGGCGCGTCTTGCGCTCGAAGTGCATGTTTTGGATCCTTTAATTTGGCTTAAAGTTTTCTCTTTTTTCGTTGATGTTAGTATTACGGATTTTTTTTTCCCCTTTTGGGGTTATTTGATCGCAGACTTTGTTTAGGCTATCATGTGTGCTGATCTGGTGTTGGCTGCTGTGCATTTGCGCGCAATCTGTCGTGTGTGTTTTAGTTATGGGAGCAAGTCCAACATGACTTTGCCATCGATGTTTTTCTTTTTCTTTTTGTTTTTTTTTTCTCTTGGTGTTTGTTGAGTGTGGTATGAATGAAAATGTTGTCAGGGAGCCAAATGTTCACGAGATGCTTTAATCTCCGTTTGACTGCATATTCCCGTATCACAGTGTGTGTTTGGATTTAATTGATATTGATTTACTGCACCTGCCGAGGAGTGAATGCATGTAGTGCAAAATGTGTCATATTTGCTTCACAAGTAACCACATTTTCAGCGCCTCCTGAGAAAAAAAAAAAAAAAGAAAAAAAAAACGACGACCAAAAAAATGCTCTATTCACGATTCCAGGTTAACGGCGACTGGCGAGCCGTGTGTGCACAGGCTTCATCTCCAGACATTTGGTCCTAGAGGTTAGGTCTAAAAACCGCGAAGCTGCTGTCTACGTGGACTGGTGCTGAAGCCTCCCGTCCGACTGCCAGGACCTCTGCCAAATCCAGAGACATGGCGACGAACGGCACCAAAACGGATGGACAAGTGACAGAACTGAACGAGGTGGCCACTAATAATGACAAGCCCAAGTCACTGGACGTGAAACCCGAGAAGCAGAAAAAGGCATTGCCTGACAGAGAAACATGGGGGGGGAGATTTGATTTCCTCCTGTCGTGTGTGGGTTATGCAATTGGACTGGGGAACGTGTGGAGATTTCCCTATCTCTGTGGAAAAAACGGTGGAGGTAAACACTATTTCTCACAGCTAATTTAAGCAGAACTGCACGGCCCAGTCAGCTCCACGATGCACATAGTCGAGCTTATCTTAATTGACCGTGTCGGTTCACATGACATAGAATAGAATGAGAATATCACCCACATTTGCAACCCTAATTAATTGACGTTGTGCTGTGTTGTTTTTAAGTAATGCGTCAGTGCAGTTTGAGCCAAAGATTGGTCTTTTTTTCTCTTTTCTTTGTTTTGTTTTTCAATGTATAACTTGATCTACTTTTTGTCCATCCAGGAGCCTTCTTGATTCCCTATTTTTTGACTCTCATATTTGCTGGAGTCCCCTTGTTTCTACTGGAATGCTCCCTTGGTCAATACACCTCAATTGGAGGGCTTGGTGTGTGGAAACTGGCTCCTATGTTTAAAGGTATACACCTCACTGCAACTTAATTATTTATACCAGGCCTGTGTGAAATATCATTATTAAATTATCAGGATTCACGGAGGCCACGTAACACACACATCCAATTGTAGTTTTACTACGCTGCCTAATTCAATGTCTGTGTGATAGGTGTGGGCCTTGCAGCAGCCGTCCTGTCCTTCTGGCTTAACATTTACTACATTGTAATCATTTCTTGGGCCATTTACTACCTGTACAACTCCTTCACCACTGTAAGTATTACCCCAGCACAGGGTCACGGTTGTTATATATTAGTTCATTGAGGATTTGTAGCCTCTGACAACATTTTAAAGAGGGGGAGAAAAAAAAAAATATGCGGTCATTTTTTGTTTTGCAGAACCTTCCATGGAGCACATGTAACAATGATTGGAACACAGAGAAATGTTACACAAACCACTCCATTGCAGACACCACCAATCTCACCAGTTCAGTGCTGGAGTTCTGGGAGTAAGATATTGACCGCTTTCTCTCGCTTTTTCAGAGCTTTAAAGTATCCTGCATGCATCCCCGAGATCCATAAAAGACAGCCTCCTCTGCTACATGATTATTTCCCTGTGTGTGTGTAATAGTCTTGTCGTCGCTCGCTCTGACTTGCAGGCGCAACATGCATAACATGACCGATGGCTTGGAAAAACCAGGCCAGATTCGAGTGCATCTGGCGATAACACTGGCCATCGCCTGGGTCCTTGTGTACTTCTGTATCTGGAAAGGGGTTGGCTGGACAGGGAAGGTAAGACGTTTGCCACATTTGGGGTATCCAAGACCTCCTGTGCTACACTGGATCCCAATCGGGGATGGTGTGTGACAGCGAATGCAATATTAATCCGTCTAATATCACCTCATCAATCATTCAGATTGCAGTCAGCATTGTCCAGATTTAAAATAAGAGAGGAGACATCAAACACTCATGTTCACTAATCCCACTCTGCCTCATGGTGGCTCCTCTAATTCCAATCCTCCTGACACAGTGTCTACACTGACTGTGGATTCATGATAGGAGGAGCGACACACAGCCATACGCTACAATCTGGTTTTGTCCTCTCCCTCCACTTGAAGCAGTTTCCCTCCCTTGTGGTGCCACATTTCGAAAAGTCTGGTGCGTCACGTGACCATGGCAAATAAAATTTGTTTTGCTCATAAAATCCCCCCCCCCCCTTCCCAGCACTCACAAATCGCTTGCACAGTGTCATGACTGCACGTAGACACTCAAAGTGAAAGCTGCAGTGATTTCTTTGCTGAATGTTTGGTCTCTTTTGTTTGCTTTTTTTTTGTCTGTAAGAGATGGAAGAAAATAAATCTAGAAAATCTTTACGAGCCTCATGAGAATGTCTGAATAGTGGGTGAATTCCAGATTTACAAATTTTGTATGCATCATAAATTTACTGGAGGTGCACCGGTGTCATCCATCCTGCTGATAACTGCCTCTCATTGTCCTTTTTATAGGTCGTTTACTTCTCGGCTACATACCCCTACTTCATGCTGTTCATTCTCTTCATCCGTGGGGTGACTCTACCCGGAGCTAAAGATGGAATCTTGTTCTATATCACCCCTAACTTTGAAAAACTCAAAGAGTCAGAGGTAATGGCGTATTATCGTGTGATTCATACCTATTTTCCTGCACGCCTGAGCGAGCAGAGTGCGGCCTCACGCAGCTAAATGCTTGTGTTCCTTTTGTCAGGTATGGCTGGATGCAGCCACCCAGATCTTTTTCTCCTATGGATTGGGATTGGGGTCACTTATAGCTCTGGGCAGCTATAACCCTTTCAATAATAATGTTTACAGGTAAGACCACCTGAAAAATCCTGAATGGAGGTAATCTGAATTTCAGAGATGAGAGAAAATTGTAATAGCTGAAAATGGCAATGATTAAATTTCTGCTATCTTGCTACATATTCACCCATGTTTAAGACCTCGGTCAAGGATGCTTGGTAAGAGCCATTAAAGGGTCTTAATAATGTGAGTTGCTGGCATAAATATAATAACAATCTTAAAGAGGAGGCTGTTTCTTGCAGGAAAAAAAACAACAACTATGATTGCGAAGCCTGAGTGTTTTCTCCAGCAGCCCCATAGTTCTGGGTCACATAAACAATCAGTTACATAAAAATAGTTGCGTTCGTACTGCGGCCTTGTTTCAAATGCGGCCATCTTCCTTCATCTTTTATTACATTTTTTTATTATTTGTCACGAGTGTCTTTTAAATTAAATCTATTCACGTCTGTCACGAACGATGGAAATGTGTTTTTTGCCAAACGTGTATGATGAAAAGGAATTAATAGCAGTGATTCATTCTCTCAGCCGCCCGTTCAGATCTCAGTGTTTCCCGTTGTGAAGAAAACAAGTCAACTTAAATCTTTGACAACAGGACTATTTTATGTTTCCTCTCCCCAGAGACTCTGTCATCGTGTGCTGCATCAACTCGTGTACCAGCATGTTTGCAGGCTTTGTAATCTTCTCTATTGTCGGCTTCATGGCAAATGTGACAAAGAGACCTATTGCCGACGTAGCAGCTTCAGGTAACTACAGATTGCATAAATGCCTTCGTCTGTTCTCTGCATGAAAAACATGCACGGTCATTGAGACTGACTGCTAAGCATTGCTTTTGCCATCGCTTCCCTGCAAATACATGTTTGCAGACCCTGATGAGATATTATTTTCCTATTTACCATCCAGGTCCTGGCTTAGCTTTTCTGGCCTACCCGGAGGCTGTAACCCAGTTGCCTGTGTCTCCTCTCTGGGCCATTCTGTTCTTCTCCATGCTGCTCATGCTGGGGATAGACAGCCAGGTAAGGGGCTTGGAGATGATCTGCTCATGGGCTGACCTAAATATTTAAAATGCAGGTACATATCATGCAGTTCACCCCTGCTCTTTGCATGATAAGCATGCAATTTGCTCCTTGTGGACAGATATAGCTGAGCTCTGACATCAGCTGTCAAGTCTTTTTAATGCAACTTTATCACCTCCATGTGCCTGCAGGTTTAGCTGTCTGGGTTTCTTTCTTTTGCGCTTATTTGGGTTCGAATGAGGCCACAGTGACTGGAGAAAAAAAAAATGCATACATGCAGCTATACGAGCACCAGCGCTTCAAAGTAAAAAACATTGATTTTAAACTCCATTCTGAATGTCACAGCAACTGAGCCTTTGCATAACAGAGCTATTACCAAAATGGCCTCCAAGAAGTGGATGCTTGGTCATTCAGAAGATTACGTTAGCGTTTTTGTCCCATGCTTTGGTGCACACTGCAACTCTTTGTCATCTCTCATCATCAGTCAGCCTAACTGCAAAAACAAAACTTCTTTGCTGGAGAATACATTCAGCAAAATATTCACAGAGGCCACAAAAAAAATAATGAATATTTCTATTAAATGACATAAAAGCAGCAGATGCAAATTGTGCACAAATTCCCTCTCATGCTTAATGCCGCTTCTGTGATTGTGTCCTTCAGTTCTGCACCGTCGAAGGCTTCATCACCGCTCTGGTGGATGAGTTTCCCAGAGCTCTTAGGGGTAGACGAGAGATCTTCATCGCGTGTGTCTGTCTGGTGTCCTATGTGATCGGACTTTCAAACATCACACAGGTACAGCAAGGGCAGATCTCTTATGTTACCACTGACTATTAATGGTACGAGATTAAACGAATGAGTAATAGCATTGGAAGATGTAATTAAGAGATAAGAGGAGTAAAATCTATGCATCTATTTAAAGGGCAAGAAGCTATTTAAATTGTGACTTTATGCTGTATCTGTAAGTCTTTTTATGTCTATGTTTCTGTAACCAGGGCGGACTCTATGTGTTCAAACTGTTTGACTACTACTCTGCCAGTGGAATGTGTCTGCTGTTCTTGGTCTTCTTCGAATGCATCTCCATATCCTGGTGCTACGGTGTGTATCATCAGTATTTCATGCAATACAGCAAAACAAATATAAAAGTATCAGTCAAAATGTGCATTTTTTCTTTACAATTTAACAAAAGAAGAAATGGAAATATCGCATATTTCAAAAGTCGGGGTAAATGTAAAGGTTAGAAAGCATCACACCTATCCAGAGATATCTGCGCAGCTTCAAACGCCGTTCAGCCTCAAGGTCGCGAGCACTCATGTGTTCCACCTCACCGTCCTCATCAACATGCGTGGCAGACCGGCAGCAAATTGAAATAAATTGGATATGAATATTTTGATCATAGATTCATTTGTCTGGCAGGTGTGAACAAGTTCTACGACAACATCCAGGAGATGATTGGCTACAAGCCCTGTATATGGTGGAAGATGTGCTGGGTCGTGTTCACCCCTCTCATTGTCGGCGTGAGTGCTCTGCACTAATACAACCCTACATCTAAAGTCATGACATGAAAAATGAAACAATAAATAAAGTCAATATTACCTGCCTGCGGCCATGTCAGGCTGAGACAGCGCTGCCTCCAGTCAGTGGTGTCAGGATGCATAAAGTGTCTCATGTCTCCCACAGGGGGTGTTCCTGTTCAGCGCCATACAAATGGTTCCTCTCACAATGGGAGACTATGTGTTCCCAGGCTGGGGTCAAGGAGTGGGCTGGCTCATGGCACTCTCCTCCATGGTTCTCATACCAGGATACATGGTCTACATGTATCTCGGACTCAAGGGCACTTACAAAGAGGTGAAGAGTCTGTTTGGTTTGCTAGCTTTTGTCGTTAGACTTTTAGTGTAAGATCTATTCTGACCACTTCTCTCATGTAATTTCTCTCGCAGCGACTTCGGATAATGCTCCAGCCTCCTGCAGTTGTCAGGCGACCTCAGGAGAACGGACCCGAGCAGCAGGCGGAAACCAACACCGCTAACTTATCCAGCCCCGCCAATCCGGCCAATCCCGCTAGCCCCGCCAACCCAGCTCCGGCAAACCTCGCAAGCCCAACCACTCCGGCTCCTGTCAACTCAACCAGCCCCGTGAGCCCCGCTAACCCGGCTCCCCCGCCAGCAAATCCACCTGCCGCCGCCACTAGCCCAGTGAACCCGGCAACTAGTCCCACCGCTACCATCACCACCACCACCACCACCACTACAGCAGCCAGTCCAGTTAACCCCGCCACCACAACTCTTAGCCCTACCAGCCCTCCACCCAACCCCGTCAGCCCGACGGAGCCTGTTAACCCCCCAAACCCGACAAGCCCGACCTCTAACCTGACCAATGCCGAGGCCAACGTGTAGACAACAAAGAAACCCTCATGGAGCATGTAGACAAAAAGAGAACATTACAAAGGACTTCCAAGATTTTAATTGATTCACCTACCTCCAGGGGCAATATGTGATCAAAATAGATTTTCAAACCATGTTTAATTTTTCTGCATTTGTAAAACCCAAGCCAATGATGTCTTATTGTTGGTTTGCATTCTGAAAAACAATATCAAAGACTGTTAGTGTTCGCAAATACAACCATAAATCTGAATAAAAAAATGTAAACATACTGTGTAATACTGTGAGAAAAGAAAAAAAAACATAGAGATATAGATTAGAGATTTGTTGAATATCTTCATGAATCAAGTAAATACCGTGTGAATATAGTAGATGAAGTAGTGAACAAAAATTGACATCATTGAAGCGTGCGAGGGATGGCGTCAATTTTATTGTGGATGTTTACTAAACCTCACACAGTTGTCTCTTTTCCAAACGTTGCACTCTGTGAGGTAAACTACAGGCCACAAGGCGAACGAGGAGCTCTGAGTAAGCACAATGCCAATAAGAAGTTCATGTTTAGGAGCTCTGGAGCAAACCAGTATTTGTTGCAAAAGATTTTTTTGTGTGTGAGAGAGACTGTTATTTTTTCCTTCCTTTTTTTTCAGTAAAAAAAAAAGGGAAAACTTTTATGTGATCGAAACATTTTTAGAATTATTTTTAGGATGTTTTATACTATATGTGTTGTGATGGAGGACCAAAATCAATAGGCAGACAAAAGCAAAAACTATGCCATTTAGTGTTCGGTTGGCAAAGCACAGGGTACAAAGAAGTACGAGTAAAAAAAGAAAAAAAAAAGAAGAAAAAAAAGCACAGGGTTAGAAAAGTGATTTACAAACATCGACTATCCCTTAATGCTGACAGTCAATCCTGTTTACGTTTTGCATGCTTTCCTCAGGAACATCAGTGAAAAATTTCTGACATGTCTCCTGACAAACAAAAAAAAAAAGAAGAAGAAGAAGAACAGAGACGGCCTTAAGCCAATACACCAATTTTCAACGAAGCCATAGTCTGTTTACATGACTGGGCAGAAGTACGAAATACAACTTTGTATGCTAGCACAAAAAACCTGGACCAACTCTGTGTTAAAGTAAAGTCATTTATTTTTCTTTATGTGTAATGATCAATTATAGTTTGATCAATATGTATTCAGCAATACATATGTAGATGTTTAAGGCCAGTAAGCAAGTGGTCTGTTTCTCTTTTTGTTTATGTTGTCTTTGCTTTACTAGTGAAAAGCACAAAGCTTTAATTTCCCCAGACTTTTGCCATGGCGTGTTAGGACAATGTTAGTTTGCTTCTATGGCAGCTACTGTGAAAGGCATCTGGTCGAACAGAACATGTTTACTTTGAAAAGCAAAACAACTGAGCGAAAATGTGAAATGGCTACAGTTCATGTCCTGTGAATTTTGTATAAAGTTACTCTACCACAGTTTTCTCTGGAACTTTGTTGTAAAACTGTACTGTGTAAAACATGTAACTGTGAATGTCTGTATTACATTGGAAGTTATTGTCTAAATGTTGAAAAAATGGAGTTGCTGTTTTCTGCAATAATATTTTGATCACAGAAGCTAAAGCACATATCTTACAGAAATATACGAAATGATGATGACAATGAAGATACTGACGATTATATTAAAAATAGAAACTATGTCTAGTAAAACAATATTGTTTTGTATATTTTTAACTGTCTCACTGCCTAATGTAAAACATAATATAAACATGATATGTATCTATGGTGTCACATGATAAAGCACGATTGTTATGTTATACAAACAGAAAAAGACTGAAAAAATAAAGAATTATAGAAAATATAAATACAACACAAGCCTGGCATATGTCCCTTATAGCATGTGTGTTTAGAGTAGCGGCCCCCGTGCTTTTCAACACTGTTATCAGGAAATTAGGTCAACCCCACTATCCTCTCAAAAGATGTATGCTGCTGCTGAATCCTCCTGTAGTAATTGGCTATTGTTCCCTCTCTTGTGGATAATCCCTGTAGAGTATTTCCAGTCAATAGGTAAAGGAAAATGTGAAACCAATAAACACACAAGCAGGGATAAAGAGTGGAAAAACAAAAAATGTTGTGGAGCTGGATTCTTTTTTTTCCCCGTGTGTTTGTTTGGTTCGAATGAGGCCAGGTGGGAGGTATAAAATCCAACAGAAACCTCCTCGGTAGTTTTGGGTGCGCTCTACCATGGGGGTAACAGAAAAAAAGAGCTAAACATTACAGTTAAAAATAAAAGGAAACATCAAAAGAGAAGGAGAGAAAAAGCGTCTGAAGGCTTTCCTTGTGGTTTTATGGAGTGTCAGAAA